>NC_080031.1:40657993-41278677 GCF_030020395.1 Manis pentadactyla | reverse complement strand
GGTGGTGAGTAAAGCACCAAGTATACTTTTATGTCTACAACAGGCAGAGAGGAAGTATACCTGGGGTCTTCAGAGAGCACTTAGGCAATGTATGTAGCTAAATACTGTTAGCAAGCGAGAAGGAGGTATAAGAGGACAGAGGAAAGAGATAAGGTTTCAAGTCCCTGCACCCCCATTTACTGGATTTGTAAGCACACGCGGCTGACTCGATCTGCAACTGTCTCAGTGAGCCCAGTGCTCTCCCTGCGGCCTAGTGACCTTGCAATGTTTTTGGAAGCATAATGTAGCGAAGTGACATAGGTGATGTTGTTAACTGTTCTGTACATAAGGCTAGATGGGCAGACAGAAAGATGATTTATTCATAGATAGACAGATAGATAGATGACAGATGAGAGATAGACAGATGATACACATGATAGATGATAGGAAGCTAGGTAGATGGATAGATATATAGAGAGAAGGACAGTGAGATAGAAGGATATATAGAAAGATAGATAGATATACAGACAGACAGAGCAATAAATAGATACAGATACATATCGATTGACACAAAGCTGTTGCTCATAACCAGGAGATGAATGGTGAGAGCACATAGCTAAACTACAAACAAAAAGGAAGAATGAAACCCTGTTTACAAAGTGCAGTAAGCAGCCATAAGAAGAAAACAAATCCTACCATTTGCAATTACGTGGATGGAGCTAGACGGTAGAATGTTCACAGAAATAGGTCAGGCGGCGAAAGACAAGTATCAAATGATTTCACTCATGTGTGGAGTATAACAACAAAGAAAAACTGAAGGAAAACAACAGCAGCAGACTCACAGAACCCGAGAGTTGACTGAAAGTTGCCAAAGGGAAAAGGACTGGGCAGGGAGGTTCTGAAGGGAGGGATAAGTTTGGGGAGAAAGAATGGGGGCATTAGGATTAGCATGTATATTGCGTGGGGTGGGGAAGGCATGGGGAGTGCTGTACAACACAGAGAAGACTATTAGAGATTATATAGCATCTTACTACTCACTGATGGACAGCGACTGAAGAGGATTTTCGGGGGGACTTGGTGAAGGGGGAGCATAGTAAACATAAGGTGCTTCACGTAATTGTAGACTAATGATAACAAAAAAATTTTTTTAAGTGCAATAAGGGCACAGCACTGAATCATCAGAATAAAAGGTCAGGCTCTGAGTGCTGCAAACAAAAGACACAGGGTTAAAAGAACGGATGAAAACTCAAAAAACCTACGTGCTTAATTACAGGAGACTCACTTGAGATCCAAGGACACAGACAAACTACAAGCTGAAGGTGTGGGGACAAGTACCCTACACGAGTGAAACTGAAAAACAAACAATCCAATAAATGGATTGTGTTTGAGCCCCCAGAGACAGTCAGTAGAAAATAGCCCTATCTGGCCACAGTGAATTCTTTTTGTTTGTTTTCAGCAGGGCCCAGCCATAGATTTAGTGGTGCAGCAACGTCCTTCCTGTTTTCTCTCACTTCAGCAACTGAGTTGCTGTAATAATGAGCATCTGTGCCTTTGAAATCGGTGGGTTTTATGATCTTCACGAATGTGAAGTAATAACCATCTAAAGAGGGAAGTTTGGACACTCAAATAAACATGTCACTCCACAATACACTCCTGGCTCCCAACTGCTCCTGTCTAGAAATTGGTGTTCCTTTTTATTTGACCCTCCGTCCTATCCGCAGAGATCACGCCGATGTCCTTCAAACATGGTGGTGATCAAAGCAACAAGTTTACTTTTCTGTTGACAACAGGCCCGGAGGAAGGATACTTGTGGTTTTCAGGGAGAACTTAGTCAATGAATGTGGCTCAATAAAGAGAGCAATTTAGAAGGAGATGAAAGAGGACAGAAGATAGAGACACGGGTATATCTCCCTGCACAACCATTTACTGGTTTTGTAGTACACGCGGCCGACACGACCTGAAAGTGTCTCGGTGAACCCAGTGCTCTCCCTACAGAATAGTTACCTTGCAGGATTTTTGGAAGCATAATGTAGGAAAGTGATATAGGGTATATGGTTAACTGTTCTGTACTCAAGGACAGATGGGCAGACAAAAAGATGATTGATTGATTGATAAATAGATAGACAGATAGATAGATAGATATAGGTACATATCGATTAACACAAAGCCACTGCTCATAACCAGGAGAGCAATGGAGAAAGCACTTAGCGATAGTACAAACAAAAAAGAAGAATGAAATCCAGTTTAAAAAGTGCAGTAAGCAGCCAAAAGAAGAAAACAAATCCTATCATTTGCAATAACGTGGATGGAGCTAGAGGGTATTATGCTCAGTCAATTAGGCCAGTCGGAGAAATACAAGAACCAAATGATTTCACTCATGTGTGGAGTACGACAACAAAGAAAAAGTGAAGGAAAAACAGCAGCAGACACACAGTACCCAAGAGAGGACTAACCGTTACCAAAGAGAAATGGACTTGGTAGGGTTAGTGGGAAGGGAGTGATAAGGGAGGGGAAAAAGAATGGGGACATTATTATTTGCATGAACAATGTGCAGGGTGTAGTGTCATGGGGAGGGCTATACAACACAGCGAAGAGAAGTGGTGATTCTACAGCATCTTGCTACACGCTGACAGACAGCGACTGTAACTGGGATTTGGCAAGGACTTGGTGAAGGAGGTAGACTAGTAAACATATTGTTCTGCATGTAATTGTATATTAATGAGAACAAAAAAAAATTTCAAAGTGCAGTAAGAGCATAGCTCTCAAATATCAGAATAAAAGTACAGGCTTTGACTGCTCCAATCAAAAGACACAGGGTTAGAAGTACTGATGAAAACTCAAGATCACCTATGTGCTCCCTTAATGGAGACTCACTTGAGATCCAAGGACACAGACAAACTACAAGCTGAAGGGGCGCGGACAGGTACCCTATACAAGTGAATCTGAGAAAGAAAGAAACAAATGGATTCTGTTTGAGTCCCCAGAGACAGTCACTAGAAAATAGTCCTACCTAGCCACCGTGAATTCTTTTTGTTTGGTTTCAGCAGTGCCCAGGTATAGATTTAGTGGTACTGCAATGTCCTTCTCATTTTTTCTCACATCAACGAATGAATTGCTGTAATAATATGCAACTGGACTTTTGAAATCACAGGGTTTTATGATGTTCACGATTGTAAAGAAGTAATCACCACATAAAGAGGGAAGTTTGAACACTGAATCAAACACGTCTCTCCACAACAAACAATTTGCTCCCAAATGCTCCTGTCTAGAAATAGGTGTTCCTTTTTATTTGTCCCTCCTCCTATCAGTGGTGAACACGACTATGTCCCTAAAACATGGTGGTGAGTAAAGCACCAAGTATACTTTTATGTCTACAACAGGCAGAGAGGAAGTATACCTGGGGTCTTCAGAGAGCACTTAGGCAATGTATGTAGCTAAATACTGTTAGCAAGCGAGAAGGAGGTATAAGAGGACAGAGGAAAGAGATAAGGTTTCAAGTCCCTGCACCCCCATTTACTGGATTTGTAAGCACACGCGGCTGACTCGATCTGCAACTGTCTCAGTGAGCCCAGTGCTCTCCCTGCGGCCTAGTGACCTTGCAATGTTTTTGGAAGCATAATGTAGCGAAGTGACATAGGTGATGTTGTTAACTGTTCTGTACATAAGGCTAGATGGGCAGACAGAAAGATGATTTATTCATAGATAGACAGATAGATAGATGACAGATGAGAGATAGACAGATGATACACATGATAGATGATAGGAAGCTAGGTAGATGGATAGATATATAGAGAGAAGGACAGTGAGATAGAAGGATATATAGAAAGATAGATAGATATACAGACAGACAGAGCAATAAATAGATACAGATACATATCGATTGACACAAAGCTGTTGCTCATAACCAGGAGATGAATGGTGAGAGCACATAGCTAAACTACAAACAAAAAGGAAGAATGAAACCCTGTTTACAAAGTGCAGTAAGCAGCCATAAGAAGAAAACAAATCCTACCATTTGCAATGACGTGGATGGAACTAGACGGTAGTATGTTCACAGAAATAGGTCAGGCGGCGAAAGACAAGTATCAAATGATTTCACTCATGTGTGGAGTATAACAACAAAGAAAAACTGAAGGAAAACAACAGCAGCAGACTCACAGAACCCGAGAGTTGACTGAAAGTTGCCAAAGGGAAAAGGACTGGGCAGGGAGGTTCTGAAGGGAGGGATAAGTTTGGGGAGAAAGAATGGGGGCATTAGGATTAGCATGTATATTGCGTGGGGTGGGGAAGGCATGGGGAGTGCTGTACAACACAGAGAAGACTATTAGAGATTATATAGCATCTTACTACTCACTGATGGACAGCGACTGAAGAGGATTTTCGGGGGGACTTGGTGAAGGGGGAGCATAGTAAACATAAGGTGCTTCACGTAATTGTAGACTAATGATAACAAAAAAATTTTTTTAAGTGCAATAAGGGCACAGCACTGAATCATCAGAATAAAAGGTCAGGCTCTGAGTGCTGCAAACAAAAGACACAGGGTTAAAAGAACGGATGAAAACTCAAAAAACCTACGTGCTTCCTTACAGGAGACTCACTTGAGATCCAAGGACACAGACAAACTACAAGCTGAAGGTGTGGGGACAAGTACCCTACACGAGTGAAACTGAAAAACAAACAATCCAATAAATGGATTGTGTTTGAGCCCCCAGAGACAGTCAGTAGAAAATAGCCCTATCTGGCCACAGTGAATTCTTTTTGTTTGTTTTCAGCAGGGCCCAGCCATAGATTTAGTGGTGCAGCAACGTCCTTCCTGTTTTCTCTCACTTCAGCAACTGAGTTGCTGTAATAATGAGCATCTGTGCCTTTGAAATCGGTGGGTTTTATGATCTTCACGAATGTGAAGTAATAACCATCTAAAGAGGGAAGTTTGGACACTCAAATAAACATGTCACTCCACAATACACTCTTAGCTCCCAACTGCTCCTGTCTAGAAATTGGTGTTCCTTTTTATTTGACCCTCCGTCCTATCCGCAGAGATCACGCCGATGTCCTTCAAACATGGTGGTGATCAAAGCAACAAGTTTACTTTTCTGTTGACAACAGGCCCGGAGGAAGGATACTTGTGGTTTTCAGGGAGAACTTAGTCAATGAATGTGGCTAAATAAAGAGAGCAATTTAGAAGGAGATGAAAGAGGACAGAAGATAGAGACACGGGTATATCTCCCTGCACAACCATTTACTGGTTTTGTAGTACACGCGGCCGACACGACCTGAAAGTGTCTCGGTGAACCCAGTGCTCTCCCTACAGAATAGTTACCTTGCAGGATTTTTGGAAGCATAATGTAGGAAAGTGATATAGGGTATATGGTTAACTGTTCTGTACTCAAGGACAGATGGGCAGACAAAAAGATGATTGATTGATTGATAAATAGATAGACAGATAGATAGATAGATATAGGTACATATCGATTAACACAAAGCCACTGCTCATAACCAGGAGAGCAATGGAGAAAGCACTTAGCGATAGTACAAACAAAAAAGAAGAATGAAATCCAGTTTAAAAAGTGCAGTAAGCAGCCAAAAGAAGAAAACAAATCCTATCATTTGCAATAACGTGGATGGAGCTAGAGGGTATTATGCTCAGTCAATTAGGCCAGTCGGAGAAATACAAGAACCAAATGATTTCACTCATGTGTGGAGTACGACAACAAAGAAAAAGTGAAGGAAAAACAGCAGCAGACACACAGTACCCAAGAGAGGACTAACCGTTACCAAAGAGAAATGGACTTGGTAGGGTTAGTGGGAAGGGAGTGATAAGGGAGGGGAAAAAGAATGGGGACATTAGGATTTGCATGAACAATGTGCAGGGTGTAGTGTCATGGGGAGGGCTATACAACACAGCGAAGAGAAGTGGTGATTCTACAGCATCTTGTTACACGCTGACGGACAGCGACTGTAACTGGGATTTGGCAAGGACTTGGTGAAGGAGGTAGACTAGTAAACATATTGTTCTGCAAGTAATTGTATATTAATGAGAACAAAAAAAAATTTCAAAGTGCAGTAAGAGCATAGCTCTCAAATATCAGAATAAAAGTACAGGCTTTGACTGCTCCAATCAAAAGACACAGGGTTAGAAGTACTGATGAAAACTCAAGATCACCTATGTGCTCCCTTAATGGAGACTCACTTGAGATCCAAGGACACAGACAAACTACAAGCTGAAGGGGCGCGGACAGGTTCCCTATACAAGTGAATCTGAGAAAGAAAGAAACAAATGGATTCTGTTTGAGTCCCCAGAGACAGTCACTAGAAAATAGTCCTACCTAGCCACCGTGAATTCTTTTTGTTTGGTTTCAGCAGTGCCCAGGTATAGATTTAGTGGTACTGCAATGTCCTTCTCATTTTTTCTCACATCAACGAATGAATTGCTGTAATAATATGCAACTGGACTTTTGAAATCACTGGGTTTTATGATGTTCACGATTGTAAAGAAGTAATCACCACATAAAGAGGGAAGTTTGAACACTGAATCAAACACGTCTCTCCACAACAAACAATTTGCTCCCAAATGCTCCTGTCTAGAAATAGGTGTTCCTTTTTATTTGTCCCTCCTCCTATCAGTGGTGAACACGCCTATGTCCCTAAAACATGGTGGTGAGTAAAGCACCAAGTATACTTTTATGTCTACAACAGGCAGAGAGGAAGTATACCTGGGGTCTTCAGAGAGCACTTAGGCAATGTATGTAGCTAAATACTGTTAGCAAGCGAGAAGGAGGTATAAGAGGACAGAGGAAAGAGATAAGGTTTCAAGTCCCTGCACCCCCATTTACTGGATTTGTAAGCACACGCGGCTGACTCGATCTGCAACTGTCTCAGTGAGCCCAGTGCTCTCCCTGCGGCCTAGTGACCTTGCAATGTTTTTGGAAGCATAATGTAGCGAAGTGACATAGGTGATGTTGTTAACTGTTCTGTACATAAGGCTAGATGGGCAGACAGAAAGATGATTTATTCATAGATAGACAGATAGATAGATGACAGATGAGAGATAGACAGATGATACACATGATAGATGATAGGAAGCTAGGTATATGGATAGATATATAGAGAGAAGGACAGTGAGATAGAAGGATATATAGAAAGATAGATAGATATACAGACAGACAGAGCAATAAATAGATACAGATACATATCGATTGACACAAAGCTGTTGCTCATAACCAGGAGATGAATGGTGAGAGCACATAGCTAAACTACAAACAAAAAGGAAGAATGAAACCCTGTTTACAAAGTGCAGTAAGCAGCCATAAGAAGAAAACAAATCCTACCATTTGCAATTACGTGGATGGAGCTAGACGGTAGTATGTTCACAGAAATAGGTCAGGCGGCGAAAGACAAGTATCAAATGATTTCACTCATGTGTGGAGTATAACAACAAAGAAAAACTGAAGGAAAACAACAGCAGCAGACTCACAGAACCCGAGAGTTGACTGAAAGTTGCCAAAGGGAAAAGGACTGGGCAGGGAGGTTCTGAAGGGAGGGATAAGTTTGGGGAGAAAGAATGGGGGCATTAGGATTAGCATGTATATTGCGTGTGGTGGGGAAGGCATGGGGAGTGCTGTACAACACAGAGAAGACTATTAGAGATTATATAGCATCTTACTACTCACTGATGGACAGCGACTGAAGAGGATTTTCGGGGGGACTTGGTGAAGGGGGAGCATAGTAAACATAAGGTGCTTCACGTAATTGTAGACTAATGATAACAAAAAATTTTTTTTAAGTGCAATAAGGGCACAGCACTGAATCATCAGAATAAAAGGTCAGGCTCTGAGTGCTGCAAACAAAAGACACAGGGTTAAAAGAACGGATGAAAACTCAAAAAACCTACGTGCTTCCTTACAGGAGACTCACTTGAGATCCAAGGACACAGACAAACTACAAGCTGAAGGTGTGGGGACAAGTACCCTACACGAGTGAAACTGAAAAACAAACAATCCAATAAATGGATTGTGTTTGAGCCCCCAGAGAGAGTCAGTAGAAAATAGCCTTATCTGGCCACAGTGAATTCTTTTTGTTTGTTTTCAGCAGGGCCCAGCCATAGATTTAGTGGTGCAGCAACGTCCTTCCTGTTTTCTCTCACTTCAGCAACTGAGTTGCTGTAATAATGAGCATCTGTGCCTTTGAAATCGGTGGGTTTTATGATCTTCACGAATGTGAAGTAATAACCATCTAAAGAGGGAAGTTTGGACACTCAAATGAACATGTCACTCCACAATACACTCCTGGCTCCCAACTGCTCCTGTCTAGAAATTGGTGTTCCTTTTTATTTGACCCTCCGTCCTATCCGCAGAGATCACGCCGATGTCCTTCAAACATGGTGGTGATCAAAGCAACAAGTTTACTTTTCTGTTGACAACAGGCCCGGAGGAAGGATACTTGTGGTTTTCAGGGAGAACTTAGTCAATGAATGTGGCTCAATAAAGAGAGCAATTTAGAAGGAGATGAAAGAGGACAGAAGTTAGAGACACGGGTATATCTCCCTGCACAACCATTTACTGGTTTTGTAGTACACGGTACATATCGATTAACACAAAGCCACTGCTCATAACCAGGAGAGCAATGGAGAAAGCACTTAGCGATAGTACAAACAAAAAAGAAGAATGAAATCCAGTTTAAAAAGTGCAGTAAGCAGCCAAAAGAAGAAAACAAATCCTATCATTTGCAATAACGTGGATGGAGCTAGAGGGTATTATGCTCAGTCAATTAGGCCAGTCGGAGAAATACAAGAACCAAATGATTTCACTCATGTGTGGAGTACGACAACAAAGAAAAAGTGAAGGAAAAACAGCAGCAGACACACAGTACCCAAGAGAGGACTAACCGTTACCAAAGAGAAATGGACTTGGTAGGGTTAGTGGGAAGGGAGTGATAAGGGAGGGGAAAAAGAATGGGGACATTATTATTTGCATGAACAATGTGCAGGGTGTAGTGTCATGGGGAGGGCTATACAACACAGCGAAGAGAAGTGGTGATTCTACAGCATCTTGCTACACGCTGACAGACAGCGACTGTAACTGGGATTTGGCAAGGACTTGGTGAAGGAGGTAGACTAGTAAACATATTGTTCTGCAAGTAATTGTATATTAATGAGAACAAAAAAAAATTTCAAAGTGCAGTAAGAGCATAGCTCTCAAATATCAGAATAAAAGTACAGGCTTTGACTGCTCCAATCAAAAGACACAGGGTTAGAAGTACTGATGAAAACTCAAGATCACCTATGTGCTCCCTTAATGGAGACTCACTTGAGATCCAAGGACACAGACAAACTACAAGCTGAAGGGGCGCGGACAGGTACCCTATACAAGTGAATCTGAGAAAGAAAGAAACAAATGGATTCTGTTTGAGTCCCCAGAGACAGTCACTAGAAAATAGTCCTACCTAGCCACCGTGAATTCTTTTTGTTTGGTTTCAGCAGTGCCCAGGTATAGATTTAGTGGTACTGCAATGTCCTTCTCATTTTTTCTCACATCAACGAATGAATTGCTGTAATAATATGCAACTGGACTTTTGAAATCACAGGGTTTTATGATGTTCACGATTGTAAAGAAGTAATCACCACATAAAGAGGGAAGTTTGAACACTGAATCAAACACGTCTCTCCACAACAAACAATTTGCTCCCAAATGCTCCTGTCTAGAAATAGGTGTTCCTTTTTATTTGTCCCTCCTCCTATCAGTGGTGAACACGACTATGTCCCTAAAACATGGTGGTGAGTAAAGCACCAAGTATACTTTTATGTCTACAACAGGCAGAGAGGAAGTATACCTGGGGTCTTCAGAGAGCACTTAGGCAATGTATGTAGCTAAATACTGTTAGCAAGCGAGAAGGAGGTATAAGAGGACAGAGGAAAGAGATAAGGTTTCAAGTCCCTGCACCCCCATTTACTGGATTTGTAAGCACACGCGGCTGACTCGATCTGCAACTGTCTCAGTGAGCCCAGTGCTCTCCCTGCGGCCTAGTGACCTTGCAATGTTTTTGGAAGCATAATGTAGCGAAGTGACATAGGTGATGTTGTTAACTGTTCTGTACATAAGGCTAGATGGGCAGACAGAAAGATGATTTATTCATAGATAGACAGATAGATAGATGACAGATGAGAGATAGACAGATGATACACATGATAGATGATAGGAAGCTAGGTAGATGGATAGATATATAGAGAGAAGGACAGTGAGATAGAAGGATATATAGAAAGATAGATAGATATACAGACAGACAGAACAATAAATAGATACAGATACATATCGATTGACACAAAGCTGTTGCTCATAACCAGGAGATGAATGGTGAGAGCACATAGCTAAACTACAAACAAAAAGGAAGAATGAAACCCTGTTTACAAAGTGCAGTAAGCAGCCATAAGAAGAAAACAAATCCTACCATTTGCAATGACGTGGATGGAACTAGACGGTAGTATGTTCACAGAAATAGGTCAGGCGGCGAAAGACAAGTATCAAATGATTTCACTCATGTGTGGAGTATAACAACAAAGAAAAACTGAAGGAAAACAACAGCAGCAGACTCACAGAACCCGAGAGTTGACTGAAAGTTGCCAAAGGGAAAAGGACTGGGCAGGGAGGTTCTGAAGGGAGGGATAAGTTTGGGGAGAAAGAATGGGGGCATTAGGATTAGCATGTATATTGCGTGGGGTGGGGAAGGCATGGGGAGTGCTGTACAACACAGAGAAGACTATTAGAGATTATATAGCATCTTACTACTCACTGATGGACAGCGACTGAAGAGGATTTTCGGGGGGACTTGGTGAAGGGGGAGCATAGTAAACATAAGGTGCTTCACGTAATTGTAGACTAATGATAACAAAAAAATTTTTTTAAGTGCAATAAGGGCACAGCACTGAATCATCAGAATAAAAGGTCAGGCTCTGAGTGCTGCAAACAAAAGACACAGGGTTAAAAGAACGGATGAAAACTCAAAAAACCTACGTGCTTCCTTACAGGATACTCACTTGAGATCCAAGGACACAGACAAACTACAAGCTGAAGGTGTGGGGACAAGTACCCTACACAAGTGAAACTGAAAAACAAACAATCCAATAAATGGATTGTGTTTGAGCCCCCAGAGAGAGTCAGTAGAAAATAGCCCTATCTGGCCACAGTGAATTCTTTTTGTTTGTTTTCAGCAGGGCCCAGCCATAGATTTAGTGGTGCAGCAACGTCCTTCCTGTTTTCTCTCACTTCAGCAACTGAGTTGCTGTAATAATGAGCATCTGTGCCTTTGAAATCGGTGGGTTTTATGATCTTCACGAATGTGAAGTAATAACCATCTAAAGAGGGAAGTTTGGACACTCAAATAAACATGTCACTCCACAATACACTCTTAGCTCCCAACTGCTCCTGTCTAGAAATTGGTGTTCCTTTTTATTTGACCCTCCGTCCTATCCGCAGAGATCACGCCGATGTCCTTCAAACATGGTGGTGATCAAAGCAACAAGTTTACTTTTCTGTTGACAACAGGCCCGGAGGAAGGATACTTGTGGTTTTCAGGGAGAACTTAGTCAATGAATGTGGCTAAATAAAGAGAGCAATTTAGAAGGAGATGAAAGAGGACAGAAGATAGAGACACGGGTATATCTCCCTGCACAACCATTTACTGGTTTTGTAGTACACGCGGCCGACACGACCTGAAAGTGTCTCGGTGAACACAGTGCTCTCCCTACAGAATAGTTACCTTGCAGGATTTTTGGAAGCATAATGTAGGAAAGTGATATAGGGTATATGGTTAACTGTTCTGTACTCAAGGACAGATCGGCAGACAAAAAGATGATTGATTGATTGATAAATAGATAGACAGATAGATAGATAGATATAGGTACATATCGATTAACACAAAGCCACTGCTCATAACCAGGAGAGCAATGGAGAAAGCACTTAGCGATAGTACAAACAAAAAAGAAGAATGAAATCCAGTTTAAAAAGTGCAGTAAGCAGCCAAAAGAAGAAAACAAATCCTATCATTTGCAATAACGTGGATGGAGCTAGAGGGTATTATGCTCAGTCAATTAGGCCAGTCGGAGAAATACAAGAACCAAATGATTTCACTCATGTGTGGAGTACGACAACAAAGAAAAAGTGAAGGAAAAACAGCAGCAGACACACAGTACCCAAGAGAGGACTAACCGTTACCAAAGAGAAATGGACTTGGTAGGGTTAGTGGGAAGGGAGTGATAAGGGAGGGGAAAAAGAATGGGGACATTAGGATTTGCATGAACAATGTGCAGGGTGTAGTGTCATGGGGAGGGCTATACAACACAGCGAAGAGAAGTGGTGATTCTACAGCATCTTGTTACACGCTGACGGACAGCGACTGTAACTGGGATTTGGCAAGGACTTGGTGAAGGAGGTAGACTAGTAAACATATTGTTCTGCAAGTAATTGTATATTAATGAGAACAAAAAAAAATTTCAAAGTGCAGTAAGAGCATAGCTCTCAAATATCAGAATAAAAGTACAGGCTTTGACTGCTCCAATCAAAAGACACAGGGTTAGAAGTACTGATGAAAACTCAAGATCACCTATGTGCTCCCTTAATGGAGACTCACTTGAGATCCAAGGACACAGACAAACTACAAGCTGAAGGGGCGCGGACAGGTTCCCTATACAAGTGAATCTGAGAAAGAAAGAAACAAATGGATTCTGTTTGAGTCCCCAGAGACAGTCACTAGAAAATAGTCCTACCTAGCCACCGTGAATTCTTTTTGTTTGGTTTCAGCAGTGCCCAGGTATAGATTTAGTGGTACTGCAATGTCCTTCTCATTTTTTCTCACATCAACGAATGAATTGCTGTAATAATATGCAACTGGACTTTTGAAATCACTGGGTTTTATGATGTTCACGATTGTAAAGAAGTAATCACCACATAAAGAGGGAAGTTTGAACACTGAATCAAACACGTCTCTCCACAACAAACAATTTGCTCCCAAATGCTCCTGTCTAGAAATAGGTGTTCCTTTTTATTTGTCCCTCCTCCTATCAGTGGTGAACACGCCTATGTCCCTAAAACATGGTGGTGAGTAAAGCACCAAGTATACTTTTATGTCTACAACAGGCAGAGAGGAAGTATACCTGGGGTCTTCAGAGAGCACTTAGGCAATGTATGTAGCTAAATACTGTTAGCAAGCGAGAAGGAGGTATAAGAGGACAGAGGAAAGAGATAAGGTTTCAAGTCCCTGCACCCCCATTTACTGGATTTGTAAGCACACGCGGCTGACTCGATCTGCAACTGTCTCAGTGAGCCCAGTGCTCTCCCTGCGGCCTAGTGACCTTGCAATGTTTTTGGAAGCATAATGTAGCGAAGTGACATAGGTGATGTTGTTAACTGTTCTGTACATAAGGCTAGATGGGCAGACAGAAAGATGATTTATTCATAGATAGACAGATAGATAGATGACAGATGAGAGATAGACAGATGATACACATGATAGATGATAGGAAGCTAGGTATATGGATAGATATATAGAGAGAAGGACAGTGAGATAGAAGGATATATAGAAAGATAGATAGATATACAGACAGACAGAGCAATAAATAGATACAGATACATATCGATTGACACAAAGCTGTTGCTCATAACCAGGAGATGAATGGTGAGAGCACATAGCTAAACTACAAACAAAAAGGAAGAATGAAACCCTGTTTACAAAGTGCAGTAAGCAGCCATAAGAAGAAAACAAATCCTACCATTTGCAATTACGTGGATGGAGCTAGACGGTAGTATGTTCACAGAAATAGGTCAGGCGGCGAAAGACAAGTATCAAATGATTTCACTCATGTGTGGAGTATAACAACAAAGAAAAACTGAAGGAAAACAACAGCAGCAGACTCACAGAACCCGAGAGTTGACTGAAAGTTGCCAAAGGGAAAAGGACTGGGCAGGGAGGTTCTGAAGGGAGGGATAAGTTTGGGGAGAAAGAATGGGGGCATTAGGATTAGCATGTATATTGCCTGTGGTGGGGAAGGCATGGGGAGTGCTGTACAACACAGAGAAGACTATTAGAGATTATATAGCATCTTACTACTCACTGATGGACAGCGACTGAAGAGGATTTTCGGGGGCACTTGGTGAAGGGGGAGCATAGTAAACATAAGGTGCTTCACGTAATTGTAGACTAATGATAACAAAAAATTTTTTTTAAGTGCAATAAGGGCACAGCACTGAATCATCAGAATAAAAGGTCAGGCTCTGAGTGCTGCAAACAAAAGACACAGGGTTAAAAGAACGGATGAAAACTCAAAAAACCTACGTGCTTCCTTACAGGAGACTCACTTGAGATCCAAGGACACAGACAAACTACAAGCTGAAGGTGTGGGGACAAGTACCCTACACGAGTGAAACTGAAAAACAAACAATCCAATAAATGGATTGTGTTTGAGCCCCCAGAGACAGTCAGTAGAAAATAGCCCTATCTGGCCACAGTGAATTCTTTTTGTTTGTTTTCAGCAGGGCCCAGCCATAGATTTAGTGGTGCAGCAACGTCCTTCCTGTTTTCTCTCACTTCAGCAACTGAGTTGCTGTAATAATGAGCATCTGTGCCTTTGAAATCGGTGGGTTTTATGATCTTCACGAATGTGAAGTAATAACCATCTAAAGAGGGAAGTTTGGACACTCAAATGAACATGTCACTCCACAATACACTCCTGGCTCCCAACTGCTCCTGTCTAGAAATTGGTGTTCCTTTTTATTTGACCCTCCGTCCTATCCGCAGAGATCACGCCGATGTCCTTCAAACATGGTGGTGATCAAAGCAACAAGTTTACTTTTCTGTTGACAACAGGCCCGGAGGAAGGATACTTGTGGTTTTCAGGGAGAACTTAGTCAATGAATGTGGCTCAATAAAGAGAGCAATTTAGAAGGAGATGAAAGAGGACAGAAGATAGAGACACGGGTATATCTCCCTGCACAACCATTTACTGGTTTTGTAGTACACGCGGCCGACACGTCCTGAAAGTGTCTCGGTGAACACAGTGCTCTCCCTACAGAATAGTTACCTTGCAGGATTTTTGGAAGCATAATGTAGGAAAGTGATATAGGGTATATGGTTAACTGTTCTGTACTCAAGGACAGATGGGCAGACAAAAAGATGATTGATTGATTGATAAATAGATAGACAGATAGATAGATAGATATAGGTACATATCGATTAACACAAAGCCACTGCTCATAACCAGGAGAGCAATGGAGAAAGCACTTAGCGATAGTACAAACAAAAAAGAAGAATGAAATCCAGTTTAAAAAGTGCAGTAAGCAGCCAAAAGAAGAAAACAAATCCTATCATTTGCAATAACGTGGATGGAGCTAGAGGGTATTATGCTCAGTCAATTAGGCCAGTCGGAGAAATACAAGAACCAAATGATTTCACTCATGTGTGGAGTACGACAACAAAGAAAAAGTGAAGGAAAAACAGCAGCAGACACACAGTACCCAAGAGAGGACTAACCGTTACCAAAGAGAAATGGACTTGGTAGGGTTAGTGGGAAGGGAGTGATAAGGGAGGGGAAAAAGAATGGGGACATTATTATTTGCATGAACAATGTGCAGGGTGTAGTGTCATGGGGAGGGCTATACAACACAGCGAAGAGAAGTGGTGATTCTACAGCATCTTGCTACACGCTGACAGACAGCGACTGTAACTGGGATTTGGCAAGGACTTGGTGAAGGAGGTAGACTAGTAAACATATTGTTCTGCAAGTAATTGTATATTAATGAGAACAAAAAAAAATTTCAAAGTGCAGTAAGAGCATAGCTCTCAAATATCAGAATAAAAGTACAGGCTTTGACTGCTCCAATCAAAAGACACAGGGTTAGAAGTACTGATGAAAACTCAAGATCACCTATGTGCTCCCTTAATGGAGACTCACTTGAGATCCAAGGACACAGACAAACTACAAGCTGAAGGGGCGCGGACAGGTACCCTATACAAGTGAATCTGAGAAAGAAAGAAACAAATGGATTCTGTTTGAGTCCCCAGAGACAGTCACTAGAAAATAGTCCTACCTAGCCACCGTGAATTCTTTTTGTTTGGTTTCAGCAGTGCCCAGGTATAGATTTAGTGGTACTGCAATGTCCTTCTCATTTTTTCTCACATCAACGAATGAATTGCTGTAATAATATGCAACTGGACTTTTGAAATCACAGGGTTTTATGATGTTCACGATTGTAAAGAAGTAATCACCACATAAAGAGGGAAGTTTGAACACTGAATCAAACACGTCTCTCCACAACAAACAATTTGCTCCCAAATGCTCCTGTCTAGAAATAGGTGTTCCTTTTTATTTGTCCCTCCTCCTATCAGTGGTGAACACGACTATGTCCCTAAAACATGGTGGTGAGTAAAGCACCAAGTATACTTTTATGTCTACAACAGGCAGAGAGGAAGTATACCTGGGGTCTTCAGAGAGCACTTAGGCAATGTATGTAGCTAAATACTGTTAGCAAGCGAGAAGGAGGTATAAGAGGACAGAGGAAAGAGATAAGGTTTCAAGTCCCTGCACCCCCATTTACTGGATTTGTAAGCACACGCGGCTGACTCGATCTGCAACTGTCTCAGTGAGCCCAGTGCTCTACCTGCGGCCTAGTGACCTTGCAATGTTTTTGGAAGCATAATGTAGCGAAGTGACATAGGTGATGTTGTTAACTGTTCTGTACATAAGGCTAGATGGGCAGACAGAAAGATGATTTATTCATAGATAGACAGATAGATAGATGACAGATGAGAGATAGACAGATGATACACATGATAGATGATAGGAAGCTAGGTAGATGGATAGATATATAGAGAGAAGGACAGTGAGATAGAAGGATATATAGAAAGATAGATAGATATACAGACAGACAGAGCAATAAATAGATACAGATACATATCGATTGACACAAAGCTGTTGCTCATAACCAGGAGATGAATGGTGAGAGCACATAGCTAAACTACAAACAAAAAGGAAGAATGAAACCCTGTTTACAAAGTGCAGTAAGCAGCCATAAGAAGAAAACAAATCCTACCATTTGCAATGACGTGGATGGAACTAGACGGTAGTATGTTCACAGAAATAGGTCAGGCGGCGAAAGACAAGTATCAAATGATTTCACTCATGTGTGGAGTATAACAACAAAGAAAAACTGAAGGAAAACAACAGCAGCAGACTCACAGAACCCGAGAGTTGACTGAAAGTTGCCAAAGGGAAAAGGACTGGGCAGGGAGGTTCTGAAGGGAGGGATAAGTTTGGGGAGAAAGAATGGGGGCATTAGGATTAGCATGTATATTGCGTGGGGTGGGGAAGGCATGGGGAGTGCTGTACAACACAGAGAAGACTATTAGAGATTATATAGCATCTTACTACTCACTGATGGACAGCGACTGAAGAGGATTTTCGGGGGGACTTGGTGAAGGGGGAGCATAGTAAACATAAGGTGCTTCACGTAATTGTAGACTAATGATAACAAAAAAATTTTTTTAAGTGCAATAAGGGCACAGCACTGAATCATCAGAATAAAAGGTCAGGCTCTGAGTGCTGCAAACAAAAGACACAGGGTTAAAAGAACGGATGAAAACTCAAAAAACCTACGTGCTTCCTTACAGGAGACTCACTTGAGATCCAAGGACACAGACAAACTACAAGCTGAAGGTGTGGGGACAAGTACCCTACACAAGTGAAACTGAAAAACAAACAATCCAATAAATGGATTGTGTTTGAGCCCCCAGAGAGAGTCAGTAGAAAATAGCCCTATCTGGCCACAGTGAATTCTTTTTGTTTGTTTTCAGCAGGGCCCAGCCATAGATTTAGTGGTGCAGCAACGTCCTTCCTGTTTTCTCTCACTTCAGCAACTGAGTTGCTGTAATAATGAGCATCTGTGCCTTTGAAATCGGTGGGTTTTATGATCTTCACGAATGTGAAGTAATAACCATCTAAAGAGGGAAGTTTGGACACTCAAATAAACATGTCACTCCACAATACACTCTTAGCTCCCAACTGCTCCTGTCTAGAAATTGGTGTTCCTTTTTATTTGACCCTCCGTCCTATCCGCAGAGATCACGCCGATGTCCTTCAAACATGGTGGTGATCAAAGCAACAAGTTTACTTTTCTGTTGACAACAGGCCCGGAGGAAGGATACTTGTGGTTTTCAGGGAGAACTTAGTCAATGAATGTGGCTAAATAAAGAGAGCAATTTAGAAGGAGATGAAAGAGGACAGAAGATAGAGACACGGGTATATCTCCCTGCACAACCATTTACTGGTTTTGTAGTACACGCGGCCGACACGACCTGAAAGTGTCTCGGTGAACACAGTGCTCTCCCTACAGAATAGTTACCTTGCAGGATTTTTGGAAGCATAATGTAGGAAAGTGATATAGGGTATATGGTTAACTGTTCTGTACTCAAGGACAGATCGGCAGACAAAAAGATGATTGATTGATTGATAAATAGATAGACAGATAGATAGATAGATATAGGTACATATCGATTAACACAAAGCCACTGCTCATAACCAGGAGAGCAATGGAGAAAGCACTTAGCGATAGTACAAACAAAAAAGAAGAATGAAATCCAGTTTAAAAAGTGCAGTAAGCAGCCAAAAGAAGAAAACAAATCCTATCATTTGCAATAACGTGGATGGAGCTAGAGGGTATTATGCTCAGTCAATTAGGCCAGTCGGAGAAATACAAGAACCAAATGATTTCACTCATGTGTGGAGTACGACAACAAAGAAAAAGTGAAGGAAAAACAGCAGCAGACACACAGTACCCAAGAGAGGACTAACCGTTACCAAAGAGAAATGGACTTGGTAGGGTTAGTGGGAAGGGAGTGATAAGGGAGGGGAAAAAGAATGGGGACATTAGGATTTGCATGAACAATGTGCAGGGTGTAGTGTCATGGGGAGGGCTATACAACACAGCGAAGAGAAGTGGTGATTCTACAGCATCTTGTTACACGCTGACGGACAGCGACTGTAACTGGGATTTGGCAAGGACTTGGTGAAGGAGGTAGACTAGTAAACATATTGTTCTGCAAGTAATTGTATATTAATGAGAACAAAAAAAAATTTCAAAGTGCAGTAAGAGCATAGCTCTCAAATATCAGAATAAAAGTACAGGCTTTGACTGCTCCAATCAAAAGACACAGGGTTAGAAGTACTGATGAAAACTCAAGATCACCTATGTGCTCCCTTAATGGAGACTCACTTGAGATCCAAGGACACAGACAAACTACAAGCTGAAGGGGCGCGGACAGGTTCCCTATACAAGTGAATCTGAGAAAGAAAGAAACAAATGGATTCTGTTTGAGTCCCCAGAGACAGTCACTAGAAAATAGTCCTACCTAGCCACCGTGAATTCTTTTTGTTTGGTTTCAGCAGTGCCCAGGTATAGATTTAGTGGTACTGCAATGTCCTTCTCATTTTTTCTCACATCAACGAATGAATTGCTGTAATAATATGCAACTGGACTTTTGAAATCACTGGGTTTTATGATGTTCACGATTGTAAAGAAGTAATCACCACATAAAGAGGGAAGTTTGAACACTGAATCAAACACGTCTCTCCACAACAAACAATTTGCTCCCAAATGCTCCTGTCTAGAAATAGGTGTTCCTTTTTATTTGTCCCTCCTCCTATCAGTGGTGAACACGCCTATGTCCCTAAAACATGGTGGTGAGTAAAGCACCAAGTATACTTTTATGTCTACAACAGGCAGAGAGGAAGTATACCTGGGGTCTTCAGAGAGCACTTAGGCAATGTATGTAGCTAAATACTGTTAGCAAGCGAGAAGGAGGTAAAAGAGGACAGAGGAAAGAGATAAGGTTTCAAGTCCCTGCACCCCCATTTACTGGATTTGTAAGCACACGCGGCTGACTCGATCTGCAACTGTCTCAGTGAGCCCAGTGCTCTCCCTGCGGCCTAGTGACCTTGCAATGTTTTTGGAAGCATAATGTAGCGAAGTGACATAGGTGATGTTGTTAACTGTTCTGTACATAAGGCTAGATGGGCAGACAGAAAGATGATTTATTCATAGATAGACAGATAGATAGATGACAGATGAGAGATAGACAGATGATACACATGATAGATGATAGGAAGCTAGGTATATGGATAGATATATAGAGAGAAGGACAGTGAGATAGAAGGATATATAGAAAGATAGATAGATATACAGACAGACAGAGCAATAAATAGATACAGATACATATCGATTGACACAAAGCTGTTGCTCATAACCAGGAGATGAATGGTGAGAGCACATAGCTAAACTACAAACAAAAAGGAAGAATGAAACCCTGTTTACAAAGTGCAGTAAGCAGCCATAAGAAGAAAACAAATCCTACCATTTGCAATTACGTGGATGGAGCTAGACGGTAGTATGTTCACAGAAATAGGTCAGGCGGCGAAAGACAAGTATCAAATGATTTCACTCATGTGTGGAGTATAACAACAAAGAAAAACTGAAGGAAAACAACAGCAGCAGACTCACAGAACCCGAGAGTTGACTGAAAGTTGCCAAAGGGAAAAGGACTGGGCAGGGAGGTTCTGAAGGGAGGGATAAGTTTGGGGAGAAAGAATGGGGGCATTAGGATTAGCATGTATATTGCCTGTGGTGGGGAAGGCATGGGGAGTGCTGTACAACACAGAGAAGACTATTAGAGATTATATAGCATCTTACTACTCACTGATGGACAGCGACTGAAGAGGATTTTCGGGGGGACTTGGTGAAGGGGGAGCATAGTAAACATAAGGTGCTTCACGTAATTGTAGACTAATGATAACAAAAAAATTTTTTTAAGTGCAATAAGGGCACAGCACTGAATCATCAGAATAAAAGGTCAGGCTCTGAGTGCTGCAAACAAAAGACACAGGGTTAAAAGAACGGATGAAAACTCAAAAAACCTACGTGCTTCCTTACAGGAGACTCACTTGAGATCCAAGGACACAGACAAACTACAAGCTGAAGGTGTGGGGACAAGTACCCTACACGAGTGAAACTGAAAAACAAACAATCCAATAAATGGATTGTGTTTGAGCCCCCAGAGACAGTCAGTAGAAAATAGCCCTATCTGGCCACAGTGAATTCTTTTTGTTTGTTTTCAGCAGGGCCCAGCCATAGATTTAGTGGTGCAGCAACGTCCTTCCTGTTTTCTCTCACTTCAGCAACTGAGTTGCTGTAATAATGAGCATCTGTGCCTTTGAAATCGGTGGGTTTTATGATCTTCACGAATGTGAAGTAATAACCATCTAAAGAGGGAAGTTTGGACACTCAAATGAACATGTCACTCCACAATACACTCCTGGCTCCCAACTGCTCCTGTCTAGAAATTGGTGTTCCTTTTTATTTGACCCTCCGTCCTATCCGCAGAGATCACGCCGATGTCCTTCAAACATGGTGGTGATCAAAGCAACAAGTTTACTTTTCTGTTGACAACAGGCCCGGAGGAAGGATACTTGTGGTTTTCAGGGAGAACTTAGTCAATGAATGTGGCTCAATAAAGAGAGCAATTTAGAAGGAGATGAAAGAGGACAGAAGATAGAGACACGGGTATATCTCCCTGCACAACCATTTACTGGTTTTGTAGTACACGCGGCCGACACGACCTGAAAGTGTCTCGGTGAACCCAGTGCTCTCCCTACAGAATAGTTACCTTGCAGGATTTTTGGAAGCATAATGTAGGAAAGTGATATAGGGTATATGGTTAACTGTTCTGTACTCAAGGACAGATGGGCAGACAAAAAGATGATTGATTGATTGATAAATAGATAGACAGATAGACAGATAGATATAGGTACATATCGATTAACACAAAGCCACTGCTCATAACCAGGAGAGCAATGGAGAAAGCACTTAGCGATAGTACAAACAAAAAAGAAGAATGAAATCCAGTTTAAAAAGTGCAGTAAGCAGCCAAAAGAAGAAAACAAATCCTATCATTTGCAATAACGTGGATGGAGCTAGAGGGTATTATGCTCAGTCAATTAGGCCAGTCGGAGAAATACAAGAACCAAATGATTTCACTCATGTGTGGAGTACGACAACAAAGAAAAAGTGAAGGAAAAACAGCAGCAGACACACAGTACCCAAGAGAGGACTAACCGTTACCAAAGAGAAATGGACTTGGTAGGGTTAGTGGGAAGGGAGTGATAAGGGAGGGGAAAAAGAATGGGGACATTATTATTTGCATGAACAATGTGCAGGGTGTAGTGTCATGGGGAGGGCTATACAACACAGCGAAGAGAAGTGGTGATTCTACAGCATCTTGCTACACGCTGACAGACAGCGACTGTAACTGGGATTTGGCAAGGACTTGGTGAAGGAGGTAGACTAGTAAACATATTGTTCTGCATGTAATTGTATATTAATGAGAACAAAAAAAAATTTCAAAGTGCAGTAAGAGCATAGCTCTCAAATATCAGAATAAAAGTACAGGCTTTGACTGCTCCAATCAAAAGACACAGGGTTAGAAGTACTGATGAAAACTCAAGATCACCTATGTGCTCCCTTAATGGAGACTCACTTGAGATCCAAGGACACAGACAAACTACAAGCTGAAGGGGCGCGGACAGGTACCCTATACAAGTGAATCTGAGAAAGAAAGAAACAAATGGATTCTGTTTGAGTCCCCAGAGACAGTCACTAGAAAATAGTCCTACCTAGCCACCGTGAATTCTTTTTGTTTGGTTTCAGCAGTGCCCAGGTATAGATTTAGTGGTACTGCAATGTCCTTCTCATTTTTTCTCACATCAACGAATGAATTGCTGTAATAATATGCAACTGGACTTTTGAAATCACAGGGTTTTATGATGTTCACGATTGTAAAGAAGTAATCACCACATAAAGAGGGAAGTTTGAACACTGAATCAAACACGTCTCTCCACAACAAACAATTTGCTCCCAAATGCTCCTGTCTAGAAATAGGTGTTCCTTTTTATTTGTCCCTCCTCCTATCAGTGGTGAACACGACTATGTCCCTAAAACATGGTGGTGAGTAAAGCACCAAGTATACTTTTATGTCTACAACAGGCAGAGAGGAAGTATACCTGGGGTCTTCAGAGAGCACTTAGGCAATGTATGTAGCTAAATACTGTTAGCAAGCGAGAAGGAGGTATAAGAGGACAGAGGAAAGAGATAAGGTTTCAAGTCCCTGCACCCCCATTTACTGGATTTGTAAGCACACGCGGCTGACTCGATCTGCAACTGTCTCAGTGAGCCCAGTGCTCTCCCTGCGGCCTAGTGACCTTGCAATGTTTTTGGAAGCATAATGTAGCGAAGTGACATAGGTGATGTTGTTAACTGTTCTGTACATAAGGCTAGATGGGCAGACAGAAAGATGATTTATTCATAGATAGACAGATAGATAGATGACAGATGAGAGATAGACAGAAGATACACATGATAGATGATAGGAAGCTAGGTAGATGGATAGATATATAGAGAGAAGGACAGTGAGATAGAAGGATATATAGAAAGATAGATAGATATACAGACAGACAGAGCAATAAATAGATACAGATACATATCGATTGACACAAAGCTGTTGCTCATAACCAGGAGATGAATGGTGAGAGCACATAGCTAAACTACAAACAAAAAGGAAGAATGAAACCCTGTTTACAAAGTGCAGTAAGCAGCCATAAGAAGAAAACAAATCCTACCATTTGCAATGACGTGGATGGAACTAGACGGTAGTATGTTCACAGAAATAGGTCAGGCGGCGAAAGACAAGTATCAAATGATTTCACTCATGTGTGGAGTATAACAACAAAGAAAAACTGAAGGAAAACAACAGCAGCAGACTCACAGAACCCGAGAGTTGACTGAAAGTTGCCAAAGGGAAAAGGACTGGGCAGGGAGGTTCTGAAGGGAGGGATAAGTTTGGGGAGAAAGAATGGGGGCATTAGGATTAGCATGTATATTGCGTGGGGTGCGGAAGGCATGGGGAGTGCTGTACAACACAGAGAAGACTATTAGAGATTATATAGCATCTTACTACTCACTGATGGACAGCGACTGAAGAGGATTTTCGGGGGGACTTGGTGAAGGGGGAGCATAGTAAACATAAGGTGCTTCACGTAATTGTAGACTAATGATAACAAAAAAATTTTTTTAAGTGCAATAAGGGCACAGCACTGAATCATCAGAATAAAAGGTCAGGCTCTGAGTGCTGCAAACAAAAGACACAGGGTTAAAAGAACGGATGAAAACTCAAAAAACCTACGTGCTTCCTTACAGGAGACTCACTTGAGATCCAAGGACACAGACAAACTACAAGCTGAAGGTGTGGGGACAAGTACACTACACGAGTGAAACTGAAAAACAAACAATCCAATAAATGGATTGTGTTTGAGCCCCCAGAGACAGTCAGTAGAAAATAGCCCTATCTGGCCACAGTGAATTCTTTTTGTTTGTTTTCAGCAGGGCCCAGCCATAGATTTAGTGGTGCAGCAACGTCCTTCCTGTTTTCTCTCACTTCAGCAACTGAGTTGCTGTAATAATGAGCATCTGTGCCTTTGAAATCGGTGGGTTTTATGATCTTCACGAATGTGAAGTAATAACCATCTAAAGAGGGAAGTTTGGACACTCAAATAAACATGTCACTCCACAATACACTCTTAGCTCCCAACTGCTCCTGTCTAGAAATTGGTGTTCCTTTTTATTTGACCCTCCGTCCTATCCGCAGAGATCACGCCGATGTCCTTCAAACATGGTGGTGATCAAAGCAACAAGTTTACTTTTCTGTTGACAACAGGCCCGGAGGAAGGATACTTGTGGTTTTCAGGGAGAACTTAGTCAATGAATGTGGCTAAATAAAGAGAGCAATTTAGAAGGAGATGAAAGAGGACAGAAGATAGAGACACGGGTATATCTCCCTGCACAACCATTTACTGGTTTTGTAGTACACGCGGCCGACACGACCTGAAAGTGTCTCGGTGAACCCAGTGCTCTCCCTACAGAATAGTTACCTTGCAGGATTTTTGGAAGCATAATGTAGGAAAGTGATATAGGGTATATGGTTAACTGTTCTGTACTCAAGGACAGATGGGCAGACAAAAAGATGATTGATTGATTGATAAATAGATAGACAGATAGATAGATAGATATAGGTACATATCGATTAACACAAAGCCACTGCTCATAACCAGGAGAGCAATGGAGAAAGCACTTAGCGATAGTACAAACAAAAAAGAAGAATGAAATCCAGTTTAAAAAGTGCAGTAAGCAGCCAAAAGAAGAAAACAAATCCTATCATTTGCAATAACGTGGATGGAGCTAGAGGGTATTATGCTCAGTCAATTAGGCCAGTCGGAGAAATACAAGAACCAAATGATTTCACTCATGTGTGGAGTACGACAACAAAGAAAAAGTGAAGGAAAAACAGCAGCAGACACACAGTACCCAAGAGAGGACTAACCGTTACCAAAGAGAAATGGACTTGGTAGGGTTAGTGGGAAGGGAGTGATAAGGGAGGGGAAAAAGAATGGGGACATTAGGATTTGCATGAACAATGTGCAGGGTGTAGTGTCATGGGGAGGGCTATACAACACAGCGAAGAGAAGTGGTGATTCTACAGCATCTTGTTACACGCTGACGGACAGCGACTGTAACTGGGATTTGGCAAGGACTTGGTGAAGGAGGTAGACTAGTAAACATATTGTTCTGCAAGTAATTGTATATTAATGAGAACAAAAAAAAATTTCAAAGTGCAGTAAGAGCATAGCTCTCAAATATCAGAATAAAAGTACAGGCTTTGACTGCTCCAATCAAAAGACACAGGGTTAGAAGTACTGATGAAAACTCAAGATCACCTATGTGCTCCCTTAATGGAGACTCACTTGAGATCCAAGGACACAGACAAACTACAAGCTGAAGGGGCGCGGACAGGTTCCCTATACAAGTGAATCTGAGAAAGAAAGAAACAAATGGATTCTGTTTGAGTCCCCAGAGACAGTCACTAGAAAATAGTCCTACCTAGCCACCGTGAATTCTTTTTGTTTGGTTTCAGCAGTGCCCAGGTATAGATTTAGTGGTACTGCAATGTCCTTCTCATTTTTTCTCACATCAACGAATGAATTGCTGTAATAATATGCAACTGGACTTTTGAAATCACTGGGTTTTATGATGTTCACGATTGTAAAGAAGTAATCACCACATAAAGAGGGAAGTTTGAACACTGAATCAAACACGTCTCTCCACAACAAACAATTTGCTCCCAAATGCTCCTGTCTAGAAATAGGTGTTCCTTTTTATTTGTCCCTCCTCCTATCAGTGGTGAACACGCCTATGTCCCTAAAACATGGTGGTGAGTAAAGCACCAAGTATACTTTTATGTCTACAACAGGCAGAGAGGAAGTATACCTGGGGTCTTCAGAGAGCACTTAGGCAATGTATGTAGCTAAATACTGTTAGCAAGCGAGAAGGAGGTATAAGAGGACAGAGGAAAGAGATAAGGTTTCAAGTCCCTGCACCCCCATTTACTGGATTTGTAAGCACACGCGGCTGACTCGATCTGCAACTGTCTCAGTGAGCCCAGTGCTCTCCCTGCGGCCTAGTGACCTTGCAATGTTTTTGGAAGCATAATGTAGCGAAGTGACATAGGTGATGTTGTTAACTGTTCTGTACATAAGGCTAGATGGGCAGACAGAAAGATGATTTATTCATAGATAGACAGATAGATAGATGACAGATGAGAGATAGACAGATGATACACATGATAGATGATAGGAAGCTAGGTATATGGATAGATATATAGAGAGAAGGACAGTGAGATAGAAGGATATATAGAAAGATAGATAGATATACAGACAGACAGAGCAATAAATAGATACAGATACATATCGATTGACACAAAGCTGTTGCTCATAACCAGGAGATGAATGGTGAGAGCACATAGCTAAACTACAAACAAAAAGGAAGAATGAAACCCTGTTTACAAAGTGCAGTAAGCAGCCATAAGAAGAAAACAAATCCTACCATTTGCAATTACGTGGATGGAGCTAGACGGTAGTATGTTCACAGAAATAGGTCAGGCGGCGAAAGACAAGTATCAAATGATTTCACTCATGTGTGGAGTATAACAACAAAGAAAAACTGAAGGAAAACAACAGCAGCAGACTCACAGAACCCGAGAGTTGACTGAAAGTTGCCAAAGGGAAAAGGACTGGGCAGGGAGGTTCTGAAGGGAGGGATAAGTTTGGGGAGAAAGAATGGGGGCATTAGGATTAGCATGTATATTGCGTGTGGTGGGGAAGGCATGGGGAGTGCTGTACAACACAGAGAAGACTATTAGAGATTATATAGCATCTTACTACTCACTGATGGACAGCGACTGAAGAGGATTTTCGGGGGGACTTGGTGAAGGGGGAGCATAGTAAACATAAGGTGCTTCACGTAATTGTAGACTAATGATAACAAAAAATTTTTTTTAAGTGCAATAAGGGCACAGCACTGAATCATCAGAATAAAAGGGCAGGCTCTGAGTGCTGCAAACAAAAGACACAGGGTTAAAAGAACGGATGAAAACTCAAAAAACCTACGTGCTTCCTTACAGGAGACTCACTTGAGATCCAAGGACACAGACAAACTACAAGCTGAAGGTGTGGGGACAAGTACCCTACACGAGTGAAACTGAAAAACAAACAATCCAATAAATGGATTGTGTTTGAGCCCCCAGAGACAGTCAGTAGAAAATAGCCCTATCTGGCCACAGTGAATTCTTTTTGTTTGTTTTCAGCAGGGCCCAGCCATAGATTTAGTGGTGCAGCAACGTCCTTCCTGTTTTCTCTCACTTCAGCAACTGAGTTGCTGTAATAATGAGCATCTGTGCCTTTGAAATCGGTGGGTTTTATGATCTTCACGAATGTGAAGTAATAACCATCTAAAGAGGGAAGTTTGGACACTCAAATGAACATGTCACTCCACAATACACTCCTGGCTCCCAACTGCTCCTGTCTAGAAATTGGTGTTCCTTTTTATTTGACCCTCCGTCCTATCCGCAGAGATCACGCCGATGTCCTTCAAACATGGTGGTGATCAAAGCAACAAGTTTACTTTTCTGTTGACAACAGGCCCGGAGGAAGGATACTTGTGGTTTTCAGGGAGAACTTAGTCAATGAATGTGGCTCAATAAAGAGAGCAATTTAGAAGGAGATGAAAGAGGACAGAAGATAGAGACACGGGTATATCTCCCTGCACAACCATTTACTGGTTTTGTAGTACACGCGGCCGACACGTCCTGAAAGTGTCTCGGTGAACACAGTGCTCTCCCTACAGAATAGTTACCTTGCAGGATTTTTGGAAGCATAATGTAGGAAAGTGATATAGGGTATATGGTTAACTGTTCTGTACTCAAGGACAGATGGGCAGACAAAAAGATGATTGATTGATTGATAAATAGATAGACAGATAGATAGATAGATATAGGTACATATCGATTAACACAAAGCCACTGCTCATAACCAGGAGAGCAATGGAGAAAGCACTTAGCGATAGTACAAACAAAAAAGAAGAATGAAATCCAGTTTAAAAAGTGCAGTAAGCAGCCAAAAGAAGAAAACAAATCCTATCATTTGCAATAACGTGGATGGAGCTAGAGGGTATTATGCTCAGTCAATTAGGCCAGTCGGAGAAATACAAGAACCAAATGATTTCACTCATGTGTGGAGTACGACAACAAAGAAAAAGTGAAGGAAAAACAGCAGCAGACACACAGTACCCAAGAGAGGACTAACCGTTACCAAAGAGAAATGGACTTGGTAGGGTTAGTGGGAAGGGAGTGATAAGGGAGGGGAAAAAGAATGGGGACATTATTATTTGCATGAACAATGTGCAGGGTGTAGTGTCATGGGGAGGGCTATACAACACAGCGAAGAGAAGTGGTGATTCTACAGCATCTTGCTACACGCTGACAGACAGCGACTGTAACTGGGATTTGGCAAGGACTTGGTGAAGGAGGTAGACTAGTAAACATATTGTTCTGCAAGTAATTGTATATTAATGAGAACAAAAAAAAATTTCAAAGTGCAGTAAGAGCATAGCTCTCAAATATCAGAATAAAAGTACAGGCTTTGACTGCTCCAATCAAAAGACACAGGGTTAGAAGTACTGATGAAAACTCAAGATCACCTATGTGCTCCCTTAATGGAGACTCACTTGAGATCCAAGGACACAGACAAACTACAAGCTGAAGGGGCGCGGACAGGTACCCTATACAAGTGAATCTGAGAAAGAAAGAAACAAATGGATTCTGTTTGAGTCCCCAGAGACAGTCACTAGAAAATAGTCCTACCTAGCCACCGTGAATTCTTTTTGTTTGGTTTCAGCAGTGCCCAGGTATAGATTTAGTGGTACTGCAATGTCCTTCTCATTTTTTCTCACATCAACGAATGAATTGCTGTAATAATATGCAACTGGACTTTTGAAATCACTGGGTTTTATGATGTTCACGATTGTAAAGAAGTAATCACCACATAAAGAGGGAAGTTTGAACACTGAATCAAACACGTCTCTCCACAACAAACAATTTGCTCCCAAATGCTCCTGTCTAGAAATAGGTGTTCCTTTTTATTTGTCCCTCCTCCTATCAGTGGTGAACACGACTATGTCCCTAAAACATGGTGGTGAGTAAAGCACCAAGTATACTTTTATGTCTACAACAGGCAGAGAGGAAGTATACCTGGGGTCTTCAGAGAGCACTTAGGCAATGTATGTAGCTAAATACTGTTAGCAAGCGAGAAGGAGGTATAAGAGGACAGAGGAAAGAGATAAGGTTTCAAGTCCCTGCACCCCCATTTACTGGATTTGTAAGCACACGCGGCTGACTCGATCTGCAACTGTCTCAGTGAGCCCAGTGCTCTCCCTGCGGCCTAGTGACCTTGCAATGTTTTTGGAAGCATAATGTAGCGAAGTGACATAGGTGATGTTGTTAACTGTTCTGTACATAAGGCTAGATGGGCAGACAGAAAGATGATTTATTCATAGATAGACAGATAGATAGATGACAGATGAGAGATAGACAGATGATACACATGATAGATGATAGGAAGCTAGGTAGATGGATAGATATATAGAGAGAAGGACAGTGAGATAGAAGGATATATAGAAAGATAGATAGATATACAGACAGACAGAGCAATAAATAGATACAGATACATATCGATTGACACAAAGCTGTTGCTCATAACCAGGAGATGAATGGTGAGAGCACATAGCTAAACTACAAACAAAAAGGAAGAATGAAACCCTGTTTACAAAGTGCAGTAAGCAGCCATAAGAAGAAAACAAATCCTACCATTTGCAATGACGTGGATGGAACTAGACGGTAGTATGTTCACAGAAATAGGTCAGGCGGCGAAAGACAAGTATCAAATGATTTCACTCATGTGTGGAGTATAACAACAAAGAAAAACTGAAGGAAAACAACAGCAGCAGACTCACAGAACCCGAGAGTTGACTGAAAGTTGCCAAAGGGAAAAGGACTGGGCAGGGAGGTTCTGAAGGGAGGGATAAGTTTGGGGAGAAAGAATGGGGGCATTAGGATTAGCATGTATATTGCGTGGGGTGGGGAAGGCATGGGGAGTGCTGTACAACACAGAGAAGACTATTAGAGATTATATAGCATCTTACTACTCACTGATGGACAGCGACTGAAGAGGATTTTCGGGGGGACTTGGTGAAGGGGGAGCATAGTAAACATAAGGTGCTTCACGTAATTGTAGACTAATGATAACAAAAAAATTTTTTTAAGTGCAATAAGGGCACAGCACTGAATCATCAGAATAAAAGGTCAGGCTCTGAGTGCTGCAAACAAAAGACACAGGGTTAAAAGAACGGATGAAAACTCAAAAAACCTACGTGCTTCCTTACAGGAGACTCACTTGAGATCCAAGGACACAGACAAACTACAAGCTGAAGGTGTGGGGACAAGTACCCTACACAAGTGAAACTGAAAAACAAACAATCCAATAAATGGATTGTGTTTGAGCCCCCAGAGAGAGTCAGTAGAAAATAGCCCTATCTGGCCACAGTGAATTCTTTTTGTTTGTTTTCAGCAGGGCCCAGCCATAGATTTAGTGGTGCAGCAACGTCCTTCCTGTTTTCTCTCACTTCAGCAACTGAGTTGCTGTAATAATGAGCATCTGTGCCTTTGAAATCGGTGGGTTTTATGATCTTCACGAATGTGAAGTAATAACCATCTAAAGAGGGAAGTTTGGACACTCAAATAAACATGTCACTCCACAATACACTCTTAGCTCCCAACTGCTCCTGTCTAGAAATTGGTGTTCCTTTTTATTTGACCCTCCGTCCTATCCGCAGAGATCACGCCGATGTCCTTCAAACATGGTGGTGATCAAAGCAACAAGTTTACTTTTCTGTTGACAACAGGCCCGGAGGAAGGATACTTGTGGTTTTCAGGGAGAACTTAGTCAATGAATGTGGCTAAATAAAGAGAGCAATTTAGAAGGAGATGAAAGAGGACAGAAGATAGAGACACGGGTATATCTCCCTGCACAACCATTTACTGGTTTTGTAGTACACGCGGCCGACACGACCTGAAAGTGTCTCGGTGAACCCAGTGCTCTCCCTACAGAATAGTTACCTTGCAGGATTTTTGGAAGCATAATGTAGGAAAGTGATATAGGGTATATGGTTAACTGTTCTGTACTCAAGGACAGATCGGCAGACAAAAAGATGATTGATTGATTGATAAATAGATAGACAGATAGATAGATAGATATAGGTACATATCGATTAACACAAAGCCACTGCTCATAACCAGGAGAGCAATGGAGAAAGCACTTAGCGATAGTACAAACAAAAAAGAAGAATGAAATCCAGTTTAAAAAGTGCAGTAAGCAGCCAAAAGAAGAAAACAAATCCTATCATTTGCAATAACGTGGATGGAGCTAGAGGGTATTATGCTCAGTCAATTAGGCCAGTCGGAGAAATACAAGAACCAAATGATTTCACTCATGTGTGGAGTACGACAACAAAGAAAAAGTGAAGGAAAAACAGCAGCAGACACACAGTACCCAAGAGAGGACTAACCGTTACCAAAGAGAAATGGACTTGGTAGGGTTAGTGGGAAGGGAGTGATAAGGGAGGGGAAAAAGAATGGGGACATTAGGATTTGCATGAACAATGTGCAGGGTGTAGTGTCATGGGGAGGGCTATACAACACAGCGAAGAGAAGTGGTGATTCTACAGCATCTTGTTACACGCTGACGGACAGCGACTGTAACTGGGATTTGGCAAGGACTTGGTGAAGGAGGTAGACTAGTAAACATATTGTTCTGCAAGTAATTGTATATTAATGAGAACAAAAAAAAATTTCAAAGTGCAGTAAGAGCATAGCTCTCAAATATCAGAATAAAAGTACAGGCTTTGACTGCTCCAATCAAAAGACACAGGGTTAGAAGTACTGATGAAAACTCAAGATCACCTATGTGCTCCCTTAATGGAGACTCACTTGAGATCCAAGGACACAGACAAACTACAAGCTGAAGGGGCGCGGACAGGTTCCCTATACAAGTGAATCTGAGAAAGAAAGAAACAAATGGATTCTGTTTGAGTCCCCAGAGACAGTCACTAGAAAATAGTCCTACCTAGCCACCGTGAATTCTTTTTGTTTGGTTTCAGCAGTGCCCAGGTATAGATTTAGTGGTACTGCAATGTCCTTCTCATTTTTTCTCACATCAACGAATGAATTGCTGTAATAATATGCAACTGGACTTTTGAAATCACTGGGTTTTATGATGTTCACGATTGTAAAGAAGTAATCACCACATAAAGAGGGAAGTTTGAACACTGAATCAAACACGTCTCTCCACAACAAACAATTTGCTCCCAAATGCTCCTGTCTAGAAATAGGTGTTCCTTTTTATTTGTCCCTCCTCCTATCAGTGGTGAAAACGCCTATGTCCCTAAAACATGGTGGTGAGTAAAGCACCAAGTATACTTTTATGTCTACAACAGGCAGAGAGGAAGTATACCTGGGGTCTTCAGAGAGCACTTAGGCAATGTATGTAGCTAAATACTGTTAGCAAGCGAGAAGGAGGTATAAGAGGACAGAGGAAAGAGATAAGGTTTCAAGTCCCTGCACCCCCATTTACTGGATTTGTAAGCACACGCGGCTGACTCGATCTGCAACTGTCTCAGTGAGCCCAGTGCTCTCCCTGCGGCCTAGTGACCTTGCAATGTTTTTGGAAGCATAATGTAGCGAAGTGACATAGGTGATGTTGTTAACTGTTCTGTACATAAGGCTAGATGGGCAGACAGAAAGATGATTTATTCATAGATAGACAGATAGATAGATGACAGATGAGAGATAGACAGATGATACACATGATAGATGATAGGAAGCTAGGTATATGGATAGATATATAGAGAGAAGGACAGTGAGATAGAAGGATATATAGAAAGATAGATAGATATACAGACAGACAGAGCAATAAATAGATACAGATACATATCGATTGACACAAAGCTGTTGCTCATAACCAGGAGATGAATGGTGAGAGCACATAGCTAAACTACAAACAAAAAGGAAGAATGAAACCCTGTTTACAAAGTGCAGTAAGCAGCCATAAGAAGAAAACAAATCCTACCATTTGCAATTACGTGGATGGAGCTAGACGGTAGTATGTTCACAGAAATAGGTCAGGCGGCGAAAGACAAGTATCAAATGATTTCACTCATGTGTGGAGTATAACAACAAAGAAAAACTGAAGGAAAACAACAGCAGCAGACTCACAGAACCCGAGAGTTGACTGAAAGTTGCCAAAGGGAAAAGGACTGGGCAGGGAGGTTCTGAAGGGAGGGATAAGTTTGGGGAGAAAGAATGGGGGCTTTAGGATTAGCATGTATATTGCGTGTGGTGGGGAAGGCATGGGGAGTGCTGTACAACACAGAGAAGACTATTAGAGATTATATAGCATCTTACTACTCACTGATGGACAGCGACTGAAGAGGATTTTCGGGGGGACTTGGTGAAGGGGGAGCATAGTAAACATAAGGTGCTTCACGTAATTGTAGACTAATGATAACAAAAAAATTTTTTTAAGTGCAATAAGGGCACAGCACTGAATCATCAGAATAAAAGGTCAGGCTCTGAGTGCTGCAAACAAAAGACATAGGGTTAAAAGAACGGATGAAAACTCAAAAAACCTACGTGCTTCCTTACAGGAGACTCACTTGAGATCCAAGGACACAGACAAACTACAAGCTGAAGGTGTGGGGACAAGTACCCTACACGAGTGAAACTGAAAAACAAACAATCCAATAAATGGATTGTGTTTGAGCCCCCAGAGACAGTCAGTAGAAAATAGCCCTATCTGGCCACAGTGAATTCTTTTTGTTTGTTTTCAGCAGGGCCCAGCCATAGATTTAGTGGTGCAGCAACGTCCTTCCTGTTTTCTCTCACTTCAGCAACTGAGTTGCTGTAATAATGAGCATCTGTGCCTTTGAAATCGGTGGGTTTTATGATCTTCACGAATGTGAAGTAATAACCATCTAAAGAGGGAAGTTTGGACACTCAAATAAACATGTCACTCCACAATACCCTCTTAGCTCCCAACTGCTCCTGTCTAGAAATTGGTGTTCCTTTTAATTTGACCCTCCGTCCTATCCGCAGAGATCACGCCGATGTCCTTCAAACATGGTGGTGATCAAAGCAACAAGTTTACTTTTCTGTTGACAACAGGCCCGGAGGAAGGATACTTGTGGTTTTCAGGGAGAACTTAGTCAATGAATGTGGCTAAATAAAGATAGCAATTTAGAAGGAGATGAAAGAGGACAGAAGATAGAGACACGGGTATATCTCCCTGCACAACCATTTACTGGTTTTGTAGTACACGCGGCCGACACGACCTGAAAGTGTCTCGGTGAACCCAGTGCTCTCCCTACAGAATAGTTACCTTACAGGATTTTTGGAAGCATAATGTAGGAAAGTGATATAGGGTATATGGTTAACTGTTCTGTACTCAAGGACAGATGGGCAGACAAAAAGATGATTGATTGATTGATAAATAGATAGACAGATAGATAGATAGATATAGGTACATATCGATTAACACAAAGCCACTGCTCATAACCAGGAGAGCAATGGAGAAAGCACTTAGCGATAGTACAAACAAAAAAGAAGAATGAAATCCAGTTTAAAAAGTGCAGTAAGCAGCCAAAAGAAGAAAACAAATCCTATCATTTGCAATAACGTGGATGGAGCTAGAGGGTATTATGCTCAGTCAATTAGGCCAGTCGGAGAAATACAAGAACCAAATGATTTCACTCATGTGTGGAGTACGACAACAAAGAAAAAGTGAAGGAAAAACAGCAGCAGACACACAGTACCCAAGAGAGGACTAACCGTTACCAAAGAGAAATGGACTTGGTAGGGTTAGCGGGAAGGGAGTGATAAGGGAGGGGAAAAAGAATGGGGACATTAGGATTTGCATGAACAATGTGGAGGGTGTAGTGTCATGGGGAGGGCTATACAACACAGCGAAGAGAAGTGGTGATTCTACAGCATCTTGTTACACGCTGACGGACAGCGACTGTAACTGGGATTTGGCAAGGACTTGGTGAAGGAGGTAGACTAGTAAACATATTGTTCTGCAAGTAATTGTATATTAATGAGAACAAAAAAAAATTTCAAAGTGCAGTAAGAGCATAGCTCTCAAATATCAGAATAAAAGTACAGGCTTTGACTGCTCCAATCAAAAGACACAGGGTTAGAAGTACTGATGAAAACTCAAGATCACCTATGTGCTCCCTTAATGGAGACTCACTTGAGATCCAAGGACACAGACAAACTACAAGCTGAAGGGGCGCGGACAGGTACCCTATACAAGTGAATCTGAGAAAGAAAGAAACAAATGGATTCTGTTTGAGTCCCCAGAGACAGTCACTAGAAAATAGTCCTACCTAGCCACTGTGAATTCTTTTTTTTGGTTTCAGCAGTGCCCAGGTATAGATTTAGTGGTACTGCAATGTCCTTCTCATTTTTTCTCACATCAACGAATGAATTGCTGTAATAATATGCAACTGGACTTTTGAAATCACAGGGTTTTATGATGTTCACGATTGTAAAGAAGTAATCACCACATAAAGAGGGAAGTTTGAACACTGAATCAAACACGTCTCTCCACAACAAACAATTTGCTCCCAAATGCTCCTGTCTAGAAATAGGTGTTCCTTTTTATTTGTCCCTCCTCCTGTCAGTGGTGAACACGCCTATGTCCCTAAAACATGGTGGTGAGTAAAGCACCAAGTATACTTTTATGTCTACAACAGGCAGAGAGGAAGTATACCTGGGGTCTTCAGAGAGCACTTAGGCAATGTATGTAGCTAAATACTGTTAGCAAGCGAGAAGGAGGTATAAGAGGACAGAGGAAAGAGATAAGGTTTCAAGTCCCTGCACCCCCATTTACTGGATTTGTAAGCACACGCGGCTGACTCGATCTGCAACTGTCTCAGTGAGCCCAGTGCTCTCCCTGCGGCCTAGTGACCTTGCAATGTTTTTGGAAGCATAATGTAGCGAAGTGACATAGGTGATGTTGTTAACTGTTCTGTACATAAGGCTAGATGGGCAGACAGAAAGATGATTTATTCATAGATAGACAGATAGATAGATGACAGATGAGAGATAGACAGATGATACACATGATAGATGATAGGAAGCTAGGTAGATGGATAGATATATAGAGAGAAGGACAGTGAGATAGAAGGATATATAGAAAGATAGATAGATATACAGACAGACAGAGCAATAAATAGATACAGATACATATCGATTGACACAAAGCTGTTGCTCATAACCAGGAGATGAATGGTGAGAGCACATAGCTAAACTACAAACAAAAAGGAAGAATGAAACCCTGTTTACAAAGTGCAGTAAGCAGCCATAAGAAGAAAACAAATCCTACCATTTGCAATGACGTGGATGGAGCTAGACGGTAGTATGTTCACAGAAATAGGTCAGGCGGCGAAAGACAAGTATCAAATGATTTCACTCATGTGTGGAGTATAACAACAAAGAAAAACTGAAGGAAAACAACAGCAGCAGACTCACAGAACCCGAGAGTTGACTGAAAGTTGCCAAAGGGAAAAGGACTGGGCAGGGTGGTTCTGAAGGGAGGGATAAGTTTGGGGAGAAAGAATGGGGGCATTAGGATTAGCATGTATATTGCGTGGGGTGGGGAAGGCATGGGGAGTGCTGTACAACACAGAGAAGACTATTAGAGATTATATAGCATCTTACTACTCACTGATGGACAGCGACTGAAGAGGATTTTCGGGGGGACTTGGTGAAGGGGGAGCATAGTAAACATAAGGTGCTTCACGTAATTGTAGACTAATGATAACAAAAAAATTTTTTTAAGTGCAAGAAGGGCACAGCACTGAATCATCAGAATAAAAGGTCAGGCTCTGAGTGCTGCAAACAAAAGACACAGGGTTAAAAGAACGGATGAAAACTCAAAAAACCTACGTGCTTCCTTACAGGAGACTCACTTGAGATCCAAGGACACAGACAAACTACAAGCTGAAGGTGTGGGGACAAGTACCCGACACGAGTGAAACTGAAAAACAAACAATCCAATAAATGGATTGTGTTTGAGCCCCCAGAGAGAGTCAGTAGAAAATAGCCCTATCTGGCCACAGTGAATTCTTTTTGTTTGTTTTCAGCAGGGCCCAGCCATAGATTTAGTGGTGCAGCAACGTCCTTCCTGTTTTCTCTCACTTCAGCAACTGAGTTGCTGTAATAATGAGCATCTGTGCCTTTGAAATCGGTGGGTTTTATGATCTTCACGAATGTGAAGTAATAACCATCTAAAGAGGGAAGTTTGGACACTCAAATGAACATGTCATTCCACAATACACTCTTAGCTCCTAACTGCTCCTGTCTAGAAATTGGTGTTCCTTTTTATTTGACCCTCCGTCCTATCCGCAGAGATCACGCCGATGTCCTTCAAACATGGTGGTGATCAAAGCAACAAGTTTACATTTCTGTTGACAACAGGCCCGGAGGATGGATACTTGTGTTTTTCAGGGAGAACTTAGTCAATGAATGTGGCTAAATAAAGAGAGCAATTTAGAAGGAGATGAAAGAGGACAGAAGATAGAGACACGGGTATATCTCCCTGCACAACCATTTACTGGTTTTGTAGTACACGCGGCCGACACGACCTGAAAGTGTCTCGGTGAACCCAGTGCTCTCCCTACAGAATAGTTACCTTGCAGGATTTTTGGAAGCATAATGTAGGAAAGTGATATAGGGTATATGGTTAACTGTTCTGTACTCAAGGACAGATGGGCAGACAAAAAGATGATTGATTGATTGATAAATAGATAGACAGATAGATAGATAGATATAGGTACATATCGATTAACACAAAGCCACTGCTCATAACCAGGAGAGCAATGGAGAAAGCACTTAGCGATAGTACAAACAAAAAAGAAGAATGAAATCCAGTTTAAAAAGTGCAGTAAGCAGCCAAAAGAAGAAAACAAATCCTATCATTTGCAATAACGTGGATGGAGCTAGAGGGTATTATGCTCAGTCAATTAGGCCAGTCGGAGAAATACAAGAACCAAATGATTTCACTCATGTGTGGAGTACGACAACAAAGAAAAAGTGAAGGAAAAACAGCAGCAGACACACAGTACCCAAGAGAGGACTAACCGTTACCAAAGAGAAATGGACTTGGTAGGGTTAGTGGGAAGGGAGTGATAAGGGAGGGGAAAAAGAATGGGGACATTAGGATTTGCATGAACAATGTGCAGGGTGTAGTGTCATGGGGAGGGCTATACAACACAGCGAAGAGAAGTGGTGATTCTACAGCATCTTACTACACGCTGACGGACAGCGACTGTAACTGGGATTTGGCAAGGACTTGGTGAAGGAGGTAGACTAGGAAACATATTGTTCTGCATGTAATTGTATATTAATGAGAACAAAAAAAAATTTCAAAGTGCAGTAGGAGCATAGCTCTCAAATATCAGAATAAAAGTACAGGCTTTGACTGCTCCAATCAAAAGACACAGGGTTAGAAGTACTGATGAAAACTCAAGATCACCTATGTGCTCCCTTAATGGAGACTCACTTGAGATCCAAGGACACAGACAAACTACAAGCTGAAGGGGCGCGGACAGGTACCCTATACAAGTGAATCTGAGAAACAAAGAAACAAATGGATTCTGTTTGAGTCCCCAGAGACAGTCACTAGAAAATAGACCTACCTAGCCACCGTGAATTTTTTTTGTTTGGTTTCAGCAGTGCCCAGGTATAGATTTAGTGGTACTGCAATGTCCTTCTCATTTTTTCTCAAATCAACGAATGAATTGCTGTAATAATATGCAACTGGACTTTTGAAATCACTGGGTTTTATGATGTTCACGATTTTAAAGAAGTAATCACCACATAAAGAGGGAAGTTTGAACACTGAATCAAACACGTCTCTCCACAACAAACAATTTGCTCCCAAATACTCCTGTCTAGAAATAGGTGTTCCTTTTTATTTGTCCCTCCTCCTATCAGTGGTGAACACGACTATGTCCCTAAAACATGGTGGTGAGTAAAGCACCAAGTATACTTTTATGTCTACAACAGGCAGAGAGGAAGTATACCTGGGGTCTTCAGAGAGCACTTAGGCAATGTATGTAGCTAAATACTGTTAGCAAGCGAGAAGGAGGTATAAGAGGACAGAGGAAAGAGATAAGGTTTCAAGTCCCTGCACCCCCATTTACTGGATTTGTAAGCACACGCGGCTGACTCGATCTGCAACTGTCTCAGTGAGCCCAGTGCTCTCCCTGCGGCCTAGTGACCTTGCAATGTTTTTGGAAGCATAATGTAGCGAAGTGACATAGGTGATGTTGTTAACTGTTCTGTACATAAGGCTAGATGGGCAGACAGAAAGATGATTTATTCATAGATAGACAGATAGATAGATGACAGATGAGAGATAGACAGATGATACACATGATAGATGATAGGAAGCTAGGTATATGGATAGATATATAGAGAGAAGGACAGTGAGATAGAAGGATATATAGAAAGATAGATAGATATACAGACAGACAGAGCAATAAATAGATACAGATACATATCGATTGACACAAAGCTGTTGCTCATAACCAGGAGATGAATGGTGAGAGCACATAGCTAAACTACAAACAAAAAGGAAGAATGAAACCCTGTTTACAAAGTGCAGTAAGCAGCCATAAGAAGAAAACAAATCCTACCATTTGCAATGACTTGGATGGAGCTAGACGGTAGTATGTTCACAGGAATAGGTCAGGCGGCGAAAGACAAGTATCAAATGATTTCACTCATGTGTGGAGTATAACAACAAAGAAAAACTGAAGGAAAACAACAGCAGCAGACTCACAGAACCCGAGAGTTGACTGAAAGTTGCCAAAGGGAAAAGGACTGGGCAGGGAGGTTCTGAAGGGAGGGATAAGTTTGGGGAGAAAGAATGGGGGCATTAGGATTAGCATGTATATTGCGTGGGGTGGGGAAGGCATGGGGAGTGCTGTACAACACAGAGAAGACTATTAGAGATTATATAGCATCTTACTACTCACTGATGGACAGCGACTGAAGAGGATTTTCGGGGGGACTTGGTGAAGGGGGAGCATAGTAAACATAAGGTGCTTCACGTAATTGTAGACTAATGATAACAAAAAAAATTTTTTAAGTGCAATAAGGGCACAGCACTGAATCATCAGAATAAAAGGTCAGGCTCTGAGTGCTGCAAACAAAAGACACAGGGTTAAAAGAACGGATGAAAACTCAAAAAACCTACGTGCTTCCTTACAGGAGACTCACTTGAGATCCAAGGACACAGACAAACTACAAGCTGAAGGTGTGGGGACAAGTACCCTACACGAGTGAAACTGAAAAACAAACAATCCAATAAATGGATTGTGTTTGAGCCCCCAGAGACAGTCAGTAGAAAATAGCCCTATCTGGCCACAGTGAATTCTTTTTGTTTGTTTTCAGCAGGGCCCAGCCATAGATTTAGTGGTGCAGCAACGTCCTTCCTGTTTTCTCTCACTTCAGCAACTGAGTTGCTGTAATAATGAGCATCTGTGCCTTTGAAATCGGTGGGTTTTATGATCTTCACGAATGTGAAGTAATAACCATCTAAAGAGGGAAGTTTGGACACTCAAATAAACATGTCACTCCACAATACACTCTTAGCTCCCAACTGCTCCTGTCTAGAAATTGGTGTTCCTTTTTATTTGACCCTCCGTCCTATCCGCAGAGATCACGCCGATGTCCTTCAAACATGGTGGTGATCAAAGCAACAAGTTTACTTTTCTGTTGACAACAGGCCCGGAGGAAGGATACTTGTGGTTTTCAGGGAGAACTTAGTCAATGAATGTGGCTAAATAAAGAGAGCAATTTAGAAGGAGATGAAAGAGGACAGAAGATAGAGACACGGGTATATCTCCCTGCACAACCATTTACTGGTTTTGTAGTACACGCGGCCGACACGACCTGAAAGTGTCTCGGTGAACCCAGTGCTCTCCCTACAGAATAGTTACCTTGCAGGATTTTTGGAAGCATAATGTAGGAAAGTGATATAGGGTATATGGTTAACTGTTCTGTACTCAAGGACAGATGGGCAGACAAAAAGATGATTGATTGATTGATAAATAGATAGACAGATAGATAGATAGATATAGGTACATATCGATTAACACAAAGCCACTGCTCATAACCAGGAGAGCAATGGAGAAAGCACTTAGCGATAGTACAAACAAAAAAGAAGAATGAAATCCAGTTTAAAAAGTGCAGTAAGCAGCCAAAAGAAGAAAACAAATCCTATCATTTGCAATAACGTGGATGGAGCTAGAGGGTATTATGCTCAGTCAATTAGGCCAGTCGGAGAAATACAAGAACCAAATGATTTCACTCATGTGTGGAGTACGACAACAAAGAAAAAGTGAAGGAAAAACAGCAGCAGACACACAGTACCCAAGAGAGGACTAACCGTTACCAAAGAGAAATGGACATGGTAGGGTTAGTGGGAAGGGAGTGATAAGGGAGGGGAAAAAGAATGGGGACATTAGGATTTGCATGAACAATGTGTAGGGTGTAGTGTCATGGGGAGGGCTATACAACACAGCGAAGGGAAGTGGTGATTCTACAGCATCTTGCTACACGCTGACGGACAGCGACTGTAACTGGGATTTGGCAAGGAGTTGGTGAAGGAGGTAGACTAGTAAACATATTGTGCTGCATGTAATTGTATATTAATGAGAACAAAAAAAAATTTCAAAGTGCAGTAAGAGCATAGCTCTCAAATATCAGAATAAAAGTACAGGCTTTGACTGCTCCAATCAAAAGACACAGGGTTAGAAGTACTGATGAAAACTCAAGATCACCTATGTGCTCCCTTAATGGAGACTCACTTGAGATCCAAGGACACAGACAAACTACAAGCTGAAGGGGCGCGGACAGGTACCCTATACAAGTGAATCTGAGAAAGAAAGAAACAAATGGATTCTGTTTGAGTCCCCAGAGACAGTCACTAGAAAATAGTCCTACCTAGCCACCGTGAATTCTTTTTGTTTGGTTTCAGCAGTGCCCAGGTATAGATTTAGTGGTACTGCAATGTCCTTCTCATTTTTTCTCACATCAACGAATGAATTGCTGTAATAATATGCAACTGGACTTTTGAAATCACTGGGTTTTATGATGTTCACGATTGTAAAGAAGTAATCACCACATAAAGAGGGAAGTTTGAACACTGAATCAAACACGTCTCTCCACAACAAACAATTTGCTCCCAAATGCTCCTGTCTAGAAATAGGTGTTCCTTTTTATTTGTCCCTCCTCCTATCAGAGGTGAACACGCCTATGTCCCTAAAACATGGTGGTGAGTAAAGCACCAAGTATACTTTTATGTCTACAACAGGCAGAGAGGAAGTATACCTGGGGTCTTCAGGGAGAACTTAGGCAATGTATGTAGCTAAATACTGTTAGCAAGCGAGAAGGAGGTATAAGAGGACAGAGGAAAGAGATAAGGTTTCAAGTCCCTGCACCCCCATTTACTGGATTTGTAAGCACACGCGGCTGACTCGATCTGCAACTGTCTCAGTGAGCCCAGTGCTCTCCCTGCGGCCTAGTGACCTTGCAATGTTTTTGGAAGCATAATGTAGCGAAGTGACATAGGTGATGTTGTTAACTGTTCTGTACATAAGGCTAGATGGGCAGACAGAAAGATGATTTATTCATAGATAGACAGATAGATAGATGACAGATGAGAGATAGACAGATGATACACATGATAGATGATAGGAAGCTAGGTAGATGGATAGATATATAGAGAGAAGGACAGTGAGATAGAAGGATATATAGAAAGATAGATAGATATACAGACAGACAGAGCAATAAATAGATACAGATACATATCGATTGACACAAAGCTGTTGCTCATAACCAGGAGATGAATGGTGAGAGCACATAGCTAAACTACAAACAAAAAGGAAGAATGAAACCCTGTTTACAAAGTGCAGTAAGCAGCCATAAGAAGAAAACAAATCCTACCATTTGCAATGACGTGGATTGAGCTAGACGGTAGTATGTTCACAGGAATAGGTCAGGCGGCGAAAGACAAGTATCAAATGATTTCACTCATGTGTGGAGTATAACAACAAAGAAAAACTGAAGGAAAACAACAGCAGCAGACTCACAGAACCCGAGAGTTGACTGAAAGTTGCCAAAGGGAAAAGGACTGGGCAGGGAGGTTCTGAAGGGAGGGATAAGTTTGGGGAGAAAGAATGGGGGCATTAGGATTAGCATGTATATTGCGTGTGGTGGGGAAGGCATTGGGAGTGCTGTACAACACAGAGAAGACTATTAGAGATTATATAGCATCTTACTACTCACTGATGGACAGCGACTGAAGAGGATTTTCGGGGGGACTTGGTGAAGGGGGAGCATAGTAAACATAAGGTGCTTCACGTAATTGTAGACTAATGATAACAAAAAAATTTTTTTAAGTGCAATAAGGGCACAGCACTGAATCATCAGAATAAAAGGTCAGGCTCTGAGTGCTGCAAACAAAAGACACAGGGTTAAAAGAACGGATGAAAACTCAAAAAACCTACGTGCTTCCTTACAGGAGACTCACTTGAGATCCAAGGACACAGACAAACTACAAGCTGAAGGTATGGGGACAAGTACCCTACACGAGTGAAACTGAAAAACAAACAATCCAATAAATGGATTGTGTTTGAGCCCCCAGAGACAGTCAGTAGAAAATAGCCCTATCTGGCCACAGTGAATTCTTTTTGTTTGTTTTCAGCAGGGCCCAGCCATAGATTTAGTGGTGCAGCAACGTCCTTCCTGTTTTCTCTCACTTCAGCAACTGAGTTGCTGTAATAATGAGCATCTGTGCCTTTGAAATCGGTGGGTTTTATGATCTTCACGAATGTGAAGTAATAACCATCTAAAGAGGGAAGTTTGGACACTCAAATAAACATGTCACTCCACAATACACTCTTAGCTCCCAACTGCTCCTGTCTAGAAACTGGTGTTCCTTTTTATTTGACCCTCCGTCCTATCCGCAGAGATCACGCCGATGTCCTTCAAACATGGTGGTGATCAAAGCAACAAGTTTACTTTTCTGTTGACAACAGGCCCGGAGGAAGGATACTTGTGGTTTTCAGGGAGAACTTAGTCAATGAATGTGGCTAAATAAAGAGAGCAATTTAGAAGGAGATGAAAGACGACAGAAGACAGAGACACGGGTATATCTCCCTGCACAACCATTTACTGGTTTTGTAGTACACGCGGCCGACACGACCTGAAAGTGTCTCGGTGAACCCAGTGCTCTCCCTACAGAATAGTTACCTTGCAGGATTTTTGGAAGCATAATGTAGGAAAGTGATATAGGGTATATGGTTAACTGTTCTGTACTCAAGGACAGATGGGCAGACAAAAAGATTATTGATTGATTGATAAATAGATAGACAGATAGATAGATAGATATAGGTACATATCGATTAACACAAAGCCACTGCTCATAACCAGGAGAGCAATGGAGAAAGCACTTAGCGATAGTACAAACAAAAAAGAAGAATGAAATCCAGTTTAAAAAGTGCAGTAAGCAGCCAAAAGAAGAAAACAAATCCTATCATTTGCAATAACGTGGATGGAGCTAGAGGGTATTATGCTCAGTCAATTAGGCCAGTCGGAGAAATACAAGAACCAAATGATTTCACTCATGTGTGGAGTACGACAACAAAGAAAAAGTGAAGGAAAAACAGCAGCAGACACACAGTACCCAAGAGAGGACTAACCGTTACCAAAGAGAAATGGACTTGGTAGGGTTAGTGGGAAGGGAGTGATAAGGGAGGGGAAAAAGAATGGGGACATTAGGATTTGCATGAACAATGTGCAGGGTGTAGTGTCATGGGGAGGGCTATACAACACAGCGAAGAGAAGTGGTGATTCTACAGCATCTTGCTACACGCTGACGGACAGCGACTGTAACTGGGATTTGGCAAGGAGTTGGTGAAGGAGGTAGACTAGTAAACATATTGTTCTGCATGTAATTGTATATTAATGAGAACAAAAAAAATTTCAAAGTGCAGTAAGAGCATAGCTCTCAAATATCAGAATAAAAGTACAGGCTTTGACTGCTCCAATCAAAAGACACAGGTTTAGAAGTACTGATGAAAACTCAAGATCACCTATGTGCTCCCTTAATGGAGACTCACTTGAGATCCAAGGACACAGACAAACTACAAGCTGAAGGGGCGCGGACAGGTACCCTATACAAGTGAATCTGAGAAAGAAAGAAACAAATGGATTCTGTTTGAGTCCCCAGAGACAGTCACTAGAAAATAGTCCTACCTAGCCACCGTGAAATCTTTTTGTTTGGTTTCAGCAGTGCCCAGGTATAGATTTAGTGGTACTGCAATGTCCTTCTCATTTTTTCTCACATCAACGAATGAATTGCTGTAATAACATGCAACTGGACTTTTGAAATCACTGGGTTTTTTGATGTTCACGATTGTAAGGAAGTAATCACCACATAAAGAGGGAAGTTTGAACACTGAATCAAACACGTCTCTCCACAACAAACAATTTGCTCCCAAATGCTCCTGTCTAGAAATAGGTGTTCCTTTTTATTTGTAACTCCTCCTATCAGTGGTGAACACGCCTATGTCCCTAAAACATGGTGGTGAGTAAAGCACCAAGTATACTTTTATGTCTACAACAGGCAGAGAGGAAGTATACCTGGGGTCTTCAGAGAGCACTTAGGCAATGTATGTAGCTAAATACTGTTAGCAAGCGAGAAGGAGGTATAAGAGGACAGAGGAAAGAGATAAGGTTTCAAGTCCCTGCACCCCCATTTACTGGATTTGTAAGCACACGCGGCTGACTCGATCTGCAACTGTCTCAGTGAGCCCAGTGCTCTCCCTGCGGCCTAGTGACCTTGCAATGTTTTTGGAAGCATAATGTAGCGAAGTGACATAGGTGATGTTGTTAACTGTTCTGTACATAAGGATAGATGGGCAGACAGAAAGATGATTTATTCATAGATAGACAGATAGATAGATGACAGATGAGAGATAGACAGATGATACACATGATAGATGATAGGAAGCTAGGTATATGGATAGTTATATAGAGAGAAGGACAGTGAGATAGAAGGATATATAGAAAGATAGATAGATATACAGACAGACAGAGCAATAAATAGATACAGATACATATCGATTGACACAAAGCTGTTGCTCATAACCAGGAGATGAATGGTGAGAGCACATAGCTAAACTACAAACAAAAAGGAAGAATGAAACCCTGTTTACAAAGTGCAGTAAGCAGCCATAAGAAGAAAACAAATCCTACCATTTGCAATGACGTGGATGGAGCTAGACGGTAGTATGTTCACAGAAATAGGTCAGGCGGCAAAAGATAAGTATCAAATGATTTCACTCATGTGTGGAGTATAACAACAAAGAAAAACTGAAGGAAAACAACAGCAGCAGACTCACAGAACCCGAGAGTTGACTGAAAGTTGCCAAAGGGAAAAGGACTGGGCAGGGAGGTTCTGAAGGGAGGGATAAGTTTGGGGAGAAAGAATGGGGGCATTAGGATTAGCATGTATATTGCGTGTGGTGGGGAAGGCATGGGGAGTGCTGTACAACACAGAGAAGACTATTAGAGATTATATAGCATCTTACTACTCACTGATGGACAGCGACTGAAGAGGATTTTCGGGGGGACTTGGTGAAGGGGGAGCATAGTAAACATAAGGTGCTTCACGTAATTGTAGACTAATGATAACAAAAAAATTTTTTTAAGTGCAATAAGGGCACAGCACTGAATCATCAGAATAAAAGGTCAGGCTCTGAGTGCTGCAAACAAAAGACACAGGGTTAAAAGAACGGATGAAAACTCAAAAAACCTACGTGCTTCCTTACAGGAGACTCACTTGAGATCCAAGGACACAGACAAACTACAAGCTGAAGGTGTGGGGACAAGTACCCTACACGAGTGAAACTGAAAAACAAACAATCCAATAAATGGATTGTGTTTGAGCCCCCAGAGACAGTCAGTAGAAAATAGCCCTATCTGGCCACAGTGAATTCTTTTTGTTTGTTTTCAGCAGGGCCCAGCCATAGATTTAGTGGTGCAGCAACGTCCTTCCTGTTTTCTCTCACTTCAGCAACTGAGTTGCTGTAATAATGAGCATCTGTGCCTTTGAAATCGGTGGGTTTTATGATCTTCACGAATGTGAAGTAATAACCATCTAAAGAGGGAAGTTTGGACACTCAAATAAACATGTCACTCCACAATACACTCTTAGCTCCCAACTGCTCCTGTCTAGAAACTGGTGTTCCTTTTTATTTGACCCTCCGTCCTATCCGCAGAGATCACGCCGATGTCCTTCAAACATGGTGGTGATCAAAGCAACAAGTTTACTTTTCTGTTGACAACAGGCCCGGAGGAAGGATACTTGTGGTTTTCAGGGAGATCTTAGTCAATGAATGTGGCTAAATAAAGAGAGCAATTTAGAAGGAGATGAAAGAGGACAGAAGACAGAGACACGGGTATATCTCCCTGCACAACCATTTACTGGTTTTGTAGTACACGCGGCCGACACGACCTGAAAGTGTCTCGGTGAACCCAGTGCTCTCCCTACAGAATAGTTACCTTGCAGGATTTTTGGAAGCATAATGTAGGAAAGTGATATAGGGTATATGGTTAACTGTTCTGTACTCAAGGACAGATGGGCAGACAAAAAGATGATTGATTGATTGATAAATAGATAGACAGATAGATAGATAGATATAGGTACATATCGATTAACACAAAGCCACTGCTCATAACCAGGAGAGCAATGGAGAAAGCACTTAGCGATAGTACAAACAAAAAAGAAGAATGAAATCCAGTTTAAAAAGTGCAGTAAGCAGCCAAAAGAAGAAAACAAATCCTATCATTTGCAATAACGTGGATGGAGCTAGAGGGTATTATGCTCAGTCAATTAGGCCAGTCGGAGAAATACAAGAACCAAATGATTTCACTCATGTGTGGAGTACGACAACAAAGAAAAAGTGAAGGAAAAACAGCAGCAGACACACAGTACCCAAGAGAGGACTAACCGTTACCAAAGAGAAATGGACTTGGTAGGGTTAGTGGGAAGGGAGTGATAAGGGAGGGGAAAAAGAATGGGGACATTAGGATTTTCATGAACAATGTGCAGGGTGTAGTGTCATGTGGAGGGCTATACAACACAGCGAAGAGAAGTGGTGATTCTACAGCATCTTGCTACACGCTGACGGACAGTGACTGTAACTGGGATTTGGCAAGGACTTGGTGAAGGAGGTAGACTAGTAAACATATTGTTCTGCATGTAATTGTATATTAATGAGAACAAAAAAAATTTCAAAGTGCAGTAAGAGCATAGCTCTCAAATATCAGAATAAAAGTACAGGCTTTGACTGCTCCAATCAAAAGACACAGGTTTAGAAGTACTGATGAAAACTCAAGATCACCTATGTGCTCCCTTAATGGAGACTCATTTGAGATCCAAGGACACAGACAAACTACAAGCTGAAGGGGCGCGGACAGGTACCCTATACAAGTGAATCTGAGAAAGAAAGAAACAAATGGATTCTGTTTGAGTCCCCAGAGACAGTCACTAGAAAATAGTCCTACCTAGCCACCGTGAATTCTTTTTGTTTGGTTTCAGCAGTGCCCAGGTATAGATTTAGTGGTACTGCAATGTCCTTCTCATTTTTTCTCACATCAACGAATGAATTGCTGTAATAATATGCAACTGGACTTTTGAAATCACTGGGTTTTATGATGTTCACGATTGTAAAGAAGTAATCACCACATAAAGAGGGAAGTTTGAACACTGAATCAAACACGTCTCTCCACAACAAACAATTTGCTCCCAAATGCTCCTGTCTAGAAATAGGTGTTCCTTTTTATTTGTCCCTCCTCCTATCAGTGGTGAACACGCCTATGTCCCTAAAACATGGTGGTGAGTAAAGCACCAAGTATACTTTTATGTCTACAACAGGCAGAGAGGAAGTATACCTGGGGTCTTCAGAGAGAACTTAGGCAATGTATGTAGCTAAATACTGTTAGCAAGCGAGAAGGAGGTATAAGAGGACAGAGGAAAGAGATAAGGTTTCAAGTCCCTGAACCCCTATTTACTGGATTTGTAAGCACACGCGGCTGACTCGATCTGCAACTGTCTCAGTGAGCCCAGTGCTCTCCCTGCGGCCTAGTGACCTTGCAATGTTTTTGGAAGCATAATGTAGCGAAGTGACATAGGTGATGTTGTTAACTGTTCTGTACATAAGGCTAGATGGGCAGACAGAAAGATGATTTATTCATAGATAGACAGATAGATAGATGACAGATGAGAGATAGACAGATGATACACATGATAGATGATAGGAAGCTAGGTAGATGGATAGATATATAGAGAGAAGGACAGTGAGATAGAAGGATATATAGAAAGATAGATAGATATACAGACAGACAGAGCAATAAATAGATACAGATACATATCGATTGACACAAAGCTGTTGCTCATAACCAGGAGATGAATGGTGAGAGCACATAGCTAAACTACAAACAAAAAGGAAGAATGAAACCCTGTTTACAAAGTGCAGTAAGCAGCCATAAGAAGAAAACAAATCCTACCATTTGCAATGACGTGGATGGAGCTAGACGGTAGTATGTTCACAGAAATAGGTCAGGCGGCAAAAGACAAGTATCAAATGATTTCACTCATGTGTGGAGTATAACAACAAAGAAAAACTGAAGGAATACAACAGCAGCAGACTCACAGAACCCGAGAGTTGACTGAAAGTTGCCAAAGGGAAAAGGACTGGGCAGGGAGGTTCTGAAGGGAGGGATAAGTTTGGGGAGAAAGAATGGGGGCATTAGGATTAGCATGTATATTGCGTGTGGTGGGGAAGGCATGGGGAGTGCTGTACAACACAGAGAAGACTATTAGAGATTATATAGCATCTTACTACTCACTGATGGACAGCGACTGAAGAGGATTTTCGGGGGGACTTGGTGAAGGGGGAGCATAGTAAACATAAGGTGCTTCACGTAATTGTAGACTAATGATAACAAAAAAATTTTTTTAAGTGCAATAAGGGCACAGCACTGAATCATCAGAATAAAAGGTCAGGCTCTCAGTGCTGCAAACAAAAGACACAGGGTTAAAAGAACGGATGAAAACTCAAAAAACCTACGTGCTTCCTTACAGGAGACTCACTTGAGATCCAAGGACACAGACAAACTACAAGCTGAAGGTGTGGGGACAAGTACCCTACACGAGTGAAACTGAAAAACAAACAATCCAATAAATGGATTGTGTTTGAGCCCCCAGAGACAGTCAGTAGAAAATATCCCTATCTGGCCACAGTGAATTCTTTTTGTTTGTTTTCAGCAGGGCCCAGCCATAGATTTAGTGGTGCAGCAACGTCCTTCCTGTTTTCTCTCACTTCAGCAACTGAGTTGCTGTAATAATGAGCATCTGTGCCTTTGAAATCGGTGGGTTTTATGATCTTCACGAATGTGAAGTAATAACCATCTAAAGAGGGAAGTTTGGACACTCAAATGAACATGTCACTCCACAATACACTCTTAGCTCCCAACTGCTCCTGTCTAGAAATTGGTGTTCCTTTTTATTTGACCCTCCGTCCTATCCGCAGAGATCACGCCGATGTCCTTCAAACATGGTGGTGATCAAAGCAACAAGTTTACTTTTCTTTTGACAACAGGCCCGGAGGAAGGATACTTGTGGTTTTCAGGGAGAACTTAGTCAATGAATGTGGCTAAATAAAGAGAGCAATTTAGAAGGAGATGAAAGAGGACAGAAGATAGAGACACGGGTATATCTCCCTGCACAACCATTTACTGGTTTTGTAGTACACGCGGCCGACACGACCTGAAAGTGTCTCGGTGAACCCAGAGCTCTCCCTACAGAATAGTTACCTTGCAGGATTTTTGGAAGCATAATGTAGGAAAGTGATATAGGGTATATGGTTAACTGTTCTGTACTCAAGGACAGATGGGCAGACAAAAAGATGATTGATTGATTGATAAATAGATAGACAGATAGATAGATAGATATAGGTACATATCGATTAACACAAAGCCACTGCTCATAACCAGGAGAGCAATGGAGAAAGCACTTAGCGATAGTACAAACAAAAAAGAAGAATGAAATCCAGTTTAAAAAGTGCAGTAAGCAGCCAAAAGAAGAAAACAAATCCTATCATTTGCAATAACGTGGATGGAGCTAGAGGGTATTATGCTCAGTCAATTAGGCCAGTCGGAGAAATACAAGAACCAAATGATTTCACTCATGTGTGGAGTACGACAACAAAGAAAAAGTGAAGGAAAAACAGCAGCAGACACACAGTACCCAAGAGAGGACTAACCGTTACCAAAGAGAAATGGACTTGGTAGGGTTAGTGGGAAGGGAGTGATAAGGGAGGGGAAAAAGAATGGGGACATTAGGATTTGCATGAACAATGTGCAGGGTGTAGTGTCATGGGGAGGGCTATACAACACAGCGAAGAGAAGTGGTGATTCTACAGCATCTTGCTACACGCTGACGGACAGCGACTGTAACTGGGATTTGGCAAGGAGTTGGTGAAGGAGGTAGACTAGTAAACATATTGTTCTGCATGTAATTGTATATTAATGAGAACAAAAAAAAATTTCAAAGTGCAGTAAGAGCATAGCTCTCAAATATCAGAATAAAAGTACAGGCTTTGACTGCTCCAATCAAAAGACACAGGGTTAGAAGTACTGATGAAAACTCAAGATCACCTATGTGCTCCCTTAATGGAGACTCACTTGAGATCCAAGGACACAGACAAACTACAAGCTGAAGGGGCGCGGACAGGTACCCTATACAAGTGAATCTGAGAAAGAAAGAAACAAATGGATTCTGTTTGAGTCCCCAGAGACAGTCACTAGAAAATAGTCCTACCTAGCCACCGTGAATTCTTTTTGTTTGGTTTCAGCAGTGCCCAGGTATAGATTTAGTGGTACTGCAATGTCCTTCTCATTTTTTCTCACATCAACGAATGAATTGCTGTAATAATATGCAACTGGACTTTTGAAATCACTGGGTTTTATGATGTTCACGATTGTAAAGAAGTAATCACCACATAAAGAGGGAAGTTTGAACACTGAATCAAACACGTCTCTCCACAACAAACAATTTGCTCCCAAATGCTCCTGTCTAGAAATAGGTGTTCCTTTTTATTTGTCCCTCCTCCTATCAGTGGTGAACACGCCTATGTCCCTAAAACATGGTGGTGAGTAAAGCACCAAGTATACTTTTATGTCTACAACAGGCAGAGAGGAAGTATACCTGGGGTCTTCAGAGAGAACTTAGGCAATGTATGTAGCTAAATACTGTTAGCAAGCGAGAAGGAGGTATAAGAGGACAGAGGAAAGAGATAAGGTTTCAAGTCCCTGAACCCCTATTTACTGGATTTGTAAGCACACGCGGCTGACTCGATCTGCAACTGTCTCAGTGAGCCCAGTGCTCTCCCTGCGGCCTAGTGACCTTGCAATGTTTTTGGAAGCATAATGTAGCGAAGTGACATAGGTGATGTTGTTAACTGTTCTGTACATAAGGCTAGATGGGCAGACAGAAAGATGATTTATTCATAGATAGACAGATAGATAGATGACAGATGAGAGATAGACAGATGATACACATGATAGATGATAGGAAGCTAGGTAGATGGATAGATATATAGAGAGAAGGACAGTGAGATAGAAGGATATATAGAAAGATAGATAGATATACAGACAGACAGAGCAATAAATAGATACAGATACATATCGATTGACACAAAGCTGTTGCTCATAACCAGGAGATGAATGGTGAGAGCACATAGCTAAACTACAAACAAAAAGGAAGAATGAAACCCTGTTTACAAAGTGCAGTAAGCAGCCATAAGAAGAAAACAAATCCTACCATTTGCAATGACGTGGATGGAGCTAGACGGTAGTATGTTCACAGAAATAGGTCAGGCGGCAAAAGACAAGTATCAAATGATTTCACTCATGTGTGGAGTATAACAACAAAGAAAAACTGAAGGAATACAACAGCAGCAGACTCACAGAACCCGAGAGTTGACTGAAAGTTGCCAAAGGGAAAAGGACTGGGCAGGGAGGTTCTGAAGGGAGGGATAAGTTTGGGGAGAAAGAATGGGGGCATTAGGATTAGCATGTATATTGCGTGTGGTGGGGAAGGCATGGGGAGTGCTGTACAACACAGAGAAGACTATTAGAGATTATATAGCATCTTACTACTCACTGATGGACAGCGACTGAAGAGGATTTTCGGGGGGACTTGGTGAAGGGGGAGCATAGTAAACATAAGGTGCTTCACGTAATTGTAGACTAATGATAACAAAAAAATTTTTTTAAGTGCAATAAGGGCACAGCACTGAATCATCAGAATAAAAGGTCAGGCTCTCAGTGCTGCAAACAAAAGACACAGGGTTAAAAGAACGGATGAAAACTCAAAAAACCTACGTGCTTCCTTACAGGAGACTCACTTGAGATCCAAGGACACAGACAAACTACAAGCTGAAGGTGTGGGGACAAGTACCCTACACGAGTGAAACTGAAAAACAAACAATCCAATAAATGGATTGTGTTTGAGCCCCCAGAGACAGTCAGTAGAAAATATCCCTATCTGGCCACAGTGAATTCTTTTTGTTTGTTTTCAGCAGGGCCCAGCCATAGATTTAGTGGTGCAGCAACGTCCTTCCTGTTTTCTCTCACTTCAGCAACTGAGTTGCTGTAATAATGAGCATCTGTGCCTTTGAAATCGGTGGGTTTTATGATCTTCACGAATGTGAAGTAATAACCATCTAAAGAGGGAAGTTTGGACACTCAAATGAACATGTCACTCCACAATACACTCTTAGCTCCCAACTGCTCCTGTCTAGAAATTGGTGTTCCTTTTTATTTGACCCTCCGTCCTATCCGCAGAGATCACGCCGATGTCCTTCAAACATGGTGGTGATCAAAGCAACAAGTTTACTTTTCTTTTGACAACAGGCCCGGAGGAAGGATACTTGTGGTTTTCAGGGAGAACTTAGTCAATGAATGTGGCTAAATAAAGAGAGCAATTTAGAAGGAGATGAAAGAGGACAGAAGATAGAGACACGGGTATATCTCCCTGCACAACCATTTACTGGTTTTGTAGTACACGCGGCCGACACGACCTGAAAGTGTCTCGGTGAACCCAGAGCTCTCCCTACAGAATAGTTACCTTGCAGGATTTTTGGAAGCATAATGTAGGAAAGTGATATAGGGTATATGGTTAACTGTTCTGTACTCAAGGACAGATGGGCAGACAAAAAGATGATTGATTGATTGATAAATAGATAGACAGATAGATAGATAGATATAGGTACATATCGATTAACACAAAGCCACTGCTCATAACCAGGAGAGCAATGGAGAAAGCACTTAGCGATAGTACAAACAAAAAAGAAGAATGAAATCCAGTTTAAAAAGTGCAGTAAGCAGCCAAAAGAAGAAAACAAATCCTATCATTTGCAATAACGTGGATGGAGCTAGAGGGTATTATGCTCAGTCAATTAGGCCAGTCGGAGAAATACAAGAACCAAATGATTTCACTCATGTGTGGAGTACGACAACAAAGAAAAAGTGAAGGAAAAACAGCAGCAGACACACAGTACCCAAGAGAGGACTAACCGTTACCAAAGAGAAATGGACTTGGTAGGGTTAGTGGGAAGGGAGTGATAAGGGAGGGGAAAAAGAATGGGGACATTAGGATTTGCATGAACAATGTGCAGGGTGTAGTGTCATGGGGAGGGCTATACAACACAGCGAAGAGAAGTGGTGATTCTACAGCATCTTGCTACACGCTGACGGACAGCGACTGTAACTGGGATTTGGCAAGGAGTTGGTGAAGGAGGTAGACTAGTAAACATATTGTTCTGCATGTAATTGTATATTAATGAGAACAAAAAAAAATTTCAAAGTGCAGTAAGAGCATAGCTCTCAAATATCAGAATAAAAGTACAGGCTTTGACTGCTCCAATCAAAAGACACAGGGTTAGAAGTACTGATGAAAACTCAAGATCACCTATGTGCTCCCTTAATGGAGACTCACTTGAGATCCAAGGACACAGACAAACTACAAGCTGAAGGGGCGCGGACAGGTACCCTATACAAGTGAATCTGAGAAAGAAAGAAACAAATGGATTCTGTTTGAGTCCCCAGAGACAGTCACTAGAAAATAGTCCTACCTAGCCACCGTGAATTCTTTTTGTTTGGTTTCAGCAGTGCCCAGGTATAGATTTAGTGGTACTGCAATGTCCTTCTCATTTTTTCTCACATCAACGAATGAATTGCTGTAATAATATGCAACTGGACTTTTGAAATCACTGGGTTTTATGATGTTCACGATTGTAAAGAAGTAATCACCACATAAAGAGGGAAGTTTGAACACTGAACCAAACACGTCTCTCCACAACAAACAATTTGCTCCCAAATGCTCCTGTCTAGAAATAGGTGTTCCTTTTTATTTGTCCCTCCTCCTATCAGTGGTGAACACGGCTATGTCCCTAAAACATGGTGGTGAGTAAAGCACCAAGTATACTTTTATGTCTACAACAGGCAGAGAGGAAGTATACCTGGGGTCTTCAGAGAGCACTTAGGCAATGTATGTAGCTAAATACTGTTAGCAAGCGAGAAGGAGGTATAAGAGGACAGAGGAAAGAGATAAGGTTTCAAGTCCCTGCACCCCCATTTACTGGATTTGTAAGCACACGCGGCTGACTCGATCTGCAACTGTCTCAGTGAGCCCAGTGCTCTCCCTGCGGCCTAGTGACCTTGCAATGTTTTTGGAAGCATAATGTAGCGAAGTGACATAGGTGATGTTGTTAACTGTTCTGTACATAAGGCTAGATGGGCAGACAGAAAGATGATTTATTCATAGATAGACAGATAGATAGATGACAGATGAGAGATAGACAGATGATACACATGATAGATGATAGGAAGCTAGGTAGATGGATAGATATATAGAGAGAAGGACAGTGAGATAGAAGGATATATAGAAAGATAGATAGATATACAGACAGACAGAGCAATAAATAGATACAGATACATATCGATTGACACAAAGCTGTTGCTCATAACCAGGAGATGAATGGTGAGAGCACATAGCTAAACTACAAACAAAAAGGAAGAATGAAACCCTGTTTACAAAGTGCAGTAAGCAGCCATAAGAAGAAAACAAATCCTACCATTTGCAATGACGTGGATGGAGCTAGACGGTAGTATGTTCACAGAAATAGGTCAGGCGGCAAAAGACAAGTATCAAATGATTTCACTCATGTGTGGAGTATAACAACAAAGAAAAACTGAAGGAAAACAACAGCAGCAGACTCACAGAACCCGAGAGTTGACTGAAAGTTGCCAAAGGGAAAAGGACTGGGCAGGGAGGTTCTGAAGGGAGGGATAAGTTTGGGGAGAAAGAATGGGGGCATTAGGATTAGCATGTATATTGCGTGTGGTGGGGAAGGCATGGGGAGTGCTGTACAACACAGAGAAGACTATTAGAGATTATATAGCATCTTACTACTCACTGATGGACAGCGACTGAAGAGGATTTTCGGGGGGACTTGGTGAAGGGGGAGCATAGTAAACATAAGGTGCTTCACGTAATTGTAGACTAATGATAACAAAAAAATTTTTTTAAGTGCAATAAGGGCACAGCACTGAATCATCAGAATAAAAGGTCAGGCTCTCAGTGCTGCAAACAAAAGACACAGGGTTAAAAGAACGGATGAAAACTCAAAAAACCTACGTGCTTCCTTACAGGAGACTCACTTGAGATCCAAGGACACAGACAAACTACAAGCTGAAGGTGTGGGGACAAGTACCCTACACGAGTGAAACTGAAAAACAAACAATCCAATAAATGGATTGTGTTTGAGCCCCCAGAGACAGTCAGTAGAAAATATCCCTATCTGGCCACAGTGAATTCTTTTTGTTTGTTTTCAGCAGGGCCCAGCCATAGATTTAGTGGTGCAGCAACGTCCTTCCTGTTTTCTCTCACTTCAGCAACTGAGTTGCTGTAATAATGAGCATCTGTGCCTTTGAAATCGGTGGGTTTTATGATCTTCACGAATGTGAAGTAATAACCATCTAAAGAGGGAAGTTTGGACACTCAAATGAACATGTCACTCCACAATACACTCTTAGCTCCCAACTGCTCCTGTCTAGAAATTGGTGTTCCTTTTTATTTGACCCTCCGTCCTATCCGCAGAGATCACGCCGATGTCCTTCAAACATGGTGGTGATCAAAGCAACAAGTTTACTTTTCTTTTGACAACAGGCCCGGAGGAAGGATACTTGTGGTTTTCAGGGAGAACTTAGTCAATGAATGTGGCTAAATAAAGAGAGCAATTTAGAAGGAGATGAAAGAGGACAGAAGATAGAGACACGGGTATATCTCCCTGCACAACCATTTACTGGTTTTGTAGTACACGCGGCCGACACGACCTGAAAGTGTCTCGGTGAACCCAGAGCTCTCCCTACAGAATAGTTACCTTGCAGGATTTTTGGAAGCATAATGTAGGAAAGTGATATAGGGTATATGGTTAACTGTTCTGTACTCAAGGACAGATGGGCAGACAAAAAGATGATTGATTGATTGATAAATAGATAGACAGATAGATAGATAGATATAGGTACATATCGATTAACACAAAGCCACTGCTCATAACCAGGAGAGCAATGGAGAAAGCACTTAGCGATAGTACAAACAAAAAAGAAGAATGAAATCCAGTTTAAAAAGTGCAGTAAGCAGCCAAAAGAAGAAAACAAATCCTATCATTTGCAATAACGTGGATGGAGCTAGAGGGTATTATGCTCAGTCAATTAGGCCAGTCGGAGAAATACAAGAACCAAATGATTTCACTCATGTGTGGAGTACGACAACAAAGAAAAAGTGAAGGAAAAACAGCAGCAGACACACAGTACCCAAGAGAGGACTAACCGTTACCAAAGAGAAATGGACTTGGTAGGGTTAGTGGGAAGGGAGTGATAAGGGAGGGGAAAAAGAATGGGGACATTAGGATTTGCATGAACAATGTGCAGGGTGTAGTGTCATGGGGAGGGCTATACAACACAGCGAAGAGAAGTGGTGATTCTACAGCATCTTGCTACACGCTGACGGACAGCGACTGTAACTGGGATTTGGCAAGGAGTTGGTGAAGGAGGTAGACTAGTAAACATATTGTTCTGCATGTAATTGTATATTAATGAGAACAAAAAAAAATTTCAAAGTGCAGTAAGAGCATAGCTCTCAAATATCAGAATAAAAGTACAGGCTTTGACTGCTCCAATCAAAAGACACAGGGTTAGAAGTACTGATGAAAACTCAAGATCACCTATGTGCTCCCTTAATGGAGACTCACTTGAGATCCAAGGACACAGACAAACTACAAGCTGAAGGGGCGCGGACAGGTACCCTATACAAGTGAATCTGAGAAAGAAAGAAACAAATGGATTCTGTTTGAGTCCCCAGAGACAGTCACTAGAAAATAGTCCTACCTAGCCACCGTGAATTCTTTTTGTTTGGTTTCAGCAGTGCCCAGGTATAGATTTAGTGGTACTGCAATGTCCTTCTCATTTTTTCTCACATCAACGAATGAATTGCTGTAATAATATGCAACTGGACTTTTGAAATCACTGGGTTTTATGATGTTCACGATTGTAAAGAAGTAATCACCACATAAAGAGGGAAGTTTGAACACTGAACCAAACACGTCTCTCCACAACAAACAATTTGCTCCCAAATGCTCCTGTCTAGAAATAGGTGTTCCTTTTTATTTGTCCCTCCTCCTATCAGTGGTGAACACGGCTATGTCCCTAAAACATGGTGGTGAGTAAAGCACCAAGTATACTTTTATGTCTACAACAGGCAGAGAGGAAGTATACCTGGGGTCTTCAGAGAGCACTTAGGCAATGTATGTAGCTAAATACTGTTAGCAAGCGAGAAGGAGGTATAAGAGGACAGAGGAAAGAGATAAGGTTTCAAGTCCCTGCACCCCCATTTACTGGATTTGTAAGCACACGCGGCTGACTCGATCTGCAACTGTCTCAGTGAGCCCAGTGCTCTCCCTGCGGCCTAGTGACCTTGCAATGTTTTTGGAAGCATAATGTAGCGAAGTGACATAGGTGATGTTGTTAACTGTTCTGTACATAAGGCTAGATGGGCAGACAGAAAGATGATTTATTCATAGATAGACAGATAGATAGATGACAGATGAGAGATAGACAGATGATACACATGATAGATGATAGGAAGCTAGGTAGATGGATAGATATATAGAGAGAAGGACAGTGAGATAGAAGGATATATAGAAAGATAGATAGATATACAGACAGACAGAGCAATAAATAGATACAGATACATATCGATTGACACAAAGCTGTTGCTCATAACCAGGAGATGAATGGTGAGAGCACATAGCTAAACTACAAACAAAAAGGAAGAATGAAACCCTGTTTACAAAGTGCAGTAAGCAGCCATAAGAAGAAAACAAATCCTACCATTTGCAATGACGTGGATGGAGCTAGACGGTAGTATGTTCACAGAAATAGGTCAGGCGGCAAAAGACAAGTATCAAATGATTTCACTCATGTGTGGAGTATAACAACAAAGAAAAACTGAAGGAATACAACAGCAGCAGACTCACAGAACCCGAGAGTTGACTGAAAGTTGCCAAAGGGAAAAGGACTGGGCAGGGAGGTTCTGAAGGGAGGGATAAGTTTGGGGAGAAAGAATGGGGGCATTAGGATTAGCATGTATATTGCGTGTGGTGGGGAAGGCATGGGGAGTGCTGTACAACACAGAGAAGACTATTAGAGATTATATAGCATCTTACTACTCACTGATGGACAGCGACTGAAGAGGATTTTCGGGGGGACTTGGTGAAGGGGGAGCATAGTAAACATAAGGTGCTTCACGTAATTGTAGACTAATGATAACAAAAAAATTTTTTTAAGTGCAATAAGGGCACAGCACTGAATCATCAGAATAAAAGGTCAGGCTCTCAGTGCTGCAAACAAAAGACACAGGGTTAAAAGAACGGATGAAAACTCAAAAAACCTACGTGCTTCCTTACAGGAGACTCACTTGAGATCCAAGGACACAGACAAACTACAAGCTGAAGGTGTGGGGACAAGTACCCTACACGAGTGAAACTGAAAAACAAACAATCCAATAAATGGATTGTGTTTGAGCCCCCAGAGACAGTCAGTAGAAAATATCCCTATCTGGCCACAGTGAATTCTTTTTGTTTGTTTTCAGCAGGGCCCAGCCATAGATTTAGTGGTGCAGCAACGTCCTTCCTGTTTTCTCTCACTTCAGCAACTGAGTTGCTGTAATAATGAGCATCTGTGCCTTTGAAATCGGTGGGTTTTATGATCTTCACGAATGTGAAGTAATAACCATCTAAAGAGGGAAGTTTGGACACTCAAATGAACATGTCACTCCACAATACACTCTTAGCTCCCAACTGCTCCTGTCTAGAAATTGGTGTTCCTTTTTATTTGACCCTCCGTCCTATCCGCAGAGATCACGCCGATGTCCTTCAAACATGGTGGTGATCAAAGCAACAAGTTTACTTTTCTTTTGACAACAGGCCCGGAGGAAGGATACTTGTGGTTTTCAGGGAGAACTTAGTCAATGAATGTGGCTAAATAAAGAGAGCAATTTAGAAGGAGATGAAAGAGGACAGAAGATAGAGACACGGGTATATCTCCCTGCACAACCATTTACTGGTTTTGTAGTACACGCGGCCGACACGACCTGAAAGTGTCTCGGTGAACCCAGAGCTCTCCCTACAGAATAGTTACCTTGCAGGATTTTTGGAAGCATAATGTAGGAAAGTGATATAGGGTATATGGTTAACTGTTCTGTACTCAAGGACAGATGGGCAGACAAAAAGATGATTGATTGATTGATAAATAGATAGACAGATAGATAGATAGATATAGGTACATATCGATTAACACAAAGCCACTGCTCATAACCAGGAGAGCAATGGAGAAAGCACTTAGCGATAGTACAAACAAAAAAGAAGAATGAAATCCAGTTTAAAAAGTGCAGTAAGCAGCCAAAAGAAGAAAACAAATCCTATCATTTGCAATAACGTGGATGGAGCTAGAGGGTATTATGCTCAGTCAATTAGGCCAGTCGGAGAAATACAAGAACCAAATGATTTCACTCATGTGTGGAGTACGACAACAAAGAAAAAGTGAAGGAAAAACAGCAGCAGACACACAGTACCCAAGAGAGGACTAACCGTTACCAAAGAGAAATGGACTTGGTAGGGTTAGTGGGAAGGGAGTGATAAGGGAGGGGAAAAAGAATGGGGACATTAGGATTTGCATGAACAATGTGCAGGGTGTAGTGTCATGGGGAGGGCTATACAACACAGCGAAGAGAAGTGGTGATTCTACAGCATCTTGCTACACGCTGACGGACAGCGACTGTAACTGGGATTTGGCAAGGAGTTGGTGAAGGAGGTAGACTAGTAAACATATTGTTCTGCATGTAATTGTATATTAATGAGAACAAAAAAAAATTTCAAAGTGCAGTAAGAGCATAGCTCTCAAATATCAGAATAAAAGTACAGGCTTTGACTGCTCCAATCAAAAGACACAGGGTTAGAAGTACTGATGAAAACTCAAGATCACCTATGTGCTCCCTTAATGGAGACTCACTTGAGATCCAAGGACACAGACAAACTACAAGCTGAAGGGGCGCGGACAGGTACCCTATACAAGTGAATCTGAGAAAGAAAGAAACAAATGGATTCTGTTTGAGTCCCCAGAGACAGTCACTAGAAAATAGTCCTACCTAGCCACCGTGAATTCTTTTTGTTTGGTTTCAGCAGTGCCCAGGTATAGATTTAGTGGTACTGCAATGTCCTTCTCATTTTTTCTCACATCAACGAATGAATTGCTGTAATAATATGCAACTGGACTTTTGAAATCACTGGGTTTTATGATGTTCACGATTGTAAAGAAGTAATCACCACATAAAGAGGGAAGTTTGAACACTGAACCAAACACGTCTCTCCACAACAAACAATTTGCTCCCAAATGCTCCTGTCTAGAAATAGGTGTTCCTTTTTATTTGTCCCTCCTCCTATCAGTGGTGAACACGGCTATGTCCCTAAAACATGGTGGTGAGTAAAGCACCAAGTATACTTTTATGTCTACAACAGGCAGAGAGGAAGTATACCTGGGGTCTTCAGAGAGCACTTAGGCAATGTATGTAGCTAAATACTGTTAGCAAGCGAGAAGGAGGTATAAGAGGACAGAGGAAAGAGATAAGGTTTCAAGTCCCTGCACCCCCATTTACTGGATTTGTAAGCACACGCGGCTGACTCGATCTGCAACTGTCTCAGTGAGCCCAGTGCTCTCCCTGCGGCCTAGTGACCTTGCAATGTTTTTGGAAGCATAATGTAGCGAAGTGACATAGGTGATGTTGTTAACTGTTCTGTACATAAGGCTAGATGGGCAGACAGAAAGATGATTTATTCATAGATAGACAGATAGATAGATGACAGATGAGAGATAGACAGATGATACACATGATAGATGATAGGAAGCTAGGTAGATGGATAGATATATAGAGAGAAGGACAGTGAGATAGAAGGATATATAGAAAGATAGATAGATATACAGACAGACAGAGCAATAAATAGATACAGATACATATCGATTGACACAAAGCTGTTGCTCATAACCAGGAGATGAATGGTGAGAGCACATAGCTAAACTACAAACAAAAAGGAAGAATGAAACCCTGTTTACAAAGTGCAGTAAGCAGCCATAAGAAGAAAACAAATCCTACCATTTGCAATGACGTGGATGGAGCTAGACGGTAGTATGTTCACAGAAATAGGTCAGGCGGCAAAAGACAAGTATCAAATGATTTCACTCATGTGTGGAGTATAACAACAAAGAAAAACTGAAGGAAAACAACAGCAGCAGACTCACAGAACCCGAGAGTTGACTGAAAGTTGCCAAAGGGAATAGGACTGGGCAGGGAGGTTCTGTAGGGAGGGATAAGTTTGGGGAGAAAGAATGGGGGCATTAGGATTAGCATGTATATTGCGGGTGGTGGGGAAGGCATGGGGAGTGCTGTACAACACAGAGAAGACTATTAGAGATTATATAGCATCTTACTACTCACTGATGGACAGCGACTGAAGAGGATTTTCGGGGGGACTTGGTGAAGGGGGAGCATAGTAAACATAAGGTGCTTCACGTAATTGTAGACTAATGATAACAAAAAAATTTTTTTAAGTGCAATAAGGGCACAGCACTGAATCATCAGAATAAAAGGTCAGGCTCTGAGTGCTGCAAACAAAAGACACAGGGTTAAAAGAACGGATGAAAACTCAAAAAACCTACGTGCTTCCTTACAGGAGACTCACTTGAGATCCAAGGACACAGACAAACTACAAGCTGAAGGTGTGGGGACAAGTAACCTACACGAGTGAAACTGAAAAACAAACAATCCAATAAATGTATTGTGTTTGAGCCCCCAGAGACAGTCAGTAGAAAATAGCCCTATCTGGCCACAGTGAATTCTTTTTGTTTGTTTTCAGCAGGGCCCAGCCATAGATTTAGTGGTGCAGCAACGTCCTTCCTGTTTTCTCTCACTTCAGCAACTGAGTTGCTGTAATAATGAGCATCTGTGCCTTTGAAATCGGTGGGTTTTATGATCTTCACGAATGTGAAGTAATAACCATCTAAAGAGGGAAGTTTGGACACTCAAATGAACATGTCACTCCACAATACACTCTTAGCTCCCAACTGCTCCTGTCTAGAAATTGGTGTTCCTTTTTATTTGACCCTCCGTCCTATCCGCAGAGATCACGCCGATGTCCTTCAAACATGGTGGTGATCAAAGCAACAAGTTTAATTTTCTGTTGACAACAGGCCCGGAGGAAGGATACTTGTGGTTTTCAGGGAGAACTTAGTCAATGAATGTGGCTAAATAAAGAGAGCAATTTAGAAGGAGATGAAAGAGGACAGAAGATAGAGACACGGGTATATCTCCCTGCACAACCATTTACTGGTTTTGTAGTACACGCGGCCGACACGACCTGAAAGTGTCTCGGTGAACCCAGTGCTCTCCCTACAGAATAGTTACCTTGCAGGATTTTTGGAAGCATAATGTAGGAAAGTGATATAGGGTATATGGTTAACTGTTCTGTACTCAAGGACAGATGGGCAGACAAAAAGATGATTGATTGATTGATAAATAGATAGACAGATAGATAGATAGATATAGGTACATATCGATTAACACAAAGCCACTGCTCATAACCAGGAGAGCAATGGAGAAAGCACTTAGCGATAGTACAAACAAAAAAGAAGAATGAAATCCAGTTTAAAAAGTGCAGTAAGCAGCCAAAAGAAGAAAACAAATCCTATCATTTGCAATAACGTGGATGGAGCTAGAGGGTATTATGCTCAGTCAATTAGGCCAGTCGGAGAAATACAAGAACCAAATGATTTCACTCATGTGTGGAGTACGACAACAAAGAAAAAGTGAAGGAAAAACAGCAGCAGACACACAGTACCCAAGAGAGGACTAACCGTTACCAAAGAGAAATGGACTTGGTAGGGTTAGTGGGAAGGGAGTGATAAGGGAGGGGAAAAAGAATGGGGACATTAGGATTTGCATGAACAATGTGCAGGGTGTAGTGTCATGGGGAGGGCTATACAACACAGCGAAGAGAAGTGGTGATTCTACAGCATCTTGCTACACGCTGACGGACAGCGACTGTAACTGGGATTTGGCAAGGAGTTGGTGAAGGAGGTAGACTAGTAAACATATTGTTCTGCATGTAATTGTATATTAATGAGAACAAAAAAAAATTTCAAAGTGCAGTAAGAGCATAGCTCTCAAATATCAGAATAAAAGTACAGGCTTTGACTGCTCCAATCAAAAGACACAGGGTTAGAAGTACTGATGAAAACTCAAGATCACCTATGTGCTCCCTTAATGGAGACTCACTTGAGATCCAAGGACACAGACAAACTACAAGCTGAAGGGGCGCGGACAGGTACCCTATACAAGTGAATCTGAGAAAGAAAGAAACAAATGGATTCTGTTTGAGTCCCCAGAGACAGTCACTAGAAAATAGTCCTACCTAGCCACCGTGAATTCTTTTTGTTTGGTTTCAGCAGTGCCCAGGTATAGATTTAGTGGTACTGCAATGTCCTTCTCATTTTTTCTCACATCAACGAATGAATTGCTGTAATAATATGCAACTGGACTTTTGAAATCACTGGGTTTTATGATGTTCACGATTGTAAAGAAGTAATCACCACATAAAGAGGGAAGTTTGAACACTGAACCAAACACGTCTCTCCACAACAAACAATTTGCTCCCAAATGCTCCTGTCTAGAAATAGGTGTTCCTTTTTATTTGTCCCTCCTCCTATCAGTGGTGAACACGCCTATGTCCCTAAAACATGGTGGTGAGTAAAGCACCAAGTATACTTTTATGTCTACAACAGGCAGAGAGGAAGTATACCTGGGGTCTTCAGAGAGCACTTAGGCAATGTATGTAGCTAAATACTGTTAGCAAGCGAGAAGGAGGTATAAGAGGACAGAGGAAAGAGATAAGGTTTCAAGTCCCTGCACCCCCATTTACTGGATTTGTAAGCACACGCGGCTGACTCGATCTGCAACTGTCTCAGTGAGCCCAGTGCTCTCCCTGCGGCCTAGTGACCTTGCAATGTTTTTGGAAGCATAATGTAGCGAAGTGACATAGGTGATGTTGTTAACTGTTCTGTACATAAGGCTAGATGGGCAGACAGAAAGATGATTTATTCATAGATAGACAGATAGATAGATGACAGATGAGAGATAGACAGATGATACACATGATAGATGATAGGAAGCTAGGTAGATGGATAGATATATAGAGAGAAGGACAGTGAGATAGAAGGATATATAGAAAGATAGATAGATATACAGACAGACAGAGCAATAAATAGATACAGATACATATCGATTGACACAAAGCTGTTGCTCATAACCAGGAGATGAATGGTGAGAGCACATAGCTAAACTACAAACAAAAAGGAAGAATGAAACCCTGTTTACAAAGTGCAGTAAGCAGCCATAAGAAGAAAACAAATCCTACCATTTGCAATGACGTGGATGGAGCTAGACGGTAGTATGTTCACAGAAATAGGTCAGGCGGCAAAAGACAAGTATCAAATGATTTCACTCATGTGTGGAGTATAACAACAAAGAAAAACTGAAGGAAAACAACAGCAGCAGACTCACAGAACCCGAGAGTTGACTGAAAGTTGCCAAAGGGAATAGGACTGGGCAGGGAGGTTCTGTAGGGAGGGATAAGTTTGGGGAGAAAGAATGGGGGCATTAGAATTAGCATGTATATTGCGTGTGGTGGGGAAGGCATTGGGAGTGCTGTACAACACAGAGAAGACTATTAGAGATTATATAGCATCTTACTACTCACTGATGGACAGCGACTGAAGAGGATTTTTGGGGGGACTTGGTGAAGGGGGAGCATAGTAAACATAAGGTGCTTCACGTAATTGTAGACTAATGATAACAAAAAAATTTTTTTAAGTGCAATAAGGGCACAGCACTGAATCATCAGAATAAAAGGTCAGGCTCTGAGTGCTGCAAACAAAAGACACAGGGTTAAAAGAACGGATGAAAACTCAAAAAACCTACGTGCTTCCTTACAGGAGACTCACTTGAGATCCAAGGACACAGACAAACTACAAGCTGAAGGTGTGGGGACAAGTACCCTACACGAGTGAAACTGAAAAACAAACAATCCAATAAATGTATTGTGTTTGAGCCCCCAGAGACAGTCAGTAGAAAATAGCCCTATCTGGCCACAGTGAATTCTTTTTGTTTGTTTTCAGCAGGGCCCAGCCATAGATTTAGTGGTGCAGCAACGTCCTTCCTGTTTTCTCTCACTTCAGCAACTGAGTTGCTGTAATAATGAGCATCTGTGCCTTTGAAATCGGTGGGTTTTATGATCTTCACGAATGTGAAGTAATAACCATCTAAAGAGGGAAGTTTGGACACTCAAATGAACATGTCACTCCACAATACACTCTTAGCTCCCAACTGCTCCTGTCTAGAAATTGGTGTTCCTTTTTATTTGACCCTCCGTCCTATCCGCAGAGATCACGCCGATGTCCTTCAAACATGGTGGTGATCAAAGCAACAAGTTTAATTTTCTGTTGACAACAGGCCCGGAGGAAGGATACTTGTGGTTTTCAGGGAGAACTTAGTCAATGAATGTGGCTAAATAAAGAGAGCAATTTAGAAGGAGATGAAAGAGGACAGAAGATAGAGACACGGGTATATCTCCCTGCACAACCATTTACTGGTTTTGTAGTACACGCGGCCGACACGACCTGAAAGTGTCTCGGTGAACCCAGTGCTCTCCCTACAGAATAGTTACCTTGCAGGATTTTTGGAAGCATAATGTAGGAAAGTGATATAGGGTATATGGTTAACTGTTCTGTACTCAAGGACAGATGGGCAGACAAAAAGATGATTGATTGATTGATAAATAGATAGACAGATAGATAGATAGATATAGGTACATATCGATTAACACAAAGCCACTGCTCATAACCAGGAGAGCAATGGAGAAAGCACTTAGCGATAGTACAAACAAAAAAGAAGAATGAAATCCAGTTTAAAAAGTGCAGTAAGCAGCCAAAAGAAGAAAACAAATCCTATCATTTGCAATAACGTGGATGGAGCTAGAGGGTATTATGCTCAGTCAATTAGGCCAGTCGGAGAAATACAAGAACCAAATGATTTCACTCATGTGTGGAGTACGACAACAAAGAAAAAGTGAAGGAAAAACAGCAGCAGACACACAGTACCCAAGAGAGGACTAACCGTTACCAAAGAGAAATGGACTTGGTAGGGTTAGTGGGAAGGGAGTGATAAGGGAGGGGAAAAAGAATGGGGACATTAGGATTTGCATGAACAATGTGCAGGGTGTAGTGTCATGGGGAGGGCTATACAACACAGCGAAGAGAAGTGGTGATTCTACAGCATCTTGCTACACGCTGACGGACAGCGACTGTAACTGGGATTTGGCAAGGAGTTGGTGAAGGAGGTAGACTAGTAAACATATTGTTCTGCATGTAATTGTATATTAATGAGAACAAAAAAAAATTTCAAAGTGCAGTAAGAGCATAGCTCTCAAATATCAGAATAAAAGTACAGGCTTTGACTGCTCCAATCAAAAGACACAGGGTTAGAAGTACTGATGAAAACTCAAGATCACCTATGTGCTCCCTTAATGGAGACTCACTTGAGATCCAAGGACACAGACAAACTACAAGCTGAAGGGGCGCGGACAGGTACCCTATACAAGTGAATCTGAGAAAGAAAGAAACAAATGGATTCTGTTTGAGTCCCCAGAGACAGTCACTAGAAAATAGTCCTACCTAGCCACCGTGAATTCTTTTTGTTTGGTTTCAGCAGTGCCCAGGTATAGATTTAGTGGTACTGCAATGTCCTTCTCATTTTTTCTCACATCAACGAATGAATTGCTGTAATAATATGCAACTGGACTTTTGAAATCACTGGGTTTTATGATGTTCACGATTGTAAAGAAGTAATCACCACATAAAGAGGGAAGTTTGAACACTGAACCAAACACGTCTCTCCACAACAAACAATTTGCTCCCAAATGCTCCTGTCTAGAAATAGGTGTTCCTTTTTATTTGTCCCTCCTCCTATCAGTGGTGAACACGCCTATGTCCCTAAAACATGGTGGTGAGTAAAGCACCAAGTATACTTTTATGTCTACAACAGGCAGAGAGGAAGTATACCTGGGGTCTTCAGAGAGCACTTAGGCAATGTATGTAGCTAAATACTGTTAGCAAGCGAGAAGGAGGTATAAGAGGACAGAGGAAAGAGATAAGTTTTCAAGTCCCTGCACCCCTATTTACTGGATTTGTAAGCACACGCGGCTGACTCGATCTGCAACTGTCTCAGTGAGCCCAGTGCTCTCCCTGCGGCCTAGTGACCTTGCAATGTTTTTGGAAGCATAATGTAGCGAAGTGACATAGGTGATGTTGTTAACTGTTCTGTACATAAGGCTAGATGGGCAGACAGAAAGATGATTTATTCATAGATAGACAGATAGATAGATGACAGATGAGAGATAGACAGATGATACACATGATAGATGATAGGAAGCTAGGTAGATGGATAGATATATAGAGAGAAGGACAGTGAGATAGAAGGATATATAGAAAGATAGATAGATATACAGACAGACAGAGCAATAAATAGATACAGATACATATCGATTGACACAAAGCTGTTGCTCATAACCAGGAGATGAATGGTGAGAGCACATAGCTAAACTACAAACAAAAAGGAAGAATGAAACCCTGTTTACAAAGTGCAGTAAGCAGCCATAAGAAGAAAACAAATCCTACCATTTGCAATGACGTGGATGGAGCTAGACGGTAGTATGTTCACAGAAATAGGTCAGGCGGCAAAAGACAAGTATCAAATGATTTCACTCATGTGTGGAGTATAACAACAAAGAAAAACTGAAGGAAAACAACAGCAGCAGACTCACAGAACCCGAGAGTTGACTGAAAGTTGCCAAAGGGAAAAGGACTGGGCAGGGAGGTTCTGAAGGGAGGGATAAGTTTGGGGAGAAAGAATGGGGGCATTAGGATTAGCATGTATATTGCGTGTGGTGGGGAAGGCATGGGGAGTGCTGTACAACACAGAGAAGACTATTAGAGATTATATAGCATCTTACTACTCACTGATGGACAGCGACTGAAGAGGATTTTCGTGGGGACTTGGTGAAGGGGGAGCATAGTAAACATAAGGTGCTTCACGTAATTGTAGACTAATGATAACAAAAAAATTTTTTTAAGTGCAATAAGGGCACAGCACTGAATCATCAGAATAAAAGGTCAGGCTCTGAGTGCTGCAAACAAAAGACACAGGGTTAAAAGAACGGATGAAAACTCAAAAAACCTACGTGCTTCCTTACAGGAGACTCACTTGAGATCCAAGGACACAGACAAACTACAAGCTGAAGGTGTGGGGACAAGTACCCTACACGAGTGAAACTGAAAAACAAACAATCCAATAAATGGATTGTGTTTGATCCCCCAGAGACAGTCAGTAGAAAATAGCCCTATCTGGCCACAGTGAATTCTTTTTGTTTGTTTTCAGCAGGGCCCAGCCATAGATTTAGTGGTGCAGCAACGTCCTTCCTGTTTTCTCTCACTTCAGCAACTGAGTTGCTGTAATAATGATCATCTGTGCCTTTGAAATCGGTGGGTTTTATGATCTTCACGAATGTGAAGTAATAACCATCTAAAGAGGGAAGTTTGGACACTCAAATGAACATGTCACTCCACAATACACTCTTAACTCCCAACTGCTCCTGTCTAGAAATTGGTGTTCCTTTTCATTTGACCTTCCGTCCTATCCGCAGAGATCACGCCGATGTCCTTCAAACATGGTGGTGATCAAAGCAACAAGTTTACTTTTCTGTTGACAACAGGCCCGGAGGAAGGATACTTGTGGTTTTCAGGGAGAACTTAGTCAATGAATGTGGCTAAATAAAGAGAGCAATTTAGAAGGAGATGAAAGAGGACAGAAGATAGAGACACGGGTATATCTCCCTGCACAACCATTTACTGGTTTTGTAGTACACGCGGCCGACACGACCTGAAAGTGTCTCGGTGAACCCAGTGCTCTCCCTACAGAATAGTTACCTTGCAGGATTTTTGGAAGCATAATGTAGGAAAGTGATATAGGGTATATGGTTAACTGTTCTGTACTCAAGGACAGATGGGCAGACAAAAAGATGATTGATTGATTGATAAATAGATAGACAGATAGATAGATAGATATAGGTACATATCGATTAACACAAAGCCACTGCTCATAACCAGGAGAGCAATGGAGAAAGCACTTAGCGATAGTACAAACAAAAAAGAAGAATGAAATCCAGTTTAAAAAGTGCAGGAAGCAGCCAAAAGAAGAAAACAAATCCTATCATTTGCAATAACGTGGATGGAGCTAGAGGGTATTATGCTCAGTCAATTAGGCCAGTCGGAGAAATACAAGAACCAAATGATTTCACTCATGTGTGGAGTATGACAACAAAGAAAAAGTGAAGGAAAAACAGCAGCAGACACACAGTACCCAAGAGAGGACTAACCGTTACCAAAGAGAAATGGACTTGGTAGGGTTAGTGGGAAGGGAGTGATAAGGGAGGGGAAAAAGAATGGGGACATTAGGATTTGCATGAACAATGTGTAGGGTGTAGTGTCATGGGGAGGGCTATACAACACAGCGAAGAGAAGTGGTGATTCTACAGCATCTTGCTACACGCTGACGGACAGCGACTGTAACTGGGATTTGGCAAGGAGTTGGTGAAGGAGGTAGACTAGTAAACATATTGTTCTGCATGTAATTGTATATTAATGAGAACAAAAAAAAATTTCAAAGTGCAGTAAGAGCATAGCTCTCAAATATCAGAATAAAAGTACAGGCTTTGACTGCTCCAATCAAAAGACACAGGGTTAGAAGTACTGATGAAAACTCAAGATCACCTATGTGCTCCCTTAATGGAGACTCACTTGAGATCCAAGGACACAGACAAACTACAAGCTGAAGGGGCGCGGACAGGTACCCTATACAAGTGAATCTGAGAAACAAAGAAACAAATGGATTCTGTTTGAGTCCCCAGAGACAGTCACTAGAAAATAGTCCTACCTAGCCACCGTGAATTCTTTTTGTTTGGTTTCAGCAGTGCCCAGGTATAGATTTAGTGGTACTGCAATGTCCTTCTCATTTTTTCTCACATCAACGAATGAATTGCTGTAATAATCTGCATCTGGACTTTTGAAATCACTGGGTTTTATGATGTTCACGATTGTAAAGAAGTAATAACCACATAAAGAGGGAAGTTTGAACACTGAACCAAACACGTCTCTCCACAACAAACAATTTGCTCCCAAATGCTCCTGTCTAGAAATAGGTGTTCCTTTTTATTTGTCTCTCCTCCTATCAGCGGTGAACACGCCTATGTCCCTAAAACATGGTGGTGAGTAAAGCACCAAGTATACTTTTATGTCTACAACAGGCAGAGAGGAAGTATACCTGGGGTCTTCAGAGAGCACTTAGGCAATGAATGTACCTAAATACTGTTAGCAAGCGAGAACGAGGTATAAGAGGACAGAGGACAGAGATACGGTTTCAAGACCCTGCACCACCATTTACTGGATTTGTAAGCACACGCGGCTTTCTCGATCTGCAACTGTCTCAGTGAGCCCAGTGCTCTCCCTGCGGCCTAGTGACCTTGCAATGTTTTTGGAAGCATAATGTAGCGGAGTGACATAGGTGATGTTGTTAACTGTTCTGTATATAAGGCTAGATGGGCAGACAGAAAGATGATTTATTCATAGATAGACAGATAGATAGATGACAGATGAGAGATAGACAGATGATACACATGATAGATGATAGGAAGCTAGGTAGATGGATAGATATATAGAGAGAAGGACAGTGAGATAGAAGGATATATAGAAAGATAGATAGATATACAGACAGACAGAGCAATAAATAGATACAGATACATATCGATTGACACAAAGCTGTTGCTCATAACCAGGAGATGAATGGTGAGAGCACATAGCTAAACTACAAACAAAATGGAAGAATGAAACACTTTTTACAAAGTGCAGTAAGCAGATATAAGAAGAAAACTAATCCTACCATTTGCAATGACGTGGATGGAGCTAGACGGTAGTATGTTCACAGAAATAGGTCAGGCGGCGAAAGACAAGTATCAAATGATTTCACTCATGTGTGGAGTATAACAGCAAAGAAAAACTGAAGGAAAACAACAGCAGCAGACTCACAGAACCCGAGAGTTGACTGAAAGTTGCCAAAGGGAAAAGGACTGGGCAGGGAGGTTCTGAAGGGAGGGATAAGTTTGGGGAGAAAGAATGGGGGCATTAGGATTAGCATGTATATTGCGTGTGGTGGGGCAGGCATGGGGAGTGCTGTACAACACAGAGAAGACTATTAGAGATTATATAGCATCTTACTACTCACTGATGGACAGCGACTGAAGAGGATTTTCGGTGGGACTTGGTGAAGGGGGAGCATAGTAAACATAAGGTGCTTCACGTAATTGTAGACTAATGATAACAAAAAAAGTTTTTTAAGTGCAATAAGGGCACAGCACTGAATAATCAGAATAAAAGGTCAGGCTCTGAGTGCTGCAAACAAAAGACACAGGGTTAAAAGAACGGATGAAAACTCAAAAAACCTACGTGCTTCCTTACAGGAGACTCACTTGAGATCCAAGGACACAGACAAACTACAAGCTGAAGGTGTGGGGACAAGTACCCTACACGAGTGAAACTGAAAAACAAACAATCCAATAAATGGATTGTGTTTGAGCCCCCAGAGACAGTCAGTAGAAAATAGCACTATCTGGCCAAAGTGAATTCTATTTGTTTGTTTTCAGCAGGGCCCAGCCATAGATTTAGTGGTGCAGCAACGTCCTTCCTGTTTTCTTTCACTTCAGCAACTGAGTTGCTGTAATCATGAGCATCTGTGCCTTTGAAATCGGTGGGTTTTATGATCTTCACGAATGTGAAGTAATAACCACCTAAAGAGGGAAGTTTGGACACTCAAATAAACATGTCACTCCACAATACACTCTTAACTCCCAACTGCTCCTGTCTAGAAATTGGTGTTCCTTTTTATTTGACCCTCCGTCCTATCCGCAGAGATCACGCCGATGTCCTTCAAACATAGTGGTGATCAAAGCAACAAGTTTACTTTTCTCTTGACAACCGGCCCGGAGGAAGGATACTTGTGGTTTTCAGGGAGAAATTAGTCAATGAATGTGGCTAAATAAAGAGAGCAATTTAGAAGGAGATGAAAGAGGACAGAAGATAGAGACATGGGTATATCTCCCTGCACAACCATTTACTGGTTTTGTAGTACACGCGGCCGACACGGCCTGAAAGTGTCTCGGTAAACACAGTGCTCTCCCTACAGAATAGTTACCTTGCAGGATTTTGGAAGCATAATGTAGGAAAGTGATATAGGGTATATAATTAACTGGTCTGTACTCAAGGACAGATGGGCAGACAAAAAGATGATTGATTGATTGATAAATATATAGACAGATAGATAGATAGATATAGGTACATATCGATTAACACAAAGCTACTGCTCATAACGAGGAGAGCAATGGAGAAAGCACATAGCGATAGTACAAACAAAAAAGAAGAATGAAATCCAGTTTAAAAAGTGCAGTAAGCAGCCAAAAGAAGAAAACAAATCCTATCATTTGCAATAACGTGGATGGAGCTAGAGGGTATTATGCTCAGTCAATTAGGCCAGTCGGAGAAATACAAGTACCAAATGATTTCACTCATGTGTGGAGTACGACAACAAAGAAAAAGTGAAGGAAAAACAGCAGCAGACACACAGTACCCAAGAGAGGACTAACCGTTACTAAAGAGGAATGGGCTTGGTAGGGTTTGTGGGTAGGGAGTGATAAGGGAGGGGGAAAAGAATCGGGACATTAGGATTTGCATGAACAATGTGCAGGGTGTAGTGTCATGGGGAGGGCTATACAACACAGCGAAGAGAAGTGGTGATTCTACAGCATCTTACTACACGCTGACGGACAGCGACTGTAACTGGGATTTGGCAAGGACTTGGTGAAAGAGGTAGACTAGTAAACATATTGTTCTGCATGTAATTGTATATTAATGAGAACAAAAAAATATTTCAAAGTGCAGTAAGAGCATAGCTCTCAAATATCAGAATAAAAGTACAGGCTTTGACTGCTCCAATCAAAAGACACAGGGTTAGAAGTACTGATGAAAACTCAAGATCACCTATGTGCTCCCTTAATGGAGACTCACTTGAGATCCAAGGACACAGACAAACTACAAGCTGAAGGGGCGCGGACAGGTACCCTATACAAGTGAATCTGAGAAAGAAAGAAACAAATGGATTCTGTTTGAGTCCCCAGAGACAGTCACTAGAAAATAGTCTTACCTAGCCACCGTGAATTCTTTTTGTTTGGTTTCAGCAGTGCCCAGGTATAGATTTAGTGGTACTGCAATGTCCTTCTCATTTTTTCTCACATCAACGAATGAATTGCTGTAATAATCTGCATCTGGACTTTTGAAATCACTGGGTTTTATGGTGTTCACGATTGTAAAGAAGTAATCACCACATAAAGAGGGAAGATTGAACACTGAACCAAACACGTCTCTCCACAACAAACAATTTGCTCTCAAATGCTCCTGTCTAGAAATAGGTGTTCCTTTTTATTTGTCCCTCCACCTATCAGTGGTGAACACGCCTATGTCCCTAAAACATGTTGGTGAGTAAAGCACCAAGTATACTTTTATGTCTACAAAAGGCAGAGTTAAAGTATACCTGGGGTCTTCAGAGAGCACTTAGGCAATGAATGTAGCTAAATACTGTTAGCAAGCGAGAAGGAGGTATAAGAGGACAGAGGACAGAGATACGGTTTCAAGTCCCTGCACCACCTTTTCCTGGTTTTGTAAGCACACGCGGCTGACTCGATCTGCAACTGTCTCAGTGAGCCCAGTGCTCTCCCTGCGGCCTAGTGACCTTGCAATGTTTTTGGAAGCATAATGTAGCGAAGTGACATAGGTGATGTTGTTAACTGTTCTGTACATAAGGCTAGATGGGCAGACAGAAAGATGATTTATTCATAGATAGACAGATAGATAGATGACAGATGAGAGATAGACAGATGATACACATGATAGATGATAGGAAGCTAGATAGATGGATAGATATATAGAGAGAAGGACAGTGAGATAGAAGGATATATAGAAAGGTAGATAGATATACAGACAGACAGAGCAATAAATAGATACAGATACATATCGATTGACACAAAGCTGTTGCTCATAACCAGGAGATGAATGGTGAGAGCACATAGCTAAACTACAAACAAAAAGGAAGAATGAAACCCTGTTTACAAAGTGCAGTAAGCAGATATAAGAAGAAAACAAATCCTACCATTTGCAATGACGTGGATGGAGCTAGACGGTAGTATGTTCACAGAAATAGGTCGGGCGGCGAAAGACAAGTATCAAATGATTTCACTCATGTGTGGAGTATAACAGCAAAGAAAAACTGAAGGAAAACAACAGCAGCAGACTCACAGAACCCGAGAGTTGACTGAAAGTTGCCAAAGGGAAAAGGACTGGGCAGGGAGGTTCTGAAGGGAGGGATAAGTTTGGGGAGAAAGAATGGGGGCATTAGGATTAGCATGTATATTGCGTGGGGTGGGGAAGGCATGGGGAGTGCTGTACAACACAGAGAAGACTATTAGAGATTATATAGCATCTTACTACTCACTGATGGACAGCGACTGAAGAGGATTTTCGGGGGGACTTGGTGAAGGGGGAGCATAGACAACATTAGGTGCTTCACGTAATTGTAGACTAATGATAACAAAAAAATTTTTTTAAGTGCAATAAGGGCACAGCACTGAATCATCAGAGTAAAAGGTCAGGCTCTGAGTGCTGCAAAGAAAAGACACAGGGATAAAAGAACAGATGAAAACTCAAAAACCTGCGTGCTTCCTTACAGGAGACTCACTTGAGTTCCAAGGACACAGACAAACTACAAGCCGAAGGTGTGGGGACAAGTACTCTACACGAGTGAAACTGAAAAAAAAACAATCCAATAAATGGATTGTGTTTGAGCCCCCAGAGACAGTCAGTAGAAAATAGCCCTATCTGGCCACAGTGAATTCTTTTTTTTGTTTTCAGCAGGGCACAGCCATAGATTTAGTGGTGCAGCAACGTCCTTTTTGTTTTCTATCACTTCAGCAACTGAGTTGCTGTAATAATAAGCATCTGTGCCTTTGAAATCAGTGGGTTTTATGATGTTCACGAATGTGAAGATCTAATAACCACCTAAAGAGAGAAGTTTGGTCATTCAAATAAACAAGTCACTTCACAATACACTATTAGCTTCCAACTGATCCTGTCTAGAAATCGGTGTTCCTTTTTTATTTGACCCTCCATCCTATCTGCGGTGATCATGCTGATGTCCTTCAAACATGGTGGTGAGCAAAGCAACAAGTTTACTTTTCTGTCGACAACAGGCCCAGAGGTATGATACTTGTGGTCTTCAGGGAGCACTTAGTCAATGAATGTGTCTAAATACAGACAGCAAGTTAGAAGGAGAAGAAAGAGGTCAGAGGATAGAGTCACGGGTTCAATTCCTGGCACAATCATTTCCTTTTTTCGTACATACATGCGGCCGACACGACATGCAAGTTTCTCGGTGAACCCAGTGCTCTCTCTACAGCCTAGATACTTTGCAGGATTTTTGGAAGCATAGTGTAGGAAAGTGATGTAGGAAATATGGTTAACTCTTCTATACACAAGGACAGATGGGCAGACAAAAAGATGATTGATTGTTAAATAGTTAGACAGACAGATAGATAGATATAGGTACATATCGATTAACACAAAGCTACTGCTCATAACCATTAGAGCAATGGTGAAAGCACATAGCGAAACTACAAACAAAAAAGAAGAACGAAATCTAGTTTAATAAGTGCATTAAGCAGCCATATGAAGAAACAAATTCTATAATTTGCAATAACGTGGATGGAGCTAGAGGGTATTATGCTCAGTCAATTAGGCCAGTCTGAGAAATACAAGTACCAAATGATTTCACTCATGTGTGGAGTACGACAACAAAGAAAAAGTGAAGGAAAAACAGCAGCAGACACACAGTACCCAAGAGAGGACTAACCGTTACCAAAGAGAAATGGACTTGGTAGGGTTTGTAGGAAGGGAGTGATAAGGGCGGGGAAAAAGAATGGGGACATTAGGATTTGCATGAACAATGTGTAGGGTGTAGTGTCATGGGGAGGGCTATACAACACAGCGAAGAGAAGTGGTGATTCTACAGCATCTTGCTACACGCTGACGGACAGCGACTGTAACTGGGATTTGGCAAGGAGTTGGTGAAGGAGGTAGACTAGTAAACATATTGTTCTGCATGTAATTGTATATTAATGAGAACAAAAAAAAATTTCAAAGTGCAGTAAGAGCATAGCTCTCAAATATCAGAATAAAAGTACAGGCTTTGACTGCTCCAATCAAAAGACACAGGGTTAGAAGTACTGATGAAAACTCAAGATCACCTATGTGCTCCCTTAATGGAGACTCACTTGAGATCCAAGGACACAGACAAACTACAAGCTGAAGGGGCGCGGACAGGTACCCTATACAAGTGAATCTGAGAAACAAAGAAACAAATGGATTCTGTTTGAGTCCCCAGAGACAGTCACTAGAAAATAGTCCTACCTAGCCACCGTGAATTCTTTTTGTTTGGTTTCAGCAGTGCCCAGGTATAGATTTAGTGGTACTGCAATGTCCTTCTCATTTTTTCTCACATCAACGAATGAATTGCTGTAATAATCTGCATCTGGACTTTTGAAATCACTGGGTTTTATGGTGTTCACGATTGTAAAGAAGTAATAACCACATAAAGAGGGAAGATTGAACACTGAACCAAACACGTCTCTCCACAACAAACAATTTGCTCTCAAATGCTCCTGTCTAGAAATAGGTGTTCCTTTTTATTTGTCCCTCCTCCTATCAGTGGTGAACACGCCTATGTCCCTAAAACATGGTGGTGAGTAAAGCACCAAGTATACTTTTATGTCTACAACAGGCAGAGAGGAAGTATACCTGGGGTCTTCAGAGAGAACTTAGGCAATGTATGTAGCTAAATACTGTTAGCAAGCGAGAAGGAGGTATAAGAGGACAGAGGAAAGAGATAAGGTTTCAAGTCCCTGAACCCCTATTTACTGGATTTGTAAGCACACGCGGCTGACTCGATCTGCAACTGTCTCAGTGAGCCCAGTGCTCTCCCTGCGGCCTAGTGACCTTGCAATGTTTTTGGAAGCATAATGTAGCGAAGTGACATAGGTGATGTTGTTAACTGTTCTGTACATAAGGCTAGATGGGCAGACAGAAAGATGATTTATTCATAGATAGACAGATAGATAGATGACAGATGAGAGATAGACAGATGATACACATGATAGATGATAGGAAGCTAGGTATATGGATAGTTATATAGAGAGAAGGACAGTGAGATAGAAGGATATATAGAAAGATAGATAGATATACAGACAGACAGAGCAATAAATAGATACAGATACATATCGATTGACACAAAGCTGTTGCTCATAACCAGGAGATGAATGGTGAGAGCACATAGCTAAACTACAAACAAAAAGGAAGAATGAAACCCTGTTTACAAAGTGCAGTAAGCAGCCATAAGAAGAAAACAAATCCTACCATTTGCAATGACGTGGATTGAGCTAGACGGTAGTATGTTCACAGGAATAGGTCAGGCGGCGAAAGACAAGTATCAAATGATTTCACTCATGTGTGGAGTATAACAACAAAGAAAAACTGAAGGAAAACAACAGCAGCAGACTCACAGAACCCGAGAGTTGACTGAAAGTTGCCAAAGGGAAAAGGACTGGGCAGGGAGGTTCTGAAGGGAGGGATAAGTTTGGGGAGAAAGAATGGGGGCATTAGGATTAGCATGTATATTGCGTGTGGTGGGGAAGGCATTGGGAGTGCTGTACAACACAGAGAAGACTATTAGAGATTATATAGCATCTTACTACTCACTGATGGACAGCGACTGAAGAGGATTTTCGGGGGGACTTGGTGAAGGGGGAGCATAGTAAACATAAGGTGCTTCACGTAATTGTAGACTAATGATAACAAAAAAATTTTTTTAAGTGCAATAAGGGCACAGCACTGAATCATCAGAATAAAAGGTCAGGCTCTGAGTGCTGCAAACAAAAGACACAGGGTTAAAAGAACGGATGAAAACTCAAAAAACCTACGTGCTTCCTTACAGGAGACTCACTTGAGATCCAAGGACACAGACAAACTACAAGCTGAAGGTATGGGGACAAGTACCCTACACGAGTGAAACTGAAAAACAAACAATCCAATAAATGGATTGTGTTTGAGCCCCCAGAGACAGTCAGTAGAAAATAGCCCTATCTGGCCACAGTGAATTCTTTTTGTTTGTTTTCAGCAGGGCCCAGCCATAGATTTAGTGGTGCAGCAACGTCCTTCCTGTTTTCTCTCACTTCAGCAACTGAGTTGCTGTAATAATGAGCATCTGTGCCTTTGAAATCGGTGGGTTTTATGATCTTCACGAATGTGAAGTAATAACCATCTAAAGAGGGAAGTTTGGACACTCAAATAAACATGTCACTCCACAATACACTCTTAGCTCCCAACTGCTCCTGTCTAGAAACTGGTGTTCCTTTTTATTTGACCCTCCGTCCTATCCGCAGAGATCACGCCGATGTCCTTCAAACATGGTGGTGATCAAAGCAACAAGTTTACTTTTCTGTTGACAACAGGCCCGGAGGAAGGATACTTGTGGTTTTCAGGGAGAACTTAGTCAATGAATGTGGCTAAATAAAGAGAGCAATTTAGAAGGAGATGAAAGAGGACAGAAGATAGAGACACGGGTATATCTCCCTGCACAACCATTTACTGGTTTTGTAGTACACGCGGCCGACACGACCTGAAAGTGTCTCGGTGAACCCAGTGCTCTCCCTACAGAATAGTTACCTTGCAGGATTTTTGGAAGCATAATGTAGGAAAGTGATATAGGGTATATGGTTAACTGTTCTGTACTCAAGGACAGATGGGCAGACAAAAAGATGATTGATTGATTGATAAATAGATAGACAGATAGATAGATAGATATAGGTACATATCGATTAACACAAAGCCACTGCTCATAACCAGGAGAGCAATGGAGAAAGCACTTAGCGATAGTACAAACAAAAAAGAAGAATGAAATCCAGTTTAAAAAGTGCAGTAAGCAGCCAAAAGAAGAAAACAAATCCTATCATTTGCAATAACGTGGATGGAGCTAGAGGGTATTATGCTCAGTCAAATAGGCCAGTCGGAGAAATACATGTACCAAATAATTTCACTCATGTGTGGAGTATGATAACAAAGAAAAACTGAAGGAAAAGACAGCAGCAGACACACAGAACCCGAGAGTGGACTAACATTTACCAAAGAGAAAGTGACTGGGTAGGGTCTGTGGTAAGGGATTAATAAGGGTAGGGAAAAGGAATGGGGGCATTAGGATTAGCATGTGTAATGTTTAGGGTGGGGGTTCATGTGTAGGGCTCAACAACACAGAGAAGATATGTAGTGATTCTACAGCATCATAGTACATGCTGACGGACAGAGAATGTAACTGGGATTTGGTGTGGAATTGGTGAAGGGGGTAGACTACAAAAAAAAATGTTCTGCATACGATTGTATATTAATGAGAACAAAAAAATTTCAAAGTGCAGTAAGAGCACAGCTCTCAAATATCAGAATGAAAGTACAGGCTTTGAGTGCTCCAATCAAATGACACAGGTTTAGAAGTACTGATGAAAACTCAAGACCACCTACGTGCTCCCTTACTGGAGACTCACTTGAGATCCAAGGATCAGACAAACTACAAGATGAAGGGGCGGAGACTGGTACCTTATACAAGTAAAACTGAGAAACAAACAAAAAACGAATTCTCTTTGAGTCCCCAGAGAGAGTCAGTATAAAATAGCCCTATCTAGCCACCGTGAATACTTTTTGTTTGGTTTCAGCAGTGCTCAGGCATAGATTTAGTGGTGCAGCAACTTCCTTCTCATTTCCTCTCACCTCAACAAATGAATTGCTGTAATAATATGCGTCTGGGCTTTTAAAATCATTTTTTTATGATGTTCACGAATGTAAAGATGTAGTAACCACCTAAAGTGGGAAGTTTTTCCCTCAAATAAACACTTCACTCCACAACACACTCTTTGTTCCAACTGCTCCTGTCCAAAAATAGGTGTTCCTTTATATTTGTCCCTCCACCTATCAACAGTGATCACGCCGTTGTCCCTGAAACATGGTGGTGAGCAAAGAACCATGTACACTTTTCTGTCGACAACAGGCCCAGACGAAGGATACTTGTGGTCTTCAGGGATCACTTACTCACTGAATGTGGCTAAATAATGTCACCACGCGAGCAGGAAGTATAAGAAGACAGAGGACAGAGATACGGGTTCAAGTCCTTTCACCTCCATTTACTGGTTTTTTAAGCTCACGCGTCTGACTCTATCTGAAAGTGTATCGGTGAACACAGTGCTCTCCTTAAGGCTTAGTTACCTTGCAAGATTTCTGGAAGCATAATGTAGGGAAGAGACATAGGCTATGTTGTTAACTGTTCTGTACATAAGGATAGATGGGCAGACAAATAGATGATTGATTCATTGATAGATAGGTAAACAATTGATAGATGAAAGATAGATAGGTACATAGATTGATAGATGATAGACATCATAGATAGATGATATGAAGATAGATAGATAGATAGATAGATAGATAGATCCATAGATACATAGATACATACATACATAGATACATAGATAGACAGACAGACCGTTAGATAGATAGATACAGATACATATTGGTTGACACAAAGCTATTGTTCATAAAAAGGTGTTGAATGGTGAATAACATAGCTAAACCTCAAACAAAAAGGAAGAATGAAATCCAGTTTAAAAAGTGCAGTAAGCAGCCTTAAGAAGAAAACAAATACTACCATTTTCAATGACGTGGATGTAGCTAGATGGTATTATGTTAACAGAAATATGAAAGGCGGAGAAAGACAAGTACCAAGTGATTTCACTCATGTGTGGAGTATAACAACAAAGAAAAACTGAAGGAAAAAAAGAGCAGCAGACTCACAGAACCCGAGAGTTGACTAAAAGTTACCAAAGGGAAAAGGACTGGGCAGGGTGGGTCTGAAGGGAGGGATAAGTGTGGGGAGAAAGTGTAGTGGTAATTGGGTTAACATGTATAATGCGTGGGTTCGGGTGTGCATGGGGAGTACTGTACAACACAGAGAAGACAAATAGAGATCATATAGCATCTTACTACTCACTGAAGAACAGCGACTGCAACGGGGACTGTGGGGGGGACGTGGTGAAGGGGTCTACAGCATCCAAATACGCTGATCGACAGCGACTGAAGAGGTTTTTCGGGAGGACTTGTTGAAGGGGGAGCATAGTAAACATAATGTTCTTCACGTGATTGTAGATTAATGATAAAAAATTCTTTATGTGCAATAAGTGCACAGCTCTGCATCATCAGAATAAAAGGTCAGGCACTGAGTGCTGCAAAGAAAATACACAGGGTTAAAAGTAGGGATGAAAACTCAAGACACCTACGTGCTCACTTACAGGAGACTCACTTGAGATCCATGGACACAGACAAACTACTAGCCGAAGGTGTGTGGACAAGTACCCTACAGGAGTGAAACTGTAAAACAAACAATCAAACAAATGGATTCTGTTTGAGTCCCCAGAGACAGTCAATAGAAAATAGCACTATGTGGCCGACGTGAATTCTGTTTGTTTGGTTTCAGCATTGCCCAGCCATAGATTTAATGGTACAGCAACGTTCTTCTCATTTTTTCTCACCTCAACAATTGAATTGCCTTAAAAGTATGTGTCTGAACCTTTGAAATCAGTGGGTTTTATGAAGTTCATGAATGTAAGGAAGTAGTAACTATATAAAGAGGGAAGTTTGGACACTCAAATAAACACGTCACTCCACAACCACTCTTTGCCTCCAACTGCTCCTGTCTAGAAACTGGTGATCCTTTTCATTTGTCGTTCCATTCTATCAGCGGTGATCACGCCGATGTCCCTCAAACATGGTGGTGAGCAAAGCACCAAGTTTACTTTTCTGTCGAAAACAGGCCCAGAGGAAGGATACTTGTGGTTTTCAGGGAGCCCTTATTCAATCAATGTGGATAATACAGTCAGCAAGTGAGAAGGAGATAAAAGAGGACAGAGGATAGAGACACGAGTTCAAGTCCCTGCACCACAAATTCCTGGTTTTGTGGGTTCACACGGATGACTTGACCTGCAAGTGCCTTGGCGAATCCAGTGCTCTCAATACGGCCTAGTTACCTTGCAAGTTTATTCGAAGCATAATGTAGGGATGTGACATAGTCTATGTGGTTAACTGTTCTGTACACAATGACTGATGGGGAGAGAAAAAGATGATTGATTGATAGATAGATAGGTATATAGATAGACAGACAGATAGATATAGGTACATATCGATTAACACAAAGCTATTGCTCATAACCAGGAAAGCAATGGTGAAAGCACAAGGCGAAACTACAAACAAAAAAGAAGAATGAAATCAAGTTTAAAAAGTGCACTAAGGGGGGGCGGAAGATGGCGGCGTGAGTAGAGCAGCGGAAATCTCCTCCCAAAACAACATATATCTATGAAAATATAACAAAGACAACCCTTCCTAGAATAAAGACCAGAGGACACAGGACAATATCCAGACCACATCCGGACCTGAGAGAACCCAGCGCCTCGCGAAGGGGGTAAGATACAAGCCCCGGCCCCGCGGGAGCCGAGCGCCCATCCCCCCAGCTCCCGGCGGGAGAAGAGCAGGCAGAGCGGGAGGGAGACGGAGCCCAGGACTGCCGAACACCCAGCCCCCGCCATCCGGGACAGAGTGCAGGGCCCTCGATACTGGGAAAAAAGGGCAGCAAGAACAGTGAGCAGGCACTGGAGGCTGGGCGACAGAGGACATAAGAAAAGCGCGCGACCATTTTTTTTTTTTGCTTTTTTGCTGCTTTGTTTTGGCGAGTGCTTTTTGGAAGTCTTAAAGGGACAGGGACCCCAATATTAGGGAAACAGGGCAGAAAGACCGGTGAGCAGAGGCCTGAGGCTGGCACCGGAGAATAAAGAAAAACGAACGACCACCTTTTTTTTTTTAATTAAAAATTTTTTTTTTTTTTTTATTAAAAAAATTTTTTTTTCTTGTTTTTTTTTGTGGTCGTTGTTTTGTTTTGGCGGGTGCTTTTTGGAAGTCTTAAAGGGGCAGGGCGGACCACTTAATCCAGAGGTAGGGAATCCGGGATCTCTGGGCACCCTAACCCCTGGGCTGCAGGGAGCAGGGAGGCCCCTTACGGAGATAAATAGCCTCCCAGCAGCTCCTGCTCCAACGCGACTCCACCATTTTGGAGTAGCTGCCCGAGCCAGGCCACGCCCACAGCAACAGCGGAGATTAACTCCATAGCAGCCGGGCAGGAAGCAGAAACCCTGTCTGCGCGCAGCTGCGCAGCACAAGCCACTAGAGGCCGCTGTTCTCCCAGGAGAGGAGGGCCACAAACCAACAAGAAAGGAAGTCCTTCCAGCCGTCACTCGTCCCAGTTCTGCAGACTATTCCTATCACCATGAAAAGGCAAAGCTACAGGCAGACAAAGATCACAGAGACAACACCAGAGAAGGAGACAGACCTAACCAGTCTTCCTGACAAAGAATTCAAAATAAGAATCATAAACATGCTGACAGAGATGCAGAGAAACACGCAAGAAAAATGGGATGAAGTCCGGAAAGAGATCACAGATGCCAGAAAGGAGATCGCAGAAATGAAACAAACTCTAGAAGGGTTTATAAGCAGAATGGATAGGATGCAAGAGGCCATTGATGGAATTGAAATCAGAGAACAGGAACGCATAGAAGCTGACATAGAGAGAGACAAAAGGATCTCCAGGAATGAAACAATATTAAGAGAACTGTGTGACCAATCTAAAAGGAGCAATATCCGTATTATAGGGGTCCCAGAAGAAGAAGAGAGAGGCAAAGAGATGGAAAGTATCTTAGAAGAAATAATTGCTGAAAACTTCCCCACACTGGGGGAGGAAGTAATCGAACAGACCGCGGAAATACACAGAACCCCCAACAGAAAGGATCCAAGAAGGGCAACACCAAGACACATAATAATTAAAATGGCAAAGATCAAGGACAAGGAAAGAGTGTTAAAGGCAGCTAGAGAGAAAAAGGTCACCTATAAAGGGAAACCCATCAGGCTAATGTCAGATTTCTCAACAGAAACCCTACAGGCCAGAAGAGAATGGCATGATATATTTAATACAATGAAACAGAAGGGCCTTGAACCAAGGATACTGTATCCACCACGACTATCATTCAAATATGACGGTGGGATTAAACAATTCCCAGACAAACAAAAGCTGAGGGAATTTGCTTTCCACAAACCACCTCTACAGAACATCTTACAGGGACTGCTCTAGATGGGAGCACTCCTAGAAAGAGCACAGCACAAAACACCCAACATATGAAGAATCGAGGAGGAGGAACAAGAAGGGAGAGAAGAAAAGAATCTCCAGACAGTGTATATAACAGCTCAATAAGCGAGCTAAGTTAGGCAGTAAGATACTAAAGAGGCTAACCTTGAACCTTTGGTAACCACGAATTTAAAGCCTGCAATGGCAATAAGTACATATCTTTCAATAGTCACCCTAAATGTTAATGGGTTGAATGCACCAATCAAAAGACACAGAGTAACAGAATGGATAAAAAAGCAAGACCCATCTATATGCTGCTTACAAGAAACTCACCTCAAACCCAAAGACATGTACAGACTAAAAGTCAAGGGATGGAAAAACATATTTCAAGCAAACAACAGTGAGAAGAAAGCAGGGGTTGCAGTACTAATATCAGACAAAATAGACTTCAAAACAAAGAAAGTAACAAGAGATAAAGAAGGACACTACATAATGATAAAGGGCTCAGTCAAACAAGAGGATATAACCATTCTAAATATATATGCACCCAACACAGGAGCACCAGCATATGTGAAACAAATACTAACAGAACTAAAGGGGGATATAGACTGCAATGCATTCATTCTAGGAGACTTCAACACACCACTCACCCCAAAGGATAGATCCACTGGGCAGAAAATAAGTAAGGACACGGAAGCACTGAAAAACACAGTAGAGCAGATGGACCTAATAGACATCTATAGAACTCTACATCCAAAAGCAGCGGGATATACATTCTTCTCAAGTGCACATGGAACATTCTCCAGAATAGACCACATACTAGGCCACAAAAAGAGCCTCAGAAAATTCCAAAAGATTGAAATCCTACCAACCAACTTTTCAGACCACAAAGGCATAAAACTAGAAATAAACTGTACAAAGAAAGCAAAGAGGCTCACGAACACATGGAGGTTTAACAACACGCTCCTAAATAATCAATGGATCAATGACCAAATCAAAATGGAGATCCAGCAATATATGGAAACAAATGACAACAACAACACTAAGCCCCAACTTCTGTGGGACACAGCAAAAGCAGTCTTAAGAGGAAAGTATATAGCAATCCAAGCATATTTAAAAAAGGAAGAGCAATCCCAAATGAATGGTCTAATGTCACAATTATCGAAATTGGAAAAAGAAGAACAGATGAGGCCTAAGGTCAGCAGAAGGAGGGACATAATAAAGATCAGAGAAGAAATAAATAAAATTGAGAAGAATAAAACAATAGCAAAAATCAATGAAACCAAGAGCTGGTTCTTCGAGAAAATAAACAAAATAGATAAGCCTCTAGCCAGACTTATTAAGAAGAAAAGAGAGTCAACACAAATCAACAGTATCAGAAACGAGAAAGGAAAAATCACGACGGACCCCACGGAAGTGCAAAGAATTATTGGAGAATACTATGAAAACCTATATGCTAACAAGCTGGGAAACCTAGGAGAAATGGACAACTTCCTAGAAAAATATAACCTTCCAAGATTGACCCAGGAAGAAACAGAAAATCTAAACAGACCAATTACCAGCAACGAAATTGAAGAGGTAATCAAAAAACTACCAAAGAACAAAACCCCCGGGCCAGATGGATTTACCTCGGAATTTTATCAGACATACAGGGAAGACATAATACCCATTCTCCTTAAAGTTTTCCAAAAAATAGAGGAGGAGGGGATACTCCCAAACTCATTCTATGAAGCTAACATCACCCTAATACCAAAACCAGGCAAAGACCCCACCAAAAAAGAAAACTACAGACCAATATCCTTGATGAACGTAGATGCAAAAATACTCAACAAAATATTAGCAAACCGAATTCAAAAATACATCAAAAGGATCATACACCATGACCAAGTGGGATTCATTCCAGGGATGCAAGGATGGTACAACATTCGAAAGTCCATCAACATCATCCACCACATCAACAAAAAGAAAGACAAAAACCACATGATCATCTCCATAGATGCTGAAAAAGCATTTGACAAAGTTCAACATCCATTCATGTTAAAAACTCTCAGCAAAATGGGAATAGAGGGCAAGTACCTCAACATAATAAAGGCCATCTATGATAAACCCACAGCCAACATTATATTGAACAGCGAGAAGCTGAAAGCATTTCCTCTGAGATCGGGAACTAGACAGGGATGCCCACTCTCTCCACTGTTATTTAACATAGTACTGGAGGTCCTAGCCACGGCAATCAGACAAAATAAAGAAATACAAGGAATCCAGATTGGTAAAGAAGAAGTTAAACTGTCACTATTTGCAGATGACATGATACTGTACATAAAAAACCCTAAAGACTCCACCCCAAAACTACTAGAACTGATATCGGAATACAGCAAAGTTGCAGGATACAAAATCAACACACAGAAATCTGTGGCTTTCCTATATACTAACAATGAACCAACAGAAAGAGAAATCAGGAAAACAACTCCATTCACAATTGCATCAAAAAAAATAAAATACCTAGGAATAAACCTAACCAAAGAAGTGAAAGACTTATACTCTGAAAACTACAAGTCACTCTTAAGAGAAATTAAAGGGGACACTAACAGATGGAAACTCATCCCATGCTCGTGGCTAGGAAGAATTAATATCGTTAAAATGGCCATCCTGCCCAAAGCAATATACAGATTTGATGCAATCCCTATGAAACTACCAGCAACATTCTTCAATGAACTGGAACAAATAATTCAAAAATTCATATGGAAACACCAAAGACCCCGAATAGCCAAAGCAATCCTGAGAAAGAAGAATAAAGTAGGGGGGATCTCACTCCCCAATTTCAAGCTCTACTATAAAGCCATAGTAATCAAGACAATTTGGTACTGGCACAAGAACAGAGCCACAGACCAATGGAACAGACTAGAGAATCCAGACATTAACCCAGACATATATGGTCAATTAATATTTGATAAAGGAGCCATGGACATACAATGGCGAAATGACAGTCTCTTCAACAGGTGGTGCTGGCAAAACTGGACAGCTACATGTAGGAGAATGAAACTGGACCATTGTCTAACCCCATATACAAAAGTAAACTCAAAATGGATCAAAGACCTGAATGTAAGCCATGAAACCATTAAACTCTTGGAAGAAAACATAGGCGAAAACCTCTTAGACATAAACATGAGTGACCTCTTCTTGAACATATCTCCCCGGGCAAGGAAAACAACAGCAAAAATGAACAAGTGGGACTATATTAAGCTGAAAAGCTTCTGTACAGCAAAAGACACCATCAATAGAACAAGAAGGATCCCTACAGTATGGGAGAATATATTTGAAAATGACACATCCGATAAAGGCTTGACGTCCAGAATATATAAGGAGCTCTCACGCCTCAACAAACAAAAAACAAATAACCCAATTAAAAAATGGGCAGAGGAACTGAACCGACAGTTCTCCAAAAAAGAAATACAGATGGCCAACAGACACATGAAAAGATGCTCCACATCGCTAATTATCAGAGAAATGCAAATTAAAACTACAATGAGGTATCACCTCACACCAGTAAGGATGGCTGCCATCCAAAAGACAAACAACAACAAATGTTGGCGAGGCTGTGGAGAAAGGGGAACCCTCCTACACTGCTGGTGGGAATGTAAGTTAGTTCAACCATTGTGGAAAGCAGTATGGAGGTACATCAAAATGCTCAAAACAGACTTACCATTTGACCCAGGAATTCCACTCCTAGGAATTTACCCTAAGAATGCAGCAATCAAGTTTGAGAAAGACAGATGCACCCCTATGTTTATTGCAGCACTATTTACAATAGCCAAGAATTGGAAGCAACCTAAATGTCCATCAATAGATGAATGGATAAAGAAGATGTGGTACATATACACAATGGAATACTACTCAGCTATAAGAAAAGGGCAAATCCAATCATTTGCAGCAACATGGATGGAGCTGGAGGGTATTATGCTCAGTGAAACAAGCCAAGCGGAGAAAGAGAAATACCAAATGATTTCACTTATCTGTGGAATATAAGAACAAAGGAAAAACTGAAGGAACAAAACAGCAGCAGAATCACAGAACTCAAGAATGGACTAACAGGTACCAAAGGGAAAGGGACTGGGGAGGATGGGTGGGTAGGGAGGGATAAGGGGGGGAGAAGTAGGGGGGTATTAAGATTAACATGCATGGGGGGGTAGGAGAAAAGGGAGGGCTGTACAACACAGAGAAGGCAAGTAGTGATTCTACAACAGTTAGCTATGCTGATGGACAGTGACTGTAAAGGGGTTTATAGGGGAGACCTGGTATAGGGGAGAGCCTAGTAAACATAATATTCGTCATGTAAGTGTAGATTAGTGATAGCAAAAAAAAAAAAAAAAAAAAAAAAAAAAAGGGCAGTTCCTGTGTGGTAACCTCCAACGAGTTCTACACAAGGGTATAAAGGGCATATAAAAGTGTAGGCAAAGGGTCTGTTTGTGTTTATACAGAGGATCAAAGCCTAATTGGGCTACCCCGAAAATGAACTAAGATACGATATGAAAAAGAACTTCCAACATCTGCACCCTCTGGAAGACTCATGCCAGAAGATGATCATCAAAAAACCCCAACAAAGATCCACGCACTGCTACAGCTGTAGATGCACTCATCCCACCAGTTCCTGGACTTGCCATGGGAATGAGGAAGGAGATATCTAAGCTGGCCTGTGCATATAGTAAAACAACAAAATTGGACTGGATCTATACTGTTGGAACTCAACCAAGAATTTGGAGAAGTGCAAATTGTAGCGCTCCAAAGTCTTACAACTACAAACTATTTATTGTTAAAAGAACATATGGCATGTGAACAGTCCCCAGGAATGGGTTGTTTTAATTTGTCTGATTTCTCTCAGACTGTTCAAGTTCATTTGGACAATATCCACCATATCATAGATAAGTTTTCAGAAATGCCTAAGGTGCCTAACTGGTTTTCTTGGTTTCACTGCAGATGGCTGGTAATTACAGATATGCTTTGGTTATGTAACTATACTCCTATTATGTTAATGTGTGTGTGCAATTTAAGTAGTAGCTTAAAACCTATACATGCTGAAGTTACTCTACAAGAAGATATATCAAAGAAATAATCAATCTTCCCAAGTTTTCTTCCGCCTGCTACTTCTATAGCTTTTCTTCTTCCTTCCTAATTACAACCCTTAAATAGAATTCGTGCCTCATATCAAATTTACCGAGTATCATAATTCTTCCAAGTGGTAAAGATACCTCAAGACAAATGCTGGGCATAGAAGCCACAGGGCATAAATATGCAAAGAAGTAAAAAGCTAACTTTTTCAAACAATAAGGCTTCTCTCTCACTTACCAACTTCACATTTCCCTGTATGGCCCCGGAAGATGACTGGTTAGCCAGAGACGGGTAAGATTCCTCAAGGGAGGAACAACCTAAGACAGGCACAGTCGCAGGGGGGCCATCAGGTGAGAAATTGGGGATCAACAGAGGTGAGGCTTAGAACCTCACCCCCCCGTTCTGAGAGAAATCTTCTGCATACGTGGATGTTTTATTGCCCTGGTCTAGCTTGGATTAACACATAGTCTACAGGCACACACCTGATCATCTACATGTGCTCTCTTACAACACTAAACTATGTTTTCTACCTTTATCTTGTATCTACCTACCACTTCAGCATTTTATTAAAAATAATAATAATAAAGAGAGAAATGTGGTATCCACATATAAATCAAGTATAAAAACCAAATGAGTATTCATATTTGAACTGACTGTTTATAGTTCATAATGCATGAGCAAAACCGAAAGTTTCTGTGATGACTGCCCTTGTACTGTTCACTATGTAACTTATTCACTATGTAAGAATTTGTTCTACATGTAAAAACTTGTTTGTTATGCCTCAGAAGATTGGAGACTGACAAAAATTAGGCTTGGGGTGGAATAATGATTGTGCATTGAGCATTGACTCCCCTATACAGAATTTTATTGTCGTTAACAACCATTTGATCAATAAATATGAGAGATGCCCTCACAAAAAAAAAAAAAAAAGGACAGACTTCCAATGGTAAAATAAATTAGTAACCGGGATGTAAGGTATAGCATAAGGAATATAGTCAAGATATTGTAACAGCCTGGTAGGGTGATAGCTGGAACCTAGAATTATGTATATAAATGTTCTACCACTGTGTTGTACACTTGAAACTCATGTAATGTAATACTGTGTGTCAACTACCCTTCAATAAAAAATAATTATTAAAAAAAAAAAAAAAAAAAAAAAAAAAAAAAAAGTGCACTAAGCAGATATAAAAGAAAACAAATCCTATCATTTGCAATAACATGGATGGACTAGAGGGTATTATGCTCAGTGAAATAGGACAGGTGGAGAAAGACAAGTACCAAATGATTTCACTCATTTGTGGGGTATAACAACAAAGAAAAACTTAAGGAAAATAACAGCAGCAGACTAACAGAACCTGACAGTGGACTAACAGTTACCAAAGGGAAAGGGACTGGGCAGGGAGTGTGGGAAGGTAGGGAAAAGTGTGGGCAGAAAGAAAGGGGGCATTAGGATTAGCATTTATAATGTTTGGGGTTTGGGGAGCATAGGGAGGGCTGTTCAACACAAAAGAGAAGTACTATTTCTACAGCATCTTACTACGCGCCTATGGACAGCGGCTGTAATGGGGTGTCTGTTGGGGGACATGATGAAGGGGTGTACAGCATCCAACTACGCTGATGAACAGTTACGGTAACGGGACTTTTGGGGGGGACTTTGTGTTCTTGGTGATCATAATGATCTTCGCGTGATTGTAGATTGATGATAACAAAAAAATTTTTGTAAGTGCAATAATGACACACCTCTCAATTGTCAGAATAAAAGGACAGGCTCTGAGTGCTCCAATCAAAAGACACAGGGATAGAGGAAGGGATGAAAACTCAAGACCACCTACATGCTCCCTTTCTGGAGATTCACTTGGGATCCAAGGACACAGACAAACTACAAGCCGAATGGACAGGGACAGGTACGCTACACAAGTGAAACTTAGAAACAAACAAACAAACAAACGGATTCTGTTTGAGTCCCCAGAGACAGCGAGTAGAAAATAGCCCTATCTAGGCACTGTGAATTCTTTTTGTTTGGTTTCAGCTGTGCCCAGCCATACATTTAGTGGTTCCGCAACATCCTTCTCATGTTTTCTCACCTCAACAACTGAATTGATGTAATAATATGCGTCTTGGCTTTTGAAATCAGTGGGTTTATGATGTTCTTGAAAGTAAAGAAGTAATAACCACCTAAAGAGGGAAGTTTGGACACTCAAACATGTAACTCCACAACACTGTCATTGCTCCCAAATGATCCTGTCTAGAAATAGGTGTTCCTTTTTATTTGTCGCTCCTCCTATCAGCGGGGCTCACGCCGATGTCCCTCAAACTTGGTGGAGAGCAAAGCACCAAGTATATTTTTCTGTCTTCAACAGGCCCAGAGGAAGGATACTTGTGGTCTTCAGGGAGCACTTATTCAATGAATGTGGCTGAGTACTGTCTTGAAGACAGAAGCAGGTAAAAGAGGATACATGACAGAGATATGGGTGCCAATCCCTGAACCACCATTTACAGGTTTTGTAAGCACACGAGGCTGACTAGACCTGCAAGTGTCTTAATGAACCCAGTGCTCTTCCTACGTCCTAGTTACCTTGCAGGATTTTTGGAAGCATAATGTAGGGAAGTGACATAGGCGATGTTGTTAACTGTTCTGTACTTATGGATAGATGGGAAGAAAAAAAGATGATTGATTCATAAATAGATAGATAGATGATAGGTGATAGATAGATGATAGACATGATAGATGACAGAAAGAAAGATAGATAGAAAGATAGATAGAAAGAAGAATAGATAGGTAGATAGATAGATAGATAGATAGATAGATAGATAGATAGATAGATAGATAGATAGATAGATAGATAGATAGATAGAAAGAAAGATAGAAGGCCAGATAGATTGATAGATAGATAGACAAACAGACAGATAGAGAGATTCAGATACATATCGATTAACATATAGCTATTGCTCATAAACAGGAGATCAATGGTGAAAGCACATAGCGAAACAACAAACAGACAGAATTAAGTCCAGTTTAAAAACTGCCGTAAGCAGTCATAAGAGGAAAACAAATCCTACCATTTGCAATGATGTGGATGGAGCAAGATGGTAGTAAGCTCAGTGAAATAGGCCAGGTGGAGAAATACAAGTACCAAATGATTTCACTCCTGTGTGGAGTATAACAACAAGGAAACTCTGAAGGAAAAAAACAGCAGCATACTCACAGGATCCAAAAGCGGACTAACAGTTACCAAAGGGAAAGGGACTGGGCAGGGTGGTTGGGAAGGGAAGGATGAGGGTGTGGAGAAAGAAATGGGAAATTAGGATTAGCATGTATAAAGCTTGGGGTCAGGTGGGCTTGGATAGGGCTGTACAACACAGAGAAGACAAGTAAAGATTCTACAGCATCTTACTACACGCTAATGGACTGCGACTGTAATGGTGTGTGTGGGGTGGTTCATGGTGAAGGGGTCTAGAGCATCCAACTCCGCTGAGTGACAGCATCTGTAAGAGGTTTCTAAGGGTGCCTTGGTGAAGGGGGGAGCCAAGTAAACATAATGTTCTTCACGTGATTGTAGATTAATGATAATAAAAAAATTTTTTAAGTGCAATAAGGGCAAAGCTCTGAATCATCAGAATAAAAAGAAACAGGCTTTGAGTGCTCCAAACAAAAGACACAGGGTTAAAAGTAGGGATGAATATTCAAAACCACCTACGTGATCCCTCACAGGAGACTCACTTGAGATGCAAGGACACAGACAAACTACAGTCGAAGTGTTGGGAACAGGTACCCAACACAAGTGAAACTGTAAAACAATCAAACAAATGGATTCTGTTTGTGTCTCCAGAGATAGTCAGTAGAAAATAGCCCTATCAAGCCACCGTGTATTCTTTTTCTTTTGTTTCAGCACTGCCCAGCCATAGATTTAGTGGTACAGCAACGTCCTTCTTATTTTCTGTCACCTCAACAACTGAATTGGTGTTAAAACAAGCGTCTGGGCCTTTGAAATCAGTGGGTTTTATGATGTTCATTAATGTAAAGAAACAATATCCAGATAAAGAGGGAAGTTTGGACACTCAAATAAACACGTAACCCCACAACACACTCTTTGCTCCCAACTGCTCCTGTCTAGAAATTGGTGTTCCTTTTCATTTGTTGTTCCGTCCTATCAGTGGTGATCACGCCGATGTCCCTCAAACACGGTTATGAGCAAAGCACCAAGTTTACTTTTCTGTCGAAAACAGGCCCAGAGGAAGGATACTTGTGGTCTTCAGGGAGCCCTTAGTCAATGAATGTGACTAAATACAGTCAGCAAGTGAGAAGTAGATAAAAGAGGAGAGAGGAGAGAGACACGGGTTCAAGACCCTGCAGCAAAATTTCCTGGTTTTGTAGGAATATGCGGCTGACTCTACCTGCAAGTGTCTCGGTGAACCCAGTGATTTCCCTGCAGCCTAGTTAGCTTGAAAGATTTTTGGAAGCACAATATAAGGAAGTGACACAGGTATCTTGTTAACTGTTCTGTACAAAAGGACAGATGGGCAAACAAAAAGATGATTGACTAATTGATAGACTGATAGATAGATAGATGGATAGACAGACAGATAGATATAGGTACATATTGATTAAAACAAAACTATTGCTCATAACAAGGAGAGCAATGGTGAAATCACATAGCAAAACTACAGACAAAAGAAGACAGAAATCCAGTTTAAAAAGTGCAGTAAGCAGCCATAAGAAGGAAACGAATCCTACCATTTGCAACAACGTGGATGGAGCTAGAGGGTATTATGCTCAGTGAAATAGGCCAGGTGGAGAAAGAAAAGAACCAAATGATTTCACTCATGTTTGGAGTATAACAACCAAGAAAATCTGAAGAAAAAATAGTAGCAGACTCACCGAACCCGCGAGTTTGCTAACAGTTACCAAAGGGAAAGGGACTGGGCAGGTTGGGTGGGAAGGAGGGATAAGGGTGGGGAGAAAGAAAGGGGGCATTAGTATTAGTGTGTATAATGTGTGTGGTGGGAGTAGCATGGGGAGGACTGTACAACACAGACAGGACAGTAGGGATTCTACACCATCTTACTACACGCTGATGGGAAGCGACTGTAATTGGTTTTAGATGCGGAATGTTGAATGGGAAGCCTAGTAAACGTAATGTTCTTCACGTGATTGTAGATTAAAGATAACAAAGAAAATTTTTAAGTGCAATAAGGGAACAGCTCTGAATCATCAGAATAAACGGATATTCTTTGAGTGCTCCAATCAAAACACACAGGGTTAGAATAATGGATGAAAACACAAGACCACCTACGTGCTCCCTTACTGGAGACTCACTTGAGATCCAAGGACACAAACTACAAGCTGAAGGGGCGGATTCAGGTACCCTACACAAGTGAAACTGAGAAACAAACAAACAAACAAATGGATTCTGTTTGAGTCCCAAGAGACAGCCAGTAGAAAATAGCCCTATGTAGCCACCGTGAATTCTTTTTGTTTGTTTTCAGCAGTGCCCAGCCATTGATTTAGTGGTTTAGCAACGTCCTTCTCATTTTTCTCACCTCAACAACAGAATTGCTGAATTATATGAGTCTGCGCTTTGGAAATCAGTGGGTTTTATGATGTTCACAAATGTAAAGAAGTAAAAACCCCCTAAAGTGTGAAGTTTGGACACTCAAACAAACACGTAACTCCACAACATTCTCTTTGCTCCCAAATGCTCCTGTTTAGACATAGGTGTTCCTTTTTATTTGACCCTCCTCCTATCAGTGGTGATCACGCCGATGTCCCTCAAACATGGTGGTAAGCAAAGCACCAAGTATACTTTACTGTCTACAAGAGGCCCAGAGGAATGAAACTTGTGGTCTTAAGGTAGCCCTTAGTCAATGAATGTGGCTAAATACAGTCAGCAATCGAGAAGGAGGGAAAAGAGGACAGATGACAGAGAGATGAGTTCAAGTCCCTGCACCAGTATTTACTGGATTTGTAAGGACACGATGCTGACTCAACCTGCAATTGTCTCAGTGAACCCAGTGCTCTCAATACAGCCTACTCATCTTGAACTGTTTTTGGAAGCATAATGTAGGTAAGTGACATACGCGATGTTGTTAACTGTTCTGTACATAAGAATAGATGGGCACACAAAAAGATGATAGATTCATAGATACATAGATGACAGATGATAGATAGATAGATGATAGTCATGAAAGATAGATAGGAAGATGAGCAGATAGATAGATAGATAGATAGATAGATAGATAGATAGATAGATAGATAGATAGATAGACAGATAGATAGATAGATAGATTGACAGAAAGATAGATAGATAGGTAGGTAGATAGATAGATAGGTTACAGACAGAGAGATAGATAGATAGATACAGATACATATCGATTAACACAAAGCTATTGCTCATAACTGGGAGATAAATGGTGAAAACACATCGTGATACTAAAAAACAAAAAGGAAGAATGAAATCCAGTTAAAGTGTGCAGTAAGCAGCCATAAGAAGAAAACAAATCCTACCATTTACAATGATGTGGATGGAGTTAGACGGAAGTATGCTCAGTGAAATAGGCCAGGAGGAGAAAGACAAGTACCAAATGATTTTACTCATGTGTAGAGTACAACAACATAGAAAAACTGATGGAAATAAACAGCAGCAGAATCACAGAACCCGAGAGTGGACTAACAGATACCAAAGGGAAATGTACTGGGCAGGGTGGGTGATAAGGAAGGAATAAGGGCAGGAAGAAAGAAAGGGAATATTATTATTAGCATGAATAATGCGTGCGGTCGTTTGGGCATGGGGAGTGCTGTACAACACAGAGAAGAAAATTAGAGATTTTACAACATCTTACTACACGCTGATGGACAGCGACTGTAACGGGGTGTGTGTGGGGGTTCATGGTGAAGTAGTCTACAGCATCCAACTATGCTGATGGACACATTCTGTAAGAGGTTTTTGGGGAGGACTTGATGAAGGGGGGATCCTAGTAAACATAATGTTCTTCAAGTGATTGTAGATTAATGATAAATAAAGAATTTTAAAGTGCAATAAGGGCACAGCTCTGAATCATTAGTGTAAAAGGACAGGCTTTGATTGCTCCAAACAGAAGACACAGGGATAAAAGAAGGGATGAAAACTCAAGAACACCTACGTTCTCTCTTAGAGGAGACACACTTGAGATACAAGGACACAGAAAAATTACAAGCCGTAGGGGTGGTGAGAGGTACCCAACATAAGTGAATCCGAAAAACAATCAATCAAATGGATTCTGTGTGTGTCCCCCAGAGACAGTCAGTAGAAAATAGCCATATCTGGCCACTGTGAATGCTTTTTGTTTGGTATCAGCAGTACCCAGACATAGATTTAGTGGTGCAGCAATATCCTTCTCATTTTCTCTCAACTCAACAACTGAATTGCTGTAACAATATGGGTCTGGGCCTTTGAAATCAGTGGGTTTTATGATGTTCACGAATGTGAAGATCTAATAACCACCTAAAGAGGGATGTTTGGACACTCAAATAAACACGTCACTCCACAATACACTCTTAACTCCCAACTGCTCCTGTCTAGAAATTGGTGTTCCTTTTTATTTGACCCTCCATCATATCGGCGGTTATCATGCTGATGTCCTTCAAACATGGTGGTGTGCAAAGCAACAAGTTTACTTTTCTGTTGACAACAGGCCCAGAGGAATGATACTCGTGGACTTCAGGGAGCACTTAGTCAATGAATGTGGCTAAATACAGACAACAAGTTAGAAGGAGATGAAAGAGGACAGAGGATAGAGGCACGGGTTCAAGTCCCGGCACAACCATTTCCTGGTTTTGTAAGTACACTTCTGACTCAACCTGCAAGTGTCTCAGGGAACCCAGGACTCTCCTTACGACCTAGTTACCTTGCAAGATTTTTGGAAGCATAAAGTAGCGAAGGGTCATTGTCTATGTTGTTAACTGTTCTGCATACAAGGACAGATGTTCAGACAAAAAGATGACTGATTGATTGATAGATAGACATACAGACAGATAGATAAATGTAGGTCCATATCGATTAACATAAAGGTATTGCTCATAACCAGGAAAGAAATGGTGAAAGCACATAGTGAAAATACAGACCAAAGAGAAGACAGAAATCCAGTTTAAAAAGTGCAGTAAGCAGCCGTAAGAAGAAAACAAATCCTACCATTTGCAACAATGTGGATTGAGCTAGAGGGTATTATGCTCAGTGAAATAGGCCAGGCAGAGAAAGACAAGTTCCAAATGATTTCACTGATGTGTGGAGTATAACAAAAAAGAAAAACTGAAGGAAAAAAACAGCAGCGGAATCACAGAAACCGAGAGAGGACTAACAGTTAACAAAGGGAAAGTGACTGGGCTGGGTGGGTTGGAAGGGAAGGATAAGGGCAGTTAGAAAGAAAGGGGGCGTTAGGATTAGCATGTATAATGCATGGGGGCTGTTGTGCATGGCGAGGGCTGTACAACACAGAGAAGTCAATTAGAGATTCTACAGCATCTTACTACACGCTGATGGACAGCGACTGTAACGTGGTGTATGGGGGGGGACATGTTGAATCGGTGTACAGCATCCAACAACGCTGATGGATAGCGACTATAACAGGGTTTTGGGGAAGGACTTGGTGTACTTGGTGATCATAATGTTCTTCACGTGATTGTAGATTAATGATGACAAAAAAGATATTTCATGTGCAATAAGGACACAGCTCTCAATTGTCAGATTAAACGGACAGTCTCTGAGTGCTAAAAATCAAAAGACACATGGTTAAAAGAAGGGATGAAAACTCAAGACCACCTACGTGCTCCCTTTCAAGGGACTCACTTGGTATCCAAGGACGAAGAATAACTACACGTTGAGGGGTTGTGATCAGGTACCCTAGACAAGTGAAACTGAAAAAGAAAAACAGAAAAAAGATGTGCTGATGGGATTAATGACCCCGGCTCACATGAGAGTGGATGCGGAAACCTCCTCCCAAAATCAAAAGCACATACATATGTACTATTTGGAAATAGAACAACTAAATCAAATCGTGGAAGAACAGCAGGGAAGAAAGCTGCTGCGGCATCCTGTCACCTCAAGGAGAAGTGTGCTGTACAGCCCTGGAGATGTGCTCTCTGAGCACGAACCTACCATACATGTGGTGTGCACAGGAGGATTGGTGGGGTTGGAAAGCAAAGAGAGGCAGAAGACTTCAAGAGCCTTGAGGTTCCAGCTACTTGTGGGACAACACAGGGATCCACATCTGGCCGCTGTGGGACAAAAAAAAGGCGGACAGTCTGAGAGACTCCTAACAGTGAGAGAACTGCTAAAGGGGCAAGGCTTCCACAGGGCTTGCCACGCAGGAGAAAGGACAGGTGTGCCAAACTGCCCAGGTGCACTCTGCCCGGCAGGCAGGGAATTTTTCAGGAGCTCTGGTCGCTTCATCCCCCTGGCTGGCCTCGCTGCTCCCAGGCCCCTTACCGTGATCTGACTGGTACACGGCCTGCCTCACCACCAGCACCGGCCTGCAAAACGGACGTCCCCACCTTCGGCAGCATCTCCCTGCATGTTCCACATACTGGCCCTGGCAGTGGAGATGGGCACTGTGGTCTGGAAGAAGGAAAGACCTCTTTACTCCCGGAGGGGTTGATCACTGGCTCTGCTCCCCTGGGACCCCTGCCATCCCCCCAAGGGCTGAGCATCTCCAGAGAGTAAAGCTTCTCGGAGCTAGAGGGCGCCACCTACAAATATGAACGTTCAAAGGAACCCGGTAACTGGACTAAAATAAATCTTCCTGAGAAAGAGATCTCAAAATAAACATCAGGAGCATGCTCAGGGAGCTACAGAAAATAAAACTGCCCCTATCTCTAGAGCACAATTCTCTCTATCTCTCTCTCTCTTTCTCTGGGAGCGCTGCTAAGGCCCGGTCCCGAGAGGGGTGGTGCAAGAGCCCAGCAGGAATGGCACAGCTCTAGGGTCCACCCAGCCTGTGTCAGGACAGTCCCACATGGGCTCTGACTGAACTGCATATGGGGGACGCCGCTCATCTAACACCATAGGAAAGACAACAGTGCCTCATGCTAGCCTTCCCATCAATGGCTAGAGGCTACGTGGCTCCACCAATACCAGGAGACGTCAACACCCTGGGCTTCATCTCCTTGGCAATCTTTTTTCCCTATGACCCTTGAAAGCAGCAAATGGCAAGATACAACCTACCAGTCTCCACACCAACTCACCTCTCAGTTTTACACTAGATGTTCCGGCATCACAGCTTCTCCTCTTCATTCCAATTTTCTCGGCTGGTTGGTGTTCAGGAAAAAAGGAATAATTAGTCAGATTTTGAATGAAGTGGAAGGGGGTTTAGTAAGATTCTGTTTGACCACCATCAGTAGAACCAAAAGACATCCTTCATTATTTGAGAATATATTCACTGATGAGACATTTGATAAGGCATTGCCATCCAAAACATATCACGAGCTCACGAACCTCAACACGCAAATAGCAAATAAATCCAATTACAAAATGGGCAGAGAATCTGAACAGACACTTCTCCACAGAAGCAATTTCAGGTGGCCGACAGGCAAATGAAAAGATGCTGCACATCGCTATCAGAGAAATACACATTAATCCACAATGGGGTATCAACTCACAGCAGTTAGGATGGCCACCACTCAAAAGACAGACAACAACAGATGTCGGCAAAGGTGTGGAGAAACGGGAGCCCTCCTACATTGCTGGTGGGAATGTCAGTCAGCTCAACCATTGTGGAAAGCAGTATGGAGGTTCCCCAAAAAATCGAAGAACAGAAATACTATTTGACCCGTGAATTCCTCCCTAGGAATTTACCCTAAGTGTGCAGGAGCCCAGTTTGAAAGAGACAGATGCACCCCTATGTTGATCGCAGCACTCTTTACAAAAGCAAAGAAATGGAAGCAACCTAAGTGTCCATCAGGGGATGAATGGATAAAGAAGAGGTGGTACATACACACTATGGAATATCATTCAGCCATAAGAAGAAAACAAATTCTACCACCATTTGCAACAACACGGAAGGAGCTAGAGGGTGTTATTCTCAGTGAAATAAGCCAGGTGGAGAAAGACAAGTACCAAGGATTTCACTCCTCTGTGAGGTATGAGAACAAAGGAAAAACGGGAAGGAACAAAACAGCAGCAGACTCACAGACCCAAGAATGGACTAACAGTTACCAAAGGGAAAGGGACCTGGGAGGATGGGTGGGAAAGGAGGGATAAGGGTGCAAAGGGGGCATTACAATCTGCACACACAATGTAGGGCGTGGGGGTCACGGGGATTTAGTATAACACACAGAAGACAGGTAGTGATTCAAAAGCAACTTACTACATTGATGGATAGCGCCTGTAATGAGGAGTGGGGAGTGGACTTGACAATGTGGGGGATGGTGTAGGAGGGGGAGCCTAGTAACCATAACGTTTCTCACGTAATTGTACATTACTGACACCAAAAAATAAATAAATAAAAGTGATTCTGTTTGAGTGCCCAGAGAGACAGTCAGTAGTAAATAGCCCTTCCCGCCACCGTGGATTCTTTCTGCTCAGTTGTGGACGTGCTCAGTCATATATTCAGTGCTATAGCGAGGCCCTTCTCATTTTTTCTCACCTCAACAACTGAATTGCTGTAATAATATGCATCTGGGCTTTTGAAATCAGTGGATTTTTTGATGTTTACGAATGTAAAGAAGCAATAACCAGATGCCGAGGGAAGTTTGGATGCTCAAAAGAAAACGTCACTCCACAACACACTCTTTGCTCACAACTGCTCCCGTCTAGAACTCAGTGTTCCTTTCTACCTGTCCCTCCTCCTATCAGCAGTGACGCCGATGTCCCTCAAACATGGTGGTGAGTAAAGCACCAAGTTTACTCTTCTGACAACAACAGGCCTGTGGTACAGGTACTCTCAGAGGAAAAGCAGTAGCAGCAGGACAAAACCCAAAGACATAGAAATAGAAGATGGTACAGTACAATGAAAATTGACACAAGGGATTTCTGAGCCCATACTTAATTCCAACATAGATGCGAAAGGAGCCACCCACATACAACAAAACTACACCACTACGGAGAAAGCACAGGCAGAGAACAAGAAGAGTTCTGGTATCTTACCACACTGGGCCAGAGAGAGGAGTCATCACACCAGCAGCAGTAGCAGAAGCAGATGGGGTCTGTACAAAACGCTCTGCGCTCATCGCCGTTAAAGATAAGTTCGTGGGCTCGGCTCGCTGGGCCTCTCCCTAAGCACCCGGAGACATACACAGCAGGGACTGAGGGGTCGTCAGTGGCATCTCCCCCGCATTTATGTTCCACACGGTTTGGAACATAACGAACGGTTTTCAGAGGAGCGAGAGGCACCAGGTACCACTGGACGGGCAGCTGAACTTTGAAGCCGAGTCCAGTCATTCACTGTCACCACTGTTCAACAGATCACAAGACCCGAAGAGTGACATGCACGAGCTGACACACTTATATTTGATAAGGGATGTTCTCACCAAGTATGGAGAATGGAGAGGAAGGCACCCCTAATTGAGATTGCACTGAAGCCTCCAAGAGGAGGTGACATAGAGGTGGGTCTTCAGCGATCCATGTTCTTCTGATGGGATGAAAATTCTTAAAATCCAGATGCAAGAGTTGGCAAACCCCAGAGGAAATAATTCAGAGAGAAAAAGGCATGAGACAGGGTCTTTTCAAGGAGCAGAGAGCTTGGCTCATAATGAAGGATATGTAGACAAAGTGAAGGCCAGACCGTGAATTGGGGATGGAGAATTTAATATTTTATTCTGTAACAATGTCAGTGCTTCCACAGTGAAGCAGTGAGCAAGCAGGGCCTACGTCCACCAGGAAAGACCTGAGAAACTAGAAGCAGGATTACTGACACGGGACACGAGCTTCACAGGTTATAACATAAATTATGAACAGTCAGGATTGGGAATGGACAGGTTAACTGCTGAGAGGTGGCAAGGTTGCCCCGCAAGCATCCAGCTTGGCTGACGGGCAAGAACAGTGACGCCATCGAGACCAAGAGTCTAAAGGAGAAGCATTTTAAAAATGAAAAGTGTTTCCCATTTTACTGTGTTGTGTTATTCAACTATGAGACACAGGCCCCCAAAACTAGATCAGAGAGAAAATCTGGGTGGCAAAGCCCAGTCAGAACGTGGGATGTAGCTATGCTGAGACCCTGTGGTCCCCGACCTATGCTTTCTGTGAGAAGCAAAGGAAAAACCTGCCGCTAGCTAGAAAGGCAATTCATGGGGTATGCACACTCCTCAGAAGTCAGCTGCCAGGCTGTCCATGGCCGAAAAGGCATGCCTGGCTCCAGGTGTCCCAGAGAAGCTGGGAAGGCCCAGGAAAGGGTGGGCCGTGCCCCAGACAGACACGTGGTGGCTCCGCGCCGGGCCGTGAACACGCTCTGGGCTACGGGATTGTGTGAGGGAGGGCGGAGCAAAGCACTTGATTCCCGCCATACTCTGGGTGCCGAGCCCATGCAGAGCCGGCACCGAGGCCGGCTGAGCTCTGACAGATCCGGCACGGCAGCCCTCGACGGTCCGCATGGTGTCCTCATTGTTCCAAACACCTGCACGGCACCTCAGCAGCCATTCCAGGGAGCTAGTGATTCTACTGGGGTTGCCCTTCGGGCCATGCCATGGCCTTGGACCAGGGTCTCCTCTGGGCGGTGCCGGTTTGATTAAGGCAATAGGGGCTTGGTTAAGTGTCCCCTGGGTGACGTCACAGCAGCCCAGGCCACTTTGTGATGCTTCCCGTAGCTGACATATGGACCAGGCTCGCCCTAGCTGAGCAACTCAGTGCGTGCTCGGCCTGAGAAGGAGTTAGTGGCAAAGGAGACGCTCTCCCTAGCTTCAGACCCTTTCCTCGGATCGTTTGGCGCACACCACAACCCATTTTTCCATGTGGACCGTTTCCTCCTTCCTAAGGTTCGTGCCCCACACCTCTCGCTGCCTTCCCAGACCCACCTTGTTCGCCCGCCATTTCTTCCCATCCCCGGGCATTGCCCCATATCCCTCCTGCCAGGGATCACCCTGCACCTGCCCAGTGCACTGGTCACAGGCTGTTCCTCCGGGATCCTGTGCCTTTAGCGGCTGGCTTTTCCCACTTTTTCCAGCAGAGTTCCCACTTCCACGGGGAGCATCCCTGGGACACTGGACCATCCTAGGCTCCCAGTAGATGACTGGAGAGAAACCACCCAGATGAGCTCCTCCTCCGCAGGGCACACGGGCACCACTACCAGCCTGCCGTGTGGTGTCCTGCCTCTGCAAAACCACCATCCAGTGTCAGCCAACAGACAAGGCCTTGGGCAGCACAAGCGAAGGCCCGATGGCTGGCACTGACGCTCGGTACGAGCCGATGGACTCGACGCCACCACCGCTGGCCATTATCTTCCGGACCCACCCGGCCCCGCACGATGCCATGGGCAGCATCACCGCCGGTCTCCTGTGCACCTCAGATGACCCCCGCATGGGCGGTTGTCATCTGGTCTCCCCTGCCTCCATAAGATGCCTTGGGAGGCACAGATGATGGCCTCGGCCCTACCCGCAAGGCGGACGACGACCCAATGGTCACACTATCGTCTTCGGGAAAGGCATCTACAACTACCCCCTGGCCCCAGAAGAGACCATGGGCTGCATAGTCGCCAGCCTGAAGGCTGATTCCCAAGAAGAGCCGATGGACACGACACCATCCTCGATTGCCGACATCTTCTGTTATCCCCCGTCCGCAAACGAGGCTGTGGGCAGCTCCCCTTTGGCAGGAAGGCCGGCAATGACGCTCTAGACGAGCCCATGGACACGACACCACCCTCGATGGCCGTCATCTTCCGGTCGCACCCGACCCCGCACAGGGCTGTGGGCAGCACCAACTTCGGTGTGAGGGCTGGTAATGATGCTCAAGACGAGCCCATGGACACAGCACCACCCTCGATGGCCGTCACCTTCCAGTCGCCAACGGCCCTTCATGGGGCCGTGGGCAGCACCACTTTCTGCCCGAGGTCTGGCAATTATGCTCAAGACGAGCACATGGACACAACACACCCTTCGATGGCCATCATATTCCAGTCAACCCCCAGCCCCACACGAGACCATGGGAAGCAGCACTTCCGGCCTCCTGCACACCTCAGACACCCACCATGTGGGAAGTCATTCTCCGGACCACCCTGGACACACACGATGCCGTGGTAGGCATAGACGACGGCCTCGGACCTACACGCAAGTCGGACGATGACCCGATGTGCATGCTACCACCCTCGGGAAAGGAACTTGCTAGCCCCCCAGGGCCCCACACGAGGCCATTGGCAGAAACACTACCGGCATCCTGAACGCCTCAGACACCCACAGCACGGGCGGTTGTCCTCCGGTCAGCCCTGGACCCATAGAATGCCATGGTAGGCAGAGCCGATGGCCTCGGACCTACCCCTAACTCAGGCTCCGACACGGTGGACATGCCACAGCCCTTGCCAACGGCTCCTACAGGTCTAACCCGGCTCCAGACAATGCCTATGTCCATATCCATTTAACAAAATCTTTCCCACAATATGTGTGTATATTTTATATTCACACTAAATCCTGCTCTTGCTGGTATGACTCTGCTGTTTACTCTTTGATTCGTCAAAGGAGGAAGAACACATATACATGAGTGATAATGTTCTCAGCCACACTTAACTATGCAACGTGTTCCATGCCCCAGTGACTGGGATGTGGAAGTAGACGCGTTTATGACTGTGCGTGCTCACCGTGAGGTCTGCGTGCTGAGTGATTAATGGATGACAATCCATGGGAAGGCAAGTCCAGAGGAAGGAGACCGGGTTGGCTTATGTGGCCCCTTCCCTCTCTTCTCCCACTGCTCTGAGCTCACTGTGGGCTAGGGAATCCCTGCTGTGACACAGGAAACCACTCTTATCATTTTTTTAAAAACAAGTTTATTTCTGTATGTGTGTGCCTTGTGTAACTTAAGACATTGGCTGATCATCCTCACACATTCCCACTTCCCCACGAGAGAACGGATTTGGCATAAAGGTCCTCGAGTCTGAAGGAAGGACAGAAGGAAGTGCTTCTGCCTGCTGTGTGATTATTGATATTTAAGCTTACTTAGAATTTATCAAGTAGCTTAGTTATATCAGAAAAGGTCCTCTTTAATGACTGCCTGGCCTGACTCTAACCTAAACTGCTAACATGTCAAACCACGTTGAGTTACAACTGTGACCACTTCTCGCTGACCCTAGAGTCTGCATGGTCTCCACCAGACTTAATAAACGCAGAATTCCTAACCTGCGAAGACCATGTTCTAGTTGGAGGGGAAGAAAGAGACAATGAATATCTGTAAGATTTCTGGTAGCTTAGCCGATAACAAACACTATGAAGAAATAAGGCAAGATATGGAGGACTGAGCTTAAAGGCAGAGAGAAGCAGGGCTTTCAAAATAAGCAGGGGACCGGTTAAGCCTTACCAGGGATGTGGGACTTGAACTGTATAGAAGGAGGTAACAGAACAAGGTATCTGAGGGAAAATCATTCCATACAATGGGATAAATTACTGAAAAAGCCAAGAGGAAGGATGCTTGTGGTCTTCAGGGAGCAGTCAGTCAACAAATGCAGCTAGAATACTGTCAGCAAGGAGGGCAAAGAGGACTGGGTACAGAGGTATGGTTTGAAGTCCACGCACCACCATTTACTAGTTTTTTACTCACACGCTGTTGACTCGATGTGCAAATGTCTCGATGAATCTAGTGCAGTCTGTCTCTAGCGCCTAGTTACCTTGCAGGCTTTTGGAAGCTTATGTAGGGAAGTGACATATAAGCTACCTTGTGAACTGTTCTGTACATAATTATACATGGTTAGACAAAAAGATGATGATAGATAGGACAGATAGATAGATGATAGATTAGGTAGGAGAGATAATAGGTATAGATAGATTGAACAGATAGGTGATAGATAGATAGATAGATAGATAGATAGATAGATAGATAGATAGATAGATAGATAGAAAGAAAGATAGAAAGAAAGAAAGATAGATAGATAGCCATGATATATGGCCATGTTGTTAACTGTTTTTAAGGCTGGGGACGCTGATGGTAGGAGCGAGCACGTCAGACACTGATGATGTGCCTAAGTTCGTGGCTGTTGCCGCCTCCCAACCTGAAATATATGCATTGGGTTAGCCAATCCTCGCGCTGCTGGAAATCTAAGCTCTGCCTCCCCCTACCTTCTTTAAAATCTCGCTGCCTGTCTTCCTAAATGGGAATTCCCCAGCCTCCATTTCTATAGACTGGTGAAATCTCACCTGGGTATCTGCGTTCAAATAAACTACCGGGCCCTTTGTTGCCTCTCTTCACCTGCTTATTTCAGCTAGAATTTATCTTACACTGTTCTGTAAATAAGGATGAATGGGTAGACAAAAGGATAAAGACAGGTAGATGACATATAGTTGACAGGTGATAGATGATACTTTAGAAATAGATACATTAGATGATAGATATTCATATATAAGATGAATAGATTGATAGAGATGACAGATAGATAAGATATATATAAATGACAGATGATAGAATAGATAGGATAGATGATATAGGTATGTTAGATTAGATAGATACATGATAGATACAGAGTTATGAACTGAATTTTGGGCCCTCACCTCACCATCTTCTGCTCCTATTACCCCCTGCCGCCACCACACACACACACACACACATACACACACACAAGTTCATATTTGAACTGAGACAAGGTTGAAGACCTAATCCCCACTGTCATGGTATTGGGAGGTCTTGCCTTTGGAGGTAATTGGGTTAGGAAGATACCATGAGGGTGTGAGTGGAGCTGCCATTATGCAATCAGTGCTATTAAGAGGAACTGAGGACAGAGCATTCTCCATCGACCCTGTGAGGACAGATCAGGGATGCGACCGTATGCAGAAGAAGGGACCTCACCGGGAACTGAACCTGCCTTGGTCTTGGACTTCTGCTTCCAGAAAAGGGAGAAATCAGTGTCAATGGATGAAACCCCCACTCAATGACACTCTGGATATCAGTTTGAGTAGACTAACATAGACATGTAGGTATACAGAGACGCACTTAGATGATGGATGGAGAGAGCCTACCCATACATATATGTGCTTAGCTGTCTGCATAGGTATCTGTATCCAACCACCTCTGCACTTTGAAGTCTGCTCCGTATGGAGGGAAAAATAGGAGCAAAACTTATGCACGTTTCTTTTTAAATGTGTGGGCTGCAGTTTCCGATAACTGGGGTCTCCGTTAACTCTCAGCCATGTGTGTGTGTGTGTATGTGTGTGTGTGTGTGTGCGTGTGTGTGTGTGTACACCATTGCCCCGATCGGTCTACAATCACAGGAGATGCAAAAGTAACAAAGGAACACAGGATAAGGCAAACATCTTGCAAACTATGACCAGAAAGAGTACAGTTTTCCACTAGCCTCTGGGCATATCTTTGACAAGTGTTTCTATGCAATTTTAGAAAGATCTTGTTGGAAATGTTGCTGGGACCACTCTGAACCAACAAGTTACTTAAGGTAATAAGCCAGGACAGGAGAGCAGCAAAGAGCACAAATGGTGTGTCTCCTATGTATCAGGCCAAGGTGTACAGGCTTTAATTCTACTACACCACTTCATCTCACCATGGCTGACGTGGGATGACCTTATACATCACTTTCATCTGTGAGTAAAAAGTTACTTCAGAATCACCTCCGTTAACAGAAAATTAATAAGTGTGGCGACATAAATATTCCAAGAATTCCTGCCACCATCACCCAACTCTTTATGCTCAGCGCCCTTTTCATACTAGTGGAAACATAGATCACAGTGCTGCTTTTCCATTACAGATAGACCTCACTCACATCTAAGTGCCTAAAAGCACTGAAACTCCACATCACCTTGACAGCAGAGGGGAGCAGTTCTCCCACAAGCTAGTTGGCCTGCCACCTCAGCAAGCCCATAGGCCAATGGCCCACAAGAGCCCCATGTGTCACCAAAAGGCAGTTCCCTTAACCAGTGACTACACGCATGCTCTCTGGAGATGGGAAACCAAGCAGGGCCGCCGAGGTGACATCAGTGCACAGGCAAAAATACCTACTACTGGGCATGACCCTGCCTCTGCCCCACAGGAATGCCAGTGTGCTCCCTGCCTGGGGCCTCGGATATGCCCACAGCTCACGCAGCCGCCACAGCAGGAACGTCCCTGGGGCAGAGCAGCCAGAAGTCCCTGGTCCTCACAGGTTCAAGAGCCCAGCATAACAAACACACTATACACACCCAGCAAACTCGTGCCACCTACGCAGGAGAAGTTCCCACACAAGGTCACACCTCTCAAGACCCAAACACCAGCTAATTCACATAAACAAACACAAGGAATTGAGACTGAGAAGAACACAGAGGAATCAAAGTGCACCTAGTGAAAGAACGTTGACAAAAGTGAGAAAACAGATACATAAACAGACAGATGATTTATACATAGATTGGACTTATATACATACATATAGATGATAGATTAATGAGATAGATACACAGATGATAGTAGATAGATGAAAGACCATAGATAGATATATGACAGATATATAGACAGGTAGATAGATTACATAGATAGATAAAGAGATAGGTAGGTAGGTAGATAGGAAGGCATCATACTAAACAAAGCTCTCTTCCCTCAAGACCATCTACATGCTCCCTTACAAAGACTCACTTGAGATCCAAGGACACACACAAACTACAAGCTGAAGGGGCTGGGAGAGGTACCCAACAGAAGTGAAACTGAGAAACAAACAAACAAACAAATGGATTCTGTCTGAGTCCTTAGAGACAGTTAGTAGAAAATAGCCCTATCTAGCCACTGTGAATTCTTTTTGTTTGGTTTCAGCAGTACACAGCCATAGATTTAGTGGTACAGCAACGTCCTTCTCATTTTTTCTCACCTCAATAAATGAATTGCTGTAATAATATTCATCTGGGCTTTTGAAATCAGTGCGTTTTATGATGTTCACGAAGGTAAAGGAGTAATAGACAACTAAAGAGGGAAGTTTGGACATTCAAATAAACACATCACTCCACTACACACTCTTTGTTCCCAACTACTCCTGTCTAGAAATAGGTGTTCCTTTTTATTTGTACCTCCTCCTATCAGCGATGATCACGCCAATGTCCCTCAAACTTGGTGTTGAGCAAAGCACCAAGTATACTTTTCTGTATTCAACAGGCCCAGAGGAAGGATACTTGTGGTCTTCAGTGTGGACTTAGTCAATTAATGCGGCTAATTACAGTCAGCAAGCGAGAAGGAGGTAAAAGAGGACAGAGGACAGAGATACGGGTTCACATCCCTGCACCACAATTTACGGGTTTTGTAAGCACAAGTGGCTAACTCGACCTGGAAGTGTCTCAGAGAACCCAGTAATCTAACTATGTCATAGATACCTTGAAAAATTTTTGGAAGCATAATGTAGGGAAGTGATGTAGGCCATGTTGTTAAAAGTTCTGCACGTAAGGGTAGATAGGCAGACAAAAAGATGATTGATTCTTAGATAGATAGATAGATGACAGATGATAGAATGACAGATGATAGACATGATAGGTAGATAGGAAGATAGATTGATAGACAGATAGATGATAGATAGAAAGATAGATAGATAGATAGATAAATAGAAAGATAGAAGGATAGACAGATAGATACGTAGGTAGATAGAAAGATACATACAGATACATATCAATTAACACAAAGCTATTGCTCATAACCAGGAGATCAATGGTGAAAGCACATATCGAAACTACAAACTAAAAGGAAGAATGAAGACCAGTTTAAAAACTGCAGTTTGCAGCCATAAGAAGAAAACAAATGCTACCATTTGCAATGACGTGGATGAAGCGAGACGGTAGTAGGCTCAGTGAAATATTCCAGGCGGAGAAAGACAAGTACCAAATGATTTCACTCATGTGTGGAGTATAACAACAAAGAAACACTGAAAAAAAAACAGCAGCAGACTCACAGAACCCGATTGTGGAGTAACAGTTACCAAAGGGAAAAGGACTGGGAAGGGTGGTTGGGAAGGGAGGGATAAGGTTGGGGAGAAAGAAAAGGGAGATTAGGATAAGCATGTATAATGCGTGAGGGCGGGGTCGCATGGTGAGTGCTGTACAACACAGAGAAGACAAGTAGATATTCTACAGCATATTACTACACGCTGAAGGACAGCGACTGTAATGGGGTGTGTGGGGGGGTACATCGTGAACGGGTCAACAGCATCCAAATCTGCTAACTAACAGCAACTGTAAGAGGTTTTTGGGAGGGACTTGGTGAAGGGGGGAGTCTAGGAAACATAATGTTCTTCACGTGATTGTAGATTAATGATAACAAAAACAATTTTTTAAGTGCAATAAGGGCACAGCTCTGAATCATCAGAATAAAAGGACAGGCTTTGAGTGCTCCAAACAAATGACACAGGGTTAAAAGAAGGGATGAAAACTCAAGACCACCTTCGTGCTCCCTTACAGGAGACTCTCTTGTGATCCAAGGACACAGACAATCTAAAAGCTGAAAGGGTGTGAACAGGTACCCAAAACAGTGAAACTGAAAAACAAACAATCCTAGAATGGATTCTGTTTGAGTCCACAGAGACAGTCAGTAGAAAATAGCCCTATCTGGCCAACGTGAATTCTTTTTGTTTGGTTTCAGCATTGCCCAGCCATAGATTTAGTGGTACAGCAACGTCTTTCTCATTTTCTCTCAACTCAACAATTGAATTGCTGTAAAAGTATACTTCTCGACCTTTGAGATTAGCGGGTTTTATGAAGTTCATGAATGTAAAGAAGTAATAACTACATAAAGAGGGAAGTTTGGACACTGAAATAAACACGTCACTCCACAACACACTCTTTGCTCCCAACTGCTCCTGTCTAGCAACTGGTGTTCCTTTTCATTTGTCGTTCCATCCTATCAGCGGTGATCACGCCGATGTCCCACAAACATGGTGGTGAGCAAAGCACCAAGTTTTCTTTCTGTGGACAACAGGCCCAGAGGAACAATACTTGTGGTCTTCAGGGATCCCTTAGTCAATGAATGTGGCTAAATACAGTCAGCAAGTGAGAAGGAGATAAAAGAGGCAGAGGACAGAGACAAGGCTTCAAGTCCCTGCACCACAATTTCCTGGTTTTGTAATTTCACGTGGCATACTCGACCTGCAAGTGTCCTGGTGAAACCAGTGCTCTGCCTATGGCCTTGTTAACTTGCAAGATTTTTGGAAGCATAATGTAGGGAAGTGGCATAGGCTATGTGGTAAACTGTTCTGTACACAAGGACAGATGGGGAGATAAAAAGTTGATTGATTGATTAATAGATAGATAGATAGATAGATAGATAGATAGATAGATAGATAGATATAGGAACATATTGATTAACACAAAGCTATAGCTCATAACCAGGAGAGCAATGGTGAAAGCACATAGCGTAATTACAAACAAAAAAGAATAATGAAATCCAGTTTAAAATGTCCACTATGCAGATATAAAAGTAAACAAATCCTATCATTTGCAAAAACATGGATGGAGCTAGAGGGTATTATGCTCAGTGAAAAAGGCCAGGAGGAGAAAGTCAAGTACCAAATGATTTCACTCATGTGTGGAGTATAACAACAAAGAAAAACTGAAGGAAAAAAACGACAGCAGACTCACAGAACCTGACAGTTTTCTAACAGTTACCAAAGGGAAAGGGACTGGACAGGGTGGGTGGGAAGATAGGAATAAGGGTGGGGAAAAGAAAGGGGTAATTAGGATTACCATGTATAATGTGTGGAGTGGGGGTTCATTGGGTGATCTGTACAACACATAGAAGACAATTAGAGATTCTACAGCATATTACTACATGCTGATAGACAGCGACTGTAATAGGGTGAGTGTGGGGGTTATGGTGAAGGGCTTTAGAGCATCCAACTATGCTGATGGGTAGAGACTATAGCGGGATTTTGGGGGGTACTTGGTAAAGGGGGTAGCCTAGTGAAAATAATGTTCATCATGTGATTGTATATTAGCGATAAATAAATATTTCATACTGCAGTAACAGCACAGCTCTCAAATATCAGAATAAAAGGGCAGGCTTTCAGTGCTCCTATCAAAAGACACAGGGTTGGAAGTAGGGATGAAAATTCAAGACCACCTACGTGCTGCCTTACTGGAGACTCACTTGAGATTCAAAGACAAAGACAAACTACAAGCCGATGGGGTGGGGACAGGAACCCTGCACAAGTGAAACTGAGAAACAAACAAACAAACATAGGGATTCTCTTTGATTACGCAGAGACAGACAGTAGAAAATAGCCATATCTAGCCACCGTGAATTCTTTTTGTTTGTTTTCAGCAGTGCTCAGCCATAGATTTAGTGGTGCAGCAATGTCCTCCTCATTTTCTCTCACCTCAACAACTGAATTGCTGTAATAATATGCGTCTGGGTCTTTGAAATCAGTGGGTTTAATGATGTTCCTGAATGTAAAGATGTAATAACTAGACAAAGAGAGAAGTTTGTACACTCAAATATACACTTCACAACACACTCTTTGCTCCCAACTGCACATATCTAGAAATTGGTGTTCCATTTTATTTGTCCCTCAGTCCTATGAGCGGTGTTCATGCCGATGTCCCTCAAACATTGTGGTGAGCAAAGCACCAAGTTTACTTTCTGTGGACAACAGGCCCATTGGATCAATACTTGTGGTCTTCAGGGAGCACTTAGTCAATGAATGTGGCTAAATACAGTCAACCAGTGAGAAGAATATAAAAGATAATACAGACACAGGTTCAAGTCCCTGCAGCACCATTTCCTGGTTTTGTAGGTACACGTGGCTAATTCGACATGCAAGTGTCTCGGTGAACCCAGTGCTCTCCCTATGGCCTAGTGACATTGCAAGATTTTTGGAAGCATAATGTAATGAAGTGACATAAGCTATGTTGCTAAATGTTCTCCACAAAAGGTCAGACAGGCATTCTAAAACATGATTGATTGATTGATAGAGATAGATAGATAGATATATAGATAGATAGATAGACAGACAGATGGGTAGATAGATATAGGTACATATCGATTAACGTAAAGTTATACCTAATAACGCGGAGAGCAATGGTGAAAGCACATAGCGAAACTACAGACAAAAGAGAAGACAGAAATCTAGCTTAAAAAGAACAGTAAGCAGCCGTAAGAAGAAAAAAATCCTACCATTTGAACAACGTGGATGGAGCTAGAGGGTATTTTGCTCAGTGAAAAAGGCCATGCGGAGAAAGATAAGTACCAAGTGATTTCACTCATATGTTGAGTATAACAACAAAGAAAAACTGAAGGAAAAAAACAGCAGCAGACACACAGAACCCAAGAGTGGACTAACAGTTACCAAAGGGAAAGGGACTAGGCAGGGTGGTTGGGAAGGGTTTGATAAATGTGGGGAGAAAAAAAGGGGGCATTAGGATTAGCATGTATAATGTGTGGGTGGGGGGAGCATGGGGAGGGCTGTACAACACAGAGAAGACCAGTAGTGATTCTACAGCATCTTACTACACGCTGATGGAAAGCGACTGTAACGGGGTGTGCGGGGGAATGATAAGGGGTCTACAGCTTCCAACTATGCTGATAGACAACTACTGTAACGGGGTTTTTGGGGGGGACGTGGTGTACTTGGTGATCATAATGTTCTTTGCGTGATTGTGGATTAATGATAACAAAAAAATTTTTAAAGTGCAATAAGGACATAGCTCTCAATTCTCAGAATAAAAGGACAGGCTCTTCAGGACTCCAATGAAAAGACACAGGGTTAAAAGAAGGGATGAAAACTCAAGACCACCTACATGCTCCCTTACAGGAGACTAACTTGAGATCCAAGGACGAAGATGAACTACAAGTTGAGGGGATGGAAACATAGCTCTCAACGCTACTATTAAATTTCAGATAGACCTCACTCACATCTAAATGCGTAAATGCACTGAAATTCCACCTCCACCTTGACAGCAGAGGGGAGCAGTTTCCCCACAAGCTAGCTGGGCTGCCACCTCAGCAAATCCATGGGCCACTGGCCCAGAAGAACCCCGCGTGTCACCAAAATGCAGTTCCCTTAACCTGTGACTACACGCATACTCTCTGAAGATGGGCCACCAAGCAGAGCCACCGAGGTAACATCGGTGCACAGGCAAAAAGACATACTACTGGGCATGTACCTACCACGGACCCGCAGGCCCACCAGGGTGCTCCCTGCGTGTGGCCTCGGATATTCCCTGCAGCTCATGCAGCCGCCACAGCAGGAACGGCCCAGGGGCAGAGCAGCTGGAGGGCACTGGGCTGCACAGTTTCAAGAGCGCAGCCCACCAACCACACTATCCACACCCAGCAGACTCGTGCCACCTACGCAGGAGAAGTTCCCACCCAAGGCCACTTCTCTCAAGACCCAAACACACAGCTAACTCACAAAAACAAACACAAGGAATTGAGACTGAGAAGGAAACAGAGGAATCAAAGTGCATCTAGGGACAGAACGTTGACAAAAGTGAGAAAACAGATATATAGAGAGACAAATGATAAATACATAGATTCGACTGATATACATAAATATAGACGATAGATTAATTAGATAGATACAGAAATGATAGTAGATAGGTGACAGACCATACATAGATAGATGACACATAGATAGATAGAAAGATTACATAGATAGGTAAAGAGATAGATAGGTAGGTAGATAGGAAAGCATCATACTAAACTAAGCTATCTTTCACTCAAGATCATGTATGTGCTCCCTTACAGGAGACTCACTTGACATCCAAGGACATGGACAAATTAAAAGCTGAAGGGGCAGTGTCAGGTACCCAAAAAAAGTGAAACTGAGAAACAAACAAATGGATTCTGTTTGAGTCCCCAGAGACAGTCAGTAGAAAATAGCCCTAGCTGGCCACCATGAATTTTTTTTGTTTGGTTTCAGCAGTGCCCAGAAATAGATTCTGTTGTACAGCAAAGTCCTTCTCAATTTTTCTCACCTCAATAACAGAATTGCTGTAATAATATGCATCTGGGCTTTTGAAATCAGTGCGTTTTATAATGTTCATGAATATAAAAAAGTAATAACCACTTAAGAGTGAAGGTTGGACACTCAAATAAACACGTCACTCCACAACACACTCTTTGTTCAAAACTGCTCCTGTCTAGAAATAGGTGTTCATTTTTATTTGTCCCTCCTCCTATCAGAGCTCATCACGCCGATGTCCTTCAAACTTGGTGATGAGCAAAGCACCAAGTATACTTTTCTGACTACAACAGGCCCAGAGGAAGGATACTTGTGGTCTTCAGGGAAGACTTAGTCAATTATTGTGGCAAATTAGAGTCAGCAGGCGAGAAGGAGATAAAAGAGGTCAGAGGACAGAGATACAGGTTCAAGTCCCTGGACAACCATTTACTGGTTTTGTAAGCACACGCGGCAGACTCGACCTGCAATTGTCTCAGTGTACCCAGTGCTCTCCATACGTCCTAGTTACTTGGCAAGATTTTTGGAAGCATAATGCAGGGAAGTGACATAGGCGATTTTGTTAAGTTTTCTGTACGTAATAATAGATGGGAAGACAAAAAGATGATTAATTCATAGATACATAGGTAGATGAGAGATTATAGATAGATGATAGACATGATAGATAGATGATAGGAAGATAGATAGATAGTTAGATAGATAGATAGATAGATAGATAGATAGATAGATAGATAGATAGATAGATAGATAGAAAGATAGAAGGATAGATAGATAGGTAGACAGACAGACAGTTACACAGATTCAGATACATATAGATTAACACAAAGCTATTGCTCATAACCAACAGATCAATGGTGAAAGCACATAGCGAAACTACAAACAAAAAGGAAGAATGAAGACCAGTTTAAAAAGTGCAGTAAGAAGCCATAAAAAGAAAACAAATCCTACCAATTGCAATGACGTGGATGGAGCAGGACGGTAGTATGCTCAGTGAAATAGGCGAAGTGGAGAAAGACAAGTACCAAATGATTTCACTCATGGGTGGAATATAACAAAAAAGAAACTCTGAAGGAAAAAAACAGCAGCATACTCACAGAACCCAAAAGCGGACTAACAGTTACCAAAGGGAAAGGGACTGGGCAGGGTGGTTGTGAAGGGAGGGATGAGGGTGTGGAGAAAGAAATGGGTGATTAGGTTTAGCATGTATAATGCGTGGGGTCAGGAGGGTTTGGATAGGGCTGAACAACACAGAGAAGACAAGTAAAAATTCTACAGCATCTTACAACACGCAGATGGACTGCGACTGTATTGGTGTGTGTGGTTTGGTTCATGGTGAAGGGGTCTACAGCATCCAACTCCGCTGATTGACAGCATCTGTAAGAGGTTTCTAAGGGTGCATTGGTGAAGGTGGGAGCCAAGTAAACATAATGTTCTTCACGTGATTGTAGATTAATGATAATAAAAAAAATTTTTAAGTGCAATAAGGGCACAGCTCTGAATCATCAGAATAAACGGACAGTCTTTGACTGCTCCAAACAAAAGACACAGGGTTAAAAGTAGGGATGAATATTCAAGACCACCTACGTGCTTCCTCACAGGAGACTCACTTGAGATGCAAGGACAGAGACAAACTACAAGCCGAAGGGTTTGGAACAGGTACCCAACACAAGTGAAACTGATAAACAAACAATCAAAAAAATAGATTCTGTTTGTGTCTCCAGAGATAGTCAGTATAAAATAGCCCTATCAAGCCACCGTGAATCCTTTTCTTTTTTTTCATCCGTGCCCAGCGATAGATTTAGTGGTTCAGCAACGTCCTTCTCATTTTCTCTCACCTCAACAACTGAATTGCTGTAAAAATATGCGTCTGGGCCTTTGAAATCAGTGGGTTTTATGATGTTCACGAATGTAAAGAAGTAATAACCAGATAAAGAGGGAAGTTTGGACACTCAAATATACACTTCACTCCACAACACACAATTTGCTCCCAACTCCACATGTCTAGAAATTGGTGTTCCTTTTTATTTGTCCCTCCCTCCTATCAGAGGTGATCAAGCCAATGTCCCTCAAACATGGTTGTGAGCAAAGCACCAAGTTTTCTTTCTGTGGACAACAGGCCCAGAGGAACAATACTTGTGGTCTTCACGGAGCACTTAGTCAATGAATGTGGCTAAATAGAGTCAGCCAGTGAGAAGAAGATAATAGAGGATACAGACACAGGTTCAAGTCCCTGCACAACCATTTACTGGTTTTGTAGGTACACGTGGCTGACTCGACCTGCAAGTGTCTCAGTGAATCGAGTGCTCTTCCTACATCCTAGTTACCTTGAAAGAGTTTTGGAAGCATAATGTAGGGAAGTGACATAGGAAATGTTGTTAACTTTTCTGTACATAAGGACAGATGGGCAGACAAAAAGATGATTGATTCATAGATAGGTAGATAGATGACTGATGATAGATGATAGAAATGATAGATAGGAAGATAAGCAGATAGATAGATAGATAGATAGTAGGAAAGATAGGTAGATAGATAAATTGATAGATAGATACATAGATAGATAGATAGATAGATAGATAGATAGATAGATAGATAGATAGATAGATAGATAGATAGATAGATAGATAGATAGGTAGATAGACAGACAGATAGATAGATAGATAGTTACAGATACATATCGATTAATACAAAGCTATTGCTCATAACTGGGAGATAAATGGTGAAAACACATAGTGATACTACAAAACAAAAGGAAGAATGAAATGCAGTTTAAAATGTGCAGTAAGCAGCCATAAGAAGAAAACAAATCCTACCATTTACAATGATGTGGATGGAGCTAGACGGTAGTATGCTCAGTGAAATAGGCCAGGAGGAGAAACACAAGTACCAAATGATTTTACTCATGTGTGGAGTACAACAACAAAGAAAAACTGATGGAAATAAACAGCAGCAGAATCACAGAACCTGAGAGTGGACTAACAGATACCAAAGGGAAAGGTACTTGGCAGGGTGGGTGATAAGGGAGGGATAAGAGCAGGAAGAAAGAAAGGGAACATTATTATTAGCATGAATAATGCATGGGTTCGGTTGGGCATGGGGAGTGCTGTACAACACAGAGAAGAGAAGTAGTGTTTCTTCAGCATATTTCTACACGCTGATGGACAGCGACTGTAACGGGGGTTTTCGGGGGGACTTGGTGTACTTGGTGATCATAATGACATTCACGTGATTGTAGATTAATGATAAAAAAAAATTTTTTTGATGTACAATAAGGACACAGCTCTCAATTGTCACAATAAAAAGACAGACTCTGAGTGCTCCAATCAAAAGACACAGGGTAAGAGGAAGGGATGAAAACTTAAGACCACCTATGTGCTCCCTTACTGGAGACTCACTTGAGATCCAAGGATACAGAAAAACTACAAGCTGAAGGGGCGGGTACAGGTATCCTACAAAAGTGAAACTGTGAAACAAACAAATGGATTCTGTTTGAGTACCCAGAGACAGTCAGTAGAAAAAAGCCCTATCTAGCCACCATGAATTCGTTTGGTTTCAGCAGTGATCAGCGATAGATTTAGTGGTACAGCAACGTCCTACTCATTTTTTCTTAAATCAACAACTGAATTGCTCTTATAATATGTGTCTGGGCTTTGGAAATCAGTGGGTTTTATGATGTTCTTGAACGTAAAGAAGTAATAACCACCTAAAGAGGGAAGTTTGGACAATCAAACAAACACGTAACTGCACAACTCTCTCATTGCTCCCAAGTGCTCCTGTCTAGAAATAGATGTTCCTTTTTATTTGCCCCTCCTCCTATCAGCGGTGCTCACGCCGATGTCCCTCAAACTTGGTGGTGAGCAAAGCACCATGTATACTTTTCTGTCTTCAACAAACCCAGAGGAAGGATACTTGTGGTCTTCAGTGAGTACTTGGTAAATGAATGAGGCTAAATACAGTCAGGAAGTGAGAAGGAGTTATAAGAGAACAGAGGACAGAGATATGGGTGCAAGTCATTTCAACACCATTTACTGGTTTTGTAAGCACACGTGGCTGACTGGACCTGCAAGTGTCTCAATGAACCCAGTGCTCTCTCTACGGCCCAGTTTCTTGCAAGATTTTTGAACACATAGTGTAGGAAGTGACATAGGCGATGTTGTTAACTGTTCTGTACATAAGGATAGATGGGAAGAGAAAAAGATGATTGATTCATAGATAGATAGATGGATGGTAGATGATAGATAGATACATAGATAGATGATAGACGTGAAAGATAGGTGATAAGAAGATAGATAGATAGATAGATAGATAGATAGATAGATAGATAGATAGATAGATAGATAGATAGATGGATAGATAGATAGATAGATAGATAGAAAGTTAGATAGAAAGATAGAAGGATAGATAGATAGTAAGAAAGATAGAAGGATGGATAGATAGACAGACAGACAGATGGATAGATAGATACGGATACATATCGATTAACACAAAGCTATTGCTTATGACCAGGAGATCAATGGTAAAAGCACATAGCGAAACTACAAACAAAAAGGAAGAATGAAATCAAGTTTAAAAAGTGCAGAAAGAAGGCATAAGAAGAAAACAAATCCTACCATTTGCAATGACGTGGAAGAAGCTAGAAGGTAGTATGCTCAGTGAAATAGGCCTGGAGGAGAAAGACAAGTACCAAATAATTTCACTCACGTGGAGTATAACAACAAAGAAACACTGAAGGGAAAAAACAGCAGCAGACTCACAAAACCCGAAAGTGGACTAACAGTTACCAAAGGGAAAAGGACTGGGCAGGGTGGTTGGGAAGGGAGGGTAAGGGTGGAGAGAAAGAAATGGGAGATTAGGATTAGCATGTATAATGCATGTGTTCGGAGGGCCATGTGTGGGGCTGTACAACACAGAGAAGACAAGTAGAGATTCTACAGCATCTTACTAAACGATGATGGACAGTGACTGTAACGGGGTGTGTGTGTGGGGACATGGTGAAGTAGTCTACAGCATCCATCTCCGCTGATTGACAGTAACTGCTAGAGGTTTTTGGGGGGGACTTGGTGAAGGGGGGAGCCTAGTAAACATAATGTTCCTCACGTGATTGTTGATTAATGATAACAAAAAAATTTTTTTAAGTGCAATAAGGGCACAGCTCTGAATCATAGAATAAAAGTACAGGCTTTGAGAACTCCAAATCAAAAGACACAGGGTTAAAAGAAGGGATGAAAACTCAAGATCACCTATGTGATCCCTTACAGGAGACTCACTTGAGATCCAAGGACATAGACAAACTACAAGCCGTAGGGGTTTGGAGAGGTACCCAACACAAGTGAATCCGAAAATCAATCAATCAAATGGACTCTGTTTGTGTCCCCAGAGACAGTCAGTAGAAAGTAGCCCTATCTGGCCACCGTGAATGCTTTTTGTTTGGTATCAGCAGTGCCCAGACATAGATTTAGTGGTGCAGCAACATCCTTCTCATTTTCTCTCAACTCAACAACTGAATTGCTGTAATAATATGGGTCTGGGCCTTTGAAATCTGTGGTTTTTATGATGTCCACGAATGTAAAGAAGTGATAAGCAGATAAAGAGGGAAGTTTGCACACTCAAATAAACACTTCACTCCACAACACACTCTTTTATCCCAACTGCTCCTGTCTAGAAAGTGGTTTTCCTTTTTATTTCTCTCTCCCTCCTATCAGGGTTTATCACGCCGATGTTCCTCAAATATGGTGGTGAGCAAGCAGCAAGTTTACTTTTCTGTCGACATCAGGCCCAGAGGAAGGATTCTTGTGCTCTTCAGGGAGCGCTTAGTCAATGAATGTGGCTAAATACTGTCAGCAAATGAGAAGGAGATAAAAGAGGAGAGAGGACAGAGACACGAGTAAAAGTCCCTGCACCACCATTTCCTGGTTTTGTAGGTACACTTCTGACTCAACCTGCAAGTGTCTCGGGGAACCCAGGACTCTCCTTACGACCTAGTTACCTTGCAAGATTTTTGGAAGCATAACGAAGCGAAGGGACATAGTCTATGTTGTTAACTGTTCTGCATACAAGGACAGATGTTCAGACAAAAAGATGACTGATTGATTAATAGATAGATAGACATACAGACAGATAGATAAATATAGGTACAAATCGACTAACACAAAGGTATTGCTCATAACCAGGAAAGCAATGGTGAAAGCACATAGCGAAAATACAGACCAAAGAGAAGATAGAAATCCAGTTTAAAAAGTGCAGTAAGAAGCCGTTAGAAGAAAACAAATCCTACCATTTGCAACAATGTGGATTGAGCTAGAGGGTATTATGCTCAGTGAAATAGGCCAGGCGGAGAAAGACAAGTTCCATTTGATTTCACTCATGTGTGGAGTATAACAACAAAGAAAAACTGAAGGAAAAAAACAGCAGCGGACTCACATAATCCGAGAGTGCTCTAACAGTTACCAAAGGGATAGTGACTGGGCTAGGTGGGTGGGAAGGGAAGGATAAGGGCAGTTAGAAAGAAAGGTGGCATTAGGATTAGCATGTATAATATGTGGGGGCCGTTGCACATGGCGAGGGCTGTACAACACAGAAAAGTCAATTAGAGATTCTACAGCATCTTACTACACGATGATGGACAGCGACTGTAACGTGGTGTGTGTGGGGGGACATGTTGAAGGGTTGTACAGCATCCAACAACGCTGATGGATAGCGACTATAACAGGGTTTGGGGGAAGGACTTGGTGTACTTGGTGATCATAATGTTCTTCGCATAATTGTAGATTAATGATGACAAAAAAGATATTTTATGTGCAATAAGGACACAGCTCTCAATTGTCAGAAAAAACGGACAGGCTCTGAGTGCTCCAATCAAAAGACACATGGTTAAAAGAAGGGATGAAAACTCAAGACCACCTACGTGCTCCCTTACAGGAGACTCACTTGGTATCCAAGGACGTAGAATAACCTCAAGTTGAGTGGGTGGGAACAGGTACCCTAGACAAGTGAAACTGCAAAAGAAAAACAGAAAAAAGATGTGCTGATGGGATTAATGACCCCGGCTCACATGAGAGTGGATGCGGAAACCTCCTCCCAAAATCAAAAGCACATACATATGTACTATTTGGAAATAGAACAACTACATCAAATCGTGGAAGAACAGCTGGGAGGAAAGCTGCTGCGGCAGCCTGTCACCTCAAGGAGAAGTGTGACGTACAGCCCTGGAGATGTCCTCTCTGAGCACGAACCTACTGTACATGTGGTGCGCACAGGAGGATTGGTAGGTTTGGATAGCAAAGAGAGGCAGAAGACTTCGAGAGTCTTGAGGTTCCAGCCACTTGTGGAAGAACACAGGGATCCACATCCGGCCGCTGTGGGACAAAAGAAAGGTGGAGAGTCTGAGAGACTTCCTAACAGCGAGAGAACTGCTAAAGTGGAAAGGCTACCACAGGGCTTGCCACTCAGGAGAAAGGACAGGTGCGCCAAATTGCACGGGTGCAGTCTGCCCAGCAGGCGATGTAGCTTTCAGGAGCTCCGGTTGCTCCATCCCCCTGGCTGCCCTCACAGCTCTGAGGCCCCTTACTGTGCTGTAACTGGTACATGGCCTGCCTCTCTGCCGTCACTGGCCTGCAAAACGCTGCTCCCACCTACGGCAGCTTCTCCCTGCATGCTCCACACTCTGGCCCTGGCAGTGGAGATGGGCACTGCGGCTGGGACGCAGGAAAGACCTCTTACCTCCCGGCGGTTCTGGGCACCGGTACCGCGCCCCTAGGACCCCTGCCATCCAACCAAGGGCTGTGCATCTCCAGAGAGTAAAGCTTCTGGTAGCTAGAGTGCACCACCTACAAATATGAACCTTCAAGGGAACGTGGTAACTGAACTCAAATCAATCTTCGTGAGAAAGAGATCTCAAAATTAACATCAGGAGCATGCTCAGGGAGCTACAGAAAATAAAAGTCAATGTCACTCGAACGAAATTCTCTCTCTCACTCTCTCCAGGGAGCGCTGCTGAGGCCCTGTTCTGAGAGGGGTGCTGTGACTGCAGAGCAGGAATTGCACAGATCTCGGGTCCACCCAGGCCAGTGCCAGGACACTCCCACATGGGCTCTGACTGCAGTGCAAAAGGGGGACGCCGCACGTCTAACTCCGCAGAAAAGACAATAGTGCCGCATGCTAGCTTTCCCATCAATGGTAGGAGGCTACATGGCTCCACCGATACCAGGTGAAATCAATACCCCGGGATTCATCTCCTTGGCAATTTTTTTTACCTATGACCCTTGAAAGCAGCACATGGAAAGATACAACCTAACAGTCTCCACAAAACCTCACCTCTCAGTTTTACACTAGATGTTCCTGCATCACAGCTTCTCTTCGTTCCAGTTTTCTCGGCTCGTTGGTGTTAAAAAAAATTAGTTAGATTTGGAATGAAGTGGTAGGGGGTTTAGTAAGATTCTCTTTGACCACCATCAGTAGAACCAAAAGACATCCTTCAGTATGGGAGAATATATTCACTGAAGACAGATTTGATAAGGCATTGCCATTAAAAACATGTATGAAGAGCTCATGGACCTGAACATACAAAATGCAAATGAATCCAATTACAAAATGGGCAGAGGATCTGAACAGACACTTATCCACAGAATCAATTTCAAGTGGCCGACAGGCACATGAAAAGACGCTCCACATTGCTAACCATCAGAGAAATGCCCTTTAAAACCACCATGGGGTATCACCTCACAAAAGTTAGGATGGCCACCACCCAAAAGACAGACAACAACAGATGTCGGCAAGGGTGTGGAGAAAGGGGAACCCTCCTACACTGCTGGTGGGAATGTCAGTTAGCTCAACCATTGTGGAAAGCAGTATGGAGGACTCCCCCACAAAAAAAGAACAAATACCATCTGACCCAGAAATTCCTCTCCTAGGAATTTACCCTAAGAGTGCAGGAGCCCAGTTTGAAAGAGACAGATGCACCCCTATGTTGATCGCAGCACTCTTTACAATACCCAAGAAATGGAAGAAACCTAAGTGTCCATCAGGAGATGAATGGATAAATTCCCCAGCCAGTGGGGAGTTCAACAAGGGCTCGAGGGGAAGTTAAACTGGATGAGAGACAAACCAGACACAAAGAAGGAGACCAAGTCGAAAGTCTTATCAAGGTCTCAAAGTTTATTGTTACAAGGTAGATTATATAAGAGCTGGGAGGAGGAAACTGCCCCCGCTGAAGTGGCAAGGATTATCTAGGTTGCTAGGATACCTAAATGAAGAATGTTCTCTGGAAAAGATCATGTTTGGGGGATTACTGAGAAAAGACAGAATGTTTTACTAAGGAGGAGATGTTATCACAGCAGCTGCTTAATCTCTATCCCAGTGTCTAATCTCAAGCTGGTCAATTGATCTTTCCTAAACCGGGCAGGCTTGAGAAACTAGAGGCCTAGGTGAAAAGGGCGAGACCATTGTTTCTATTGCCTACAGTTCCGACATCTCCTCCCTTCTTTTATACAAAAGAGGGGGAGGCCCGCTATTTAGCGGTGGGCATTAACCAATTGGGGGAGTAGGGACCTGGCTCCTCCGAGACTCCCCATTGACGGGGGTCAACGTTGACCCTTGGTATCTTTTGTTTAGGGGACGAACGGCGTATTTATTTTAGATACCAACCTCCATGCAAATTAGGTTTTTCTCTCAGGGAATTCAGAGGCGGTTCACGGAACTTCCCTTGCGATGCTTACCTTCACTCCCACATTGGTGCCCATATCGCACTCACTTTATTGTGAGCCAATATGCATAGGTCTGAATCCTATGCAGCTTCTAAAGGAGGGGCGTCATCTGGCACATCTTAGCCTTAGTACGCCAGGTCAAGCCAGTGATAGTGGACTTGTATCTGTCTTCAGAGGGAAGTATTGATCTGTTCTCTAATGAAGGTGGTAATTCTCAGGAAGGCCCAAGTTCCAAGGGAGAGCACAAGCATGAGACTAGGGAAGGGTCCTAGTATAGGGAGAAGATAAGGACGAAACCCGCTCATCCCAGTCCATAGGGGATTTTCAAACAATTTTTTCTTTCTTTGCACGAGATCTTCTCGGAGTCTTTTTATTTTGTCACGAACTACTCCGGACTTGACTGCATAGAAGCAGCATTTCTCTTCTAAGGCTAAGCAGATTCCGCCTTCTTCCGTGGTGAGAAGGTCTAGGTCACGCCTGTTCTGTAAGACTACTTCTGCAAGGGAATCTATTTGGTCTTGAAGATCTTGTAAGGTTCTGCGAAGAAGGTGAAAACGCGAGAGTTGATGGGCTTCATCTTTTTATAAGGTGCTGTTAAGAAGTGTGAATATGCCAAAAAGTATCCAGTAAGTGGTAACAAGAATAGTCTGCTGTACAAGGGTCCACTGGGGAGGGATGGAGGCAGCAAGTCCTATGCCTAAGATAAAGGAAAGGACTAAACCGGCGGCCAGAATCTATGGAGAGAAGAAAAAGGATATCTCGGGGGGTGTCACCACCCTGAACATTTGGATAAGATTTTTAATAATCTTCTGGTAAATCTATTGGTTTATTCAACCACTCTGGCAGCCAGTGAGCAGCTCCTTCTCTGGTGACAAAAACACAGGCAGATCGCCAGCCCCATATTAGTATGGGATCGGGGCCATTCCAATGGGAAGTGAGGGGCTCTCTCCACATGACAGTGACATAGTTTTAACAGTTTGTGGGTGCCAAAGGCGATCAGCTGCAGATTTGCCATGAGCGTCCAGAGTTAGAAAATTAAGAATAAACAAGGCATGATGAAGAATATATCTTGGAGAGCCTTTCATGGGATATAAATCTCCCATTTTTAATTTGTGGAAGGTATCTTTAATAGTTAAACGGGCTCGTTCGACAATCCCTTGACATTGGGGATTGTATGGTATGCCTGTAACATGCTTAATTTGTAATTGGCGACAAAATTCTTGGAATTTTTTTCCAGTATATCCAGGACCATTATCAGTCTCGATAATCTCGATTTTACCAATGACACTAAGACAATTGAGTACATGAGCAATAACATTTTTTGAAGCTTCTCCAACATGGAGGCTGGCAAAAATAAATCCACCAAGGGTATCTACAGTAACATGAAGATATTTAAGATTTCCGATGAGGGGACGTGTGTTAAATCCATTTGCCAGATCTCTTTGGGAACTAGGCCCCTAGGGTTCACACCCAAGTGAGGAACAGGCAGGAGAGTGACACAATTTGCACATTGTTTAACAATCTGACGGGCTTTTTCTGTAGTAATTATTAAAAGAAGACGTGAGGTTTGAGCATTAAGGTGGTGTAAAGAGTGAGCTTTTTTGGTTTGAGCCGCAGGGACAAGCTCAGCGAGAAGGGCAAGTTGGGTAGCTTTATCAGTCACAGCATTGCCTGTGGCTAGAGGTCCAGGAAGACCAGAATGGGCACGAATATGGCTTATATAAAATTGATGTTGCCTGGAATGTATGCACTGCTGGATGGAAAAAAACAGAGGGGTGGTGTTTGTAGTGGGTTTTATATAAGGCACGGTCTCTAAAAGGGGAATGGATTGAGCAATATAAGCACTGTCAGTGTATAGGTTAAAAGGAGTATTTGGGAGTTGTTGAAAAACTTGTAAACTTGCAAAGAGTTCAACCAATTGAGCGGAGTGGAATGGGGATTGTAGGGAAGTGGTTCGATTATCTATGGGTAGGCTGCCACTCCTTTGGAGGAGCCATCAGTGAAAACTAGGGGGCCATGAGGAAGGGGTTGGGAGGAGGTCAATGTAGGGACAACAAATGGTTGGGTCCTTAAAAAATGGAGAATCTTCTTAGCAGGGTAATGATTGTCAAGGGCTCCCTGAAAAGAGGTGCAGGATGTTGCCCATTCATTGTCATTCTCTATCAACCACTGGATTTGGGTAGGGTAGGATAATTTTGACGGCGTCTTTACCGAATACTTTCCTGCTGTGGTGGCGTCCGATATTTATCAGTTCAGCCACCCAGGAGGTATAGGGTATAAGACTTTGGGTGGGGAGGCAGGTAAATGGACCCAGAAAAGGGGCCCCTCTTGCCAGAACACTCCGGTGGGTGTAAAATCAGTAGCACAAATGACTAGGAGAAGAGATAAAGGTGACCGTTTGGTTTAGAATTGCGGCTCCCACTGCCTTTAGGGCTTCTAGGGTGGGGGCTGTTAATGAGCGACTGGAAGTAGGATCTGGGTCCCTTTTAAGTATATCAAACAAGGGTTTAAGCTCTCCAGTAGTTAGCTTGAGATAAGGCCTGAGCCCATTAATATCTCCTAGAAATTTTTGAAAATCATTTAAAGTTTTTAAACAATCGGTTTTAAGTTGAACCTTTTGTGAAAGAATCTTTTTATGAAAGATTTCAAAGCCTAAAAACAAGTAAGGGTTTTTTAATTGAATTTTATCTGTGGCTATCTGAAGACAGCTCTGGTAAGGGCCCTAGAAAGCTATTGGGAATAAACAAGGAGTTCAGTGGGGTTAGGACCAGCCATGAGGATGTCGTCCATGCAGTGAATTAAATATGTAGAAGGCCATCTTTGTCTAAATGGGTCTATAATTTGAGCTACAAATTTTTGGCACAGCGTAGGGCTGTTTGCCATTTCTTGGGGCAGAAATTTCCATTGGAATCTTGGCATCAGGCCTTAAAAAATAATCACCGGCAAACTAAATGTAAATTGCTTGCGATCTTTAGGATGTAGGGGGTTTGTGAAAAAGTGATCTTTTAGGTCAATAATGATTTTACAGTATCCCCCAGAAATCGCCACAGGAGTGGGGAGGCCTGTTTGAAGGGCCCCCATAGGTACCATAGCTTTATTAATTTCTCTAAGATCTTGAAGTAACCTCCAATTTCCTGATTTTTTCTTTATGACAAAAATAGGAGTATTCCAGGGTGAGGTCGTAGGCTCGATATGGCCTGCAGCAAGTTGTTCCTTTACTAACATTGTGGCTGCAGCCAGTTTTTCAGAAGTTAAGGGCCATTGATCAATCCATACAGGCTCTGTTGTTTACAGGATATTTTATCTGCATGGGGTACAAGGTATGTCAACGGCCGTTAGGGTAAATTTTCATAGCCAATTCCAGCATGATCAGTTTTTATGGTGACCGGGACTGGCTCTTTTTTGCCGTGAGAGTGTTTGCCCAACCTTTGTCCAGGGCGATAGCCTTGATTGAGCATCTGGTGAGTGACCAGTTCATTAGGGCTGCTCATAATAAGCTTCACTTGAGAGAGAATATCTCTGCCCCAGAGGTTGATAGGTAGGCCTGGAACCACGTAGGGCTGGACAGTACCGTTATTGTCTTCTTCATCTTCCCATTGAATAACTTTGGAGCTTTGTAGGGGGTTGGAGGTCTGTCCAATACCTCTAAGGTGAGTCATGTAAGCGGTGAGAGGCCAAGATGTAGGCAATCCTTACTGGAAATAATTGTGGCATCTGCGACAGTATCTATAAGGCCTTCAAAGTTTTTTCCTTTTAATTTTAACTAAGAAGGGATATTTTTTGAGTGATCTCTTGTGCCCGATAAACATCTGATGATCCAAAAGCATGGGGGCCTCTCTTTTGCTTATAGCAAGGATTTTTTTCCTCGAGGGGGAGTAATATTAATTGAGCAATCCATTGGCCAGAGGAAATGGTAATTGGTCCCTGAAAGTCTGTAGCCATAAGTTTAATTTCTCCGGTATAATCATTGTCAATGACTCCTGGAGAAATAGTGAGGCTCTGAATAGTGGAGCTGGCACGACACAGAATAAGACCAAAGGTGCCTTGTGGCAAAGGGCCAAAAATCCCCGTTGAAAGAATTTGACTCCCCATTTCTGGGGTCAATATTGACTGGGAGGTGGAACAGAGGTCCAGTCCTGCGCTACCGGCGGTTGCTCGAGAGAGGATAGTGACGCTGGATTTTTGACTGACTGGGAGAAGAACCTGACGACCCCAGGGTTCTGTCCCGGGTAGGTATTTTGGGCCCTGGGGTGGGTCCTGTAACAAGTTTCCCTGCATCGGAGGCAGAGGATTACCCTGTATATCAGCGTTGGAGTGGTATTCGGAGGCCCAATGTTTACCCTGTTTGCATCGCAGGCACAGGAATGATGGGAGCAATCGTTCGGTCCTAGGGGCTGTGCACTCCCTTGAAATATGACCTGGTTGCTTGCAATTAAAGCAAGTCTTGGGCCTGACTCCCTGAGTAAACTCTTTAAGAGCTCTTCCTATGGCTATTCCGGTATTGCGAGTGGTTTGGTCATCGGCACAAAGTTTTATAAAAACAGAGACATTTTTGCTGCGGCGATCATGATGCATAACCGCCGCGTGGCAAGCTGGGTTAGCATTTTCAAAAGCAAGATGCTTAATGAATTCATTATGTTTCCTCACTTCCCATGAGGCGTTTGGCGGCCTCTGTAAGGCGGAATATGAATTCACTGTAAGGTACCTGCGGTCCCTGTCTAACCTCAGCAAGAGAGGTGGCAGCCGACCCGTTAGAAGGGAGGCTCTTCCAGGCCTTAAGGGCTGCATGTTGGATTTGTGTGAGTAAGCCTGGAGAAAACTTAACCTGTTTTTCATTTTTGTCATAGGGGCGATTGCCCAGAAGTTTGTCTAATGTCCAGGATTTGGAAGGACCGCCAGCAGCCATATTGTGGTGGACAGTATCCTGGCATCTTTCAGTGTAACCAGCTTTACATAAGAGAAAGTCACCTCTTCTTAAGATGGCTTTAGTTAACATGCTCCAATCATTAACTGTAAGCCAGTCTTCGCTTAGAGACTCTAACAATGAAATAGTAAAGGGGGCAACAGGGCCATATGAGGAAACAGCATTCTTTAAATCTTTTATACTTTTAAATTTAAGGTGGTGGTTCAGCTGAGTCCTAATTGTTGAAGTTGCATTGTCGTCCTCTCCCTAAGTGTTTTCTGACTCAGGCTGAGCTATAGGCTCTTCTGCATCCGTATCTGTCCCTTCTGATTCTCGTGGTTCAGCCTCATTCGACTCTCCCTCAGTCGGTTCTCCCTCGGTCAGTCTAGTTTGGGATTGGGTCACCGGGAAGACATGAAGGGTTATAGTTTCGGTTTTAACTTTCTGAACGGGGGGAGCAGAGGGGAACTTACTTTTATTTTCTGAACAGGGGGGACGGGGGTTAGCTTATTTCTAAGTCAAGGACACGTAATTGCCTAAGCATTTGTGATATCTCCCTTTTGATGTGAAGCAGTGCCTCAAGGGACTGCACCTCCCGAGAGAGTTTAACAGTGGCTTGTTAAAGGGTGTGGTATGTTATAGGGCGTGGTATGTTATAGGGAGGTGGACCTGCACCTAAAGGTGATTGAGGGGGCCAATCAAGATTATGCAGCTTAGTGGCGGCATCTTTTTGTTCGGCCTCCTCTTCAGGACCGAGGGGATCATCATCAGGGATGTTGGACTTGAGACTGGACAGGACTGGGTAAATAGATTTTGGGGGGTCCGCTAGACGGCAGATCATTCTTAACCTCGGGCATGGGAATGGAGACAGAGGGACAATAAGAGGCTGGGGAGGAGGGATGAAGTTCCTCGGGGACCTCCTTTTTGTGGAGAGAAGTCTGACTGGTTTTAAACTTTCCCTTCAGATAATTTTCACTATCATCAACAATCTTTGAAACATCTGGGTGACAGTGGCGGACCTGCAACACATCGTTCATGAGATTCCAATAAGAAAATGCCTGTACTGGGACCTTCTCAGGGCCAAAGGAATGATAATAATCATTGAGGCAGTTGCCAACTCGGCGCCACTGTTTTTCATCTATAGTTCCTTCCTGGGGGAACAATGGGCAGACATCCTCTAGCAAGATAAGGAAAATAAACTAAATCTTTTTTCTTAACCCGTATTCCTCGTGTCTTGAGAGAAGCCTTAAGTCCCTTAACAAATAACTCATGCTTATTTAGTGTTTGCCCCATGATTGCGTCGCTTTCCTTACCTTTATCAATCTGTGTCACAGGCGTGTAATCCTGTGGTGATCTTCATGCGGATCTTCACTCACCGCTGGTGTGGCGATCCAAAGAAAGAAGGACGGCCGTCCATATGAGCGACGTCCAGATTAGGCTTCGTACCTCGAGCCCCACATTGGGCGCCACATGCCCCGGCCGGTGGGGAGGTCAACAAGGGCTCGAGGGGAAGTTATCCTGGATGAGAGACAAACCAGACACAAAGAAGGAGAACAAGTCGAAAGTCTGATCAAGGTCTCAAAGTTTATTCTTACAAGGAAGATTATATAGGATCTAGGAGGGGGAAAAAGCCCCAGCTGAAGTGGCAAGGATTATCTAGGTTGCTAGGATACCTATCAGAAGAATGTTCTCTGGAAAAGATCATGGGTGGGGGATTACTGAGAAAAGACAGAAGGTTTAACTAAGGAGGAGATGTTATCACAGCAGCTGCTTAATCTGTATCCCAGCAGTCTAATCGCAAGCTGGGTCAATTGATCTTTCCTAAACGTTGCAGGATTAAGAAACTAGAGGCCTACTCAAAAAGTGCGAGACCATTGTTTCTATGGCCTACATCTCTCGACAGCTAAAGAAGAGATTGTATATACACACAATGGAATATCATTCAGCCATAAGAAGAAAACTAATCCTACCACCATTTGCAACAACACGGACGGAGCTAGAGGGTGTTATGCTCAGTGAAATAAGCCAGGTGGAGAAAGACAATTATCCAATTATGTCACTCCTCTGTGAGGTATAAGAACAAAGCAAAAATGGGAAGGTAAAAAACAGCAGCAGACTCACAGAACCCAAGAATGGACAAACAGCTACCAAAGGGAAAGGGACCTGGGATTATGGGTGGGAAGGGTTGATACAGGGGTAAAGGGGGCATTACGATCCACACACATAATGTAGGGTGTGGGGTCCACGGGGATTGCAGTATAATACACTGAAGACAGGTAGTGTTTCCATAGCATCTTACTACATTGATGGACAACGACTGTAATGGGGTGTGCGGAGTAGACTTGCTAATGTTGGTAGGGGGGATTAGGGGGAGTCTAGTAAACAAAATGTTGCTCATGTAATTGTACATTACTGACACCAAAAAAAAAAAGTGATACTGCTTGAGTGCCCAGAGAGACAGTCAGTAGAAAATAGCCCTTCCTGCCACCGTGGATGCTTTCTCTTTGAATTTGGCAGTGCTCAGTCATAGATTCAGTGGTGTAGCGAGGCCCTTCTCATTTTTCCTCAGCTCAACAACTGAATTTCTGTAATAATATGTGTCTGGGCTTTTGAAATAAGCGGATTTTATGATGTTTACGAATGTAAAGAAGCAATAACCAGATACTGAGGGAAATTTGCCGAACGGGCGGGGACAGGTACCCTACACAAGTGAAACTGAGAAACAAACAAACACACAAATGGATTCTGATTGAATCCCAAGAGACAGTCAGTACAAAATAGCCCTATCTAGTCACAATGAATTCTTTTTGTTTGGTTTCAGCATTGCCCAACCATAGATTTAGTGGTACAGCAATATCCTTCTCATTTTTTCTAACCTCAATAACTGAATTGCTGTAATAATATGCGTCTGGGCTTTTGAAATCAGTGCATTTTATGATGTTCATTTATGTAAAAAAGTAATAACCACCTAAAGACGGAAGTTTGGACACTCAAATAAACATGTCACTCCACAACACACACTTTGTTCCCAACTGCTCTTGTCCAGAAATAGGTGTTCCTTTTTATTTGTCTCTCCTACTATCAGCGGTGATCACACAAATGTCCCTCAAACTTGGTGGTGCTAAAAGCACTAAGTATTCTTTTCTGTCTACAACAGGCCCAGAGGAAGGATACTTGTGGCCTTCAGGGAAGAATTAGTCAATGAATGTGGCTAATTACACTCAGCAAGCGAGAAGGAGGTAAAAGAGGACAGAGGACAGAGATACAGGTTCAAGTCCATGCACCACCATTTACTGGTTTTGTAAGCACACGTAGCTGATTCGACCTGCAGGTGTCTGAGAACCCAGTAATCTAACTATGGCCTAGTCACTTCACAAGTTTTTTGTAACCATAATTTAGGGAAGTGACGTAGGCCATGTTGTTATATGTTCTGTACATAAGACAAGATAGGCAGACAGAAAGATGATTGATTCATAGATAGATAGATAGATAGATGACAGATAGATAGATAGGTACATAGAGAGATAGGTGATAGACATGATAGATGATAAGAAGATGGATAGATAGACAGATAGATAGGTAGATAGATAGATACTTAGATAGATAGATAGAAGGATAGATAGATAGACAGACAGACAGACAGATAGTTAAATAGATACAGATACATATCGATTAACAAGAAGCTACTACTCATAACCAGGTGTTCAATTGTGAAAGCACATAGTTATACTACAAACAAAAACGAAGAATGAAATCCAGTTTAAGAAGTGCAGTAAGCAGCCATAAGAAGAAAACAAATCCTACCATTTACAATGATGTGCATGGAGCTAGATGGTAGTATGCTCAGTGATATCGGCCAGGCAGAGAAAGACAAGTACCAAATGATTTCACTCATCTGTGGAGTATAACAACAAAGAAAAACTGAAGAAAAAAAACAGCAGCAGACATACAGAACCCGATAGTGGACGAACAGTTACCAAAGGGAAAGGGACTGGGCAGGGTGGGTGGGTAGGGAGAGATAAGGTCGGGGAGAATGAAAGGGGATACTAGGATTAGCATGTATAATGCGTGGGGTCGGGGTCAAAGGGAGGGCTGTACAACACAAAGACTAGTAGAGATTGTACAGCATCTTACTACACGCTAATGGAGAGCGACTGTAATGGGGTGTGTGGGGAGGGACATGGTGAAGGGGTCTACAGCAAAGACATATGCTGATGGACAGAGACTGTAAGAGGTTTTTTGTCGGGCTTGGTGAAGGGGGGAGCCTAGTAAACATAATGTTCTTCACATGATTGTAGATTAATGATAAGAAAAGAAATTTATTAAGTGCAATAAGGGCACAGTGCTGAATCATCAGAATAAAAGGACAGGCTTTGCGTATTCCAAACAAAACATACAGGGTTAAAAGAAGGGATGAAAACTCAAGACCACCTATGTGCTCCCTTACAGGAGAATCACTTGAGATCCAAGGACACAGACAAACTACAATCCGAAGTGGTGAGGACAGGTAACCTACACAAGTGAAACTGAAAAACAAATAAACAAATCGATTCTGTTTGAGTCCCCAGAGACAGTCAGTAGAAAATATCCCTATCTGGCCACAATGCACTCTGCACGGAAGGCAGGGGAGCTTTCAGGAGCTATGGTCGCTCCATCACCCTGACTGTCCTCGCAGCTCTGAGGCCACTTTCTGTGCTGTGACTGGTACACGGCCTGCCTCCCTACTGGGACCGGCCTGCAAAACGGCTTACCCCAGCTATGGCAACTTCTCCCTGCATGCTCAGCAAACTGGCACTGGCAGTGGAGACCGGCACTGCGGCAGGGAAGCAGGAAAGACCTCTTTCCTCCTGATGGGTGTGGGCACTGGCACCGCTCCCCTGTGACCTGGACCACACCCCAAGGGCTGAGCATCTCCAGAGATTAAAGCTTCTGGGAGCTAGAGGACACCACCTACAAATATGAACCTTCAAATGAACCTGGTAACTGGACTCAAATCAATCTTCCTGAGAAAGAGATCTCAAAATAAACATCAGGAGCATGCTTATAGACCTACAGTAAATAAAACTGTCCCTGTTTCTTGAGCGCAATTCTCTCTCACTCTCTCTCTCCTGTGAGCGCTGCTGAGGCCCTGTTCCAAGAGAGGTGCTGCGACAGACCAGCAGGAATGGCACAGCTCTCGGGTCCACCACTTCCGGTGCCAGGACCATCCCACACGTGCACTGACTGAACTGCAAACGGGGGATGTCGCCCAAATAACTCTGCAGGAAAGGCTACAATGCCGCATGGTAGCTTTCAAATCAATGGCTAGAGGCTACGTGGCTCCACCGATAACAGGTGATGTCAACACCACGGGCTTCATCTCCTTGGCAATCTTTTTTCCCTATGAAATTTGAAAGCAGCACATGGAAAGATACAACTTACGATTCTCCACAACACCTCACCTCTCAGTTTTACGCTACATGTTCCTGCATCAGAGCTTCTCCACTTTGTTCCAGTTTTCTCGGCTGGTTGGTGTTCTGGAAAGAAAATAAAATTACTCAGAGCTGGAATGAAGTGGTATTGGGTTCAGTAAGATTCTGTTTGACCACCATTAGTAGAATCAAAAGACATCCTTCAGTATGGGAGAATATACACACTGATGACATATTTGATAAGGTGTTGCCATCCAAAATATGTATCAAGAGCTCAAGAACCCCAACACACTAAAAGCAAATGAATCCAATTACAAAATGGGCAGAGGATCTGAACAGACACTTCTCCACAGAAGCAATTTCAGGTGGCCGACAGGCACATGAAAAGACGTTCCACATCGCTAACCATCAGAGAAATGCACATTAAAACCACAATGGGGTATCACCTAACACCAGTTAGGATGGCCACCAAACAAAATACAGAAAACAGCAGATGTCGGCAAGGGTGTGGAGAAAGGGGAACCCTCCTACACTGCTGGTGGGAATGTCCGTCAGCTCAACCATTGTGGAAAGCAGTATGGAGATTCAACAAAAAACCAAAGAACAGAAATACCATTTGAAAAAGGAAATCCTTTCCTAGGAATTTATCCTAAGATTGCAGGAGCCCAGTTTGAAAGAGACAGATGCACCCCTATGTTGATCACAGCACTCTTACAATAGCCAAGAAATGGATGCAACCTAAGTGTCCATCCGGAAATGAATGGATAAAGAAGAGGTGGTACATACACACTATGGAATATCATTCAGCCATAAGAAGAAAACAAATCCTACCACCATTTGCAACAACACAGACAGAGCTAGAGGGTGTTATGCTCAGTGAAATAAGCCAGGTGGAGAAAGAAAAGTATCCAAGGATTTCACTCCTCTGTGAGGTATGTGAACAAAGGAAAACGGGAAGGAACAAAATAGCAGTAGACTCACAGAACCCAAGAATGGACTAACAGGTACCAAAGGGAAAGGGACATGGGAGGATGGGTGGGATGGGAGGGATAAGGGGGTAAAGGGGGCATTACGATCTGCACACGTAATGTAGGGGGTGTAGGGCCACGGGGATTGCAGTATAACACACAGAAAACAGGTAGTGATTCTATAGCATCTTACTACATTGATGGACAGCGACTCTAATGGGGTGCGGAGAGTGGACTTGATAATGGGGGGGAGGGGGAGGCAGAGGGAGACTAGTAACCATAATGTTGCTCATGTAATTGTACATTACTGACAACATCAACAAAAAAAGTGATTCTGTTTGACTGCCCAGAGAAACAGTCAGGAGAAAATATCCCTTCCTGCCACCGTGGATGCTTTCTGTTTGGTTTTGGCCGTGCCCAGGCATAGATTCAGTGGTATAGCAATGCCCTTCTCATTTTTTCTCACAAGAACTGAATTGCTGTAATAATATGCATCTGGGCTTTTGAAATCAGTGGATTTTATGATGTTTACGAATGTAAAGAAGCAATAACCAGATACCGAGGGAAGTTTGGATGCTCAACCGAACACATCACTCCACAACACACTCTTTGCTCCCAACTGCTCCCATCTAGAACTCCGTGTTCCTTTTTACCTGTCCCTCCTCCTATCAGCAGTGACGCCAATGTCCCTCAAACATGGTGGTGAGGAAAGCACCAAGTTTACTCTTTTGTCTAATACAGGCCTGTGGTACAGGTCCTCCCAGAGGAAAAGCAGTAGCAGTGGGAGAAAACCCAAAGACGTAGAAATACAAGACGGTACTCTACAATGAAAACTGACACAAGGGACTTCCGAGACACATACTTAATTCCATCAGAGACACGAAAGGAGCCGCCCCCATACAACAAAACTACACCACTACGGAGAAAGCACAGGCAAAGAACAAGAAGAGATCTGGAATCTTACCCCACTGGGCCAGAGAGAGGAGTTTTCACAGCAGCAGCAGCAGTAGCAGTAGCTGGGGCCTGCCCCACACGCTCTGCGCTCATCGCCGTTAAAGATAAGTTCGTGGGCTTGGCTCGCCGAGCCTCTCCCTAAGCACCCAGAGGCATACACAGTGGGGACTGAAGGGTCATCGGTTGCATCTCGCCCACATTTATGTTCCGCATGGTTTGGAACATAACAAACGGTTGGTGGGCGTGCGATCAGCACCAGGTAAAACTGAACGGGCAGCTGAGCTTTGAAGCTGAGTAGTCATTCACTGTCACCACTGTTCAACAGATCCCGTGACCCGAGAAGTGATGTGCACGAGCTGACACACTCACATTTGATAAGGGAGGTTCTCACCAAGGACGGAGAATGGAGAGGAGGGCACGCAAGTGAGAGTGCACGGGAAGCCTCCAAGAGGATTTGAATAGAGAGGTGGGTCTTCAACGATCCATGTTCTTCTGCTGGGGTGAAATGTCTTAAAAACCAGAGGCAAGAGGTGGAAACCCCCAGAGGAAATAATTCAGAGACAAAAAGACACGAGACAGGATCTTTTCAAGGAGCAGGGAGGTTGGCTCATAGGGATGGAAATGTAGACAATGTGAAGACCTGACCATGAGTTGGGGCTGGAGAATTTCACATTTTATTCTGTAACAACGTCAGTGCTTCCACAGTGAAGCAGTGAGCAAGCAGGGCTTAGGTCCAAAAGGAAAGACCTGAGAACTAGAAGCAGGGTTACTGACACGGGACACGAGCTTCATAGGTTATAACATAAAGGATGAACAGTCAGGAACGGAAATGGACAGGCTGATTACTGAGAGGAGGCGAGGTTGCCCCACAAACTTCCAGCTTGGCTGACGGGCAAGAAGAACGATGCCATCAAGACCAAGAGTCAAAAGGAGAAGTATTTTAAAAATAAAAGTGTTTCCCAGTTTTCTGAGTTGTGTTATTTACGTACGAGACACAGGCCCCCAAATCTAGATCAGAGAGAAAATCTGGGCGGCCGGGCCCATTCAGAATGCGGGATGTGTCTATGCTGAGACCCGTTGGTCCCCGACCTACGCTTTCTGTGAGAAGCAATGAAAGAACCTGCCCGCTAGCTAGAAAGGCAAGTCATGGGGTCTGCTCCTTCCTCAGAAATCAGCCACATGACTGGCCATGGCCGAGACGGCTTGCCTAGCTCCAGGTGTCCCAGAGAAGCCGGGAAGGCCCGGGAAAGGGTGGGCCGCGCCCCGGGCAGCCACTTGGTGGCTCCATGCCGGGCTGTGTTCAGGACATGGTCACCGCGAGCAAGGGGGAGTGGTGGAGGCAAGGAGCTTGCCGCCCGCAACACCCCGGGTGCCGATCCCATGCAGAGCTGGCAACCGGGCAGGCTGAGCTCTGACAGACACGGGCACTGCAGCCCTCGACTGTCCGCATGGTGGCCTCATTGGTCCGAACACCTGCACTTCCCTCAGCGGGCAATTCCGGGGGCTAGGGATTCTTCTGGGGTTCGCCTTGGGGCCGCACCGTGGCTTTGGCCCAGTGTCTCCTCTGGGTGTGGCCAGTGTGCTTAAGGCAATGGGGGCATTGTGCAGCAGCCCCTGGGTGACATCACAGCGGCCCAGGCCTCTTTGTAATGCATCCCCTGGCTGACATACATACCAGGCTCGCCCTACCTGGGCAGCTCAGTGCGTGCTTGGCCTGAGAAAGAGATAGTGGCAAAGGACACCCTCTCCCTAGATTCAGACCATTTCTTCAGATCGTTTGGCACACACCACAAACCGTTTTTCCGTGTGGACAGTTTCCTCCTTCCTTAGGATCGTACCCCACCCCGCCGGCCACCTCCCCAGCCCCACCTTCTTCACCCGCCGATACTTCCGGTCCTCGGGGAGCTGCTCTCTATCCCTCCTGCCAGGGAGAACCATGCACATGCCCGTTACCCGTGTCACAGGATGTTCCACCGGGATCCTGTGCCTTTAGCAGCTGGCTTTTCCCACTTTAACCAGCAGAGATCCCACTACCACTTGGAGAAGTCCTGAGCCTCTTGACCATCCTAGGCTCCCAGCAGACGGCTGGAGAGAGACCAACCAGACGAGCTCCTCCTCTCCAGGGCACACGGGAATCACTACCAGCCCGCCTCGAGGTGTCCTATCTCTGCAAAACCGCCATACAGAGTCAGTCAAAAGACCAGGCCTTTTGCAGCACAAGCACCGGCCCGATGGCTGGCTCTGATGCTCTGGACAAGCCGATAGACACGACTACACCACCGCTAGCCATCGTCTTCCGGTTCCCCTAGCCTAGGCACTGCACGAGGCCATGGGCAGCACCACCGCCGGCCTCCTGTGGGCCTCAGACGACCACCACGTGGGCAGTCTTCATCTGGTCTTCCCTGGCCCCATACGATGCCGTGGGAGGCACAGATGATGGCCTCGGCTCTCCCCGCAAGGCGGACGATGACCCGATCTGCAAGCCAGCGCCTTCGGGAGAGGCACCTACAACTGCCCCCTGGCCCCGGACAAGTCCGTGGGCTACACAGGCGCCATTCTGAAGGCTGATGCTCAAAACGAGCCGATGGACATGATACCATCCTCGATGGCCGTCATCTTCCATAAGCCCCCGACCACACATGAGGCCGTGGGCAGCTCCACCGTCGGCCCAACGGCCGGCAATGACGCTCAAGGTAAGCACATTCACACGACAACACCCTCGATAGCCGTCATCCTCCGTTGGCAACGGCTCTGCAAGAGACCGTAGGCAGAAAAACCTCCGGCCACCTGTGCAACTTAGACAACTATCGCATGAGCGGTCATCGTCTGGTCTCCCCTGGCCCCATATGATGCCATGGGAAGCACAGACAACTACCTCGGCCCTACCTGTAAGTCAGCCTCGGACCGGATGGGCACTCCACTGCCCTCAGGAAAGGCACATACAACTGCCCTCCGGTACCAGACAAAGCACAAGGCAGCACAAGCGCCTGCCCAAACGCTGACACTGATGCTCAGGATGAGCCGATGCGACACAACATCTCCCTCAATGGCTGTCATCTTCCGGTCACCCCCCAGCCCCACACGATTCCGTGGGCAGCTGCACCGCCATCGTCCTGCGCACCTCAGACACCCACAGGATGGGGAGTCATCCTCCCGGCTCCCCTGGACCCACAGGGTGCTGTGGGAGGCACAGACGACGGCCTCGGTCCTACCCGCAAGTCGGGCTAGGACCCAATGGCATTCCACCACCATGGGGAAAGGCACCTACTCTATCCCCCGTGCCCCAGATGACGCAGTGGGCAGCACAAATGCCGTCACGAAAGCTCACTCAATCTCTCTATACAAGCCAATGGAAACGACGCCACTGTCACTAGCCATCATCTTCCGGTCCCCACCGGGCCCCACACTAGGCCATGGGCATCACTACCGCTGGCCTCTTTTGCGCCTGAGAAAAACACCACGTGGGCGATCATCGTACGGTCAGACCTGGACCCATACGATGCCATGGGAGGCACAGCCGAATAACTCGGCCCTACCCCTAAATCGGCCTCTGACCCGGTGGACACGCCACAGACCTTGCCAATGGCACCTACAGATCTCCCCTGGCTCCAGACAAGGCCTATGTCCTCCTATTTATTTAACAAAATCTTTCCCACAATATGTGTGTATATTATATACTTACACTAAACCCTGCTCTTGCTAGTATGCCTCTGCTCTGTTTACTCTTTGACCCTGGGACAGTGGAAGAACATACATACATGAGTGATAATGTTCTGAGCCACACTTAAATATGCAACATGTTCCATGCCCCAGTGACTGGGATGTGGAAGTAGCCGCGTTTTATGACTGTGCGTGCTCACCGTGAGGTCTGCGTGCTGAGCGTTTAATGGATGACAACCCAGGGGGAGGCATGCCCAGAGGAAGGAGACCCGGTTGGCTTATGTGGCCCCTTCCCTCTCCTCTCCCACTGCTCTGAGATCACTGGAGGCTAGGGAATCCTGGCTGTGACACAGGAAACCACTCTTATCATTTTGGTTTTTAAACATGCTTAATTCTGTATGTGTGTGCCTTGTGTAACTTAAGACTTTGGCCGATCATCCTCACACATTCCCACTTCCCAATGAGGGATTGGATTTGGCATCCAGGTCTTCGAGGCTGGAGGAATGACAGAAGGAATTGTTTCTCACTGCTGTGTGATAATTGAAATTTTAAGTTTAGAATTTATCAATAGCTTAGTATTATCAGAAAAGATGATAGGTATACATAGATCGAATAGATAGATAATAGATAGATAGATGGAGAGATAGATAGATAGATAGATAGATAGATAGATAGATAGATAGATAGATAGCCATAATAGAGAGCCATGTTGTTAACTGTGTGTAAGGCTGGGGTTACTGATGGGAGGAGCAAGCACATCGGACACTGATGATGTGCCAATGTCTCCGGCTGCTGCCTCCTCCCACATGGGACACTGATTATGTGCCCAAGTTCTTGGCAGTTGCCCCCTCCCAAACTGAAAAATATGCCTTGGGTTAGCAAATCCTCATGCTGCTGTAAATCTTTAGCTCTGCCTCCCCCTACCTTCTTTAAAATCTCTCTGCCTGTCTACTTATGTGTGAACACCCCAGCCTTAATTGCTATAGTCTGGGGAAATCTTGCCCAGGTATTTGCGTTCAAATAAACTACCGGACCCTTTGTTGCCTCTCTTCACCTTCTTATTTCAGCTAGAATTTATCTTACATTTTTCTGTACATAAGGATAGATGGGTAGACAAAATGATGACTAAAGGTAGATGACAGACAGATGACATGTGATAGATTGATTGGAAATAGATACATTAGATAGATGTTAGATATTCATAGATTAGAAGAATAGATTGACAGAGATGACAGATAGATAAGATATATAAAGATGACAGATGATAGACTAGATAGGATAGATGATATAGGTAGGTTAGATTAGACAAATAGATGATATACAGATACAGAGTTATGAACTGAATTTATGGGCCCTCACCTCACCATCTTTCGCTCCTCCCAACACCCCACCACCACCACACACACACACACACACACACACACACAAGTTCATATTTGAACTCAGAGTTGAAGCCCTAACCCCCACGGTCATGGTATTGGGAGGTGAGGCCTTTGGAGGTAATTAGGTTTGGAAGATATCATAAGGGTGTGGGTGGAGCTGCCATTATGCAATCAGTGCTATTTAGAGGAACAGAGGACAGAGCTTTCTCCCTCGACCCTGTGAGGACACAGCAGGGATGCAGCCATATGCAAGCCAGAAGAAGGGACCTCACCAGGAACAGAAACTGACTTGATCTAGGACTTCTGCTTCCAGAATTGCGAGAAATCAGTGTCTATCGATTAAGCCCCCACTTAATGACACTCTGGTTATCAGCTTGAGTAGACTAACATAGATATGTAGGTAAACAGAGATGCACTGAGATGATGGATGGAGAGAGCCTATGCATAGATATCTGCGCTTAGGTGCCTGCATAGGTAACTGTGTTTAACCACGTCAGCACTTTGAAGTCTGCTCCCTTTGGGGGGAACACCAGGTGCACAACTTATGCACGTTTCTTTTTTAAAGTGTGGGCTGCAATTTCCAATAACTTGGGTCTCCGTTAACTCTCAGCCGTGTATATGTGTCTGTGAGTGTGCTTGTGTGTGTGTACACAACTGCCCCTATAGGTCTACTATCACAGGAGTTTCAAAAGTAACAAAAGAACGCAGAATAGGGCAAACATCTTGCAAACTATGACCAGAAAGAGTAAAATTTTTCCACTAGACTCTGGGGATATCTTTGCCAAGTGTTTCTATGCGATTTTAGAAAGATCTTGCTGGAAATGTTGCTGGGACCACTCAGAACCGTCAAGTTAGTTAAGGTTAATAGCGAGAAGAGGAGAGCAGCAAAGACCACCCTCGGTGTGTCTCCTATGCATCAGGCCAAGGTGTACAGGATTTAATTCTACTACACCACTTCATCTCACCATGGCTGACGTGGGATGACCTTATACATCACCTTCATCCGTTAGTAAAAAGTTACTTCAGAATCACCTCCCTTAACAGAAAATAAATAAGTGCGGGGACATAAACATTCCTAGAATTCCTGCCACCATCACCCAACTCTTTATACTCAGCACCCTTTTCATATGAACAGAAACATAGCTCTCAACGCTACTATTTCATTTCAGATAGACCTCACTCACATCTAAATGCCTAAATGCACTGAAACTCCACCTCCACCTTGACAGCAGAGGGGAGAAGTTTCCCCACAAGCTAGCTGGCCTGCCACCTCAGCAAGCCCATGGGCCACAAGCCCACAGGAGCCCTGCTAGTCACCAATAGGCAGTTCACTTAACCGGTGACTACAAGCATGCTCTCTGGAGATGGGTCACCAAGCAGAGCCTCCGAGGTGACATCGGTGCACAGGAATGAAGACCTACTACTGGGCATGCACATTCCCTGGAACACGCAGGCCAGCCATTGTGCTCCCTGCGTGGGGCATCGGATATGCTCGGCAGCTCACGCAGCCGCCACAGCAGGAATGGCACAGGCAGAGCAGCCAGAGTGCCCTGTCTTGCACAGGTTGAAGAGCGCAGCCCGCCAACCACACCATCCACACCCAGGAGTCTCGTGCCACCTACGCAGGAGAAGTTCCCACCCAAGGCCAATCCTCTCAAGACCCAAACACACAGCTAACTCACATAAACAAACACAAGGAATTGAGACTGAGAAGGACATAGAGGAATCAAAGTGCACCTAGTGAAAGAACGTTGACAAAAGTGAGAAAACAGATAAACAGACAGATGATTGATATATGGATTGGATTGATATACATATATATAGATGATAGATTAATCAGATAGATACACAGATGATAGTAGGTAGATGATAGATCATAGATAGATAGATGACAGATAGATAGATAGGTAGATAGATTATATAGATAGTTAAAGAGATAGGTAGGAAGATAGATAGGAAAGCATCATACTAAACAAAGCTATCTTTCACTCAAGACCATCTATGTGCTCCCTTACAGGAGACTCACTTAAGATCCAAGGACACAGACAAACTAAAAGCTGAAGAAGCGGGGACAGGTACCCTTCACAAGTGAAACTGAGAAACAAACAAACCAATGGATTCTGTTTGAGTCACCGGAGACAGTCAGTAGAAAATAGCCCTATTTGGCCAATGTGAATTCTTTTTGCTTCGTTTCAGCAGTGCCCAGCCATAAATTTAGTGGTGAAGCAACATCCTTCCCATTTTCTCTCACCTCAAAAACTGAATTGCTGTAATAATATGCGTCTGGGCCTTTGAAATCAGAGGGTTTTATGATGTTCACGAATGTAAAGATGTAATAACCACATACAGAGGGAAGTTTAGACACTCAAATAAACACGTCACTCCTCAGAACACTCTTTGCTCCCAACTGCTTCTGTCTAGAAGTTGGTGTTCATTTTTATTTTTCCCTCCTCCTATCAGCAGTGATCACACCGATGTCCCTCAAACACGTTGGTAAGCAAAGTACCACGTTTACTTTTCTGTCTACAACAGGCTCAGAAGAAGGATACTTGTGGTCTTCAAGGAGAACTTAGTCAATGAATGTGGCTAAATACAGTCAGCAAGCGAGAAGGAGGTAAAAGAGGACAGAGTACAGAGATACGGGTTCAAGTCCCTGCACCACAATTTACTGGTTTTGTAATCACACTCGGCTGACTCGACCTGCAAGTGTCTCAGTGAACCTAGTGCTCTCCCTACGGCCTAGTTACTTTGCAAGATTTTTGGAAACATAATGTAGGGAAGTGACATAGGCGATGTTGTTGACTGTTCTGTACATAAGTATAAATGGGAGGACAAAAAGATGAGTGATTCATAGATAGATAGATAGATAGATGACAGATGATAGATAGATGAAAGGAAGATAAATAGATAGATAGATAGGAAGATAGAAGGATAGATAGATAGGAAGATAGAAGGATAGATAGATAGATTGATAGAGAGAGAGAGAGACAGACAGATAGATTCAGATACATATCGATTAACACAAAGTTATTGCTCATAACCGGGATATCAATGGTGAAAGCACATAGCGAAACTACAGACAAAAACCAAAATGAAATTCAGTTTAAAAAGACAGTAAGCAGCCATAAGAAGAAAATAAATCCTACCATTTGTATTGATGCGGATGGAGCAAGATGGTAGTATGCTCAGTGAAATAGGCCAGGTGGAGTAAGACAAGTACCAAATGATTTCACTCATGTGTGGAGTATAACAACAAAGAAAAACTGAAGGAAAAAAACAGCAGCAGACTCACAGAACCCGAGAGTGGACTAACAGTTACCAAAGAGAAAGGGACTGGACATGGTGGGTGGAAAGGGAGGGATAAGGGTGGGGAGAAAGAAAGGGGACATTACATTTAGCATGTATAATGTGTGTGCTCAGGGGGTATGGGGAGGGCTGTACAATACAGAGAAGACAAGTAGAGATTCTACAGCATCTTACTAAACGCTGATGGAAAGCGACTGTAACAGGGTGTGTGTGGGGGGACATGTTGAAAGGGTCTACAGCATACAACTATGCTGAAGGAGAGAATCTGTAAGAGGTTTTTGGTGGGGAATTGGTGAAGTTGGGAGGAGCGTAAACATACTGTTCTTCACGTGATTGTATATTAATGATAACAAAAAAACTTTTTTTAATTGCAATAAGGGCACTGCTCTAAATCATCAGAATGAAAGGACAGGCTTTGTGTGCTCCAAAGAAAACACCAGCTATGTGCTCCCTTACAGGAGACTCACTTGAGATCCAAGGACACAGACAAAATACAAGCCAAAGGGGTGGGGACTGGTACCCTACACAGTGAAAGTGAAAAACAAACAGTAAAACAAATGGATTCTGTTTGAGTTCCCAGAGTCAGTCAGTAGGAAATAGCCCTATCTGGCCACCGTGAATTCTTTTTGTTTGGTTTCAGCAGTGCCCAGCCATAGATTTAGTGGTGCAGGAACATCCTCCTCATTTTCTCTCACCTCAACAACTGAATTGCTATAATAATATGCGTCTGGGCCTTTGAAATCAGTGGGTTTTATGACGTTCACGAATGTAAAGAAGTAATAACCAGATAAAGAGGGAAGTTTGGACACTCAAATAAACAAGTCACTCCACAACCCATTCTTTGATCCCAACTGCACCTGTTTAGAAATTGGTGTTCCTTTTTATTTGTCCCTCCCTCCTATCAGCGGTAATCACGCTGATGTCCCTCAAAGATGGTGGTGAGCAAAGCACCAAGTTTACTTTCTGTGGACAAGAGCCCAGAGGAAAATTACTTGGGGTCTTCAGGGAGCACTTAGTCAATGAATGTGTCTAAATACAGTCAGCACGTGAGAAGAATATAAAAGAGTACAGAGACACAGGCTCAAGTCCCTGTACCAACATTTACTGGTTTTGTATGTACACGCGGCTGACTTGACCTGCAAGTGTCTTGGTGAACCCTGTGCTCTCCCTATGGCCTAGTTACCTTGCAAGATTTTTGGAAGCATAATGTAGGGAAGTGACATAATCTATGTTGTTAACTCTTCTGTACACAAGGTAAGATGGGCATACAAAAAGATGATTGAATGATTGATAGACAGTTATATACGTAGATAGATAGACAGAAAGATGGATAGATAGATATAGGTACATGTCGATTAACACAAAGCTATTGTTCATAACAAGGAGAGCAATGGTGAAAGCACAGAGCGAAACTACAGACAAAAGAGAAGACAGAAATCCAGTTTAAAAAGTGCAGTAAGCAGCAGTAAGAAGAAAACAAATCCTACCATTTGCAACAACGTGGATGGAGCTAGAGGGTATTATGCTCAGTGAAATAGGCCAGGCAGAGAAAGACAAGTACCAAATGATTTCAATCATGTGTGGAGTATAACAACAAAGAAACACTGAAGGAAAAAAACAGCAGCAGACTCACAGAACCCGAGAGTTTACTAAGAGTTACCAAAGGGAAAGGGACTGGGCAGGGTGGGTGGGAAGTGAGGGATAAGGGCGGGGAGAAATGAATGGGGCATTAGGATAAGCATGTAAAATGTATGGCGTGATGGGAGCATGGGGAGGGCTGTACAACACAGAGAAGAAAAGTAGAGATTACACAACATCTTACTACACGCTGATGGACAGCAACTCTAACAGGGTGTGTGGTGGGGGACATGGTGAAGGGGTCAACAGCTTTCAGCTACGCTGATGGACAGCGACTCTAACGGTGTTTTTGAAGGGGACTTGGTGTACTTGGTGATCATAATGTTCTTTGTGTGATTGTAGATTAATGATAACAAAAATTATTTAAGTGTAATAAGTACACAGCTCTCAGTTGTCAGAATAAAAGGACAGGCTCTGAGTGCTCCAATCAAAAGACCCAGGGATAAAAGAAGGGATGGAAACACAAGACCACCTACGTGCTCCATTACAGGAGACTCACTTGAGATCAAAGGGCGAAGACCAACTACAAATTGAGGGTGTGTTGACAGGTACCCTAGACAAGTGAAACTGCAAAAAAAAAAAAATAGATGTGCTGATGGGTTTAAAGATGGCGGCTCACGTGAGAGGGGAGGCGGAATCCTCCTACCAAAATGAAAACCACATACATACATACCATATGGAAAGAGAACAACTACACCAAATCCTGGAAGAGCAGCAGGGAAGAAAGCTGCTGCGCCAGGCTGTCACCTCAAGGAGAAGTGTGACATACAGTCCTGGATATGTGCTCTGGAAGCACGAACCTACCATAAACGTGCTGCTCTCTGGAGGACCAGTGGGGTTGGAATGCAAAGACAGGCAGGAGACTTCGAGAGACGAGTTTCCAGCCACTTGTGGGACAACACAGGGATCCACATCCAGCCGATGTGGGACAAAAGAAAGGCGGACAGTCTGTGAGACTTCCAAACAGCAAGAGAACTTCTAAAGGGGCAAAGCTTCCACAGGGCTTGCCAATCAGGATAAAGGACAGTTGCGCCAAACTGCCTGGGTACACTCAGCCCGGCAGGCGGGTGAGCTTTCAGGAGCTCCAGGCACTCCATCCCCCTGGCTGGCCTTTCAGTTCTGAGGACCCTTACCGTCATGTGACTGGTACACGGCCTGTGTCCCTGCCGGGACCAGCCTGCAAAACGGCCGCCCCCACCTATGGCAGCTTCTCCCTGCGTGCTCCACAAACTGGCCCTGGGAGTGTAGACAGGCACTGTGGCCGGGAAGCAGGAAAGTCCTCTTTCATTCCGGCGGGTTGGGCACTGGCACCACACCCCTGGGACGCCTGCCATCCCCCCAAGGGCTGAGCATCTCCTGAGAGTAAAGCTTCTGGGAGCTAGAGGGCGCCACCTACAAATATGAACCTTCAAAGGAACCTGGTAACTACACTCAAATCAATCTTCCTGAGAAAGAGATCTCAAAATAAAATCAGGAGCATGCTCAGGGAGCTACAGAAAATAAAACTGCAGCGTGGAGGCAACATGGCAGAATGAGTAGGACATTGGGAATCTCCTCCCTATAACATATATATTTTTGAAAATACAACAAATACAACTAATCCTAAAAGACAGACCAGAAGACACAGGACAACAGCCAGACTACAACTACACCAGCGAGAACCCAGTGCCTGGTGAAAGGGGTAAGATGGAAGCCCCAGCCCAGCGGGACCCGAGTGCACCTCCCCCCAGCTCCCGGCGGGAGAAGAATAGGAAGAGCGGGAGGGAGACGGAGCCCAAGACTGCTGAACACACAGCCCCAGCAACCCACACCAGAGCACAGAGACAGTGCATGCGCGGGATCTCTGGAAACTAGGGAAACAGGGCAGTAAGACCTCTGAGCACATGCTGAAGCTGATGCACCTTTGACAGAAAAAGCGGGGGCTTTATGAAAGTCTTAAAGGGACAGGTACTTAACAGCTTAACGGAAACAACACAGGCCACAGCCCAGCAGATGGAATGTACAGGGAAATCCAGGCGCACTAACCCCATGGGCAGCAGCTCTGAGACACCTCACAGAGGTAAACCACCAAACAGCCCCCCGTCCATTACCCCTCTGGGCGCTGTGAAAGCATAGAAGCAGCCTAAGGCAAAAGGCCCACAGAAAGGGAAGTTCCTCCATTTTGGCCAGGCAAGACACAAAGAACCAGTCTACACGCAATTACCCAGCACAAGCCACTAGGGGTCGCAGTTGTCCAAGTAAAGAAAGGCCAGTAGCATGTGAAAAGTTTGGCCCTCCCAGCTGACAGTCAATAGCACCTTTCAACATGAAAAGGCAAGAAAACATGATTCAGACAAGACTAACCCAGACAGCTTTGGCAACTGCTACATCTTCCACTGAGAAGAAACCTGGGGAAATAGATTTAGCCAGTCTTCCTGAAAAGAATTCAAAACAAAAGTCATAACCATGCTGATGGACTTGCAGAGAAATATGCAAGAATTACAGAAGGAGAATACAGAAATAAAAAAAGCTCTGGAAGGACTTCAAAACAGAATGGACGAGATGCAAGAGACCATTAATGGACTAGAAAACAGAGAACAGGAACACAGAGAAGCTGATGCAGAGAGAGATAAAAGGATCTCCAGGAATGAAAGAATTTTAAGAGAGCTGAGTGACCAATCAAAAGGAATAATATAGGCATTATAGGAATACCAGAAGGAGAAGAGACAGAAAAAGGGAGAGAAAGTGTCTTTGAAGAAATAATTGAAGAAAACTTCCCCAAAGTAAGGGAAGAAATGGCTTCTCAGACCACAGAGGTACACAGAACTCCCATGACAATGGATCCAAAGAGGGCAACACCAAGACACATAATAATTAAAATGGCAAAGATCAAAGACAAGGACAAAGTATTAATGGCAGCCAGAAAGAAAAAAAAGTTTAAGTACAAAGGAAAACCCATCACGCTATCATCAGACTTCTCAACAGAAACCCTACAGGCCAGAAGAGAATGGCATGATATACTTAATGCAATGAAACAGAAGGGCCTCGAACCAAGACTACTGAATCCAGCACAAATATCATTTAAATATGAAGGAAGGATTAAACAATTCCAAGACAAGCAAAAGTTCAGGGAATTTGCCTCCCACAAACCACCTCTTCAGGGCATCCTACAGGGACTGCTCTAGATGGGAGCACTCCTAAAAGGAGCACAGAACAAAACACCCAACATATGAAGAAGGGAGGAGGAGGAATAAGAAGGGAGAGAAATAAAGAATCATCAGACCGCTTTTATAATAGCTCAACAAGCGAGGTAAGGTAGACAGTAAGATAGTAAAGAAGCTAACCCTAAACCTTTGGTAACCACAGCCTTAAAGCCTGCAATGCAATAAATTCATACCTTTCAATAATCACCCTAAATGTAAATGGACTGAATGCACCAATCAAAAGACACAGAGTAATAGAATGGATAAAAAAGCAAGATCCATCCATATGCTGCTTACAAGAGACTCACCTCAAACCCAAAGACATGCACAGACTTAAAGTCAAGTGATGGAAAAAGATATTTCATGCAAACAAAAGAGAGAAGAAAGCAGGTGTTGCAATTCTGGTATCAGACAAAACAGACTTCTAAATAAAAAAAGTAACAAAAGACAAAGAAGGACATTACATAATGATAAAGGGCTCAGTCCATCAAGGGAACAAAACCATTTTAAATTTATATGGACCCAATACAGGAGCCCCAACATACCTGAAACAAAAATTAACAGAACTAGAGGAGGAAATAGAATGCCATGCATTCATTCTAGGAGACTTCAACACAACACTCACTTCAATGGGAGAGGGAATGGGGAGGATGGGTGGGTAGAGAGGGATAAGGGGGGAGTAAAAGGGGGGTATTAAGATTAGCATCCATTGGGGGGTGGGAGAAAGTGGAGGGCTGGACAACACAGAGAAGACACGTAGTGATTCTATAACATTTTGCTACGCTGATGGACAGTGAATGTAAAGGGGGGACCTGGTATAGGGGTGAGCCTAGAAAACAAAGTGTTCATCATGTAAGTGTAGATTAATGATTAAAAAAAAAAGCAGGTGTAGATGCACTAATTGCACCAATTCCTGGACTTGTCATGGGAATGAAGAAGGAGATATCTAAGCTGGCCTGTGCATACAGTAAAACAACAAATTTGACTGGATCTATACTGTTGGAACTCAAACCAAGAATTAGGAGAAGTGCAAGTTGTAGCACTCCAAAATCTTACAACTACAGACTATTTACTGTTAAATGAACATATGGGATGTGAACAGTCCCCAGGAATGGGTTGTTTTAATTTGTCTGATTTCTCCCAGACTGTTCAAGTTCAGTTAGACAATATCCACCATATCGTAGATAAGTTTTCTCAAATGCCTAAGGTGCTTAACTGGTTTTCTTGGTTACACAGGAGATGGCTGATAAATATAGGTCTGCTTTGGGTATGTAACTGTACCCATATTATGTTAATATGTCTGCGCAATTTAATTAGTAGTTTAAAACCTATACATGCTGAAGTTACACTACAAGAAGATATGTCAAAGAAATAATCAATCTTCCCATGTTTTCTTCTGCCTGCTACTTCTATAGCATTTCTTCTTCCTTCCTAATTACAAACCTTAAATAGAATTCCTGTCTCATATCAAATTTACCGAGTATCATAATTCCTGCAAGTGCTAAAGATACCTCAAGACAAATGCTGGGCATAGAAGCCACAGGGCATAAATCTGCATAGAAGTAAAAAGCTAACCTTTTCAAACGATAAGGCTTCTCTCTCTCTTACCAAATTTACATCTCCCTGTATGGCCCCGGAAGATGACTGGTTAGCCAGAGACGGGTAAGATTCCTCACGGGAGGAACAACCTAAGACAGGCACAGTCGCAGGGGGGCCATCAGGTGAGAAATTGGGGATCAACAGAGGTGAGGCTGAGAACCTCAACCCCCCTGTTCTGAGAGAAATCTTCTGCATCCGTGGATATTTTATTGCCCTTGTCTAGCTTTTATTAACACATAGTCTACAGGCACACACCCGATTATCTTCATTCGCTCTCTTACAACAGTAAACTGTTCTCTACCTTTATCTTGCATCAAACTACCACTACAGCTTTTTATTTAAAATAATAATAATAAGGAGAGAAATATGGTATCCACCTATAAATCAAGTATAAAAGTCAAATGAATATTCATATTTGAACTGATTGTTTATAGTTCATAATGCATGAGCAAAACCGAAAGTTTCTGTGATGACTGCCCTTGTACTGTTCACCATGTAACTTTTTCACTATGTAAGAGTTTGTTCTGCATGTAAGAACTTGTTTGTTATGCTTCAGAAGATTGGACACTGACGAAAATTAGGCTTGGTGTGGATTCATAATTGGGCATTGAGCACTGAACCCCTATACAGAATTTTATTTTTATTGTTAACAACCATTTGATCAATAAGTGTGAGAGATGCCCTCTCAAAAAAAAATAAAAAATACAGACTTCCAATTGTAAAATAAATAAGTAACTGTCATGTAATGTGTAGCATAAGGAATATAGTCAAAATATTATAACAACTTTGTATGGTGATAGCTGGTATCTAGAATTATCATGTATATAAATGTTGAATCACTGTTTGTACACCTGATACTAATGTAATACTGGGTGTCAACTACCCTTCAATAAAAAATAATTACCTACAAAAAATAAAATAAATAAAATACAAATATAAATAAAAATAATACCCCAACACAGTCCTGATTTGGTTGAAAGCAATCATGCAGTCCTACTATTCCCATGTCTACCAAAAACACCTTCTAACAGCAAGCAAAGTTACCGGTGGTGCACGTGGTTTCTGTCCCAGTGACACACCAGGTACGCAGGTGTGTGCTGAGTACCACAGAAGCTCCAACATGCACCTACATCATCTTCCACTTGTTTTCCCTAAGGTTCCACTTATTTATTTTTTAAAAAGTCAGTTACTGGATTGTGTTGACGAGAAAATTCACATTAGCAAGTACCATTGTAAATGTAATGAACAGAGATATCGGGAATCAAAATAAAATGATAAACTTAACCCAGAGGCCAGATTTAAATCTCACCTTCCTGACCTGCCAGATGTAAAAGTGGAAAGGAAACCTCATTTCCAACCCCTGCTGACTCCTCAGAGGTGCTTCTCCGTGGGCTCAGGGGCGGGCCAGGTGTTTGTGGGCCGCCCTACTCAGGTCCAGCCGAGGTCGGACACAGACGAGGAGCACACCGGCCATCCCTAGGGTGGCCCATGGTCAGCTGCTAGCTACTGGGACCAGGACAGGATTTACCAGTTGTCTTGTCTCTTGATTCTCCCCCTGAAAGGCAGGGAAGTAGAAACTTTTATTTCTGGCAATACCTGAATCTACCAAAGTAACATACTTGATGATTTTCTTCCTGAAAATTATGAGTGAAAAGGCTTCCTTTTCTCTTGGGTAGGAACATGGTGGGCCCACTACTGGCCAACCAGCCACAAGAGGAAGTGGGTCCTGCCAGGGTTTCTTTGCCTTCCAATTTCTCAAAAAAAGTGAGAAATCTTTATTTTAAATAAAAGCAACCCACTTAAATTACTTTAGAATTCTGTGCCAGACAAACACCCAGAGCCAATATGGCCTGTGTTCTGTGACCATCTACCTCCTGCCCTGTCCACTTCTGAGAACTGCCCCACGCCCACACTGGGCCTGCAGGCCATGAGATGCTCTGTCCTGCCTGTGTAGGGGCAATTATGCACACTCATGCTATCTGTATCTGTCTCTGAGTGGGCTTTCTAGCCCTCTCACGTGTATGTACTGCAGGGAGAGTAGGAAAGGGGCTCCACCTTTCAGAGCCTGTAGCTGCGAGTGCTGCCTGGGCCTCACAGGGCAGGCTCAGAGTGAGCGATTTCCAGGACAAAAAATGAACAACAAGATGGGATAAGGCAGAATGGTTCTGAACGGGAGGCTCAAACGCTGCCCCATGGACTTCCACCCTGGCTCAGGATGAACATCTCAGACACTGGAAAATGGTAGGCTGAATCCGTGGGTACCCCCATGGAGCTTCTGTTTCTGAATGGTCAAGTGAATTCAAGAAAACTAAGTTAAATACTAGGATCCACTTTTTATAGATCAACAGTTTCCAGAGAAATTGCTGATGTAATAAATATATATATTTGAGAGGGCATATATTTTATTTATTGATCAAATGGTAGTTAACAACTATAAAACTCTGTATAGGGGACTCAATGCACAATCATCAATCAACCCGAAGCCTAAATCTCAACAGTCTCCAATCTTCTAAAGTATAATGAACAAGTTCTTACATGGTGAACAAATTCTTACATAGTGAATAAGTTCTTACACGGTGAACAGTGCAAGGGCAGTCATCACAGAAACTTTCAGTTTTGATCACACATTATGAGCCATAAACAATCATGTGAAATATGAATATTCGTTTGATTTTTATACTTGATTTATATGTGGATCCCACATTTCTCACTTTATTATTATTATTATTATTATTATTATTATCATTTTAAATAAAATGCTGAAGTGGTAGGTAGATGTAAGATAAAGGTAGAAAACTTAGATAAGTGTTGTAAGAGAGCAAATGTAGATGATCAGGTGTGTGACTGTAGACTATGTGATAATCCAAGCTAGACAAGGGCAATAAAATATCCATGCATGCAGAATATTTCTCTCAAAACAGGGCGGGAGAGGTTTTAAGCCTCACCACTGTTGATCCCCAGTTTCTCACCTGATGGGGCCCCTGTGACTGGGCCTGTCTTAGGTTGTTCCTCCCTTGAGGAATCTTACCCGTCTCTGGTTAACCAGTCTTCTTCCGGGGCCATACAGGGAGATGTAAAGTTGGGAATTGAGAGAGAAGTATTATTGTTTGAAAAGGTTAGCTTTTTACTTCTATGCAGATTTATGCCCTGTGGCTTCTATGCCCACCATTTGTCTTGAGGTAGCTTTAGCACTTGGAGGAATTATGATACTCGGTAAATTTGATATGAGGCATGAATTCTATTTAAGGTTTGTAATTAGGAAGGAAGAAGAAAAGCTGTAGAGGTAGCAGATGGAAGAAAACATGGGGAGATTGATTATTTCTTTGACATATCTTCTTGTAGAGTAGTTTAAGCATTATAGGTTTAAAACTACTAATTAAATTGCACACACACATTAACATAATAGGAGTACAGTTACATAACCAAAGCAGATGTACAATTACCAGCCATCTCCAGTGAGCCAAGAAATCCAGTTAGGCATCCTAAGCATTTGTGAAAATTTGTTTATGATATGATGGATATTGTCCAACTGTACTTGAACACTCTGAGATAAATCAGACAAATTAAAACAGCCCATTCCTGGGAACTGTTCACATCCCATATATTCTTCTAACAGTAAATAGTCTGTAGTTGTAAGATTTTGGAGCGCTACAACTTGCACTTCTCCTAAATCTTGGTTTAGTTCCAACAGTGTAGATCCAGTCAAATTTGTTGTTTTACTGTATGCACAGGCCAGCTTAGATATCTCCTTCTTCATTACAATGGAAAGTCCGGGAACCAGTGGGATGAATGCAGCTACAACTGCAGCATCGCCTGGGTCCTTGTTGCGGTTTTTTGATCATCATCTTCTTGTATGACTCTTCCAGAGAGTGATGTTGGAAGTTCGTCTTCACATCGTATCTTAGTTCATTTTCTGGGTAGACACATTAGGATTTGATCCTCTGCATAAATACAAACAGACCCTTTTCCCACACTTTGATCTGCCCTTTATACCATTGTGTGGAACACATTGGAGGTCACCAAACAGGAACTGCTATTTTTTTAAGAGAAAAGTATATTATCGTAAAAGTGTACCTCCATAGCCAATCATCTGACACACTTTAAGTGATCAAAGTTAAGGATATTTAAACCATTCATTACTTGTTGATTTACAGTTAGTTTTATCCTGTCATGGAATAATCCCCCTTTTCTTTTTTTTTGTTATCTTTAATCTACACTTACATGAAGAATATTATGTTTACTACGCTCTCCCCTATACCAGATCCCCGCTATAAACCCCTTTCCAGTCACTGTCCATCAGCATAGCTAAATGTTGTAGAATCACTACTTGTCTTCTCTGTGTTGTACAGCCCTCCCCTTTCTCCCACTCCCCTATGCATGCTGATCTTAATACCCCCCTTCTTCCTCCCAACCCTTATCCCTCCCTAGCCACACATCCTCCTCAGTCCCTTTAACTTTGATACCTGTTAGTCCATTCTTGGGTTCTGTGATTCTGCTGTTGTTTTGTTCCTTCAGTTTTTCCTTTGTTCTTATACTTCACAGATGAGTGAAACCATTTGGTATTTCTCTTTCTCCGCTTGGCTTATTTAACTGAGCATAATGCCCTCCAGCTCCATCATGTTGCTGCAAATGGTAGGATTTGCCCTCTTATGGCTGAGCAGTATTCCATTGTGTATATGTACCACATCTTCTTTATCCATTCATCTACCGATGGACATTAAGTTGTTTTCAATTCTTGGCTTTTGTAAATAGTGCTGTGATACGCATAGGGGTGCATCTGTCTTTCTCAAACTTGATTGCTGCGTTCTTAGGGTAAATTCCTAGGAATGGAAATCCTGGGTCAAATGGTAAGTCTGTTTTGAGCATTTTGATAAACCTCCATACTGCTTTCCACAATGGTACTAGTTTACATTCCCACCAGCATTGTAGGAGGGTTCCCTTTCTCCACAGCCTCGCCAACATTTGTTGTTGTTTGTCTTTTGGATGGCAACCATCCTTACTGGTGTGTGGTGATGCCTCATTGTAGTTTTAATTTGCTTTGCTCTGATAATTAGTGATGTGGAGCATCTTTTCATGTTTCTGTTGGCCATCTGTATTTCTTTTATAGAGAACTGTCTGTTCAGTTCCTCTGCCCATTTTTTAATTGGATTATTTGATTTTTGCTTGTTGAGGCATGTGAATTCTTTATATATTTTCGACGTCAAGCCTTTATCTGATCTGTCATTCAGAAATATATTCTCCCATACTGTAGGGTTACTTTTTGTTCTATTGATGGTGTCTTTTGCTGTGCAGAAGATTTTCAGCTTAATATAGTCCCACTTGTTCATTTATGCTGTTGTTTTCCTTGCCCGGGGAGATATGTTCAAGAAGAAGTCACTCAAGTTTATGTCTAAGAGGTTTTTGCCTATGTTTTTTTCCACGAGTTTAATGGTTACATGGCTTACATTCAGATTTTTGATCCATTTTGAATTTACTTTTGTATATGGGGTTAGACAAAGGTCCAGTTTCATTCTCCTACATGTAGCTGTCCAGTTTTGCCAGCACCATCTGTTGAAGAGACTGTCATTTTGCCATTGTGTGTCCATGACTCCTTTATCAAATATTAATAGACCATATATGTTTGGGTTAATGTCTGGAATCTCTAGTCTGTTCCTCTGGTCGGTGGCTCTGTTCTTGTGCCAGTACCAAATTGTGTTGAATACTATTGCTTTATAGTAGAGCTTGACATTGGTGAGTGAGATCCCCTATACTTTATTCTTCTTTCTCAGGATTGCTTTGGCTATTTGGGGTCTTTGGTGGTTCCATATGAATTTTTGAATTATTTGTTCGAGTTCATTGAAGAATGTTGCTGTGAATTTGATAGGGATTGCATCAAATCTGTATATTGCTTTGGGCAGGATGGCCATTTTGACGATATTAATTCTTCCTATCCACGACCATGGGATGAGTTTTCATTTGTAAGTGTCCCTTTTAATTTCTCTTAAGAGTGACTTGAAGTGTTCAGAATATAGGTGATTCACGTCTTTGGATAGATTTATTCCTAGGTAGTTTATTCTTTTTTATGCAATTGTGAATGGAATTGCTTTCCTGATATCCCTTTCTATTGGTTCATTGTTCGTGTATGGGAAAGCTACAGATTTCTGTGTGTTAATTTTTATCCTGCAACTTTGCTGTATTCCGATATCAGTTCTAGTAATTTTGGGGTGGAGTCTTTAGGGTTTTTTATGTACAATATCACGTCATCTGCAAATGGTGACAGTTTAACTTCTTCTTTACCAATCTGAATTCCTTGTATTTCCTTGTTTTGTCTGATTGCCATGGCTAGGACCTCCAGTACTATGTTAAATAGCAGTGGGGAGAGTGGGCATCCCTGTCTAGTTCCCGATCTCAGAGGAAAAGCTTTCAGCTTCTCTGTTCAGTATAATGTTGTCTGTGTGTTTATGATATATGGCCTTTATTATGTTGAGGAACTTGCCCTCTATTCCCATTTTGCTGAGAGTTTTTATCTTGAATGGATGCTGAATTTTGTCGAATGTTTTTTCATCTATGGAGATGATCATGTGGTTTTTGTCTTTCTTTTTGTTGATGCGGTGGATGATGTTGATGGATTTTTGAATGTTGTACCATCCTATCATCCCTGGGATGAATCCCACTTGGTCATGGAGTTTGATCCTTTTGATATAGTTTTGTATTCGGTTTGCTAATATTATATTAAGTATTTTTGCATATACATTCATCAGGGATATTGGTTTGTAATTTTCTTTTTTGGTGTGGTCTTTGCCTGGTTTTGGTATTAGGGTGATGTTGGCTTCATAGAATGAGTTTGGGAGTATTCCCTCCTCTTCTATTTTTTGGAAAACTTTAAGGAGAATGGGTATTATGTCTTCTCTGTGTGTCTGATAAAATTCTGAAGTAAACCCATCCTGCCCGGGTATTTTGTTCTTTGGTAGTTTTTTGATTACCGTTTCAATTTCTTTGCTCGTAATTGGTTTGTTTAACTTTTGTGTTTCTTCCTTGGTCAGTCTTGGAAGGTTGTATTCTTCTAGGAAGTTGTCCATTTCTTCTAGGTTTTTCAGCTTTTTGGCATATAGATTTACATAGTAGTATTTAATAATTCTTTGTATATCTGTGGAGTCTGTCATGATTTTTCCGTTCTCATTTGTGATTCTGTTGGATTGTGTTGATTCTCTTTTTCCCTTAACAACTTTGGCTAGTGGCTTATCTATTTTGTTTTTGTCAAATAACCACCTCTTGTTTTCATTGATGTTTGCTATTGTTTTACTCTTCTCAATTTTGCTTATTTCTTCGCTTATCTTTATTATGTCCCCCTTCTGCTGATTTAGGCCTCATTTGTTCTTCTTCTTCAAATTTTGATAATTGTGATGTTAGAATATTCATTTGAGATTGTTCTTGCTCCTTCTAGTGTGCCTGGATCGCTATATACGTTCCTCTTAAGAGTGCTTTTGCTGCGTCTCACAGAAGTTGGGGCTTAGTGTTGTTGTTGTCATTTGTTTCCATATATTGCTGGATCTCCATTTTGATTTTGTCATTGATCCATTGATTATTTAGGAGCGTGTTGTTTAGCCTCCATGTGTTTGTGAGCCTCTTTACTTTCTTTGTACAGTTTATTTCTAGTTCTTTGCCTTTGTTGTCTGTAAAGTTGGTTGGTAGGATTTCAATCTTTGGAATTTTCTGAGGCTCTTTTTGTGTCCTAGTATGTGGTCTATTCTGGAGAATGTTCCATGTGCACTTGAGAAGAATGTGTATCCTGTTGCTTTAGGATGTAGAGTTCTATAGATGTCTATTAGGTCCATCTGCTCTACTGTGTTGTTCAGTGCTTCCCTGTCCTTACTTATTTTCTGCCCAGTGGATCTATCCTTTGGGGTGAGTTGTGTGTTGAAGTGTCCTAGAATGAATGCATTGCAGTCTATTTCACCCTTTAGTTCTGTTAGTATTTGTTTCACATATGCTGGTGCTCCTGTGTTGGGTGCATATATATTTAGAATGGTTATATCCTCTTGTTGGACTGAGCCCTTTATCATTATGTAGTGTCCTTCTTTGTCTGTTACTTTCTTTGTTTTGAAGTCTATTTTGTCTGATATTAGTACTGCAATCCCTGCTTGCTTCTCACTGTTGTTTGCTTGAAATATGTTTTCCCATCCCTTGACTTTTAGCCTGTGCATGTCTTTGGGTTTGAGGTGAGTTTCTTGTAAGCAGCATATACATGGGTCTTGCTTTTTTTTATCCATTCTGTTACTGTGTGTCTTTTGATTGGTGTATTAAGTCCATTTTCATTTAGGGTGACTATTGAAAAATATGTACTTATTGCCATTGCAGGCTTTAGATTTGTGGTTACCAAAGGTTTAAGGTTAGCTTCTTTATTATCTTACTGCCTAAATAAGCTCACTTATTGAGCTGTTATATACACTATCTGGAGATTCTTTTCTTCTCTCCCTTCTTATTCCTCCTCCTCGATTCTTCATATGTTGGGTGTTTTGTTCTGTGCTCTTTCTAGGAGTGCTCCCATCTAGAGCAGTCCCTGTAAGATGTTCTGTAGAGGTGGTTTGTGGGAATCAAATTCCCTCAGCTTTTGTTTGTCTGGGAAATGTTTAATCCCACCATCATATTTGAATGATAGTTGTGCTGGATACAGTATACTTGGTGCAAGTCCTTCTGTTTCATTGTATTAAATATATCATGCCATTCTCTTCTGGCCTGTATGGTTTCTGTCGAGAAGTCTGATGTTAGCCTGTTGAGTTTTCTTTTATAGGTGACCTTTTTTCTCTAGCTGCCTTAAAACTCTTTCTTTGTCCTTGATCTTCGCCATTTCAATTATTATGTGTCTTCGTTTTGTCCTCCTTGGATCCTTTCTGTTAGGGGTTCTGTGTATTTCCGTGGTCTGTTCGATTATTTCCTCCCCCAGTTTGGGGAAGTTTTCAGCAATGATTTCTTCTAAGATACTTTCCATCTCTTTTCCTCTCTCTTCTTCTTCTGGAACCCCTATAATATGGATATTGTTCCTTTTAGATTTTTCACACAATTTTCTTAACATTGTTTCATTCCTGGAGATCCTTTTATCTCTCTCTCTGTCAGCTTCTATGCGTTCCTGTTCTCTGGATTCAATTCCATCAATGGCCTCTTGCATCTTATCCATTCTGCTTATAAACCATTCCATAGGTTGTTTCATTTCTGCAATCTCCTTTCTGGCATGTGTGATCTCCCTCCGGACTTCATTCCATTTCTCTTGCATATTTCTCTGCATCTCTGTCAGCGTGTTTATGATTCTCATTTTGAATTCTTTGTCAGGAAGACTGGTTAAGTCTGTCTCCTTCTCTGGTGTTGTCTCTGTGATCTTTGTCTGCCTGTAGCTTTGCCTTTTCATGGTGATAGGAATAGTTTGCAGAGCTGGAACAAGTGACGGCTGGAAGAACTTCCCTTCTTGTTCGTTTGTGGCCTTCCTCTCCTGGGAGAAAAACAACCTCTAGTGGCTTATGCTGGGCAGCTGCGTGCAGACAGGGTTTCTGCTTCCTGCCTGGCTGCTATGGAGTTTATCTCCACTGTGACTGTGGGCGTGGCCTGGTTCGGGCCCCTGCTCCAAAGTGGTGAAGTGGCGTTGTAGAGGGAGCAGCATGGAGACTATTTATCTCTGTAAGGTGCCTCCCTATTCCCTGCAGCCCAGGGGTTAGACTGCCCTGCGATAACCAGATTCCTTACCTCTGGATATAGTGTCCCGCCCTGCCCCGTTAAGACTTCCAAAAAGCACCCGCTGAAACAAAACAACGACCACAAAAAAAAATTTTAATTAAAAATAAAAGTTGCCACTCGTTTTTCTTTATTCTCCGGTGCCAGCCTCAGGCATCTGCTCACCGGTCTTGCAGCCCTCTTTCCCTAGCATTGGGGTCCCTATCTCTTTAAGACTTCCAAAAAGCGCTAGCCAAAACAAAACAGAAAAAAACAAAATTTGGCTCGCTTTTCTTATGTCCTCTGGGGCCCGGCCTCCGGTGCCCGCTCACTATTGCTGCCTTGTTTTCCTAGTATCCAGGGCCCTGCACACTGGCCCGGATGGCTGGGGCTGTGTGTTCGGCAGTCCTGTGCTCCATCTCCCTCCCGCTCTGCCTATTCTCCTCCTGCCGGGAGTTGGGGGGATGGGCGCTTGGCTCCCACCACGCTGTGGCTTGTATCTTACCCCATTCATGAGGCGCTGCGTTCTCTCTGCTGCGGATGTGGTCTTGATATTGTCCTGTGTCCTCTTGTCTTTATTCTAGGAGGGGTTGTCTTTGTTATATATTCATAGATATTTGTGGTTTTGGGAGGAGATTTCCACTGTTCTACTCACGACGCCATCTTCCACCCCTCTCCAATGTGCCATGATTTAGATTAACCTCATGCTAGTAACATAATTTGAGTAAATCCGATTTCTACTCTATTAACTACAGGTTTTAAAGAATTGTGTAAAAAAAAAACTTTCTGACATTCAAAAGTTTTTGAGTGTACTGATGAATCTGAAATAAGAGTTAAAAATTTTTTTTGTCACATTTTAGCAGGGTAGGGGAGTGATAATCTAAAATCTATGATTTATTAATAGTTAATACCTCTTTTCAGAGATAATAACATACAGTATGATGTGAAATAGTTAAAAATAGAAATTTAAAAATCACAACCTATTAAGATATACATTCTTATATTTTGTCCTGAGGCATTGCCCAATAAAAGAGGAAGATCTGTTTTCTTATATTCACTTCACTTATCAGGCATCTATTTTTAAATATATATATTAGAGTTCATACTATGAAAGTTAAAAATACAATACTTTAAAAACTCACTATTAAGTCTCTAGATAGCCTTGCTGAATTTCTTATTTTCAGAGATACTGTCTCTGAAGTGCTTGTAAATGCACACCTGCAAATTGCACATTCTGGACAATCAACCTTCTGTAACTACAACAACAATGATCAGATAATATGTGTTTTGAGAAGGCACAGACACACAAAGTGTATTCAAGATAAATTTGCCCCATTTCAGAAGACAATATATTTTTATTTCATTTAGGAAAAGGGATGATAAATTCACTTTGCTTGTAGGGCCAACTGCCTATGAAAAGAAAATTTCTGAATTATATAGATATCAGCATAACTGACACTTTTCCTAATGGCACATTTACTGAAACACTACAATTTTAAGAATAAAGCAAGCTAAACAGCTGTTGAAAAGGAAAAGAAAAAAAGCTTACTTCACCTGTACTTGCTTGTGTTCCAGTGAGAACCAGTGTGAGAGACATTCATAAGCTCCTGATAAAATCTACAACTGGCAGAGCCCACAAGAGCCTTTCTTCAGAGCTCACTAGGGAACTCCCGGTTCTACAATGGGATGGTCATGGGCTCAAAAACCATATCAGACAGAGACAGGGATGTGCTCCATCCACCCAGTGCCCCAGGATCAGTGAGGAGGTCCCACAGCAGACACACTGGAAGGCTGTCCCACAACCCATGCTCTCTCGTGACACTTCACTGACAGAACAGTACAAGGAGCAAGAAAAGCATGAGGCCCGAATGAACAGTCTCAGCCACAGGTTCTCAGTGAGCCACAGCAAATCTTGTTTCCCACAGAATTTTTTAAAGACATTCTTTCTAAGACTATGAGTTGCTGCAGCTGTGGAAAATGACCACAGGCTCCTTCTAAAAATGTCTTTTAAGCCTGAGGGTAGCCCCTGGGCAGTTTCCTCATTTAGTGGATAAGGATCATTAATGCTATATTCCATTTTAGGGAATCTGAGTATAGAAGGAAAACATAGTTGGCAGTTCTAATCCTGGTAGGATATGTGCAATGCAGTTGTCTGAAACAGCTTCATTCAGCAATTTTTATGCGAAATACAAAAAAAAGAATATGCTGCTGAGGATTTTAAATTCCCAATTCAAACCCTACTGGTAGAAGAAGGAAGAGCAAGCAGGTGTGTCTACAAGCACCAACCGAAATTGCATGGGAAAAGCTTTCTTCTGCTCAACAGGAAAAGAAACCAGTAATAAAATTTTAAGAAATATCAGAGGAGTAAGTGTAAAGAACAAAATTAATTAAGAAAGATAATCTCTTGGCTATTGACATTTACGTCCTTTTTAAACCACAGTAATTTAGTAAAATAGGATTATTTGTCCTCCTCTCACTGCTCACACAACTGAACAGCTCTGTAGAGAACAGTATTTACATGTCTAAAACAATACAAATATAACATGTATTGTATTTTTACTTTAAAATAGTTATTAGTTACAGAAGAGAATGAGAATTAAAAACTAACAATTTTCCGTGTATAAATCAAATGGGTGAGATGAGAGAAGTTCTAAGAATGCAAATTTGTTATTTATTTAAGAAAGAAGTAAATACTGTCCTAATTTAAAATCAAGGATTATAGACACTAGTATGAGGGACAGGGTGATCATAAAACTGCAAGCAGAAACTCATAAAAAGATACATCTTGGGGACTTGGGAGAGGTCACATGAAAATAGGGGCAGAGGAAAACTTACTCATAACCTTTGACACTCCTGTAAACAGGCTTTACTGTCTGAACATTGGCATTAACATTGCCCTAGAATCTTAAGCGTTCTCTTTCCTTTTCATTAACTTTGCTGCATAAAGCTAAGAATGAGAGAAAACTTTTAATGGAAAGAAAATCACCAGTTAGGATTACATAAGATAAATGGCTGGAAGCACAACAGGGGTGGCCTTTCAATACTCACAGCACAAGGCATTGTTTTTAAGAAAGACATGCCCCAGGGCCTCATCACTGTAGAACACTGTGGCAGACAACAAAGTAAAGTGAAAATGGAAGACTAAACATTCGGACAGAAGGTAAGAGAAGTGAAGACCTCCTTGATTAGGTAAGTGATGTTTTAGACAGAATAATACTGATTTTTAAATTCAGATCAAATTTCCTAAGAAAATATTAACTGCAGGATATGCGAGCTTCTAATTGAGGCAATTTCACAAACAGGTTTCATAATAAAAACCAGAAGGTTCAGTAAGACTGCTTTGGAGACACTTGGCTCTGATTGCTATTAGAACAAGTGTGCAAATGCTGGATGAGGTGAGACCCAAAAGAACTGGTTACACACACTCAGCTGAAAACACCTGTAGCTATTGCCCCTTCACATAACAATTTTTTTTGAGTACATTCTGTGTTCCTAGCATCACAACAGGTGACAGACACTAGAGTAAAGACACCACAGAGCCAGCTGAGGACAAGCACAAGGCACTCAGAGCCTAGCTGAAGGCAAATACACGAAAAAAAACACACCAAGATAATAAATGTCCTAAGAGTAATAAGGTTTTCTGGGCACGGGGGAGAGAGAAATAATGAGAGTCCTGGTCAATTAGAGGAAGATCAACAACAAGGCCTGCTCAAATTGGGTTTGAGACAGAAACAGTACCGACTTATGCAGGAGGTGAAAAGACAGGATTTGGCAACCAACTGGGTTATGAGGTGAGGCAAATGGGGTGGGGCTACTTGCAGGGCTTCACTCTGTAGATGTAGCCATTAACCCTATATTAATAATGTCTACATTTTAAAGACAGAGCAAAATCTCCTGTGAACAACAATGAAATTTGGAACTTTAGCTTCCCTTTTTGTCTCTGAAGAGTTCTATTAGCACATAACTGCTGCACCCAGTTGGGCTTCAACATAGGTCAAAATTTCTGTCCATCACTACATTCTTTTGAATTCTGCCTAAATATATGCTTAATTTTCATGAAGGATAGTTTGGGAACAGCCAAGCCTGTGTTTCTCAAGTGTGATCACTGAGGAGCCCCAGGAGGTTGCAGGAAATGTGAATGGACTGTCTACAGCAGGGGTCAGCAATGGAGGAGCCTGTGAGCAATTGTGCTGTTGTCATTTCTAAACGGTTAGAAACCAAAACAAAACAACCAAACAGAATATGCAGGAGAGAACTATGTGGCACACAATGTCTAAAGTATTCACCAAATATCCCAACTCATGATATAGGGGATTTGAGGATATACTTTGAAGTAGCCCTTGCTAATGTAAAATTTCTTAAATCTTAAATTTCTTAAATTGAATATGGCATTTTAATCTTAAGAATTCAGGGAAATCAGTCAAGGCATCCTGCCTCACAATATATCAGTGTTTGTCTTGTACTAAAACTTGTTATGTTTCACAATGTATTGAAAATCCTCAAGTCAAATGGATGCTCTGGGCAGAGAGCGATCTTTATTCTGTGCCTTTGGGAAGTCCTATTCCCTGAGAAAAACAATTATGGTTTTGCTGGCAACACAGATAATAATCATCTTAACTTCTCCTAGTTTCCATTTCACCAAGTGACTATTTCTTGACCTTGAAATCATCCGGGGCCACCAACATAACCCATCATAGCCTGACAACAGTATGCCCCAAAGTATTTTTTTTGACAGATTACTAAAACAAACAGTGAAATAGCCTAATACGAAAATGTACTTTCTAAAATAACATTCAATTTAACAAACTCTTTGGAATAGCTTGCCAGTTGCAAACTAATATGGCTAGTAACAAACAAAATAGCCTATAGCAGATAAATGATTACATTAACAATAATAATCCTTTAAAGGAATGACATGTATCTAAAATTAAGTTACCTGTATTTGGAAACTATTTTTGTTAGACAACAAATGAGGGCACAAAATGGTAAATACAGAATGATCCAAAAAAAAGATGTTTGGGCGACTCAATAATATGGGTGATTGTAGTAAACACACTGTTTTTCAGGTGAAACCTTCATAAGAGTGTGTATCAGTAATATCTTAATATTTAAAAAAACACAAAGACCAAATGTTTGCTGTCTTCCTTGAAAGATAAAACTGATTACTCCAACTCTTCTTTCTCATTCTCATTTTTCTAATATTCACTGCTTTCATATTCATTTTAGGGCTGGGAAAAAGAAATAATGACAAAAAGACCACTGAGTAAACAGTTCAGTTTGAAAACTTTAAATAACCCTTTCTAACAACTTCCTGTGAGACCGTTATCTAAACAGCATTTCATATATTTATGTGTGGGTATGTGTGTGTGCCACACATACATATGAATAACTCTATTGAATAATATATGTGTGAATCAGGGATTTGAAAATCTGCTAATTAAGAGAGTTGGTCCCTCATGCTTCAAAAGACAAACCCAAATACACTAAATATATCCCTCACAATGATATTCCCAAAAGTCTTACATAAACACTTCACTTGGGAATAACACAGCTTCATAAAACGTAGGAGATTTTGTGGTGCAATTCTGAGCCTCCACCAGTGGTAACAAGATGCTAATACATCTTGTCTCCATTCATGGAAAAGAAAAGGAGAAGAGATGTCACAATGAAACACTGCTGGGTAATGAGCCTTTCTGCTCCTCCTCAAGACCAGCTGCAACCATCTCCAGTCTACTTCAGGCTCCAATTAACAAAGTAAAATGGGGAAATGTTGTCACACTTGGCTCCAAATCATTACTTACACAAGGAAACTTTTATATAAACTTATTGGGCTACCAATATAACTAATGCTTGGGTACACACTTAATACTCCACAAGTATCATCTAAAATTACAAAAATTCAAAAGATTTAAAAGATAAATAATCTTCTAAGTTGCTTCATGGAAAATGGCCAAAAGATTATTCTTCTATAAAAACAGTCTTCTTTCTCTCAACTGAGCCTTCCTTTCTTTATAATCAAACAAGACTTACGTGAAAAAATTCTGAAACTGTGTTTTACAATGTGAATAAACTTAACATTACAAAAATGTACAATTAAAAGCAGTTAAGATAGTAAATTCTGTAATATTTTTTTACCACAAGAAAAATTTTTAATGAAAAACAAAATTAAAAAAACATTTAATGAAACCCACATCATTTCTTCCCTGAAAAGGTATGACAAGGAAAGAAAGGGGAGCAAATATTCTCCTTTTGTGTAGTAGATGTGTGTGTTTTCATTTCTGGTGCATTCCACACATACGAGTTCCACAGAGAAACAACAAAGTTTAAAAACCTTGAACATGAGGACTTGAGCTTCCTAAAGTCCGAATCAGACACTAAAGCTCCTCAGAAAAGACTAGGTGTTGGGACACCATTTCAAGAGAGAAATCTAGCTCATGGTGGGTCACCAGAGGGAAATAGCAAGATCAACCAGTCTGTGCCAATCCAGTTCTTAACTACAAACAACAGAAATGAATACTGGCAACTTAAAAGGGAAAGGAAACCGTGGCGGTACAGTAGGAGGTCACAGAATTCACACTAAAGGCAGAGGACCAGTTTACTTAGAAGGAATTTCCATGACTGTACCCAAGAACACACCTTGCCTTACCCCAGGATCAGCCCATCACACCTGTGCACTTACTACCACCTCCAACTGGTCCTGTGTTTCTGTGCTGTTCCCTCAGTGTTCAGATTCTGGGGTGGGAAGAACCGAATGGGCATAAAAGGGAGCTTCTTTTCAGTGGAGAATTCCTCACAATAGACAGCATATTCAAATGCTGAGGACAGAGAGAAGGCAATTTTCCACAGTGGATACCAAGGAGCTTAGTAGCCATTTATGACTGCAGGTGTAGCTCATTCCGTTTAAAATAAGTAAGTTTCCAGCGAGTTCCAGGAAACAGAATCTTCATGCTGACTGGATCCTGCCACTTGCGATGCGGTAGGTTTCCACACATTATCACCAGATAAGACTAGTCATAGACCATCATGGTTTAAGCAAGCTGCACAAAAGCAGGTGGAATGAATGAGGCCATGGTTAGTTGCCCTCTAAGCCTTTTGCTTTTATCTGTCAAACCTGCTTGACCTTGATCAGAGCAGACACTGTCTTCCAAACTCATGCCAGAACAGAGTAAGGACAGAGTGTACACCCCAGCATTATGGGGCTAACAATACCCAAGCAGAAAATATGCAATTTATCTGGCACACTTTGGTCAATATGAAAGCCTCTAACCAGCTTCCAGTCTATCTGAACAAACTCCCACAGATACTGTAGGGCAAAGCTGCACAGAGATTTAGAAAGTCATAAAGAGGTGAAAGTAAGGACAGAGAACTTTCATAACATTACATTCTCTTTTCATTCAATACATTTCTCTACTCAAAATCCTTTGAAATTCCTCTGTTCAAAGGGCTTCTACTTTTATGATGATAGAGCAGAGATGTCTCCACCACCTTTATTTTCTTGAAAAGTCAACAGAACAAGCCTTTAGAAAAAACTGAAATCCATTTTTTAAAGCAAATGTAGGAGACATCTAGATACACAACAACATATGCAAAATGTATGTTGAAATGGTGTTGAATGTGAGACACAGAGGATGGCCAAACCTCAGTGTCTGAGGAGGCAGCATCAACATAAACAGGCTGCAGGACCACCTGTGAAGGTGGCTTGTGGGCAAAGGCAGAAACAGGAGACCATTTGAAAGCCTGTGCAAGGAGCAGTAAGACTCCAAGTCTACTCCACTTTCCCCTTTTTTGTAGAGCAACAATGTCGTAACACCGGCAGTGAAGAAAATAGGGGTGAAAACCAGGTTAGAAAGTACACATGTGCATGTCAGAGCACGAGATCCTCCAGGCCTACAGGAACTCTTTCCACACAAGTCAAGAACTCCAGTATCTGGACTGATATTCCCAAAACAAGAGACCAAGGGGCCATCCTCTGGGAAAATTAACCCATCTACTGAAAAGACTTACAGATAAACTATCAGTATCTGCAATGAGAATGCCACCTGGGGACCCAGTCACCCTACAAAGTCTGGCAGAAAACAAGCACACAGACATATAGGCGCACGTGCCACAAATGGGCACACTCCATTTCTTGATAGGTCTCCAGTGCCTCACCTCTTAAATAAGCGAAAGAGAAGGATCACCAGACATCTGAGTAAGCCCACAATAATTAGGAGAAAAGACCACAATGAAAAAAAGTATAATACTGGAAACAGACAATACTGGTAAAAGAAGAAAACTTCAAAGAAATCATATTTAATATCTCCATTGAGCTAAGATGCTGCATTCATCACATAAGAGCCTATTATTAAAAAGAAAAAAATCAGGAAGAATGGAAAAGAAACAAAAAAATCAAGGGAAGGATTCAGAGGTTAAAGAAATCTCACGGGAAGGAGAATAAAAATTTACAGAAGGGGACAATATAAAAAAAAGGTAAGAACACTGGAAAGTCAATGTTAAAAAGTTTTATACCAAAATTAATATGCAGTCAAAAAAAAGGGATAAAGGAGAAAATATTCAAAGGAAATACTATAAGAACATATTAAATAACTCAAAAACATAATTCTTAGGTTATAAGGACCCACTGAGCACTCAACTCAATGAAGGAAAAATAGTTTACATTGTGGTTAATTCACCAACAATTTCTCAGAAAAACATGAGTAAGATACCTAAAAAACTAGCACAGAAGAAAATGACAAAAACATGCAAAATATCAAGGAAAACGACCTCAGACTTGTCCACTGCAGCACTGGAGAGCAGATGATAATAAATTTGGGTGGCCAGAAAGATTTCCCACCTAGGGTTCTGAACCCAGCAGAACTACCAGGCAGCCTGAGACCACTTTCATGCCTGCAAATTCTGAGGAAGTTGTAGAAAAGGGCTGGATTTTGTTTGAAGCCTCCTAGCTGTATTTGATAGCCTCACTCTATCACATTACCCTAACCCGTTCCTGTACCCTATCCATAGTTCTAACCACTTCTCTTCCTTTTGTCTTATTTCAAACAAAACCCATATGACAAACCCTACTCTTCACTGTGTTCCAATCCTCCATTTATTAAATATTAGGCAGTATTATTTTAATCCTAAATATCTAAATTCTTATATCCCAACGCTCTGAACCCTTAAATTCCAAATGTAAGGTTCTAAATTAACTAAGGGAAGTTACAAGGAAGAAGAACATTACACAAACATGTTTTCCTTGTATACATTAGCAATGAATAATCAAAAAAGGAATTTTTAAATTCTCTACTAAATAATGTCAACATTAATAATATACATGGGAACAGACTTAATTTAAGTGCAAGTATTATACATTTAAAATTATAAAACATTGATAATAGGAAAAATAAAGAAAAGCAAAATAAATGTAAGGTGATGTGGTGATGGCAGACTTAATATCTCTAAGATGACAATGGCACAAATGCACCCTACAGACTCAATGTGGTTCCTATGAAAATTCCCAAAGCTTTTTAGGAAGAATTGCTCCTGCTGATCCTGTCACATATTAAATTGCAAGGGACCACAATGAGCCCTTGAGCAGAATCTTGAAAAAGAAAATCAAAGCTGGAGGCACAGGCTTCCCAAAATCTAATCTTAGTACAAAGTGAGCAGTAAATGAAACACTGTGACACTGTCATAAAGATACACAGCTAACCCTTGGACAGTACTCATGTGAACTCCACAGGTCCACTTAAACTGATTTTTCCCCGCAAATATGTTGGGAAAATGTTAAGTCAACAATTTGAAACGTTACCTTTTCTCTAGCTTACTTTACTGTAAGAATATAGCACATAGTAGGTATAATGTACAAAATATTCTTAATCGAGTGTTTATATTATTGGTAAGGCTTCCAGTCAAAATAGGCAATCAGTTTTAGGATAACAAAGGTTTGGCAGAGTCACATGTTTTATGTAGATTGTGATTCTGTGGGGGAGTCAGCACCACTAGCCCCCATGTTGTTCAAGGGACGACTGTATATAAAGATCAACCTACCTGAATGGAAATATCCAGTTGATTTCTGACAAGGGTGGACAACATTAACTTATGGAGAGAAAGTGTCTTTCCAGTAAATGGTGCTTGGCAACCTCCTGTCTACATGCAGAAGAATGAAAATGAATCCTAACTTATATCACATACAAAAATTAACTGAAAATACATAACGGCTTACATGTAATAGGTAAAACATGGGGATAAGTCTTCATGACCTTGGATTTAGCTATGGTTTCTCAGATCTGAAACCAAAGTACAAGCAACAAGAGAAAGAATAAATTAATTTCCTCCAAATGAAAATCTTTTCTGCACCAAAGATTCCAACCAAGAAGTGAAAAAGTCACGGAATAGAGGAAAATATCTGCACACTGTACATCTGACAAGAGCCTGTTATCCAGAATACACCATGAACTTGTACAGTGCAACAAGGCAACATCCCAACATTTTAAATGGATGAGAGACTCCAAGACATACAAATGCTCCAACAAGCACATGGAAAGGTTTCCCATAGAATTCCCTGCACACACATGGGAATGGCTATATTCAGGAAAACTGAAAATCACACATTGCCAAGGATGCAGAAGAACTGGAGCCCCTAACCTTTGCTTGTGGAAATGTAAAACGTGCAGCCTGTGTACAACACCTTGGTGTTTCCTCATAAAGATAAAATACAATTACTTAATTGTGGTTCTACATCCACTCCTAGATAATACTGCAAAGAAATGACTATGATGTTCAAACAGAAACTGGCCCAAGAGTTTTTGGCAGCATTTATCAGCAGAGCAAAAAGTCAGAAACAACTCAAATGCCCATCAAGGGGTGAATGGATGGATAAAAACGGATTGATCCATAAACTGCATTTTTCTGCCATATAGAGTAAGGAAAATGGTCCACAGCCTCCTGGAAAACGGTGTGGAGAGTGGGGAAGGTGTCCCCAGAAACTTGAAGATACAGTTAATATATGAGCAGCAATTCCATTTCAGGGCATCTGCCTAAACCACAGGGCATCTGCCAAAAGCAGGGACTTAGATATTTGGACACCTATGCTCACAACTGCATGACTCACAATGGTTAAAAGGTGGAGAAGACCCACGTGTCCACAGACAAATGGATGAACAAAGTGTCCTCTCCACACAGTGGAGTGAATAAGGGCATCCTGTCACCTGCTGCATGGATGGATCCTAAAGCCAATTTTCTCAGTGAAATGCGCCAGTCACAGAAGGATGAATACTATGTGATCCCACTTACGTGAGATCTGGTGGAGCCCATCTGAGCTAAAGTCCCTGGAAGAGTTCCAGAAAAAGGAAATGTGATCAGAATAGAAAGATATTTGCACACAGTTGGGGTAGATGGAAACAGCTGTGCTGGGTCTGTGCACTGGACTCTCATGTGGTGACCCTAATACTTCCCTCATTTAGGGTTAGGTGGTGGCTCCCTATAAACTTGTCCCTATTTAGGGTAGAGGCCAAGAGAATTTTGTGTGAAGTGGCAGGTGTGGTAAAGTGGGACCATGGGACATTTAGTGTAAAGAGTGTTTGTACTGACACTGCAAGTTTTCTGTGTGCTTGAAATTGCTGGAAAGTAAATTACTTTGCAGAACAACCATGTCGGTCCTGCACCAGAAAAGCAGAGCAGACATCACACCCTGTCACAGAGGCCAAGCCCTCCCCATTCAGTTCACCCGAAGTGGACCACTACTTAGCCTGCGGGAGTCACTACAAGGCACGTGGTAAAATTCCCTTGCAGACACGGGGCTTGGGTGTTGGGACGACCTGGAGTGGAACACTGGGATTTTTAAATTCCAGTTTCCACACTGCTCCCCCAAAAACCTGTTACAGCTAAAAATAAAATCAATAATCTTGCAGGATACAAAATTAACATACAGAAGTTGTTTGCTTCTGTTCACCAATAACCAACCGTCAGGAAGAGACATTAAGAAAACAATGCCCTTTACAACTGAATCGTAAAGAATGAAGTACCTAAGGAGAACCCTAACCAATGAGGCGGGAGGCTTGAAGCTTGAGGCCTAAACACTGTGGACACTGCAGACCAGGATGGGGCGGGGGTGGGTTAGGTTATTACAAGTCACGTCGACCAACAGGAACCTTCAGACTCTGTGGGATCCCCCCATCGAAATTCCACCACACTTCACAAAGAAGCAAACACCCAACAGGCTGGATAGAACCACACAGGACTCCATCCCCACAGGCGACATGAGAAAGCAGAGCCCGGGCATCGTGCCGTGACCTCCCACTACACTGTGGACCTGTAGCAACGGAGACCCCATGTTTCGCCAAGCAGAAGCGGGAGTCTGAACAGAACACCAAGTGCCCTTCATCCCCCAACCTGCTCGGCATGAAGAACCGGCTCACTTGGCCCCGGTCGCAGGCAGTGGGTGTTGGCCACCCTCAGGGAGCCAGGCTGGTTCAGTGCCATGCTGTGCCCAGGGGGGCCTCCCAGGTGGACCCCACCTCGGGGACCCTTCGCAAGAAACCACCCTGTGTGCTGGGCGCTCAGCAAAGGCTGAAGCACAGGTAAGCGAGCCGCTTAAGCAGCCAACTCCCCTCCGCCCCCATTCTCATTTCAGAGCCTTGTTAGGAAGGATGCCTGCAGCCTGGAAGGTGTCCCGCAGGTGTGGACAATCCACCCACTGCAAGGGGCCCGAGGCACGCAGCGTGGAGACACAGGCTGCCGGGGAAGCGCTGGACACCACATAACCGCCCCAGCCCTGTCTCAGCACGGGCCCGAACTCTCCCTGAGTGCCGTCCGCCACACCCTGAACTCAGCTGCACCCGTCGTGGCTCAGACTCCACAAATACTCAGTTAACCATCGCAGGCCTTCCTCTCCCGGCCCCTGAAGAGGAGCGCTCAGTAGGATATGCACGGAAACCTTCTCCTTACCTTTCCGTACTGCAGCTCCTCAGGAAACCGAGGTGCCCCTGTGGACGCGGCCCGCGGTGTCACGGAGCTGCAGGGGATCCAGAGCAATACCGGCACCGGTCAGAGCCGGGAGAAAAGGCCTGCGTCCTGACAGCGCATGAGCCCTGCTGATCCACAAAGAGGGCAGAGGCGTCGCTTGCGGGTCACGGTGAGCATTGCAGGATGCGTGCTTACAGCTCAGTGAGGTGGTGCCCCCTTTTGGCTAAACTGATGAACCACAAATCTTTGGAAATTCATGCCACAATGGGCACAAATTTCTTGTGTCTTCTCCACTTTGATTAAGAGTGAAATGAATGAAATGAAGTAGGCAAAGGCTTTACAAGTTACAGCAAAATTAACTCGAAATTCCCCATAGGCATGTTCCTTAGAAAACTAAAAATAGAAATACCATTTGACCCGGTAATTCCACTCTTAGGAATTTACCCAAAGAATATAGTTTCTCAGATTCCAAAAGACATATGCACCACTATATTTGTTGCAGCACTTTTTACAAGAGCCAAGATATTGAAGCAACCTAAGTGTCCATCAGGAGATCAATGAATAAAGAAGGTATGGTACATAAACACAATGGAATACTTCTTAGTCATAGGAAAAAACATATCCTACCATAGGCAACAACATAGTTGGAGCTGGAAGATATTATGCTCAGTGAAATAAGCAAGGTGGATAAAGACAAATGCCAAATGATTTCCCTCATTTGTGGAGTATAACAGCAAAGTAAAAATGAAGGATCAAAACAGCAGCGGACTCACAGACTCCAAGGGACTAACAGTTACCAAAGGGGAGGGGTGTGGGAGGGCAGGTGAAAATGGAGGGAGAAGGGGATTGAGGGGTATTATGATTGGCACACATAGTGTGGGGGACCACAGAGAAGACAGTGTAGAACAGAGAAGACAAAAAGTGACTCTGCGGCATCCTACTACACTGATGGACAGTGACTGCAATGAGGCATGGAGGGGACTTGATAATATGGGCGGATGTAGTGACCGCAGTGTTCTTTCATGTGAAACCTTCATAAGAGTGTATGTCAATAATACTTTATTTAAAAGTAATTTTTAGTGGTACACTCATAAAAAAATTTTTCATAGTCAAATTTTAGATGCAAAATTATAAAATTTGTAGGTAAAGCAAGAAAATCTACATAACTTTGCTGAACCCAACACCAAAGGCCTATCCACAAAAGAAAATTAATCACATGTGCTTTATACAGTTATAATTTCTACTCTAAAAGACCTTGCTCAGAGAACCCAAACACAAGACACAAACTAAAAGATAATATTTGCAAAATACATTTTTGATAAAGGATTTGTACTCAAGATATACAAAGATACATAAAACAAAAATGAGCCATTAAAAATATTTTACAATTAAAAAAGGTCTCACCATGACATTCAAGAATTACATCACCAGTATTTATACAACAGCTTTGAAAAACTATGTACCAACAAAAGCCACAATGCAGTTTTACATAATAGCTCTATTCATAAAGGCTAAAAACTTAAAGAAATCATCATGTGTTTCAGCAGATGAATGCTTTGGCAAATTGGGGTACATCCATTACATTTCACTACAATTTGTACAGTGAAATGTACAGTGATTTGCCCAGTGAAGCTGGTGCCTTGATCACTGGTGCTCACAGGTGTACCCCACATGAGAAATGGTTTCTAAGAGCTTCTTTGTAATTATGAAGGCTTCGGCCTTGGGCCAGGAGAAGGCTTCATTCTTCCCTGTGGGGTTGGAACACATCGCCCTCCCAGTACACGACATGGATGTGTTTGCCAACCTGGAAGCTCTCCAAAATCCATATTTTGAGACACTTGTATGATGTATTATTAACTCCATTTTTTTCTCCTCCACTTTCTCTGGAGAATGGAGGGTTGAGGCTGAAAATTCTAAGTTTCTAATCATGGCATGGGCTTTCTGCCTGTCAGACACCTGAGCAGAACCCACCCAGAACCACCTACTTAGTATAAAAGACTCTCTTACCCAGGAGATTCCCAGGGATTTAGGAGCCCAGGATCAGGAATGAGGCAAAGACCAGAATATGTTTTCTGTTGTATTTCTGTGTTCACAGTGGCACATCCCAGGAAGAGAGTCAGGAAGTTCTGCTTCTGCTATCCTTGAATAAGGAGGATTTACAACAAAAACTGTTTACTTCTTTAAATTGTTATAATGTTTTACCCCAACGTGTATGGATTAGATTCCAACTAAAAGGCTATATGGCTGTAGTGACAAGTATTAGCTTCCACAGCTATTTGAGGGTCTGACCGAGGCAGTTTCTATGACTGTCCCTTCGCAGGTCTGGGTGGGGAGTGTAGGCCCCTCCCTTGTAGTGGTAGAAAGAGCCCTGGGCTCAGAGAAAAAGCCTATCTTACAAAAGAACTGGGACTTTGGTCTAAAGTTGCCATAGAAACACAAGTTAAATTTGAATTTCACAGAACAAATAATTTTTTGGACATACTTATATTAACATAATTCTTGCTATCATCTGAACTCTATCCTGTGTTTTTACCCCAAGACTGGCAGCCCTATCTTAGGCCAGTCATCTAAATGCTTGGAGCTTCAATTTACTCATCTGAGAGATAGAATAATGCCCACTGTAGAGTGCTGTGCTTAGTATCAACTGGGAACACTGAAAGGGCTGGGGGAGTTGTTCTTGACCCTCTTAGGGTTGCTGGGTCTGAAAATGAAACTGACAAAGTTTAACCAGAGAAAAGCACCCCCATTTATTAATAGGTTTTATGTGATATGGGAGACTTCACAAGGAAGTGAAGACCCAGAGAAGCAGTTGGCCCTGAGCAATTTGTGCTGGGTTTGATAAGGAGTGGACATTTGTGGAGAAATATGACAGGTTCAGGAGTATGAGACAGTGTCGTAAATAGGGGAACTTATCAAGGCCTGCTCATTAAGATTCCTCTTTCTGTCCCTTTGTCTTCAAAGAAAAGGATTTTCCTTTCCTCTTGGTATAGGGAGGGTACCTCTCACATAAGATTTAAGACAATTAGAAACACTTGATTTTTCTAGCTTACCTTACAGTTATAATACAGCACAAAACATGTGTAATGTACAAAGTATGTGTTAACTGTTTATATTATTGGTAAGTCTTCCAGTAAAAATAAGCAATGAGATTAGGATAATACTTAAGTTTGGGGGGAGAGAGATGTTTTATGTGTATTCTGACTCTGTGGGATGTCAGCTATACAACCCCCCATTTTGTTCAAGGGTCAACTGTATGCACAGATCAACAGAAGTGAGTGGAAAGCCCAGAAGTGACCCAAACCATATACAGTCACTTGCTTTCTGACAAGCGTGGACAAAATTAAATTAGGGAAAGAATTGTCTTCCTTGCTAACGGTGCTGGGCAAATAGCTGTCCATATGCAGATGAATAAAACTGAACCCTTAACACATATCACATACAAAAATTAACTCAGAAAAGACAAAGGGCTTACATAATATTTAAAAAACAACAGAGTCTAGAAGAAAACATGAGGATAAACGTTCATGACCTTGGATTTAGCCATGATTTCTCAGATCTGACACCAAAGGACAAGCAACAGAAGAGAGCATAAAATTAAAAACTTTTCTGCATTAAAAGTCACCAACCAGAAAGTGAAAAACAGTCACAGAATGAAAGGAAATATCTCCACGTTGTACATCTAAAAAGAGCCTGTAACCCAGGAAACACCACAACTAGTACAAGGCAACAAGACAAGACAAATGTTTAAAGTGGATTAAGATTCCAAGTAAGACATACAAATGTTCAACAAGCACATGAAGAGGTCTCACACAGCATCAGTTGCTATGGAAATGCAAATTAGACCACAGGGAACCCCACCCAATGCAAGCACATGGCATTGGCCATGCTCAGGAAAATTCAAAATCACATGTTACCAAGGATGCATAGGAATTAGAGCCCCTAACCTTGGCTTGTGGAAATATAAAACATGCAGCTTGTATACAACAGCTTGGCATTTCCTCATAATATATAATACAGTTACCTAATTGTGGGTAAAGAACCGATCCTAGATAAATACCACAGAGAAATGAAAATGCTGTTGAAACAGAAACTGGCCCAAGAGTTCTTAGCAGCACTGCTCACCACAGTAAAAAGGTAGAAACAACTCAAATGCCCATCAAGGGATGAACAGATGAACAAAACAGGGTTGATCCATAAACTACATTATTCTGCCAAATATAGAAATAAAGAAGAATGGTCCAAAGCTGATTTGAAAACACTGTGTGTGAAGAGTGTCCCCCAAAACTCGAGCATAGTTAACATATAATTAGCAATTCCATTTCAGGGCATTTGCGCAAATGACAGGAAAGCAGGGACGTAGATATTGCACACCTCTGTTTACAGCTGCATGAGTCACAACAGCCAAAATGTGGAGACGACCCGGGTGTCCACAGACAGATGAAAGCAATGTGGTCTCTACACAGTGGAGTAAACAAGGAGTCCTAGAAACTGCTGCACAGATGGACCCACAAAGCCATTATGCTCATGGAAATGCGCCCCTCCATAGAAGGAGAAATATTATGTGATCCTGCTTATTCAAGGTCCCAGAGAAACCAACTGAGGTAAAGTCTCGGGAACAGTTCCAGAAAAAGGAAACTGCATCAGGATAGTAAGACATGTGCACTCAGCTGGAGCGGATGGTGACAGCTGTGGTGGTTCTGTGCATTGGATTATCATGTGGAGACCCTAATACTTCCCTCATTTGCAGTCAGATATTGTTTCCCTGGAAGCGTGTCCCTGTTTGGGGTAGACACCACAGAAATTTCGTGTGAAGTGGAAACTGTGGCAAAGTGAGATGCTAGGAAATTCAGTATAAAGTGAATCTGTACTGACACTACAAGTTTTCTGTAGGTTTTAAATTGCTGGAAAGTAAATTAGTTTGCAAAATAACCATAAGAAAAGCACAGCAGACATAACAGCCTGTCAAGAGAGTCCAAGCACTTCCACCCAGTTCAAACAAATGGCACCTTGCAGGGGTCCAGGGCTCATTAGAAATCCTGTGGGAGGTTCCCCTGTAGCCACTTGGCCTTGGATGTTGGGAAGACCTGGGGTACAAACAGTGGAATTTTAGAATTCCAATTTCCCGCCCAACTTCACCAAAGTCCTGTTAGAACTAAAAATGAATTAAGTAAACTTGTAAGATACCAAACCAACTTATAAAAGTCGTTTGCTTGTATTCACTAATAACGAACCATCAGAGATTAAGAAAATAATGCCCTTTTCAAGTGCATCATAAAGAAGAAAGTGTTGTGTAAGAACAAATCAATTCCTACCATTTGCAACAACTTGGATGGAGCTAGAGGGTATTATGCTCAGTGAAGTAAGCCAGACGGAAAAAGTCAAGTACCAAATTATTTCACTCATACGTGGAGTGTAAGAATAAAGAAAAAAAATGGAAGAAACAAACCAGCAGCAGATTCACAGAACACAAGAATGGACTAACAGTTACCAAAGAGAAAGGCCCTGGGGAGGGAGGGTGGGAAGGGAGGGTAAGCGGGGAAAGGCATTATGATTAGCCCACATAATGTGCCAGGAGAGGTATGGGGAGGGCTGTCCAACACAGAGAAGACTAGTGATTCTACAGCATCTTACTACACTGATGGTCAGTGACTGTAACGGGGTGTGTGCTGAGGACTTGATAATGGGGGGAAACTAGTAACCATAATGTTGCTCATGTCATTGTAGATTAATGATACCAAGGAAATAAATACATAAGACTAAAGTGCTGTGGAAAAAACTGTAGTATTTCCAAAGTATCTCACCTAGCCTTCGTGCATCTCCACATCAGTAGGTGCTTCCAAGAAGTGGAGAGAAATAGTCCATCTCTCTATCAACAGGTAATTACGAGGGCGAGCGAGGGCATATTTGGACTGGAGAAGTTCGGTGGGGCCCCTTCTTCTGAAGCCTGGTTGTGACAGACACGGGCAAGCTGCAGTGGATTACTACTAGTAAGTAACAAATGGGTTTCTCCCACTTTATTTCTCCTTTTGACTGATTTCGGCTCAAAGGTATGTAGTTCAGGAATTTTCTCCAGAAGTTACAGGTACCTAAGAACAAACTTAACCGAGGAGGTGGGAGACCTGAAAATTGTGGACCCTGCAGATGTGGACGGGAAGAGTTAGGTTGTTACAAGTCCCTCCACACAGAGCAATGTGCACAATCCCTGCGACCCTCACCAAAATTCCATCGCACTTCTCACAGAAACTAAGCAAACACCCTGTAGGCTTGGTGGAACTGCATGGGACCCCATCCCCACAGCCGTCCTGGGAAAGCAGAGCAGGAGCATGGCACCCTTTCATCCCATTACAATGCAGTGCTGCAGCAACCGAGACCCCGTGTGGCGCCCAAGCAGAAGCGGGTGTGGTAACAGAACACGGGGCGCCCTCTGCTTCACCAATCCAGCTCTTCCCTTGGAGGCAGCACACGAGGCCCGGGCACAGGCCACGGATGGGGGGCAGCCCTGGGGAAGCTGGGCTGTGTCAGTGCCATGCTTAGCCTGGGGAGACTCTCCCAGGCGGACCCCACACTGGGGACTCTTCTCAGGAAAACACCCTGTGTGCTCAGCACACCGCAAGACCTGAACCCCAGGTAAGCAGGCCATTCAGCAACCAAGTCCCCTCTGGCCCATTACTATCTCAGAGCATTGTCAGGAAGGACGTCTGGAGCCTGGAGGGCCTCCCGCCGGTGCGGCCAATCCACCCACCGCACGGGCTCCCGGGGACGCGCTGGGCGAGGCTCACTCGCACCGGCACGGACTCAGCTGTGTCCCGGACTCACCCGCCCCCTCAACTCCACCCGTCGCGTCAGCCGCTCCTCCAAATTCAACTGAGACCCCTTTCCCTGCTGCAGGCCTTCCTCCACAGGCCTGTGAAGGGGAGCGCTCTGCAGGCGACGCACGGGGAGCCTCTCCTCACCTTTCCGTCCCGTGGCTCCTCAGAAAACCGAGTTTTCACGGCGGCCGCGGACGGCAGTGTCCTGGACGGTGCCGCACGGGAGCCTGAGGAATCCCATCTGCCGCCAGAGCCAGAAGGATGTCCTGGGGCCTGACCGCGCATGCGCCACGCAGGTCCACAGACAGGGTAAAGGCGTCGCCTGAGGGCCACGGTGGGCGGAGTACACCCACTTATTTCTAAGTTTTATGTGATAAGGGACGAGGGCTCACAGCTCGAGGAAGGTGGCGCCCCCTCGTGGCTCGATTGATGAATCACAAAATTTTGGAAAATCAAACCCCAATTTGCAGGATTTCCCATGTCTGGTATAATTTGTTGGAGAACATACAGAATGCAATGAAGGTACGCACAAGCTTTACAACTTACACAAAAATTCACTCAACATTCTCCATAGACAATTTTTAGGTGCAAAATTATAAAAATTCTATGTAAAAGCAAGAAAATCTATACACACTTGCTGATGACTTTTAACCACCAACACGAAAATCCTATACAAAAAAGAAAAAGGATACATCATGTGGGATTTATAGAATTAAGATTTCTACTCTATAAAGTCTTGTTCAAAGAACCGAAATCCAAATTACGCACTGGGAGAAAATGTTGGCAAATACATATTTTATAAAGTATTTGTACTCAAGATACACAAAAATCCATAAAACAAAAAAGAACCATTAAAAACTATCTTACCATTGAAAAGATAAGTCTCACTTTAGGATCCAAGAATTGCGTCGCTGTTATTTAGACAACTGCTTTGAAAAACTGTGTCTCAACAAAATTCACCATGCAATTTTACACAGTACCTCTATTCATAATGGCTAAAAACCTAAGGAAAACAGGATGTGCTTCAGTAGATGAATGCATTAGCGAACTGGGGTACATCCATTAACTTTCATTAAGACTTGTACGATTTGCCCAGTGAAGCTGGTGCCATGATCAACGGAGGTTACAGAAGGTCTACCCCATGTGAGAAATGGTTTCTAACACTTTTTTGTTACTGTGAGGGATCTCCCTTGGGCCAGCAGAAGGCTTCATTCATCCCGGTGGGGTTGGGACTCATCACCCTCCCAGTACACCACATGGATGTGTTTACCAACCTTGAATCTCTCCAAACTCCAATTGTTGAGACACAGGTATGACCTATTATTAACTCTGTTTTTATCCGCTCCCCTTTCTCTGGAGAATGGAGGGGTGAGGCTGAAAATTCCAAGCTTCTAGTCATGGCTTGGGCTTTCTGCCTTTCAGGCACCCAAGCAGAGCCCACCCAGAACCACCTACTTACAATAAAAGATGCTGCTATTACCCAGGAAATTCCCAGGGCTTTAGGATCCCAGTGTCAGGAATGAGACCCAGACCAATATACACTTTCTATTGTATTTCTGTGTTCATGTTGGCACATCCAGGGAGAGGGTCAGAAAGCTGTATTTCCACTATCCTAGGAGAAGAAGGACTTACAAAAAAAGCTAAGTTGACTTATTAAAAAAAGTTGTAATGTTTGACCACAAGGTGTATGCATTAGATTCCAACTACAAAGCTGATGTGGCTCTAGTGCCAAATGTTAGCTTCCACGGCTATGTGATGGTCTGACTGAGGCAGTTTCTATACCTGTCCATTTGCAGCTCTGGGTTGGGAGTGTAGACCCCTCCCATGGAGTAGTGGAAAGAGCCCTGGGCTCTGAGGAGAAGCCCGTGTTACACCAGAACTGGTACTTCAGCCTAAAGTTGCCATACAAACACAAGTTAAATTTGAATTTCAGAGAAGTAATTATTTTTTGGACATACCTATATTAAAATATTTTTTGCTATCATCTGAACTATATCCTGTGTTTTCACCCCATTTAACAGCCCTAACTTAGGCCAGTCATGTAAATGCTTGGAGCTTCAGTTTCCTTATATAAATGATAGTATGATGTCCAATGTAGAGTGCTGTGCTTAGCATCAACTGGGACCACTGCAGGAGCTGGGGAATTATTCTTGACCATCTTAGGGTTGCTGGGTCTGAAAACTAAACTGACAGACAGACTAACCAGAGAAAAGTACACCCACTTATTTATAAGTTTTGTGTGATATGGCAGACTTCACAAGGAAGTGATGACCCACAGAAACAGTTGGCCATGAGCATTTTTGTGCTGGGTTTGATAATGAGTGGACAGTTAGGGGAAAATAGTACAGGTTATGGAGTATGAGGTACTGTAATAAATACGGGGAACTTATCAAGGCCTGCTTATTAGGATTCTTCTTTGTGTCCCTATGTCTTCAAAGAAAAGGATTCTTCTTTCCTCTGGGCATAGGGAGGGTACGTCTCATAAGGGATATATGATCTGTTTCAGGGGGTAAGGACAGGGAGAAGGTCAGAGTGAACTTCCTGCCTCTTTGATTTTACCAAACTCCTTCAGTTTAAAATATTCAACATGCCAAGTTACCATAGTTTGGGGTAGCATATCCTGGACCCCATCATTACAGTGGTTGAGATGACCTAGAATCTGTAGTCTTAGCCTCTCCTAGAATCATTCTACAATAGTTATATGTCTGCCTGGAGTAAGACAAATTTGTGTTTTAATTCTTCTACTAAATATTGTTCTTGAATATCCATAAAGTGAGATAATAATAGTATTTACCTCAAATTGTATTTATGAGGCTTAAATGAGTCAATGAATGTAAAATGTTTAGTCCTGGGCATGGTACCTAATAAATGCTTAACAAATAATACCTAGTTAACCCTGCAGTTGTGCACATATGATGTAATATCACTCAAATGAATTGAGGAGACTTGGAAATGAATCATTCAACTGAGGATAATTTCCTGAGCCATATTTCAGCACTAAGTGCTGATGGGCAATACTTTTCCTTCCCACTGGTTATCATAAAGAGACATAATTGGACAAGATTAGATGGGGAAGACTTTTACAAGTCTTCCTGAGTATGTAAGAGACAAAGATAACACCTTTGTGATCATTTCTGAAGGGTATAAAACAATTTCCTGAATCTTAGCTCATTTTGTAAACTCAAAATGAACTGACAGCTGATGCCTGCATTTTCCCAGAGGCAAAAATATGCCTCATCTGCAAATGGTGGTTTCACTGCAGCCTTAGGTGTACTACCAGCGGAGGCTAAGACTCTTCCTATTCATCAAATGACGCTGCACCAGGCTGTGTCACAGCATTGTTGAATGGCAAGATAACCTTTCAGGAATTCTTTAGATCACTGATGGCCAAGGAGAATGAATTAACCACACAGAGCCCATCAGGGGATTTCAGGAAAGGCTATTAATACAGGAAAGCATTAAGATTTAACCACACAGATTGGTGGAAACACAGCTAGATATTAGTGGCAGCAGTTTCAGTTTAAAACATTTCTTTTACCTTGTTTAAAAAATGGATATTTGTTCAGCTGCATCTCCTGTACCGTCAGTGCTGACCTGTCAGGGACCTGAGATCTAATGGAAAAGTGAGCTGATATGCAAATGACAGCATCAGAACCAGGAGCTATCAGAAAAATGCAAAACCTAGCTTTTCTCCCCAACCCTGAGCCTATCACGATTTGGGTTGAAGATTTTTTAATGCTCCTTCTCTCTTTCTCTCTGCTGTTTTCTTTACCAACTTTTTCCATCCTAAAACTTTCAGAACTCAATCTCCATGTTGCTGCCTCCTAACTCATTTCTAACATTTGGTAGATTTACTTGCAGAAATAATTGTACCTTTCCACAAACTAATGTACTGGATGTGGAGTGGATAAATATCTGTTTATAGCACTTTAAGGGCAATAGGCAGAGTCACATCAATCAAGTGACTCAGTATGAACTGCCATTTAAGATACCCCGTGGGAGTGATTTTTTGTTCAGTTTAAGTGATTGTCATTTCTTTAAATTTCACATTTCTACAGATGCAACCAAGGCATGTTAGCTAATATAAAATGCAGAAGTAAAACATTTATTTATAAAGCAACAGCTTTGAAACAATATAGCATTCACAAGTCAAATACAGTTTCTTATTCTGTGATAAGCATTTGCTAACGTGAGGCTTTATTGTGTAAACCCACCTGCATATGCAATGGTAAACAATTTCCTGACAACTTTGGTTGAGTCACGAAATAGTCTTAAAGCTGAAACATAAGTTACAATTTCTGGTAAAACCTGGGGTCTTCTGTGAAGCCTCAGGAGTTTGATTTCCCATGAACATCTTTAGATTACCTTGTGGTTCCCAAGCCTCTGTTTTGGTTCCTTTTTTCTCACTTTTTCTTTCTCCAAGAAAAATTTAGAAAGTCATCATTACTGAACATGTGTTGACTGTTTCCCACCATACTCTCCATGTGTCTTTGCATCCCAGAAGGGGGCAGCTAGGCAGTGGGAATGGCAGTCTGGGGGTCTGATCAGCTGATCAGGCTGATATAACCAGTCTATCACCGTCATATCCCCTTCTCCTCACTTCCACCCTCTGCCTTCCCACCTTCTTCCACTCTCACCAGGACTTTAGACAAAGGTAATAGAACATGAGCTTTGGGGTCAGGCACACCTGTCTTTGAATCCTCCCACCTCCCAAGCTGTGTGACCTGATAAGCTGCCTGCTCCACCCTGTCACTGTTCCTTCATTTGACATGTGGCCAGGGTCACCATTTGACCTGCTATTTCTGGGCAAGTCTAGGAGTATGCTGTGTATCCTGACATACTCATCAATATTGCCTCTGTTCAATGTCTCAAGTATCCTGAACAGACCATAAAAATGAGGCATTTTAGGTGTCTACTATAGTGCCCAGTAAATAGTTCCTTGAGATGATAACTTCTACTGTTATTAATAATTATTTGAAGTGATCTTCCCACCAGAACTCAGTGGATTACTTGATGTGATGAGCTGGATGTGAGCTTAGAACTGAAAAATCCACTTTGTTTTAGCACTTTGTTTTAGAAACAAATAACACACCTAGTTTTGTTTTACAATCTCAACTGAATGTAGGGCTCACCAGAATAAAGCCACCAGAGCAAGAAGCAGTAATGACCAGTTTAAGGTGGAAAGGAGAATGGAAATTAGGCACAATTTCATTGTGAGCAGGGAAAAATTGACACTTAAAGCAAAAAAAATAAAAATAAACTATTTCAGAGCAGGGTAGAATAAAGGTCAGGCATAGATGGCTTTTCCAAAATTAGTTCTCCTCCGTGAGCTCCGTGGGTAGAGCCTGAGATGAACAGCCTGCCAGCACAGGGCCTTTAGAAGACAGGTGAAGTGTCTCAGCAGAGAGGAGGGGGCCCCAGTGATGCTCAAGGTAAAACATCATCTATAGTGGAAATAGCAGACGAATTCACAGGAAAATCTTTGTTAGGGAGAAAAACAATAACTGGCCTTGTCTTACTTTTTCTGAGTCATCAACCCACTGCCAGACAGATTAACTGCTCAAAGTTATATGCCAGACCCTGGACTACATCCTGGTCATGTGGGATGTGACACACATTACCTGCCCCAAGTAGCTCAGACTACAGACAAGGAGAGACACATGGCAGTGACAGCACTCTGTGCTGTGGAAAGGCATGCTGTGTAAGTTGGGAAGGGTAACCTCAGTAACAAAGGGCCCCAAGCCCTGTTGCTAGCCACAATAGATGGCATTTCCTGCCGTCATTGCAGAATAGTGCAGGAGTTTGCAAGGTAGTTTTCATGTGCTCTAACTATTTCCATGGCCTTAGAGTTTTCTTTTGGATACTTCACATCCAGTCAACAGGTAGAAGAAAGAGGAAACTGGAGGGTGTCACAGGAATATTTTTTGGGCTAGGTTTGGAAGTGGTGCCCACAAGCCATTCGTCAGAGCTGGTCATATTGGCCCCACATAATGCAGTACCTGGGCAGCCATTTTCTGGTAACAATTCTACAGGATGAATGGGGAGAATTAATCTTTTCTGATCAGCCAGCTGTTCATGGGACTTATACATGGAGGTGGTATGTGAGGGCAGTTCAGAGGAGAGAGATAACCCAACTGTGCATGTGTGTGTGTGTGTGTGTGTATTTCTTGGGTGAGGGGCAGATATTAGCAATATCTCCATGGAATAATTGATATTTTAACCAAGTTTTACAGGAGAAATAGTATTTAACTCATGAAGGGCATTGGGAGAAGGAAGGCAGTTTAAATATAAGGAACAGCATGTGCAAAGGTACTGGAGAGTTCATCCCATCATCTATACAACAAATACTATAAACGTGTCTTTGAAGTGCCAGAAATCATTCAAAATTCTGGGAATGCTGCTGTATACAGAACAGACAAGGCCTCCACTTGCCTCAACCCATATTCTAGTGGAAGGAGACAAACCACACAGAAGCAACTATGTACACAACCCCAAACATCAAATAGCATGTTGTGTGGGAGAAGCGCATGCCTGTAAGTAGGGCTAGAGCAAAGGGTGAATGTTGAAAGTGTGGAAAAAGGAAGTGATAAATGATGAGACTGGAGAAGATGGAAAAGGCCAGCCAGGAAGTGGCCTTCATGCATTAATGGGCACCAGCAAGAGGAGACGGGCAGAGCTGTGAATTGTGGAAGCTCCCTGGCTTATGGCAGAGAGACGCCAGGTGTGGGTGCAGAGAGCCTGGTTAAAAGGCGTCTGAATAGACTTGGGATGAAAGAGGAGCCATGGTTGGAGGGGTGGAAATGTGAGTGGGTGCAGTGCACACAGGGGAATTGCCCCTCCTTCCAGGTTTCAGGCAGAAAATGGGAAGAATGTGTTTGCATAACCCAGTCCAGTCCTTTTGGTTTGTGTACGTTTTTACTTTTAAAAATTTGTATATATACCCTCACAGAAAAATCTAAAACTTAAAATGTTACCGAGTTATCAGACAGTGCTGGGTACAGAGGAATACATGTACATGTCTGTGTGTACACAGACACATATATATTTATTTCTATGTACATAGATATATTTTGTAGACAGTGCTTCTCCTGTGTGTACACAAGCTCCCCAGCTGTCTCTGCCCATTTCCCCACCACAGACACTCTCCTCCCTCCACCTGTACTCTGATACCTGCATCAGTTGGAATCACTGTGTGGAAGCCCACACCTTGCTGGGGCTCCAAGGTAGCCCCCCTCGAAATTCCCTCCAAACCCTGATCAGGCTCCGACAACTGATCCCAGGCCAGGCCGCCACCTACTGAGGATGCCCCCTTCATCCTGCCTGGGCTCTGGGCCCTGCTTCAGTCATCACAGCATCCCTACACAACCTCCACAGCCACCTACCTCACTCAGACCTCCTTAGGAGCTCTACAACAACACATTTCCAGAAGAGAAGGGGGGAAAGAACAAGGGCAAGACAAAAAGTTCAAACGCACACATTTTTTTTTAAATCAGAAGATGGAGTTGACAGAGATGGAAGCAAGACTCATGTGTTTTTATTTAATGTTGATTTTTTGACCAAGTAAATCCTTAAATATTTAAACATGAGTTCCTAAAATTGAAAGTAAGTACACTTACATCCCTAATTCATAATTGATCAAGAAAATAACTGTTGCAATGCTTTAAGGCAAATGTTTTAGCCTGCTTAGGGGGATGTGTTCTCAGGATAAAAGAAATGTAAAGTTTAACTCAGGAGTTAAAAGCAATAATACTGACATTGTTATTTTAGAACTAATATATGTATTAAAAGATACATAAATAAATGTTAATATTAGCAAACGTTTTCTGTGTAAGAGAAAAGCAATGTTAGTATAAAAATTTAAGTTAAAGTAGAACTTCAGTATTGTTACATTTGTATAGAAAATTTCAATATGAACAAAGAATTTAAAATATATACCTGTGTATTTTCCCTATTTTTGACCATTGAAGAGCCTAGAAGCTTTGATGACCCAGTGGCAATGAGCACTCTCAGCAGCCAGAGTTTTGTCTTTACCTAGTTTCCCCATGAAAGGAATCAGGGCTCTTTAGAGAAGTGGCTGATTCTGGGTCTGGGAGTGGGAGTGCACTAGGTGAGCTGGGGACACCTTCCTGTGCCTGGAAAATAGGCAGTTTGAAGGTGCTCTTACTGGCCAAAGATGGGAAATCGCAACTTCAAAATGAATGAAATCCACTGACAATATGCAAACTTGTAAGTCTATAAAATGATACTCAGAAAAGAGAAAAACAAAGATAAAACAGGCAAAAAACATTTGAGGTCTACTCCTTACTATTAAAGGGACAATCCAAATGCAAAGCTATATACTTTGCCTATACAGAAGAAGCCGTTGATGAGATGAATCTCTCCCTTGCTCTTTCTCTCTGACAAAGATGGCCAACTAATAAACATAAAAGGAATCATAAAAATAGAGAAATCAACATTTTGCAACCCCTGGTGAAGTCACTGATGGAGGCAAGAATCATCAATGGATGATTAAGCCATTAATTAGGTGATACACTGATGGAGAGCTGGATCCCCTAGTACTGCTCAAGTCTGACTCCACAGATTATCTGATGGTTTAAAAAAAGAAATAGAACTTTATGAGGGAGAGATGAGGCTGTCTTTGCTACTGTTAAAGAGTCAGTTAGATGTACCTCATGAGGTAAAGTAATATCATACAGCATCAATGATGATGTCTTGCCTGAAATGTTTAACCTGAATGTAATTCAGCCTCTATATCCACACTCCAGTTACAGAGAATTCATGGGTAAGTGAAATAAGGTAAATGCCACCAAAAATTCAGAAGCTGGACAAATTCAGAAACTAGGCCATTCTGAGGGACATCTGGCCTTGTCTCTTCAACAAGTTAATGTCATGCTAGAGAAAGGGGCAGGGGAGCAAAATTCTAGATTATAAGTGACTTAAGAAATGTGACGAACAAATACTGTGGGGAGTGGATCCTGCTAGGACAAAAATGGGGGTAACATACAATTTTTGGAGCGATTCAAAAATTTTGAATATGGATCAGATATTAGATGATGATAATAGAAAACTACCATTACTTATGTTAGCTATATAATGGTATTGATTTTAAGTAGGAAAATGTTCTGATTTTAATGATGTCCATTTAACTTATTTAAAATATTTTGGCTAAAAAAATTGATGATGTAAACATGTCAAAACTGTTAATATCTATTAATCTAGGTAATGGATATGTAGGCAGTCATTATTCTCTATTTTCCTGTGTGTTTGGAAATATTTATGATAAAATGTTAAAAGCAATTCTGATTCCTAGGCTCCAACCCAGACCCACCAAATGAACCTAAATCCTTGCTGACATCTGTATTTTACCGCATATCCCATCTCAATGAAGGAATGAGTGAATTAATGACTTTTTCATCTGTTGTAATATTTCTAAAAAAATGTTTATAATGCCCCTACTAGAAGCCAGGAACTTTTCTAGGTGCTGAAGATTCAACTCTGAATGAAACATACACAATGGATCATAAACCTGTGGAGCGAGGTACGCTGCCTTCTATACAGTAAGCCTCTGTAAAGCCAACCTATTTTTTAAAACTGTTAAATATAACACAAACCCAGAACACTGCCTAAAACAGATGGACAGATTAATGAATTGTTAGGCAGTAATACCGCCACCACCGACAGGACCCAGAGTCCTGCCCATCAGCCAGGAGTATCCCAGGACCCCGCTCCCATCCACAGCCTCCCCAAGAGCAGGACTCAGAATGCCACTCTGAGGAGCAGAAGCAGAGTTTAGAGCCCAGCCCCCAACATTCCTCTGAGTATTACCTTGCCCCACAAAAGGAAGATCCTACATTTTCCCTTTTGTTCAAAAGGACCTATTTGCAAAATTTCACAGAACATCTCCACTCAGACATGTGTATTACACATGTGACTCTCACTTTATAATATCAAGTAAATGCAGCAGCTCCAGGAAAGCTTTTTCCTGATTCACAGCGAATTTCAAGAACATAAAGTCATAAAAGGTGCAAACGCAAAATTCTATGATGGTGGGATGAAGAAATTTAAGTGTTATTTAGAGTAACCTCAGAGTCGGCCTCAAATGAGTAATGGTAATGTCGAGGAGGCTGTCTGCTGTCATGTGGAGTGATGTTAAGAGGTGACCTGAGGTGTTGCTTGTTACTTAGGCTAGTTGAATCAACAGAGAAATAAGCTTTTCTCCATTTTTAATTTTTTTTAATAAAAAAGAACTTTAATCTTCTCCGCATATTTTATGACTTTTTCCCTTCTCATCTCTAGGTCTCTCAGACCCAGAGATGAAATATAGTGAAAATGGACAATGTGTCCCCTGCCTGACTGTTCTCAGAATGCACAAACCTTGGAAACAATCCAAGGATTGAAAACTAAAGAGACTGCATTTCATGCGGCATTCTCAAAGCTCTAACACTAGGTATTTGTAAATGCACAGTGAAACACCATGTAGGCAGACTGCCGTGGGCATTAAGTAAATAATAGGCACACAGTGCAGCTTGGGGCATATCCCAGGACAGGGAGAGTTCAGGGGCAGCTGATGAGAGTGGGCAGGTCTCCCCTTTCAGCAACTCCATTTCTTGCCTATGTGGCCTGGGGCCCATGTGGAGCAGTAGCCTCAGCCCCTTGTGTGCAAATGGGGAACATGCCGTTGCCTCCCAGGAATGCTGTGAGGACTGCTGGCAACTTCCATACACCTGGCGTCCGCATGGCCACTCTGCCTCCATTAACTACTTCACACCTCCTCGAGGTTTCTACCCCCTTGCTACTCAGGAGCAACTAGAAAATGTAGGAAACACACGTCTTTTTAAAGGGGGTGCTTTTGCCATTTCTACCCTCACCCCAGACAGGAGGCACCATGATTGCATCCTGAGACATCTTTTAATAGTTGTAATCACTTCCAACCTCTGTAATCTCTCTAAACCTCAATTTCCTCAAGTACAAAATGAGGATCGAGACGCCCTTACAATGGGTCGGAGTGAAGAGTAAATGAAATAGGGCATTTTTGTTTCTGTTAGTGGTGAGTCTGCGATGTTTCCCCAGGTCTGCTGCACAGACAGGACCCACGTCATCCCTCCTGGAATGAACACAGCCGAGACCGTGGGCCTTGGGATGCAGCAGTGGGGCTGAAGGGTGACAGACGTGGCCTCGGGCACATGAAGCAAACTCCTGCCGCAGCCCGGGATCCCCACAGTGAGACCTGTAAAATGTCAGAGACGATCAGGGGCGATCGCTCTATGCTTCTCTCCACCTCTCCCTGCCTTTCCCGGGTGGTGAAGTCTCCCGCTACGGCCTCAACATCTTCCTTGGGGTTTGGAGCTTGACACTCTATAAGTTTTAATGAGGAATAATAGCCAAATTTGGCTCTTTTTGTTTTCTCTTGTTCAAATACTTGTATTTGTTTGCTCTCTGGATGAAAAATACAAGTGTATCATGTCAGTATTGGGCTGGACATTAAATAAAAGTTAGACAGCATGGAGTGTCGTCAGTGGAGCAATGGGATTTACCCTTGGCTCTGGGGTTCAGGGTATAGTCTTCCTGGCCACTGAGTCACTGGGGGGTGGCATCCTCACCAGGAGCTAGAGGTACAGGCCATTTCTTTCTGGAATCTTCTTAAAGGGCCTGTGGTATCACAAGTGTGTTCTTTACTTTCATGTTTTTTAATTTTTTTCATTTAAAAGAATTCCATGTATTCATAATGTTTTTTAAAAAATTGGAAAGCCATATAAAATGAATATGTCATTTTCGGAGTAGCTATTTATTGTGGATCTGACTTTTGGCAGACTTTTTTACTTCAATGTTTGATAAATTTTTAGGACTATAAAACAATGGTTTCTTCTCTAGGAAGCTATTAAAATGTCAAGGCATTAAAATTTCTGTCACTCTTTTTCTCTCCTCTTTTATAGCTATAGATGTAATTTAATGGAGTGAATTATTCCATCTAAAGGCAGACCTAGAAGTAGTAATTCTATGCAGGCCGCCCAGTAAAGGTGGCAATATTGATTGATTGTTTCTTTTGGTAATTATTGATAGGAATATCTCATAATCATTAATATTTTTAAAGCATGGTTTACATGATATAGAGTCATGTTACTAGCCCTATATCAATCGTCTGCTCAGAAGAGAATTTTGAAATGTAAGAGCAACTGGGTACATATAAATGTGATATCAAGAAGTATATACCAGGAGGAGGGATCGGAAGATGGCGTCATGAGTAGAGCAGCGGAAATCTCCTCCCCAAACCACATATATCTATGAAAATATAACAAAGACAACTCTTCCTAGAATAAAGAGCAGAGGACACAGGACAATATCCAGACAACATCCACAACTGAGAAAACCCAGCGCCATGCAAAGGCGGTAAGATACAAGCACCAGTCCGGCGGGTGCCGAGCGCCCATACCCCCAACTCCCGGTGGGAGAAGTATAGGCAGAGCGGAAGGGAGAAGGAGCCCATAACTGCCGAGCACCCAGCCCCAGCCATCCTGGCTAGAGTGTAGACACAGTGCGTTTGCAGGGGACCCTGGATACTAGGAAAACAGGGCAGCAAGAACAGTGAGCAGGCACCAGAGGCCTGGTACCGGAGGACACCAGAAAAGCGAGTGACAATTTTTTTTCTGTTTTGTTTTGGCGAGCGCTTTTTGGAAGTCTTAAAGGGATACGGACACCAACACTAGGGAAACAGGGCAGAAAGTCTGGTGAGAAGATGCCTGAGGCTGGCGCCGGAGAATAAAGTAAAACGAGAGGACAACATTTTTTTTGTTTTCTTAATTGGAAATTTTTTCTTGTTGTTCTCGTTGTTTTGTTTAGGCGGGTATTTTTTGGAAGTCTTAAAGGGGCAGGGTGGGACACTTAATCCAGTTGTAGGGAATCTGGGGATCTCTGGGCAAAATAACCCCTCGGCTGCAGGGAGCAGGGAGGCACCTTACAGAGATAAATAGCCTTCCAGCGGCTCCCAATCCAACGCAACTCAAACACATTGGAGCAGCTGCCCAAACCAGGCCACGCCCAGAGCAACAGCAGAGATAAACTAAATAGCAGTCGGGGAGGAAGCAGAAACCGTGTCTGCACGAAGCTGCCCAGGACAAGCCACTAGAGGTCGCTGTTATTCCAGGAGAGGAGGGCCACAAACCAACAAGAAGTGATGTCCTTCCAGCCGTCACTCATCCCAGTTCTGCAAACTATTCCTATCACCATGAAAAGGCAAAGCAACAGGCAGTCAAAGATCACAGAGACAGCACCAGAGAAGGAGACAGACCTAACCAGTCTTCCTGAAAAAGAATTCAAAATAAAATCATAAACATGCTGACAGAGATGCAGAGAAATATGCAAGAGATATGGGATGAAGTCTGGAGGGAGTTCAAAGATGCCAGAAAGGAGATCACAGGAATGAAACAAACTCTGGAAGGGTTTATAAGAAGAATGGATAGGATGCAAGAGACCATTGATTGAACTGAAACCAGAGAATAGGCTCGCATAGGAGCTGACATACAGGGAGATAAAAGGATCTCCAGGAATGAAACAAAATTAAGAAAACTATGAGACTAATACAAAAGGAACAATATCTGTATTATAGGGGTTTCTGAAGAAGAAGAGAGTGGAAAAGAGATGGAAAGTATCTTAGAAGAAATAATTGCTGAAAACTTCCCAAAACTGGGGGAGGAAATAATCGAAGAGACCACGGAAATACACAGAACCCCCAACAGAAAGGATCCAAGGAGGAAAACATAAAGACACATAATAATTAAAATGGCAAAGATCAAGGACAAGGAAGTAAATTTAAAGGCAGCTAGAGAGAAAAAGGTCACCTATAAAACAAAACCCATCAGGCTAACATCAGACTTCTTGACAGAAACCATACAGGCCAGAAGAGAATGGCATGATATATTTAATACAATGAAAGAGAAGGGCCTTGAACCAAGGATACTGTATCCAGTACGACTATCATTCAAATATGACGGTGGGATTAAACAATCCCCAGACAAAAAAAAGCTGAGGGAATTTGCTTCCCACAAACCACCTCTACAGGACATATTACAGGGACTGCTCTAGATGGGAGCACTCCTAGAAAGAGCACAGCACAAAACACCCATCGTATGAAGAATCGAGGAGGAGGAATAAGAAGGGAGAGAAGAAAAGAATCTAAAGACAATGTATATAACAGCTCAATAAGTGAGCTAAGTTAGGCAGTAAGATACTAAAGAGGCTAACCTTGAACCTTTGGTAACAACGAATTTGAAGCCTGCAATGGCAATAAGTACATATCTTTCAATAGTCGCCCTAAATGTTAATGGGCTGAATGCACCAACCAAAAGACACAGACTAATAGAATGGATAAACAAGCAAGACCCATCTATATGCTGCTTACAAGAAACTCACCTCAAACCCAAAGACATATACAGACTAAAAGTCAAGGGATGGAAAAACATATTTCAAGCAAACAACAGCGAGAAGAAAGCAGGGGTTGCAGTACTAATATCAGACAAAATAGACTTCAAAACAAAGAAAGTAAGAAGAGATAAAGAAGGACACTTCATAATGATAAAGCTCTCAGACCAACAAGAAGATATAACCACTCGAAATATATATGGACTCAAAACAGGAGCACCAGCATATATGAAACAAATACTAACAGAACTAAAGGGGGAAATATTCTGCAATGCATTCATTCTAGGAGACTTCAACACACCACTCACCGCAAAGGATAGATCCACCGGGCAGAAAATAAGTAAGGACACGGAAGCACTGAACAACACAGTAGAGCAGATGGACCTAATAGACATCTATCGAACGCTACATCCAAAAGCAACAGGATATACATTCTTTTCAAGTGCACATGGAACATTGTCCAGAATAGACCACATAATAGGCCACAAAAAGAGCCTCAGAAAATTCCAAAAGATTGAAATCCTACCAACCAACTTTTCAGATCATAAATTCATAAAACTAGAAATAAACCATACAAAGAAAGCAGAGGCTGACAAATATATGGAGACTTAACAACACCCTCCTAAATAATCAAAGGATCAATGACCAAATCAAAATGGAGATCCGGCAATATATGGAAACACATGACAACAACAACCCTAAGCCCCAACTTCTGTGCGACACAGCAAAAGCAGTCCTGAGAGGAAAATATATAGTAATACAAATCCAAGCATATTTAAAAAAGGAAGAACAATCCCAAATGAATGGTCTAATGTCACAATTATCGAAATAGGAAAAAGAAGTACAAGTGAGTCCTAAGGTCACCAGAAGGAGAGACATAATAAAGATCAGAGAAGACATAAATAAAACTGAGAAGAATAAAACAATAGCAAATATCAATTACACCAAAAGCAGGTTCTTCGAGAATATAAACAAAATAGATAAGCCTCTAGTTAAACTTATTAAGAAGAAAAGAGAGTCAACACAAATCAACAGTATCAGAAAGGGCAAAGGAAAAATCACGAGAGACCATACAGAAATACAAAGAATTATTAGAGAATACTATGAAAACCTATATGCTAACAAGCTGGGAAACCTAGGAGAAATGAAAAATTTCCTACAAAAATACAAGCTTCCAAGACTGAACCAGAAAGAAACAGAAAATCTAAACAGAACAAATTACCGGCAACGAAATTGAAGCAGTAATTAAAAAACTACCAAAGAACAAAACCCCGGCCAGGTGGATATACCTCGTAATTTTATTAGACATGCAGGGAAGACATAATACCCATTCTCCTTAGAGTTTTCCAAAAAAATAGACGAGGAGGGGTTACTCCCAAACTCATTCTATGAAACGAACATAACCCTAATACCAAAACCAGGCAAATACCCCACCAAAAAAAAAAAATACAGACCAATATCCCTGATGATCATAGAAGCAAAAATACAAAACAAAATATTAGCAAACCAAATTCAAAAATACATCAAAAGGATCATACAACATGACCAAGTGGGATTCATCCCAGGGATGCAAGGATGGTACAACATTCGAAAGTCCATCAACATCATCCACCACATCAACAAAAAGAAAGACAAAAACCACATGATCATCTCCATAAATGATGAAAATTATTTGACAAAGTTCAACATCCATTTATGATAAAAACTCTCAGCAAAATGGGAATAGAGGGAAAGTACCTCAACATAATAAAGGCCATCTATGATAAAAACACAGCCAACATTATATTGAACAGCGAGAAGCTGACAGCATTTCCTCTGAGGTCGGGAACTAGACAGGGATGCCCACTCTCTCCACTGTTATTTATCATAGTACTGTAGGCCCTATCCAGGGCAATCAGACAAAACAAAGAAATACAAGGAATCCGATCGGTAAAGAAGAAGTTAATCTGTCACTATTTGCAGAAGACATGATACTTTACATAAAAAAACCTTATAGACTCCACCCCAAAACTACTAGAACTGATATCGGATTACACCAAAGTTGCAGGATACAAAATCAACACACAGAAATCTGTGGCTTTCCTATACACTAACAATGAACAAACAGAAAGAGAAATCAGGAAAACAACTACATTCACAAATGCATCAAAAAAAATAAAATACCTAGGAATAAACCTAACCAAAGAAGTGAAAGACTTATACTCTGAAAACTACAAGTCACTCTTAAGAGAAATTAAAGGGGACACTAACAGATAGAAACTCATCCCATGCTCGTGTCTAGGAAGATTTAACATCATCAAAATGGCCATGCTGCCCAAAGCAATATACAGATTTGATGCAATCACTATGAAACTACCAGCAACATTCTTCAATAAACTGGAACAAATAATTCAAAAATTTATATAGAAACACCAAAGACCCCCAATAGCCAAAGCAATCTTGAGAAAGGAGATTAAAGAAGGGGGGATCTCACTCCCCAACTTCAAGCTCTATTATAAAGCCATAGTAATCAAGACAATTTGGTACTGGCACAAGAGCAGAGCCACAGACCAATGGAACAGACTAGAGAATCCAGATATTAACCCAGACATATATGGTCAATTAATATTTGATAAAGGAGCCATGGACATACAATGGCGAAATGACAGTCTCTTCAACAGATGGTGCTGGCAAAACAGGACAGCTACATGTAGGAGAATGAAACTGGACCATTGTCTAACCCCATATACAAAAGTAAATTCAAAATGGATCAAAGACCAGAATGTAAGTCATGAAACCATTAACTCTTGGAAGAAAACATAGGCAAAAACCTCTTAGACATAAACATGAGTGACCTCTTCCTTAACATATCTCCCCAGGCAAGGTAAACAACAGCAAAAATGAATAAGTTGGACTATATTAAGCTGAATAGCTTCTGTATGGCAATAGACATCATCAATAGAACAAAAAGGAACCCTATAGTATGGGAGAATATATTTGAAAATGACACATCCGATAAAGGCATGATGTCCAGAATATATAAAGAGCTCACTCGCCTCAACAAACATAAAACAAACAACCCAATTAAAAAATGGGCAGAGGAACTGAACAGACAGTTCTCCGGAAAAGAAACACAGATGTCCAACAGACGCATTAAAAAATTCTCCACATCAATTATTATCAAAGAAATGCAAATTAAAACTACAATGAGGTATCACCTCACATTAGTAAGGATGGCTGCCATCCAAAAGACAAACAACAACAAATGTTGTCAAGGCTGTGGAGAACGGGGAACCCTCCTACACTGCTGGTGGGAATGTAATTTAGTTCAACCATTGTGGAAAGCATTATGGAGTTACATCAAAATGCTTAAAACAGATTTACCATTTGACCCAGGAATTGCCCTCCTAGGAATTTACCCTAAGAATGCAGCAATCAAGTATGAGAAAGATCAGTGCACCCCTATGTTTATCGCAGCACTATTTACAGTAGCCAAGAATTGGAAGCAACCTAAATGTCCATCGATAGATGAATGGATAAAGAAGATGTGGTACATATACACAATGGAATACTACTCAGCCATAAGAAAAGGGCAAATCCTACCATTTGCAGCAACATGGATGGTGCTGGAGGGTATTATGCTCAGTGAAACAAGCCAAGCGGAGAAAGAGAAATACCAAATGATTTCACGTATCTGTGGAATATAAGAACAAAGGAAAACTGAAGGAACAAAACAGCAGCAGAATCACAGAACTCAAGAATGGACTAACAGGTACCAAAGGGGAAGGGACTGGGGAAGATGGGTGGGTACATCGGGATAAGGGGGAGAGAAGTAGGGGGGTATTAAGATTAGCATGCATGGGTGGGTAGGAGAAAATGGAGGGATGTACAACACAGAGAATGCAAGTAGTGATTCTACAACATTTTGCTATGCTGATGGACCGTGACTGTAAAGGGGGTGTATGGGGGTACATGGTATAGGAGAGAGCCTAGTAAACATAATATTCATCATGTAAGTGTAGATTTGTGATACCAAAAAAAAAAAAGGCTGTTCCTGTGTGTTAACATCCAACTAGTCCTACACAAGTGTATAAAGGGTATATAAAAGTGTAGGCAAAGGGACTGTTTGTGTTTATAGAGAGGATAAAAGCCTAATTGATCTACCCCGAAAATGAACTAAAATATGATATGAAAAAGCTTCCAACATCAGCATTCTCTGGAAGACTCATACCAGAAGATGATCATCAAAACCCCCAAAAAAGATCCACGCAGTTCTATAGCTGTAGATGCACTCATCCCACCAGTTCTTTGATTTGCCATGGGAATGAAGAAGGAGATATCTAAGCTGGCCTGTGCATACAGCAAAACATCAAATTTGACTGGATCTATACTGTTGGAACTCAACCAAGAATTAGAAGGGCAAATTGTAGCGCTCCAAAATCTTACAACTACAGACTATTTACTGTTAAAAGAACATAAGGGATGTGAACATTCCCCAGGAATGGGTTATTTAAATTCTTTGATTTCTCTCTGACTGTTCAAGTTCAGTTGGACAAAATCGACCATATCATAGATAAGTTTTCACAAATGCCTAAGGTGCCGAACTGGATTTCTTGGTTTCACTGGAGATGGCTGGTAATTACAGGTATGCTTTGGTTATGTAACTATACTCCTATTATGTTAATGTGTGTGCGCAATTTAAGTAGTAGCTTAAAACCTATACATGCTGAAGTTACTCTAAAAGAAGATATGTGAAAGAAGTAATCAATCTTCCCATGTTTTATTCTGCCTGCTACTTCTATTGCTTTTCTTCTTAATTCCTAATTACAACCCTTAAATAAAATTCGTGCCTCATATCAAAGTTACCGAGTATCATAATTCCTGCAAGTGTTAAAGATACCTCAAGACAAATGCTGGGAATAGAAGCTACAGGGCATAAATATGCAAACAAATTAAAAGCTAACCATTTCAAACAATAAGGCTTCTCTCTCACTTACCAAATTTACATTTCCCTGTATGGCTGTAGAAGATGACTGGTTAGCCAGAGATGGGTAAGATTCCTCAAGGGAGGAACAAACTAAGACAGGCACAATTGCATTGTGTCATCAGATGAGAAATTGGGGATCAACAGAGGTGAGGCTTAGAACCACACCCCCCCTGTTCTGAGAGAAATCTTCTGCATACGTGGATGTTTTATTGCCCTTGTCTAGCTTGGATTAACACATAGTCTACAGGCACACACCTGATCATCTACATTTGCTCTCTTACAACACTAAACTATGTTTTCTACCTTTATCGTGTATCTACCTACCACTTCCGCTTTTTATTAAAAATAATAATAGTAAAGAGAGAAATGTGGTACTCACATATAAATCAAGTATAAAAATCAAATGAGTATTCATATTTGAACTGACTGTTTATAGTTCATAATGCATGAGCAAAACCGAAAGTTTCTGTGATGACTGCCCTTGTACTGATCACCATGTAACTAATTCACTATGTAAGAATTTGTTCTCCATGGAAGAACTTGTTTGTTATGCCTCAGAAGAATGGAGACTGACGAAAACTAGTCTTAGGGTGGATTAATGATTGTCCATTGATCATTGACTTCCCTATACAGAAATTTATTGTTGTTGAAAACCATTTGATCTATAAATATGAGAGATGCCCTAACAAACAAACAAACAAAAAATGTACAAACTTCCAATTGTAAAATAAATAAGTAACCATGATGTAATGTATAGCATAAGGAATATAGTCAAAATATTGTAACAACTTGGTATGGTGATAGCTGGTACCTAGAATTATCATGGATATAAATGTTAAATCAATATGTTGTTCGCCTGAAACTAAAGTAATGTAATACTGTGTGTCAAATACCCTTCAATAAAATATAAATATATTAAAAAAAAAAGAAATAGATTTATTAGATAGATGGTAGATATTCATAGATTAAATGAAAAGATTGACAGAGATGACAGAATGATTAGATATATATAGATGACAGATGATAGACTAAATAGAATAGATGATGTAGGGAGGTTATATTAGAAAGATAGATGATAGATAGGTACAGAGTTATGAACTGAATTTTTGGGACCTCACCTCACCATCTTCCGCTCCTCTAACCATCCGCCCAAACCACACACACACACACACTCACACACACACACACACACACACATACATACACTCACACAAGTTCATATTTGAACTGAGACAGGGTTGAAGACCTAACCCCCACTGTCATGGTATTGGGAGGTGGGGCCTTTGGAGGTAATTGGGTTTGGAAGATATCATGGGGGTGTGGGTGGAGCTGCCATTATGCAGTCAGTGCTATTAAGAGGAATTGAAAACAGAGCTTTCTCCCTTGACCCTGTGAGGACACAGCATGGATGTGGCCATATGCAAACCAGAAGAAGGGACCACACCAGGAACTGAACCTGCCTTGGTCTTGGACTTCTGCTTTCAGAATAGGGAGAAATCAGTGTCTATGGATGAAAATCCCACTCAATGACACTCTGGTTATCAGTTTGAGCAGGCTAACATAGACATGTAGGAATACAGAGATGCACTTAGACGACGGATGGAGAGAACCTACGCATAGATATACGTGCTAAGCTGTCTGCATAGGTATTTGTATCCAACCACCTCTGCACTTTGAAGTTTGCACCGTATGGGGGAAACACCAGGAGCACAACCTATGCACGTTTCTTTTTTAATGTGTGGGCTGCAGTTTCCGCTAACTGGGGTCTCCGTTAACACTCAGCCGTGTGTGCGTGTCTTTACGTGTGCATGTGTGTGTGTACACCACTGCCTCTATCGGTCTACAATAACAGGAGATGCAAAAGTAACAAAGGAACGCAGGTAAGGCAAACATCTTGCAAACTATGACCAGAAAGAGTACAATTATCCACTAGCCTCTGGGGCTATCTTTGCCAAGTGTTTCTATGCAGTTTTAGAAAGATATTGCTGGAAATGTTGCTGGGACCATTCTGAACCATCAAGTTAGTTAAGGTAATAAGCCAGGACAGGAGAGCAGCAAAGAGCACAAACGGTGTGTCTCCTACGTATCAGGCCAAGGTGTACAGGCTTTAATTCTACTACACCACTTCATCTCACCATGGCTGACATTTGATGACCTTATTCAACACCTTCATCTGTGAGTAAAAAGTTACTTCAGAATCACCTCCCTTAACAGAAAATAAATAAGTGCAGAGACATAAACATTCCTAGAATTCCTGTCACCATCACACAACTCTTTATGCTCAGCACCCTTTTCATATGAACGGAAATATAGCTCTAAATGCTACTAATCCATTTTAGATAGACCTCACTCACATCTAAATGCCTAAATGCACTGAAACTCAACCTCCACCTTGACAGCAGAGGGGAGCAGTTTTCCCACATGCAAGCTGGCCTGCCACCTTAGCAAGCCCATCGGCCGCCGGCACCCAAGAGCACCGCATGTCGCCGAAAGGCAGTTCCCTTAACCAGTAACTACATGCATGGTCTCTGGAGATGGGCCACCAAGGAGGGCCGCTGAGGTGACATCGGTGCACAGTCATAAAGACCTACTACAGGGCATGCCCCTGAATCGGACCCCGCAGGCCCGCCAGAGTGTTCGCTGCATGGGTCCTCGGATAGGCCCCACAGCTCACACAGCTGCCACAGCAGGAATGGCCCAGGGGCAGAGAAGCCGGAGGGGCCAGGCCCGCACAGGTTCAAGAGCCCAGCAGCCAACCACTCTATCCAAACCCAGCAGACTCTTGCCACCTACGCAGGAGAAGTTCCCACACAAGGCCACTCCTCTCGAGACCCAAACACACAGCTAATTCATATAAACAAACACAAGGAATTGAGACTGAGAACGACAAAGAGGAATCAAAGTGCACCTAGTGACAGAACGTTGACAAAAGTGAGAAAACAGATACATAGACAAATGATTGATACATAGATTGGACTGATATACATACATATGGATGATAGATTAATTAGATAGATACACAGATGATAGAAGATATATGATAGACCATAGATAGATGATAGACAGATACATAGGTATATAGATTACATAGATAGATAAAGAGATACGTAGGTAGGTAGATAGGAAAGCATCATACTAAACATGCTATTTTTCCCTCAAGACTATCTACATGCTCCCTTACAGGAGACTCACTTGAAATCCAAGGACACAAACTACAATCCAAAGGGGCGGGGACAGGTAGCCTACACAAGTTAAACTGAGAAACAAACAAACAAACAAATGGATTCTGTTTGAGTCCCCAGAGACAGTCAATAGAAAATAGCCTTATCTAGCCAACGTGAATTCTATTTGTTTGGTATCAGCAGTGTCCAGCCATAGATTTAGTGGTACAGCAATGTCCTTCTCATTTTTTCTCACCTCAATAACTGAATTGATGAATAATATGTGTCTGGGTTTTGAAATCACTGGGTTTTATGATGTTCTTGAATGTAAAGAAGTAATAACCACTTAAAGAGGGAAGTTTGGACACTCAAACAAACACGTAACTCCACAACACTCTCATTGCTCCCAATTGCTCCTGTTTAGAAAAATGTGTTCCTTTTTATTTGTCCCTCCTCCTATCAGCGGTGATCACGCCAATGTCCCTCAAACATGGTGGTGAATAGAACACCAAGTAGAGTGTTCTGTCTTCAACAGGCCCAGAGGAAGGATACTTGTTGTCTTCAGGGAGCACTTATTCAATGAATGTGGCTAAATACAGTCAGCAAGTGAGAAGGAGGTAAAAGAGGACAGAGGTCAGAGATATGGGAACAAGTCCCTGCACCACCATTTACTGGTTTTGTAAGCACACGCGGCTGTATCGACCTGAAAGTGTCTCAGTGAACCCAGTGCTCTACCTATGGCCTAGTTACCTTGCAAGGTTTTTGGAAGCATAATGTAGGGAAATGACCTAGGCGATTTTGTTAACTGTTCTGTACATAAGGATAGATGGGCAGACAAAAAGATGATTGATTCATAGATAGTTAGATAGATGACAGATGAAAGATGATAGACATGACAGATAGATGATAGGAAGATAGGTAGATAGATAGATAGATAGATAGATAGATAGATAGATAGATAGATAGATAGATAGACTCATAGATAGATACATAGATAGATCCATAGATAGATGATAGATAGATAGAAGGAAAGATAGAAGGATAGATAGATAGATAGACAGATAGATAGATAGATAGATAGATAGATACATATCGATTAACACAAAGCTATTGCTCATAACCAGGAGATCAATGGTGAAAGCAGATAGAGAAACTATGAACAAAAAGTTAGAATGAAGTCCAGTTTAAAAATTGAAGTAAGCAGCCATAAGAAGAAAACAAATCCTACCATTTGCAATGATGTGGATGGAGCAAGATGGTAGTATGCTCAATGAAATAGGCCAGGCGGAGAAAGACAAGTAGAAAATGATTTCACTCATGTGTACAGTATAACAACAAAGAAACACTGAAGGTAAAATACAGCAGCAGACTCACAGAACCCAAAAGTGGACTAACAGTTACCAAAGGAAAAGTGACTGGGCAGGGTGGGTGGGAAGGGAGGGATAAGGGCGGGGAGAAAGGAAGGGTTCATTAGGATTAGCATTTATAATGTGTGGGGTGGGGGGAGCACGGGGAATGCTGTACAACACAGAGAAGACAAGTAGTGTTTCTACAGCATGTTACTACACGCTGATGGACAGCTACTGTAACGGGGTGTGTGGGGGGACATGGTGAAGGGGTCTAATCATACAACTACGATGATGGACAGCTACTCTAACGGGGTTTTTTGGGGGACTTGTACTTGGTGATCATAATGTTCTAGCGTGATTGTAGATTAATGATAACAGAAAATATTTTTTAAGGGCAATAAGTACACAGCTCTCAATTGTCAGAATAAAAGGACAGGCTCTGTCTGCTCTAATCAAAAGACACATGGTTAAAAGAAGGGATGGAAACTCAAGACCACCTATGTGCTCCTTTACAGGAGAATCACTTGAGATCCAAGGACGAAGACAAACTACAAATTGAGGGGGTTTGGATAGGTAACCTACACAAGAGAAACTGAAAAAAAAAGTAAAGATGTGCTGATGGGTTTAAAGATGGTGGCTCACGTGAGAGGGGAGGCGGAATCCTCCTCCCAAAACCAAAACTACATACTTACATACTATATGGATATAGAACAACTATAACAAATCCTGGAAGAGCAGCAGGGAACAACGCTGCTGTGGCAGGCTGTCAACTCTAGGAGAAGTGTGATGTACAGTCCTGGAGATGTGCTCTGGGAGCACGAACCTACCGTACACGTGCTATGCTCTGGAGAATCGGTGGAGTTGGAAATCAAAGACAGGTAGAAGACTTCGAGGGACTTGAGATTCCAGCCACTTGTGGGACAACACAGGGATCCACATCCAGCCAATGTGGGACAAAAGAAAGGCGGACAGTCTGAGAGACTTCCTAACAGCGAGAGAACTGCTAAAGGGGCAAAGCTCTCACAGGGCTTGCCACTCAGGAGAAAGGACAGGTGCGCCAAAGTGCCCGGGTGCATTCTAGACGGCAGTCAGAGGAGCTTTCAGGAGCTCCGGGCACTCCATCCCCCTGGCTGACCTCGCAGCTCGAAGGCAACTTACCATGCTGTGACTGGTAGATGGCCTGCCTTCCTACTGGCACTGATCTGAAAAATGGCTGCCCCCACCTACGGCAGCTTCTCCCTGCATGCTCCGCAAATTGGCCCTGGCACTGGAGACGGGCACTGTGGCTGGGAAACACGAAAGACCTCTTTCCCCCAGCGGGGATGGGCACCGGCACTGCTCCAAGGGACCCCTGCCATCCGCCCAAGGTCTGAGCATCTCCAGAGAGTAACACTTCTGGGAGCTATAGGGCGCCACCTACAAATATGAAACTTCAAAGGAACCTGGTAAATGGACTCAAATCAATCTTCCTGAGGTAAGTGATCTCAAAATAAACATCAGGAGAATCCTCAGGGAGCTACAGAAAAAACCGCAGGGCAGAGAAAACATGGCAGCATGAGTAGGACAGTGGGAATCTCCTCCCATAATCACATATATTTTTGAAAATACAACAAATTCAAATAATCCTAAAAGAGAAACCAGAAGACACAGGACAACAGCCAGACTACAACTACACCAACGAGAACCCAGCTCCTGGTGAAAGGGGTAAGATAGAATCCCCAGCCAGGCATGACCTGAGTGACCCTTCCCCCAGCTCCCGGCAGGGGAAGAATAGGCAGAGCGGGAGGGAGACGGAGCCCAAGACTGCTGAACAACCAGCCCCAGCCACCTGCACCAGAGCACAGACACAGTGCATGCGCGGGGGGCCCTGGATACTAAGGAAACAGGGCAGCAAGTCCTCTGAGCAGGTGCTGAAGATGATGCCCCTGTGACAAAGAAAAGCGCGGTCTTTTTGAAAGTCTGAAAGGGACAGGGACTTAACAGCTAGAAGGAAACCACACAGGTCACAGACCAGCAGCTGGAAAGTACTGGGAAATCCGGGCACACTAACCCCCTGGGCAACAGCTCTGAGACCCCTCATGTAGGTAAATCACCAAGCAGCTACCCCGTCCACTACCCATCCAAGCACTGTGAAAGCAGAGAAGCAGCCTAAGGCAAAACGTCCACAGAAAGGGAAGTTCCTCCACTCCTGCCAGGCAAGACACAAAGACCCAGTCTACACGCAATTACCCAACACAAGCCACGAGGGGTCGCAGTTGTCCCAGTAAAGAAAGGCCAGTAGCATTTGAAAAGTTTGGCCCACCCAGCTGACAGCCAGTAGCACCTGTACACATGAAAAGGCAAAAAAGTATGAACCAGACAAGAGTAACCAAGACAGCTTCGGCATCTGCTACATCTTCCCCTGAGAAGGAACCTGGGGAGACAGATTTAACCAGTCTTCCTAAAAAATAATTAAAACAAAAGTCATAACCATGCTAATGGACTTGCAGAGAAATATGCAAAAACTAAGGAAGGAGAATACAGAAATAAAAAAATCTCTGGAAGGACTTCAAAACAGAATGGACGAGATTCAAGAGACCTTTGATGGACTAGAAAACAGAGAACAGGAACGCAGAGAAGCTGGTGCAGAGAGAGATAAAAGGATCTCCAGGAATGAAAGAATTTTAAGAGAGCAGAGTGACCAATCAAAAAGGAATAATATAGGCATTATAGGAATACCAGAAGGAGAGGACAGATAAAGGGATAGAAAGTGTCTTTGAAGAAATAATTGCCGAAAACGTCCCTAAACTAGGGGAAGAAATGGCTTCTCAGACCTCAGAGGTACACAGAACTTCCATGACAAGGGACCCAAGGTGGGCAACACCAAGACACATAATAATTAAAATGGCAAAGATCAAAGACAAGGACAAAGAATTAAAGGCATCCAGAGAGGAAAAAAAGGTTACCTACAAAGGAAAACCCATCAGGTTATCATCAGACTTCTCAACAGAAACCCTACAGGATAGAAGAGAATGGCATGATATACTTAATGAAATGAAACAGAAGGGCCTTGAAACAAGACTACTGTATCCAGCACGAATATCATTTAAATATGAAGGAGGGATTAAACAATTCCCAGACAAGCAAAAGTTGAGGGAATTTGCCTCCCACAAACCGCCTCTTCAGGGCATCCTACAGGGTCTGCTCTACATGGGAGCACTCTTAAAAAGAGCACAGAAAAAAACACCCAACATATGAAGAAGGGAGGAGGATGAATAAGAAGGGAGAGAAATAAAGAATCATCAGGGGGGCGGGCGGAAGATGGCGGCATGAGTAGAGCAGCGGAAATCTCCTCCCAAAACAACATATAGCTATGAAAATATAACAAAGACAACCCTTCCTAGAATAAAGACCAGAGGACACAGGACAATATCCAGACCACATCCGCACCTGAGAGAACCCAGCGCCTCGCGAAGGGGGTAAGATACAAGCCCCGGCCCTGCGGGAGCCGAGCGCCCCTCCCCCCAGCTCCCGGCGGGAGAAGAGCAGGCAGAGCGGGAGGGAGACAGAGCCCAGGACTGCCGAACACCCAGCCCCAGCCATCCGGGCCAGAGTGCAGGGCGCTCGATACTAGGAAAACAGGGCAGCAAAAAGAGTGAGCAGGCACTGGAGGTTGGGCGACAGAGAACATAAGAAAAGCGCGCGACCATTTTTTTTTGCTTTTTTGCTGTTTTGTTTTGGAGAGCGCTTTTTGGAAGTCTTAAAGGGATAGGGACCCCAATACTAGGGAAACAGGGCAGAAAGACCGGTGAGCAGAGGCCTGAGGCTGGCACCGGAGAATAAAGAAAAACGAACGACCACCTTTTTTTTTTTTTATTTTCTTCTTTAATTAAAAACATTTTTTTTTTTTAAATAAAAATTTTTTTTTCTTTTTTTTTTTGGTGGGCGTTGTTTTGTTTTGGCAGGTGCTTTTTTGAAGTCTTAAAGGGGCAGGGCGGGTCACTTAATCCAGAGGTAGGGAATCCGGGATCTCTGGGCACCCTAACCCCTGGGCTGCAGGGAGCAGGGAGGCCCCTTACATAGATAAATAGCCTCCCAGCAGCTCCTGCTCCAACGCGACTCCACCATTTTGGAGTAGCTGCCCGAGCTAGGCCATGCCCACAGCAACAGCGGAGATTAACTCCATAGCATCTGGACAGGAAGCAGAAATCCTGTCTGCACGCAGCTGCGCAGCACAAGCCACTAGAGGTCGCTGTTCTCCCAGGAGACGAGGGCCACAAACCAACAAGAAAGGAAGTCCTTCCAGCCGACACTCGTCCCAGTTCTGCAGACTATTCCTATCACCATGAAAAGGCAAAGCTACAGGCAGACAAAGATCACAGAGACAACACCAGAGAAGGAGACAGACCTAACCAGTCTCCCTGAAAAAGAATTCAAAATAAGAATCATAAACATGCTGACAGAGATGCAGAGAAATACGCAAGAGAAATGGGATGAAGTCCGGAAGGAGATCACAGATGCCAGAAAGGAGATCGCAGAAATGAAACAAACTCTGGAAGGGTTTATAAGCAGAATGGATAGGATGCAAGAGGCCATTGATTGAATTGAAACCAGAGAAAAGGAACGCATAGAAACTGACATAGAGAGAGAAAAAAGGATCTCCAGGAATGAAACAATATTAAGAGAACTGTGTGACCAATCCAAAAGGAACAATATCCATATTATAGGGGTCCCAGAAGAAGAAGAGAGAGGAAAAGAGATGGAAAGTATCTTAGAAGAAATAATTGCTGAAAACTTCCCCACAAAGGGGGAGGAAGTAATCGAACAGACCACGGAAATACACAGAAAACCAAACAGAAAGGATCCAAGAAGGGCAACACCAAGACACATAATAATTAAAATGGCAAAGATCAAGGACAAGGAAAGAGTGTTAAAGGCAGCTAGAGAGAAAAAGGTCACCTATAAAGGGAACCCATCAGGCTAACGTCAGATTTCTCAACAGAAACCCTACAGGCCAGAAGAGAATGGCATGATATATTTAATACAATGAAACAGAAGGGCCTTGAACCAAGGATACTGTATCCAGCATGACTGTCATTCAAATATGACGGTGGGATTAAACAATTCCCAGACAAACAAAAGCTGAGGGAATTGCTTTCCACAAACCACCTCTACAGAACATCTTACAGGGACTGCTCTAGATGGGAGCACTCCTTGAAAGAGCACAGCACAAAACACCCAACATATGAAGAATCGAGGAGGAGGAACAAGAAGGGAGAGAAGAAAAGAATCTCCAGACAGTGTATATAACAGCTCAATAAGCGGGCTAAGTTAGGCAGTAAGATACTAAAGAGGCTAACCTTGAACCTTTGGTAACCACGAATTTAAAGCCTGAAATGGTAATAAGTACATATCTTTCAATAGTCACCTTAAATGTTAATGGGTTGAATGCACCAATCAAAAGACTCAGAGTAACAGAATGGATAAAAAAGCAAGACCCATCTATATGCTGCTTACAAGAAACTCACATCAAACCCAAAGATATGTACAGACTAAAAGTCAAGGGATGGAAAAACATATTTCAAGCAAACAACAGTGAGAAGAAAGCAGGGGTTGCAATACTAATATCAGACAAAATAGACTTCAAAACAAAGAAAGTAACAAGAGATAAAGAAGGACACTACATAATGATAAAGGGCTCAGTCCAACAAGAGGATATAACCAGTCTAAATATATATGCACCCAACACAGGAGCACCAGCATATGTGAAACAAATACTCACAGAACTAAAGGGGGATATAGACAGCAATGCATTCATTCTAGGAGACTTCAACACACCACTCACCCCAAAGGATAGATCCACTGGGCAGAAAATAAGTAAGGACACGGAAGCACTGAACAACACAGTAGAGCAGATGGACCTAATAGACATCTAAAGAATTCTACATCCAAAAGCAGCGGGATATACATTCTTCTCAAGTGCACATGGAACATTCTCCAGAATAGACCACATACTAGGCCACAAAAAGAGCCTCAGAAAATTCCAAAACATTGAAATCCTACCAACCAACTTTTCAGACCACAAAGGCATAAAACTAGAAATAAACTGTAAAAAGAAAGCAAAGAGGCTCTCAAACACATGGAGGCTTAACAACACGCTCCTAAATAATCAATGGATCAATGACCAAATCAAAATGGAGATCCAGCAATATATGGAAACAAATGACAACAACAACACTAAGCCCCAAATTCTGTGGGACACAGCAAAAGCAGTCTTAAGAGGAAAGTATATAGCAATCCAAGCATATTTAAAAAAGGAAGAGCAATCCCAAATGAATAGTCTAATGTCACAATTATCGAAATTGGAAAAAGAAGAACAGATGAGGCCTAAGGTCAGCAGAAGGAGGGACATAATAAAGATCAGAGAAGAAATAAATAAAATTGAGAAGAATAAACAATAGCAAAAATCAATGAAACCAAGAGCTGGTTCTTCGAGAAAAAAAACAAAATAGATAAGCCTCTAGCCAGACTTATTAAGAAGAAAAGAGAGTCAACACAAATCAACAGTATCAGAAACGAGAAAGAAAAAATCACGACGGACCCCACGGAAATGCAAAGAATTATTGGAGAATACTATGAAAACCTATATGCTAACAAGCTGGGAAACCTAGGAGAAATGGACAAATTTCTACAAAAATATAACCTTCCAAGATTGACCCAGGAAGAAACAGAAAATCTAAACAGACCAATTACCAGCAACGAAATTGAAGCGGTAATCAAAAAACTAGCAAAGAACAAAACCCCCGGGCCAGATGGATTTACCTCGGAATTTTATCAGACATACAGGAAAGACATAATACCCATTCTCCTTAGAGTTTTCCAAAAAATAGAGGAGGAGGGGATACTCCCAAACTCATTCTATGAAGCTAACATCACCCTAATACCAAAACCAGGCAAAGACACCACCAAAAAAGAAAACTACAGACCAATATCCCTGATGAACATAGATGCAAAAATACTCAACAAAATATTAGCAAAACGAATTCAAAATTACATCAAAAGGATCATACACCATGACCAAGTGGGATTCATCCCAGGGATGCAAGGATGGTACAACATTAGAAAGTCCATCAACATCATCCACCACATCAACAAAAAGAAAGACAAAAACCACATGATCATCTCCATAGATGCTGAAAAAGCATTTGACAAAGTTCAACATCCATTCATGTTAAAAACTCTCAGCAAAATGGGAATAGAGGGAAAGTACCTCAACATAATAAAGGCCATCTATGATAAACCCACAGCCAACATTATATTGAACAGCGAGAAGCTGAAAGCATTTCCTCTGAGATCGGGAACTAGACAGGGATGCAAACTCTCTCCACTGTTATTTAACATAGTACTGGAGGTCCTAGCCACGGCAATCAGACAAAATAAAGAAATACAAGGAATCCAGATTTGTAAAGAAGAAGTTAAACTGTCACTATTTGCAGATGACATGATACTGTACATAAAAAACCCTAAAGACTCCACCCCAAAACTACTAGAACTGATATCGGAATACAGCAAAGTTGCAGGATACAAAATCAACACACAGAAATCTGTGGCTTTCCTATATACTAACAATGAACCAACAGAAAGAGAAATCAGGAAAACAACTCCATTCACAATTGCATCAAAAAAAAATAAAATACCTAGGAATAAACCTAAGCAAAGAAGTGAAAGACTTATACTATGAAAACTACAAGTCACTCTTAAGAGAAATTAAAGGCGACACTAACAGATGGAAACTCATCCCATGCTCGTGGCTAGGAAGAATTAATATCGTTAAAATGGCCATCCTGCCCAAAGCAATATACAGATTTGATGCAATCCCTATGAAACTACCAGCAACATTCTTCAATGAACTGGAACAAATAATTCAAAAATTCATATGGAAACAACAAAGACCCCGAATAGCCAAAGCAATCCTGAGAAAGAAGAATAAAGTAGGGGGGATCTCACACCCCAACTTCAAGCTCTACTATAAAGCCATAGTAATCAAGACAATTTGGTACTGGCACAAGAGCAGAGCCACAGACCAATGGAACAGACTAGAGAATTCAGACATTAACCCAGACATATATGGTCAATTAATATTTGATAAAATAGCCATGGACATACAATGGAGAAATGACAGTCTCTTCAACAGGTGGTGCTGGCAAAACTGGACAGCTACATGTAGGAGAATGAAACTGGACCATTGTCTAACCCAATATACAAAAGTAAACTCAAAATGGATCAAAGACCTGAATGTAAGTCACGAAACCATTAAACTATTGGAAGAAAACTTATTCAAAAACCTCTTAGACATAAACATGAGTGACCTCTTCTTGAACATATCTCACCGGGCAAGGAAAACAACAGCAAAAATGAGTAAGTGGGACTATATTAAGCTGAATAGCTTCTGTACAGCAAAAGACACCATCAATAGAACAAGAAGGATCCCTACAGTATGGGAGAATATATTTGAAAATTACACATCCGATAAAGGCTTGACGTCCAGTATATATAAGGAGCTCACACGCCTCAACAAACAAAAAACAAATAACCCAATTAAAAAATGGGCAGAGGAACTGAACAGACAGTTCTCCAAAAATGAAATACAGATGGCCAACAGACACATGAAAAAATGCTCCACATTGCTAATTATCAGAGAAATGCAAATTAAAACTACAATGAGGTATCACTTCACACCAGTAAGGATGGCTGCCATCCAAAACACAAACAACAACAAATGTTGGCGAGGCTGTGGAGAAAGGGGAACCCTCCTACACTGCTGGTGGGAATGTAAGTTACTTCAACCATTGTGGAAAGCAGTATGGAGGTACAACTAAATGCTCAAAACAGACTTACCATTTGACCCAGGAATTCCACTCTTAGGAATTTACCCTAAGATTGCAGCAATCAAGTTTGAGAAAGACAGATGCACCCCTATGTTTATTGCTGCACTATTTACAATTGCCAAGAATTGGAAGCAACCTAAATGTCCATCAATAGATGAATGGATAAAGAAGATGTGGTACATATACACAATGGAATACTACTCAGCCATAAGAAAAGGGCAAATCCAATCATTTGCAGCAACATGGATGGAACTGGAGGGTATTATGCTCAGTGAAACAAGCCAAGTGGAGAAAGAGAAATACCAAATGATTTCACTTATCTGTGGAATATAAGAACAAAGGAAAAACTGAAGGAACAAAACAGCAGCAGAATCACAGAACTCAAGAATTGACTAACAGGTACCAAAGGGAAAGGGACTGGGGAGGATGTGTGGGTAGTGAGGGATAAGGGGGGTAGAGAAGTAGGGGGGTATTAAGATTAACATGCATGGGGGGTAGGAGAAATGGGAGGGCTGTACAACACAGAGAAGGCAAGTAGTGATTCTACAACATTTTGCTATGCTGATGGACAGTGACTGTAAAGGGGTTTATAGGGGAGACCTGGTATAGGGGAGAGCCTAGTAAACATAATATTCGTCATGTAAGTGTAGATTAGTGATACCAAAAACAAAGCAAAAAAAAAAATGGGCAGTTCCTGTGTGGTAACCTCCAACGAGTTCTACACAAGGGTATAAAGGGCATATAAAAGTGTAGGCAAAGTGTCTGTTTGTGTTTATACAGAGGATCAAAGCCTAATTGGGCTACCCCGAAAATGAACTAAGATACGATATGAAAAAGAACTTCCAACATCTGCACTCTCTGGAAGACTCATGCCAGAAGATGATCATCAAAAAAACACAACAAAGATCCACGCACTGCTACAGCTGTAGATGCACTCATCCCACCAGTTCCTGGACTTGCCATGGGAATGAGGAAAGAGATATCTAAGCTGGCCTGTGCATACAGTAAAACAACAAATTTGACTGGATCTATACTGTTGGAACTCAACCAAGAATTTGGAGAAGTGCAAATTGTAGCGCTCCAAAGTCTTACAACTACAGACTATTTACTGTTAAAATAACATATGGCATGTGAACAGTCCCCAGGAATGGGTTGTTTTAATTTGTCTGATTTCTCTCAGACTGTTCAAGTTTAGTTGGACAATATCCACCATATCATAGATAAGTTTTCACAAATGCCTAAGGTGCCTAACTGGTTTTCTTGGTTTCACTGGAGATGGCTGGTAATTACAGATATGCTTTGGTTATGTAACTATACTCCTATTATGTTAATGTGTGTGTGCAATTTAAGTACTAGCTTAAAACCTATACATGCTGAGGTTACTCTACAAGAAGATATGTCAAAGAAATAATCAATCTTCCCATGTTTTCTTCCGACTGCTACTTCTATAGCTTTTCTTCTTCCTTCTTAATTACAACCCTTAAATAGAATTCGTGCCTCATATCAAATTTACCGAGTATCATAATTCTTCCAAGTGGTAAAGATACCTCAAGACAAATGCTGGGCATAGAAGCCACAGGGCATGAATATGCAAAGAAGTAAAAAGCTAACCTTTTCAAACAATAGGCTTCCCTCTCACTTACCAACTTCACATTTCCCTGTATGGTCCCGGAAGATGACTGGTTAGCCAGAGACGGGTAAGATTCCTCAAGGGAGGAACAACCTAAGACAGGCACAGTCGCAGGGGGGCCATCAGGTGAGAAATTGGGGATCAACAGAGGTGAGGCTTAGAACCTCACCACCCCCTGTTCTGAGTGAAATCTTCTGCATACGTGGATGTTTTATTGCCCTGGTCTAGCTTGGATTAACACATTGTCTACAGACACACACCTGATCATCTACATTTGCTCTCTTACAACACTAAACTATGTTTTCTACCTTTATCTTGTTTCTACCGACCACTTCAGCATTTTATTAAAAATAATAATAATAAAGAGAGAAATGTGGTATCCACATATAAATGAAGTATAAAAACCAAATGAGTATTCATATTTGAACTGATTGTTTAGAGTTCATAATGCATGAGCAAAACCGAAAGTTTCTGTGATGACTGCCCTTGTACTGTTCACTATGTAACTTATTCATTATGTAAGAATTTGTTCTCCATGTAAGAACTTGTTTGTTATGCCTCAGAAGATTGGAGACTGACGAAAATTAGGCTTGGGTTGGATTAATGATTGTGCATTGAGCATTGACTCCCCTATACAGAATTTTATTGTCGTTAACAACCATTTGATCAATAAATATGAGAGATGCCCTCAAAAAAAAAAAATGGACAGACTTCCAATGGTAAAATAAATAAGTAACCGGGATGTATTGTATAGCATAAGGAATATAGTCAAAATATTGTAACAGCTTGGTAGGGGGATAGCTGGAACCTAGAATTATGTATATAAATGTTCTACCACTGTGTTGTACACTTGATACTAATGTAATGTAATACTGTGCGACAACTACCCTTCAATAAAAAATAATTATTAAAAAGAAAAAGAATCATCAGACCGCTTTTATAATAGCTCCACAAGTCAGTTAAGTCAGACAGTAAGATAGTAAAGAAGCTAAGCCTAAACCTTTGGTAACCACAAACTTAAAGCCTGCAATGCAATAAATTCATACCTTTCAATAATCACCCTAAATGTAAATGGACTGAATGCACCAATCAAGAGACACAGAGTAATAGAATGGATAAAAAAGCAAGATCCATCTATATGCTGCTTACAAGAGACTCATCTCAAACCCAAAGACCTGCACAGACTTAAAGTCAAGGGATGGAAAAAGATATTTCATGGAAACAACAGAGAGAAGAAAGGTGTTGCAATTCTGGTATCAGACAAAACAGACTTCTAAATAAAGAAAGTAACAAAAGACAAAGAAGGACATTACATAATGATAAAGGATTCAGCCCATCAAGAGGACATAACCATTATAAATATATATGGACCCAATACAGGAGCACCAACATACCTGAAACAAATATTAACAGAACTATATGAGGAAATAGAATGCAATGCATTCATTCTAGGAGAGTTCAACGCACCACTCACTACAAAGGACAGATCCACCAGACAGAAAATAAGTAAGGACACAGAGGCACTGAACAACACATTAGAACAGATGGACCTAATAGACTTCTACAGAAGACTACATATGAAAACAGCAGGATGCACATTCTTCTCAAGTGCACATGGAACATTCTCCGGAATAGATCACATACTACGCCACAAAAAGAGCCACAGTATATTCCAAAAGATTGAAATCTTACTTATCAACCAACTTTTCAGACCACAAAGGCATAGAACGAGAAATAAAGCAAAAAGGCTCACAAACACATGGATGCTAAACAACACGCTCCTAAATAATCAATGGATCAGTGACCAAATGAAAATGGAGATCCAGCAATATAAGGAAACAAATGAGAACAACAACACTAAGCCACAACCTCTGTGGGACACAGCAAAAGCAGTCTTAAGAGGAAAGTATATAGCAATCCAGGCATATTTAGAAAAGGAAGAAAAACCCCAAATGAATGGTCTAATGTCTCAATTATTGAAATAGGAAAAGAAAAACAAATGAGGCGTAAGGTCAGCAGAAGGAGGGACATAATAATGATCAGAGAAGAAATAAATAAAACTGAGAAGAATAAAACAATAGCAAAAATCAATGAAACCAAGAGCTGATTCTTTGAGAAAATAAACAAAATAGATACGCCTTTAGCCAGACTTATTAAGAGGAAAAGAGAGTCAACCAAATCAACAGTATCAGAAACGAGAAAGGAAAAATCATGAGGGAACCCACTGAAATGCAAAGATTATTAGAACTATGAAAACCTATATGCTAACAAGCTGGGAAACCAAGGAGAAATGGATAACCTCGAAAAAAAATACAAACTTCCAAGACTGACCCAGAAAGAAACAGAAAATCTAAACAGACCAATTACCAGCAATGAAACTGAAGCAGTAATCAAAATCTACCAAAGAACAAAAACCCCGGGCCAGATGGATTTACCTCTGAATTTTACTAGACATACAGGGAAGACATAATACCCATTCTCCTTAAAATTTTCCAAAAAATAGAAGAGGAGGGGATACTCCCAAACTCATTCTATGAAGCTAACATCACCCTTATAGCAAAGCAAGGTAAAGAAACCAGCAAAAAAGAAAACTACAGACCAATATCCCTGATGAAAGTAGATGCAAAAATACTCAAAAAAATATTAACAAACGGAATTCAAAAATACATCAAAAGGATCATACACCATGACCAAGTGGAATTCATCCCAGTGATGCAAGGATGGTACAACATTCGAAAGTCCATCAACATCATCCACCACATCAATAAAAAGAAAGACAGAAACCACATGATCATCTCCGTAGATGCTGAAAAAGCATTTGACCAAGTTCAACATCCATTCATGATAAAAACTCTCAGCAAAATGGGAATAGACGGCAAGTACCTCAACACAATAAAGGCCATCTATGATAAACCCACAGCCAACATTATATTGAACAGTGAGAAGATGAAAGCATTTCCTCTGAGATCGGGAACTAGACAGGGATGCAAACTCTCTCCACTGTTATTTAACATAGTACTGGAGGTCCTAGCCACGGCAATCAGACAAAATAAAGAAATACAAGGAATCCAGATTGGTAAAGAAGAAGTTAAACTGTTACTATTTGCCAATGACATGACACTGTACATAAAAAACCCTAAAGACTTCAACCAAAAACTACTAGAAATGATATCAGAATACAGCAAATTTGCAGGATACAAAATCAACACACAGAAATCTGTGGCTTTCCTATACACTAACAATGAACCAACAGAAAGAGAAATCATTAAAACAACTCCTTTCACAATTGCATCAAAAAATAAAATAAAATACCTCGGACTAAACCTAACCAAAGAAGTGGAAGACATATACTCTGAAGAATACAAGTCAGTCTTAAGAGAAATTAAAGTTGACACTAACAAAGGGAAACTCACACCATGCTCGAGGCTAGGAAGAATTAATATCATCAAAATGGCCATCCTGCCCAAAGCAATATACAGATTTGATGCAATCCCTATGAAAGTACCAGCAACATTCTTCAATGAACTGGAACAAATAATTCAAAAATTCATATGGAAACACCAAAGACCCCGAATAGTCAAAGCAATCCTGAGAAAGAAGAATAAAGTAGGGGGGTTCTCACTCCACAACTTCAAGCTCTATTATAAAGCCATAGTAATCAAGATAATTTGGTACTGTCACAAGAACAGAGCCACAGACCAGTGGGACAGACTAAAGACTCCAGACATTAACCCAAATATATATGGTCAATTAATATTTGATAAAGAAGCCATGGACATACAATAGTGAAATGACAGTCTCTTCAACAGATGGTGCTGGCAAAACAGGACAGCTACATGTAGGAGAATGAAACTGGACCATTGTCTAACCCCATATACAAAAGTAAACTCAAAATGAATCAAAGACCTGAATGTAAGTCATGAAAACATTAAACTCTTGAATGAAAACATAGGCAAAAACCTCTTAGACATAAACATGAGTGACCTCTTCTTCAACATATATCCCCGTGTAAGGAAAGAACAGCAAAAATGAACAAGTGGGACTATATTTAGCTGAAAACTTCTGAACGGAAAAAGACATCATCAGTAGAACAAAAAGGAACCCTACAGTATCGGAGAATATATTTGAAAATGACACATGCAGTAAAGGCTTGATGTAAAGAATATATAAAGAGCTCACACACCTCAATAAACAAAAAAAAATAATCGAATTAAAAAATGGGCAGAGGAAACGAACAGACGGTTCTCAAAAAGAAATACAGATGGCCAACAGACACATGGAAAGATGCTCCACATCACTAATTATCAGAGAAATGCAAATTAAAACTACAGTGAGGTATCACTTCACACCAGTAAGGATGGCTGCCATCCAAAATACAAACAACAACAAACGTTGGCAAGGCTGTGGAGAAAGGGGAACCCTCCTACACTGCTGGAGGGAATGTAATTTAGTTCAACCATTGTGGAAAGCATTATGGAGGTACATCAAAATGATCAAAACAGGCATACCATTTGACACAGGGATTGCACTCCAAGGAATTTAAACTAAGAATGCAGCAATAAAGTATGAGAAAGACCAATGCACCGCTATGTTTATCGCAGCACTGTTTACAATAGCCAATAATTGGAAGCAACCTAAATGTCCATCGATAGATGAATGGATAAAGAAGATATGGTACATATATACAATGGAATACTACTCAGCCATAAGAAAATGGCAAATCCTACCATTGAGAGCAACATGGATGGAGCTGCACGGTATTACGCTCAGTGAAATAAGCCAAGCAGAGAAAGAGAAATACCAACTGATTTCACTCATCTGTGGAGTATAATAACAAAGGAAAAACTGAAGGAACAAAACAGCAGCAGAATCACAGAACTCAAGAATTTTCTAACAAGTACCAATGGGAAAGGGACTGGGGAGGATGGGTTTGTAGGGAGGATAAGGGGGGGAGAAAAAGGGGGTATTAAGATTAGCATCCATAGGGTGGTGGGAGAAAGGGGAGGACTGTACAACACAGAGAAGGCAAGTTGTGATTCTATAACATTTTGCTATGCTGATGGACAGTGACTGTAAAGGGGAATATAGGGGGGACCTGGTATAGGGGTAAGCGATAGTAAACAAAGTGTTCGTCATGTAAGTGTAGATTAGTGATACAAAAAAAAAAAAAGAAAAAAAGGCAGTTCCTGTGTGGTAACATCCAATGAGTTCTACAAATGTGTATAAAGGGAATATAAAAGTGTAGTCAAGAGGTCTGTTTGTGTTTATAAAGAGGATCAAGGCCTAATTGGGCTAACCTGAAAATGAACTAAGATACGATATGAAAAAGAACTTCCAACATCAGCACTCTCTGGAAGACTCATACCAGAATATGATCATCAAAAAACCTAAATAAAGATCAACGCGGTGCTACAGCTGTAGATGCCCTCATCCCACCAGTTCCTGGATTTGCCATGGGAATGAAGAAGGAGATATCTAAGCTGGCCTGTGCATACAGTAAAACAACAAATTTGACTGGATCTATACTGTTGGAACTCAACCAAGAATTAGAAGTGCAATTTGTAGCACTCCAAAATCTTACAACGACAGACTATTTACTGTTTAAAGAACATAAGGGATGTGAACATTCCCCAGGAATGTGTTGTTTTAATTTGTCTGATTTCTCTCAGACTGTTCAAGTTCAGTTGGACAATATCCGCCATATCACAGATAAGTTTTCACAAATGCCTAAGGTGACTAACTGGTTTTCTTGGTTTCACTGGAGGTGGCTTGTAATTACAGGTATGCTTTGGTTATGTAACTATCCTCCTATTATGTTAATGTGTGTGCACAGTTTAAGAAGCAGCTTAAAACCTATACATGCTGAAGTTACTCTACAAGAAGATATGTCAAGGAAATAATCAATCTTCCCAGGTTTCTTCTGCCTGCTACTTCTATAGCTTTTCTTCTTATTTCCTAAATACAACCCTAAAATAGAATTCATGCCTCATATCAAAGTTACCTTGTATCATAATTCTTCCACGTCTTAAAGATACCTCAAGACAAATGCTGGGCTTAGAAGCTACAGGGCATAAATATGCAAAGAAATAAGAAGCTAACCATTTCAAACAATAAGGCTTCTCTCTCACTTACCAACTTTACATTTCCCTGTACGGCTCCAGAAGGTGACTGGTTAGCCAGAGACGGGTAAGATTCCTCAAGGGAGGAACAATCTTAGACAGGCAGAGTCGCAGGGGGTCATCAGGTGACAAATTGGGGATCAACAGAGGTGAGGCTTAGAACCTCACCCCCCTGTTCTGAGAGAAATCTTCTCCATACATGGATGTTTTATTGCCCTTGTCTAGCTTTGGTTAACACATAGTCTTCAGGCATACACCTGTTCATCTACATTTGCTCTCTTACAACACTAAACTATGTTTTCTACCTTAATCTTGTATGTACCTACCACTTCAGCATTTTATTACAAATAATAATAATAAAGAGAGAAATGTGGTATTCACATATAAATCAAGTGTAAATATCAAATGAGTATTCATATATGAACTGACTGTTTATAGATCATAATGCATGAGCACAACCGAAAGTTTCTGTGATGACTGCCCTTGTACTGTTCACCATGTAACTTATTCACTATGTAAGAATTTGTTCTCCATGTACGAACTTGTTTGTTATGCCTCAGAAGATTGGAGACTGAAGAAAATTAGGCTTGGGGTGGATTAATGATTATGCATTGAGCATTGATTACCCTACACAGAATTTTACTGTTGTTAACAACCATTTGATCTATAAATAAGAGAGATGCCCTCACAAACAAACCAAAGAAAATGTACACACTTGCAATTTTAAAATAAATAAGTAACCGAGATGTAATATATAGCATAAGGAATAGAGTCAAAATTTTGTAATAACTTGGTATGGTGATAGCTGGTACCTAGAATTATCATGGATATATATGTTAAATCACTATGTTGTACACCTGAAACTAATGTAATGTAATACTGTGTGTCAACTACCCTTCAATAAAAAGTAAATATCTACAAAAAAAAAGAAATAGATGTATTAGATAGATGATAGATATTCATAGATTAGAAGAATAGATTGACAGAGATGACAGATAGATAAGATATATATAGATGACAGATGATAGACGAGGTAGAATAGATGATATAGGGAGGTTAGATTAGACAGACAGATGATAGATAGATACAGTTATGAACTGAATTTTTGAGCCCTCACCTCACCATCTTCCACTCCTCTAAACACTCGCTGCCACCACACACACACACACACACACACACACACACACACACACACACACACACACACACATACACACACACAAGTTCATATTTGAATTGAGACAGGGTTGAAGCCCTAACCCCCATTGTCATAGTATTGGGAGGGGGGGCCTTTGGAGTTAAATGGGTTTGGAAGATATCATGAAGGTGTGGGTGGAGCTGCCATTATGCAATCAGTGCTATTAAGAGGAACAGAGGGCAGAGCTTTCTCCCTCGACCCTGTGAGAACACAGCAGGGATGCGGACATATGCAAGTAGGAAGAAGGGACATCACCAGGAACTGAACTGCCTTGGTCTAGGACTTCTGCTTCCAGAATAGCGAGAAATCAGTATCTACGGATGAAACACCCACTCAATGACACTCTGGTTATCAGCTTGAGTAGACAAACATAGATATGTAGGTAAACAGAGATGCACTTAGACGTTGGATGGAGAGAGAATATGCATAGATTTATGTGCTTAGCTGTCTGCACAGGTATCTGTGTCCAACCACCTCCGCACTTTGAAGTCTGCTCCGTATGGGGGGAACACCAGGAGCACAACTTATGCACGTTTCTATTTTAAAGTGTCGGCTGCAGTTTCTGCTAACTGGGGTCTCCGTTAACTCTCAGCCGTGTGTGTGTGTCTGTGCGTGTGCGTGTGTGTGTGTACACCACTGCACCTATTGGACTACAATCACAGGAGATGCAAAAGAAACAAAGGAATGCAGGATAGGGCAAACATCTTGCAAACACTGACCAGAAAGAATAAAATTTTCCACTAGCCTCTGGGGATATCTTTGCCAAGTGTTTCTTTGCAATTTTAGAAAGATATTTCTGGAAATATTGCTGGGACCACTCTGAACCATCAAGTTAGTTATGGTAATAAGCCAGGATAGGAGAGCAGTAAAGAGCGCCTTTGGTGTGTCCCCTATGTATCAGGACAACGTGTACAGGCTTTAATTCTACTACACCACTTCATCACACCATGGATGACGTGGGATGAACTTATGCAACACCTTCATCTGTGAGTAAACAATTACTTCAGAATCACCTCCCTTAACAGAAAATAAATACGTGCGGGGACATAATCATTCCTAGAATTCCTGCCACCATCACCCAACTCTTTATGCTCAGTGCCCTTTAAATACGATCAGAAACATAGCTCTCAACACTACTATTCCATTACAAATAGACCTCACTCACATCTAAATGCCTAAATGCATGGAAACTCAACCACCTTGACAGCAGTGGGGAGCAGTTTCCCCACAAGCGAGCTGGCCTGCCACCTCAGCAAGCCCATGGGCCACTTTCCCACAAGAGCCACGCGTGTCACCAAAAGGCAGTTCCCTTAACCAGTGACTACACGCATGCTCTTTGGAGATGGGCCAACAAGGAGGGCTGCCGAGGTGACATCGGTGCACAGGCAAAAAGACATACTACTGGGCATGAACCTACCTCTGACCCCGAAGGCCAGCCACGGTGCTCCCTGCGTGGGTACTTGCATATGCCCGCAGCTCATACAGCCACCACAACAGGAATGGCCCAGGGGCAGAGAATCTGGAGGGCCCTGGCCCGCACAAGTTCAAGAGCCCAGCCGGCCAACCACACCATCCACACCCAGCAGACCAGTGCCACCTACACAGAAGTTCCCACCCAAGGCCACACCTCTCAATACCCAAACACACAGCTAACTCACATAAACAAACACATGGAATTGAGACTGAGAAGGACACAGAGGAAGCAAAGTGCACCTAGTGACAGAACGTTGACAAAAGTGAGAAAACAGATACATAGACAGATGATTCATACATAGATTGAACAGATATACATACATATGGATGATAGATAAATTAGATAGGTACACAGATGATAGTAGATAGATGATAGATCATAGATAGATAAACGACAGTCAGATAGACAGGTAGATAGATTACACAGATAGATAAAGAGATAGGTAGGTAGGAAGATAGGAAAGCATCATGCTAAACAAAGCTATCTTTCACTCAAGACAATCTATGTGCTCCCTTACAGGAGACTCACTTGAGATCCAAGGACACAGACAAACTACAAGCCGAAGAGGCAGGGACAGGTAACCTACACAAGTGAAACAGAGAAACCAACAAACAAATGGATTCTGTTTGAGTCCCCTGAGACAGTCAGTAAAAAATAGCTCTACCTAGCCACGGTGAATTCTTTTTGTTTGGTTTCAGCAGTGCCCAGCCATAGATTTAGTTTTACACCAACGTCCTTCTCATTTTTTCTCACCTCAACAACTGAAATGCTATAATAATATGCGTCTGGGCTTTTGAAATCAGTGCATTTTATGATGTTCACGAATGTAAAGAAGTAATAACCACCTAAAGAGGGAAGTTTGGAAACCCAAATAAACACGTCATTCCACAACACACTCTTTGTTCCCAACTACTCCTGTGGAGAAATAGGTGTTCCTTTTTATTTGTCCCTCCTCCTATCAGCAGTGATCACACCGATGTCCCTCAAACATGGTGGTGAGCAAAGCACCAAGTATACTTTTCAGTCTACAACAGGCCCAGAGGAAGGATACTTGTGGTCTTCAGGGAGGCCTTAGGCAATGAAGGAGGCTAAATACATTCAGCAAGTGAGAAGGAGGTAAAAGAGGACAGAGGACAGAGATACGGCTTCATGTCCCTGCACCACCATTTACTTTTTTTATAAGCACCGCCGCTGACTCGACCTGTATGTGTCTCAGAGATATCAGTGCTCTAACTACGCCTAGTAACCTTGCAAGATTTTCGGAACTATAATGTTGGGAAGAGACGTAGGCCATGTTGTTAACTGTTCTGTACATAAGGATAGATAGGTAGACAAAAAGATGATTGATTCATAGATAGATAGAGAGATGATAGATGATAGATGATAGATAGATAGATAGATAGATAGATAGATAGATGATAGGAAAATAGATAGTTATATAGATAGATAGAAAGATAGAAGGACATAAAGATAGATATATAGATACATAGATGGACAGATAGACAGACAGATAGACAGATAAAAATACATATCGATTAACAAAAAACTATTGCTCATAAGCAGGAGATCAATGGTGAAAGCACATAGCGAAACTACAAACAAAAGGAAGAATGAAATCCAGTTTAAAAAGTGCAGTAAGCAGCCATAAGAAGAAAACAAATCCTTCCATTTGCTAAGACGTGGATGGAGCTAGACGGTAGTATGCTCAGTGAAATAGGCCAGGCAGAGAAACACAAGTACCAAATAATTTCACTCTTGTGTGGAGTATAACAACAAAGAAAAACTGAAGGAAAAAATAATCAGTAGACTCACTGAACCGGAGAGTGGACTAACAGTTACTAAAGGGAGAGCGACTTTGTAGGGTGGGTGGGAAGGGAGGGATAAGGGCGGAGAGAAAGTTAGGGGACATAAGGTTAGCATGCATAATGTGTGGGTTCTGTGGGTCATGGGGATGGCTGTACAACACAGAGAAGACAAGTAGAGATTCTACAGCATTTTACTACACGCTGATGGAGAGCAACTGTAATGGGTTGTGTGTGGGGGGACATGGAGAAGGAGTCTACAGCATCCAACTACGCTGATGGACAGCGATTGTAAGAGGTTTTAGGGGTGTACTTGGTGAAGAGGGGAGCCTAGTAAACATAATGTTCTTCACGTTACTGTAGATAAATGATAACAAAAAAAAGTTTTAAGTGCAGTAACGGCACTGCTCTGAATTATCAGAATAAAAGGACAGGCTTTGAATGCTCCAATTAAAAGACACAGGGTTAGAAGAAGGGATGAAAACTCAAGACCACCTATGTGCTCCCTTACAGCAGACTCACTTGAGATCCAAGGACACAGACAAACTTCATGCCAAATGGGTGGGTATAGGTACCCTACACAAGTGAAAGTGAAAAAGAAACAATCAAACAAATGGATTCTGTTTGAGTCCCCAGAGACAGTCAGTAGGAAATAGCCCTATCTGGCCACCTTGAATTATATTTATTTGGTTTCAGCAGTGCGCAGCCATGATTTATTGGTGCAGCAACGTCCTTCTCATTTCTTCTCACTTCAACAACTGAATTACTGTAATAGTGTGCGTCTGGGTCTCTGAAATCAGTGGTTTTTATGATGTTCACGAATGTAAAAAAGTAATAACCAGTTAAAGAGGGAAGTTTGGACACTCAAATAAACACGTCACTCCACAACACACTCTATGCTCCCCACTGCACCTGTCTAGAAATTGGTGTTCCTTTTTATTTGTCCCTCCCTCCTATCAGTGGTGATCATGCCTATGTCCCTCAAACATCTTTGTGAGCAAAGCACCAAGTTTACTTTCTGTAGACAACAGGCCCAGAGGAACAATACTTGTGGTCTTCAGGGAGCACTTAGTCAATGAATGTGGCTAAATACAGTCAGCATGTGAGAAGAAGATAAAAGAGGATAGAGACACAAGTTCAAGTCCCCGCACCACTATTTCCTGGTTTTGTAGGTACAAGCGGCTGACTTGACCTGCAAGATTCTCCATGAACCCAGTGCTCTCCAAAGGCCTAGTTACCATGTAAGATTTGGGAAGCATAATGTAGGGAAGTGACATAGGCTGTGTTGTTAACTGCCCTGTACACAAGGTCAGACGGGCATACAAATAGATGATTGATTGATTGATAGACAGATAGATAGATAGATAGATAGATAGATAGATAGATAGATAGATAGTTAGATAGATAAACAGACAGATAGATAGATATAGGTACATATCAATTGACACAAAGCTGTTGCTCATAACCAACAGAGCAATGGTGAAAGCACATAGCGAAACTACAGACAAAAGAGAAGACAGATATCTAGTTTAAAAAGTGCAGTAAGCAGCCTTAAGAAGAAAACAAATCCTACCATTTTCAACAAAGTGGATGGAGCTAGACGGTATTATGCTCAGTGAAATAGGCAAGGCAGAGAAAGACAAGTAGTAAATGATGTCACTCATGTGTGGAGTATAACAACAAAGAAAAGCTCAAGGAAAAAAACAGCAGCAGACACACAGAACCCGAGAGTGGACTAATTGTTACCAAAGGGAAAGGGACTGGGCAGGGTGCGTCGGAAGGGTGGGATAAGGGCGGGGAGAAAGGGAATGGGCATTAGGATAAGCATATATAAAGTGTGGCGTGGGGGGAGCATGGGGAGGGCTGTACAACACTGAGAAGACAAGTAGTGATTGTATAGCATCTTACTACACGTTGACAGACAGCAACCCTAACGGTGTGTGGGGGGTGACAAGGTGAAGGGGTCTACAGCATCCAACTATGCTGATGGACAGCGACTGTAACGGGGTTTTCGGGGGAATTTGGTGTACTTGGTGATCATAATGTTCTTCACGTGATTGTAGATTAATGATAACAAAAAAAATTTTTAAGTGCCATAAGTACACAGCTCTCAATTGTCACTATAAAGGGACACGATCTGAGTGCTCCAATCAAAAGACACATGGTTAAAAGAATGGATGAAAACTCAAGACCACCTACGTGCTCCCTTACAGGAGACTCGCTTGGGATCCAAGGACGAAGACAAACTACAAATTGAGGTGGTGGGGACAAGTACCCTAGACAAGTGAAACTGACAAAAAAAAAAAGATATGCTGAAGGGTTTGAAGATGGTGGCTCACGTGAGAGGGGAGGCGGAATCCTCCTCCCAAAACCAAAACCATATACATACGAACTATATGGAAATAGAACAACTACACCAAATCCTGAAAGAGCAGCAGGGAAGAACGCTGCTTTGGCAGGCTGTCACCTCAAGGAGAAGTGTGACGTACAGTCCTGGAGAAGTGCTCTGGGAGCATGAACCTACCGTAAATGTACTGCGCTCTGGAGGATCGGTGGGGATGGAAAGAAAAGACAGGCGGAAGACTTCGAGAGACTTGAGATTCCAGCCACATGTGGTAAAACACAGGGATCCACAACTGGCCACTGTGGGACAAAAAAATGGCAGACAGTCTGAGAGACTTCCTAACAGCGAGAGAACTGCTAAAGGGGCATGGCTTCCACAGGGCTTGCCGCTCAGGAGAAAGGACAGGTGCGCCAAACTGAACAGGTGCACTCTGCCCGGCAGGTGGGGAATTTTTCAGGAATTCCGGGCGCTCCATCCCCTCGGCTGGCCTCGCAACTCCGAGGCCCCTTACCGTGATGTGACTGGTACACGGACTACATCACAACCAGCACAAGCCTGTAAAACGGCCGCCCCCACCTAAGGTAGCTTCTCCCTGTGTGCTCCGCAAACTGGCCCTGGCAGTGGAGACAGGCACTGTGACCGGGAAGCAGGAAAGACCTCTTTACTCCCGGCAGGGGTGCGCACTGGCACCGCTCCCCTGGTACCCCTGCCATCCCCCCAAGGGCTGAGCATCCCCAGAGAGTTACGCTTCTGGGAGCTAAATGGCGCCACCTACAAATATGAACCTTCAAAGGAACCTCGTAACTGGATGCGAATCAATCGTCCTGAGAATGAGGTCTCAAAATAAACATCAGGAGCATGCTCAGGGAGCTACAGAAAATAAAACCTTCACTGTCTCTGGAGTGCTATTCTCTCTCTCTGTCTCTCTGTCCCTGTCTCTCTCTCTCTCTCTCTATCCCTCCCGGGAGCGCTGCTGAGGCCATGTTCTGAGAGGGGTGCTGCGACAACTGAGCAGGAACAGCACAGCTCTCGGGTCCACCCAGCCTATGTCAGGACAGTCCCACATGGGCTCTGACTGAACTGCATATGTTGGACGCCGCTCATCTAACACCGCAGGAAAGACAACAGTGCCGCATGCTAGCCTACTCATCAATGGCTAGAGGCTACGTTTCTCCACCGATACCAGGTGACATCAAAACCCCGGTCTTCATCTCCTTGGCAATCTTTTTTACCTAAGACCCTTGAAAGCAGTACATGGTAAGATATAACCTACCAGTCTAAACACCACCTCACCTCTCAGTTTTACGCTAGATGTTCCTGCATCACAGCTTCTCCTCATCGTTCCAGTTTTCTCGGCTCTTTGGTGATCTGGAAAAAAGGAATAATTAGTCAGATTTGGAGTGAAGTGGTATGGGGTTTAGTAAGATTCTGTTTAACCACAATAAGTAGAACCAAAAGACATCCTTTAGTATGGGAGAATATATTCACTGATGCAATATTTGATATGGCGTTTCCATTGAAAACATATATCAAGAGCTCACGAACCTCAACACACAAAAAGCAAATGAATTCAATTACAAAATGGGCATAGGATCTGAACAGACACTTCTCCACAGAAGCAATTTCAGGTGTCCGACAGGCACATGAAAAGACGCTCCACATAGCTAACCATCAGAGAAATGCACATTAAAACCACAATGGGGTATCACCTCACACCAGTTAGGATGGCCACCACCCAAAAGACAGGCAACAACAGATGTCGGCAAGGGTGTGGAGAAAGGGGAACCCTCCTACAGTGCTGGTGGAAATGTCAGTCAGCTCAACCATTGTGGAAAGCAGTATGGAGGTACCCCACATAAACATAGAACAGAAATACCATTTGACCCATGAATTCTTCTCCTAGGAATTTACCCTAAGAGTGCAGGAGCCCAGTTTGAAAGGGACAGATGCACCCCTATGTTGATCACAGCACTCTTTACAATACCCAAGAAATGGAAGCAACCTTAGTGTCCATCAGGAGTTGAATGGATAAAGAAGATTTCGTACATACACACTATATAATATCATTCAGCCATATGAAGAAAACAAATCGTCCCACCATTTCCAACAACACGGACAGAGCTAGAGGGTGTTATGCTCAGTGAAATAAGCCAGGTGGTGAAAGACAAGTATCCAAGGATTTCACTCCTATGTGAGGTATGAGAATAAAGCAAATTAGAAATTAAAAACAGCAGCAGACTCACCGAACCCAAGAATGGTCTAACAATTACCAAAGGGAAAGGGACTGGGAGGACGGGTGGGAACGGAGGGATAAGGGGGTAAAGGGGGCATTACGATGCGCACACATAATGTAGGGCATGGGGGGCCACGGGGATTGCAGTATAACACACAGAAACATGTAGTGAATCTATAGCATCTTACTATATTGATGGACAGCGACTGTAATGGGGTGTGGATAGCAGACTTGATAATGGGTTGGAGGGGGGAGGAGGGGGAGTCTAGCAACCATAATGTTGTCATGTAATTGTACATTACTGACACCAAAAAGTAAATAAATAAAAGTGATTCTGTTTGAGTGCCCAGAGAGACAGTAGAAAATAGCCATTCCCGCCACCTTGGATTCTTTCTGTTCGGTTTTGGCATGGCCCAGTCATAGATTCTTTGGTATCGCGAAACCTTCTCATTTTTTGTCGCCTCAACAACTGAATTGATGTAATAATATGCATCTGGGCTTTTGAAATCAGTTGATTTTATGATGTTTACGAATGTAAAGAAGCAAAAACCAGATACTGAGGGAAGTTTGGATGCTCAAACGAACACGTCACTCCACAACACACTATTTGCTACCAACTGCTCCCGTCTAGAACTCGGTGTTCATTTTTACCTGTCCCTCCTCCTATCAGTGGTGACACCGATGTCCCTCAAACATGGTGGTGAGCAAAGCACCAAATTTACTCTTCTGTCTACAACAGGCCTGTGGTACAGGTCCTCTCAGAGGAAAAGCAGTAGCAGCGGGAGAAAACCCAAAGACATAGACATAGAAGACCATACAGTACAATGAAAACTGACACAAGGGACTTCTGAGACCTGTACTTATTTCCTTCAAAGACACGAAAGAAGCCGCCCCCAAACAACAAAACTGCACCACTACAGAGAAAGCACAGGCAGAGAACAAGAAGAGATCTGGAATCTTACCCCCACTGGGCCAGGGAGAGGAGTCATCACAGCAACAGCAGCATCAGCTGGGGCTTGCCCCACACTATCTGTGCTCATCGCCATTAAAGATAAGTTCGTGGGCTCGGCTCGCTGTGGCTCTCCCTAAGCACCCGGAGGCATACACAGCGGGGACTGAGGGGTCGTCAGTGGCATCTCACCCGCATTTATGTTCGCACGGTTTGGAACATAATGAACGGTTGTCGGACGAGCGAGCGGCACAAGGTATCACTGAACGGGAAGCTGAGCTCTGAAGCCGAGTCCAGTCATTCACTGTCACCACTGTTCAACAGATCCCGTGACATGAAGATTGATGTGCATGAGCTGACACACTCACATTTCATAAGAGAGGTCCTCACCCAGTACAGAGAAGTGAGAGGAGGGCATGCCTAAGTGAGAATGCACGGTAGCCTAGAAGAGGAGGTGACTAGAGAGGTGGGTCTTCAACGATCCTTGTTCTTCTGCTGGGGTGAAATGTCTTAAAAACCAGAAGCAAGAGGTGGGAACCCCCAGAGGAAATAATTCAGAGACAAAAAGGCACAAGACAGGATCTTTTCAAGGAGCAGGGATCTTGGCTCATAGGGATGGAGATGTAGACAAAGTGAAGGCCAGACCGTGAGTTGGGGCTGGAGAATTTCACATTTTATTCTGTAACAATGTCAGTGCTTCCACAGTGAAGCAGTGAACAAGCAGGGCCTAGGTGCACCAGGAAAGACCTGAGAAACCAGAAGCAGGGTTACTGACACGGGACACGAGCTCCACAGGTTATAACATAAAGGATGAAAATTCAGGATCGGGAATGGACAGGCTGACTGCTGAGAGGAGGCGAGGTTGCACCGCAAGCATCCAGCTTGGCTGATGGGCAAGAATGGCGACAACATTGAGAGCAAGAGTCTAAAGGAGAGGCATTTTAAAAATAAAAAGTTTTTCCTAGTTTACTGTGTTGTATTATTCACGTACAAGACATAGACCCCCAAAGCTAGATCAGAGAGAAAATCTGGGCGGCCGGTCGCAGTCAGAATGCGGGATGTGCCTATGTTAAGACCCGGTCGCCTGGCTGGCCATGGCCGAGAAGGCATGCCTGGCTCCAGGAGTCCCAGAGAAGCTGGGAAGGCCCGGGAAAGGGCGGGCCGTTCCCCGGACAGCATCTGGGTGTCTCCGTGCCTGGCTGTGTGCAGGCCCTGGCCTCCGGGATCATGGGGGGTGCAGGGGTGGCAAGGCAGTTGATGCACACCGCACCCCGGATGCTGAGCCCATGCATAGCCAGCACCCAGACGGGCTGAGCTGTGACAGACGAGGGCACTGCAGCCTTCGACGGACCCATGGTGGCCTCGTTGGTCTGAACATCTGCACGGCCCTCAGTGGGCAGTCCCGTGGGCTAGGGATACTACGGTGGTTGGCCTTGGGGTCTCACCGTGGCCTTGGACTAGGGTCTCCTCTGGGCAGGTCTGGTGTGCTTAAGGCAATGGGGACGTGGTGATGCGGCCCCTGGGTGATGTCACAGTGGCCCAGGCCACTTTGTGATGCGTCCCCTGGCTGATATACATACAAGGCTCACCATAGCTCTTCAGCTCAGTGTGTGCTAGGCCTGAGAAAGAGTTAGTGGCAAAGGAGACCCTCTCCGTAGCTTCACACAATTTCCTCGGATCGTTTGGTGCACGCCATAACCAATTTTTCTGTGTGCACAGTTTCATCCTTACTAAGTTTCGTACCGCACAATGCCCGTCGACTCCCCAGCACCACCTTCTTCACCCGCTAGTCCTTCCCCTCCCCAGGTCGCTGCCCCCTACCCCTCCTGCCAGGGAGCACCCTGCTCCTGCCCGGTGCCCTGGTCACAGGCTGTTCCACCGGGATCCTGTGCCTTTAGCAGCTGGCATTTCCCAATTTTCACAGCAGAGTTCCCACTTCCACGGGGAGCAGTCCTGGGCCTCTGGACCATCCTAGTCTCTCAGCAGATGCTGGAGAGAGACCACCTAGACGAACACCTCCTCTTCAGGGCACACGGGCACCACTACCAGCCCGCCTCGTGGTGTCCTGCCTCTGCAAAACCGCCATCAAGAGTCAGCCAACAGACAAGGCCTTGGGCAGCACAAGCACCGGCCCAATGGCTGGCTCTGACGCTCAGGACGTAATGATGGACACGATGCCACCATCGCTGGCTATCATCTTTGTGCCCACCCTGGCAACGCACGAGGTCATGTGCAGCACCACCGCTGGCCTACTGTGCACCCCAGACAAGCAACGCATGGGCAGTCATCATCTGCTCTCATCTGGACAAATACGATGCTGTGGGAGGCACATACGACGGCCTCGCCCCTGTCCATAAGTGAGCCTCGGACCCGATGGGCACTCCAACGCCCTCGGGAAAGGCTCATACAAAGGCCCCCAACCCCAGACTAAGCCCCCGCAACACCATTTAATAGTTTTGTAATCACATGCTGTTGACTCGACGTTCAAATGTCTCAATGAACCCAGTGCTGTCTGTCTCTAGGGCCGAGTTACCTTTCAGGCTTTTGGAAACATAAGTAGGGAAGTGACATATAAGCCATCTTGTGAAGTGTTCTGTACATAAGGATAGTTGGGTAGACAAAAATGATGATAGATAGCACAGATAAACAGATAGATAGATGATAGATTAGATAGGATAGATGATAGGTATAGGTAGATTGGATGGATGGATGGATGGATGGATGGATGGATGGATGGATGGATGGATGGATGGATGGATGGATGGATGGATGGATGGATGGATGGATGGATGGATGGATGGATGGATGGATGGATGGATGGATGGATGGATGGATGGATGGATGGATGGATGGATGGATGGATGGATGGATGGATGGATGGATGGATGGATGGATGGATGGATGGATGGATGGATGGATGGATGGATGGATGGATGGATGGATGGATGGATGGATGGATGGATGGATGGATGGATGGATGGATGGATGGATGGATGGATGGATGGATGGATGGATGGATGGATGGATGGATGGATGGATGGATAGCCATGGCAGATAGCCGTGTTGTTAACTGTAAGGCTGGGGTCACTGATGGGAGGAGCGAGCACGTCGGACACTGACAATGTGCCAATGTCTCCAGCTGCTGCCCCCTCCCACATGGGACACTGATAATGTGCTGAAGTTCCTGGCTGTTGCCCCGTCCCAAACTGAAAAATATGCCTTGGGCTAGCCAAACCACGCATTGCTGTAAATCTAAGCTATGCCTCCCCCTACCTCTTTAAAATCTCGCTCCCTGTCTACTTACGTGTGAATTCCCCAGCCTCCATTTCTATAGACTAGGGAAATCTCGCCCGGGTGTTTGCATTCATATAAACTACCGGGAACTTAGTTGCCTCTCTTCACCTGCTTATTTCAGCTAGAATTATCTTACACTGTTCTGTACATAAGGATAGATGGGTAGACAAAAAGGTGACGACAGGTACATGACAGATAGATGACAGGTGACAGATGATAGATTAGAAATACATACATTAGATAGATGATAGATATTCATAGATTAGATGAATATATTGAGAGATGACAGACAGATAAGATATATATAGATGACAGATGATAGACTAGAAAGGATAGATGATATAGGTAGGTAAGATTAGACAGATAGATGATAGATATCGATAGATTAGATAGACAAGAGATAGACGATAGATACAGAGTTATGGACTGAAGTTTTGGTCCCTCAATTCAACATCTTCCGCTCCTCCTAAAGCCCTGCCCCACCACACAAACTCACACACACAAACCCACAAAGTTCATATTTGAATTGAGTCAGGGTTGAAGCCCTAACCCACACTCTCATGGTATGGGAGGTGGGGCCTTTGCAGGTAATTAAGTTCGGAAGATATCATGAGGTTGTGGGTGGAGCTGCCATTACGCAATCAGTCCTATTAAGAGGGTCATAGGACAGAGCATTCTCCCTCGACCCTGTGAGGACACAGCAGGGATGTGGCTGTATGCAAGACAGAGGAAGGGACCTCATCAGGAATTGAAACTGCCTTGGTCTTGGAATTCTGCTTCCAGAATGGCGAGAAATCAGTGTCTATGGATGAAGCCCCCTCTAAATGACACTCTGGTAATCAGCTTGAGTAGACTAAACAGATATGTAGGTAAAGAGAGATATACTTAGAGGATGGATGGAGAGAGAATATGCATAGATATCTGTGCTTAGGTGTCTGCATAGGTATCTGTGTCCAACAACCTCTGCACTTTGAAGTCTATTCTCTATGGGGGGAACACCAGGAGCACAACTTATGCACGTTTCTTTTTTAAAGTGTGTGCTGAAGTTTCTAATAACTGGGGTCTCCGATAACTCTCAGTCATGTGTGTGTGTGTGTGTGTGTCTGTGCGTGTGCGTGTGTGTGTGTACACCACTGCCCCTATCGGTCTACAATCACAGGAGATGCAAATGTAACAAAGGAACGCAGGATAGGGCAAACGTCTTGCAAACTATGACCAGAAAGAGTAAAATTATCCACTACCCTCTGGGGATATCTTTGCCAAGTGTTTTTAGGGAATTTTAGAAAGATCTCGATGGAAATGGTGCTGGGACCACTCTGAACCATCAAGTTAGCTAAGGTAATAAGCCAGGACAGGAGAGCTGCAAAGAGCACTCACGGTGACTCCTATGTATCAGGCCAAGGTGTACAGGCTTTAAATCCACTACAGCACTTCATCTCACCATGGCTGACATGGGATGACCTTATGCACCACCTTCATCCGTGAGTAAAAAGTTACTTCAGAATCACCTCCCTTAACAGAAAATAAATAAGTGCGGGGACATAAACATTCGAAGAATTCCTGCCACCATCACCCAACACTTTATGCTCAGCGCCCTTTTCATACGAATGGAAACATTGCTCTCAACGCTAGTATTCCATTTCAGATAGACCTCTCTCACATCTAAATGCCTAAATGCACTGAAACTCCTACCCCACCTTGACAGCAGAGGGGAGCAGTTTCCCCACAAGCTACCTGGCCTGTCACATCAGCAAGCCCATGTGCCATTGGAGCACAAGTGTACCGCGTGTCAACAAAGGTCAGTTCCCTTAACCAGTGATTACACACATGCTCTCTTGAGATGGACCAACAAGCAGGGCGGCCTAGGTAAGATCGGTGCACAGGCAAAAAGACCTACAACTGGGCATGCACCTGCCACGGACCCCGCAGGCCAGCCAGAGTGCTCCCTGCGTGGGGCTTCAGATATGCCTCACAGATCACGCAGCCGCCAGAGCAGGAAAGGCCCAGGGACAGAAGGCCGGATGGTCTTGGCCTGCACAGGTTCAAGAGCCCAGCACGTCAACCACACCTTCCACACCCAGCAGACTCGTGCCACCTAGACAGGAGAAGTTCTCACCCAAGGCCACTCCTCTCAATACACAAACACACAGCTAACTCACATAAAAAAAAACACAAGGAATTGAGACTGAGAAGGACACAGAGGGATCAAAGTGCACCTAGTGACAGATCGATGACAAAAGTGAGAAAACAGATGCATAGACAGATGACTGATACATAGACAGGATTGACATGCACACATATAGATGATACAATAATTAGACTGATACACAGATGACAGTAGATAGATGTAGAACGTAGACAGATGACAGATAGGTAGATAGGTAGATACATTACAAAGATAGATAAAGAGTTAGGTAGGTAGGTACAAAGGAAAGCATCAGACTAAACAATGTTATCTTACAGTCAAGATCATTTAAGGGCTCCCTTAAAGGAGAGTCACTTGAGATTCAAGGACACAGACAAATTACAAGCCGAAGGGGCCGGGACAGGTACCCTATACAAGTAAAACTGAGAAACAAACAAATAAATGGATTCTGTTTGAGTCCCCAGAGACAGTCAGTAGAAAATAGCTCAATTTGCCACCGTGAATTCTTTTTGTTTGGTTTCAGCAGTGCTCAGGCATAGATTTAGTGGTGAAGCAACTTCTTTCTCATTTCCTCTCATCTCAACAAATGAACTGCTGTAATAATATGCGTCTGGGCTTCTAAAATAATTCCTTTTTATGATGTTCAGGAATGTAAAGAAGTAATAACCACCTAAAGAGGGAAGTTTGGACCCTCACATAAACACTTCACTCCACAACACACACTTTTGTTCCCAACTTCTCCTGTCCAGAAATAGGTGTTCCTTTATATTTGTCCCTCCACCTATCAGCAGTGATCACGCCGATGTCCCTCAAACATGGTGGTGTGCAAACAACCAAGTACACTTTTCTGTCGACAACAGGCCCAGACGAAGGATACTTGTGGTCTTCAGGGATCAATTACTCACTGAATGTGGCTAAATAAAGTCACCAACCGAGCAGGAATTATAAGAGGACAGAGGACAGAGAAACGGATTCAAGTCCTTTCACTTCCATTTACTGCTTTTGTAAGCACACGCGGCTGACTCTACCTGAAAGTGTATCGGTGAACACAGTGCTCTCCTTATGGCTTAGTTACTTTGCAAGATTTCTGGTAGCATAATGTAGGGAAGAGACATAGGATATGTTGTTAACTGTTCTGTACATAAGGATAGATGGGCAGACAAAAAGATGATTGATTCATAGATAGATAGGCAGACAGACGACAGATGAAAGATAGATAGATAGGTATATAGATTGAAAGATGAAAGATATTGTAGATACATGATAGGAAGATAGATAGATAGATAGATAGATCCATAGATACAAACATACATACATATATACATACATACACACATACATACATAGACAGACCGTTAGATAGATAGATACAGATACATATCAATTGACACAAAGCTATTGTTCATAAACAGGAGTTGAATGGTGAATAACATAGCTAAAATGCAAACAAAAAGGAAGAATGAAATCCAGTTTAAAAAGTGCTGTAAGCAGCCTTAAGAAGAAACAAATACTACCGTTTGAGATGACGTCCATGGAGCTAGACGGTAGTATGTTCAGAGAAATAGGCCAGGCGGAGAAAGACAAGTACCAAGTGATTTCACTCAAGTGTGCAGTATAAAAACAAAGAAAAACTGAAGGAAAAAAACAGCAGCTGTCTCACAGAACCCGAGAGTTCAGGAAAAGTTACCAAAGGTAAAAGAACTGGGCAGGGTGGGACTGAAGGGTGGGATAAGTGTGGGGAGAAAGAATGGGGGCATTAGGATTAGCATGTATAATGCGTGGGGTCGGGTGAGCATGGGAGTACTGTACAACACAGAGAAGACTAGTACAGATCATACAGCATCTTACTACTCACTGACGGATAGCGACTGTAACGGGGTCCGTGGGGGGGGAAATGGTGAAGGGATCTACAGCATACAACGACGCTGATCGACAGGGACTGAAGAGGTTTTTAAGGGGGACTTGGTGAAGGGGGGCGCATAGTATACATAAAGTTCTTCATGTGATTGTAGATTAATGACAAAAAAATTATTTAAGTGCAATAAGTGCAAAGTTCTGAATCATCAGAATAAAAGGTCAGGCACTGAGTGGTGCAAACAAAAGACACAGGTTTAGAAGAAGGGATGAAAACTTAAGACACCTATGTGCTTACTTACAGGAGACACACTTGTGATCCAAGGACACAGACAATCTACAAGAAGAAGTTGTGTGGACATGTACCATACACGAGTGAAACTGAAAAACAAACAATCAAAAAATGGATTCTGTTTGAGAGCTCTGAGACAGTCAGCAGAAAATAGATCTCTCTGGCCACCGTGAATTCTTTTGTTTGGTATCAGCAGTTCCCAGCCATAGATTTAGTGGTGCAGCAACATACTTCTCATTTTCTCTCACCTCAACAACTGAGTTGCTGTAATAATAAGCATCTGGGCCTTTGAAATCAGTGGGTTTTATGATGTTCATGAATGTGAAGATCTAATAACCACCTAAAGAGGGAACTTTGGACACACAAATAAACACGTCACTCCACAATACACTCTTAGCTCCCAACTGCTCCTGTCTAGAAATTGGTGTTCCTTTTTATTTGACCCTCGGTCCTATCGGCGGTGATCACGCTGATGTCCTTCAAACATGGTGGTGAGCAAAGAACAAATTTACTTTTCTCGTGACAACAGGCCCGGAGGAATGATACTTGTGGTCTTCAGGGAGCACTTAGTCAAAGAATGTGGCTAAATACAGACAGTAAGTTAGAAGGAGATGAAAGAGGACAGAGGATAGAGACACGGGTTCAATTCCCGGCACAACCATTTCCTGGTTTTGTAGCTACACGCGACCGACTCGACCAGCAAGTGTCTCGGTGAATCCAGTGCTCTCCCCACAGCCTAGATACTTTGCAGGATTTTTGGAAGCATCGAGTAGGAAAGTGATATAGGATATATGGTAACTGTTCTGTACACAAGGACAGATGGGCAGACAAAAAGATGATTGTTCGATTGATTGATAAATTGATAGACAGACAGATAGAGAGATATAGGTACATATTGATTAACACAAAGCTACTGCTCATAACCAGGAGAACAATGGTGAAAGCACATAGCGAAACTGCAAACAAAAAAGAAGAATGAAATCCAGTTTAAAAAGTGCAGTAAGCAGCCATAAGAAGAAAACAAATCCTATCATTTGCAATAACGTGGATGGAGGTAGAGGGTATTAGGCTCAGTCAAATAGGCCAGGCGGAGAAATACATGTACCAAATGATTTCATTCATGTGTGGAGTATGATAACAAAGAAAAACTGAAGGAAAAGACAGCAGCAGACTCACAGAACCCGAGAGTGGACTTACAGTTACGAAAATAGAAAGGGACAGGGGAGGGTTTGTGGGAAGGGAGTACTAAGGGCGGGGAAAAAGAATGGGGGCATTAGGATTAGCAGGTATATATGTAGGGTGGGAGGTCATGGGTAGGGCTGTACAACACAGATAAGACATGTAGTGATTCTACAGCATCTTAGTACATGCTGACGGACAGCGACTGTAACTGGAATTTGGGGGGGACATGGTGAAGGGGGTAGACTGGAAAACATAATGTTCTGTATGTGATTGTATATTAATGAGAACAAAAAAAATTTCAAAGTGCACTAAGAGCACAGCTCTCAAATATCAGAATAAAAGTACAGGCTTTGAGTGCTCCAATCAAAAGACACAGGGTTAGAAGAACTGATGAAATCTCAAGACCATCTACGTGCTCCCTTACTGGAGACTCACTTTGAGATCCAAGGACACAGACAAACTACAGGCTGAAGGGGCGGGGACAAGTACCCTATACAAGTGAAACTGAGAAACAAACAAACAAATGGATTCTGTTTGAGTCCCCAGAGAGAGTCTGTAGAAAATAGCCCTATCTAGCCATCATGAATTCTTTTTGTTTGTTTTCAGCTGTGCTCAGGCATAGATTTAGTTGTGCAGCAACTTCCTTCTAATTTCCTCTCACCTCAACAAATGAATTGCTATAATAATATGCGTCAGGGCTTTTAAAATCATTGCTTTTTATGATGTTCACGAATGTAAAGAAGTAATAACCACCTAAAGATTGAAGTTTGATCACTCAAGTAACACTTCACTGCACAACACACTCTTTGTTTCCTACTGTTCCTGTCCAGAAATAGGTGTTCCTTTATATTTGTCCTTCCACCTATCAGCAGTGATCACGCCGATGTTCCTCAAACATGGTGGTGTGCAAAGAACCAAGTACACTTTTCTGTCGACAACAGACCCAGTCGAAGGATACTTGTGGTCTTCAGGGATCACTTACTCACTGAATGTGGCTAAATAAACTCAACAAGCGAGCAGGAAGTATAAGAGGACAGAGGAAAGAGATATGGGTTTAAGTCCTTTCACCTCCATTTACTGGTTTTGTAAGCACATGCGGCTGACTCTACCTGAAAGTGTATCGGTGAACTCAGTGCTCTACTTATGGCTTAGTTACCTTGCAAGATTGCTGGAAGCATAATGTAGGGAAGAGACATAGGGTATGATGTTAACTGTTCTGTACATAAGGATAGATGGGAAGCCAAAAAGATGATTGATTCATAGATAGGTAGAGAGATGACAGATGAAAGATAGATAGATAGGTACATAGATTAAAAGATGACAGACATCATAGATAGATGATAGGAAGACAGATAGATAGATAGATCCATAGATACATAGATACATACATACAGAGATACATAGATAGGCAGACCATTAGATAGATAGATACAGATACATATCGATTGACAGAAAGCTATTGTTCATAAACAGGAGTTGAATGGTGAATAACATAGCTAAACTACAACAAAAAGGAAGAATGAAATCCAGTTTAAAATTTCAGTAAGCAGCCTTAAGAAGAAAACAAATACTACCGTTTGCAATGACGTGCATTGTGTTGGACAGTAGTATGTTCGGAGAACTAGGCTAGGCGGAGATAGACAAGAACCAAGTGATTTCACTCATGTGTGCATTATAAAAACAAAGAAAAACTGAAGGAAAAAAACAGCAGCTGTCTCACAGAACCCGAGAGTTCAGTAAAAGTTACCAAAGGATAAAGGACTAGGCAAGGTGTGTCTGAAGGGAGGGATAAGTGTGGGGAGAAAGAATAGTGGTAATTGGGATTAGCATGTATAATGCATGGGGTCGGGAGTGCATGGGGAGTACTGTACAACACATAGAAGACAAGTACAGATCATATAGCATCTTACAACTCACTGATGGACAGCGACTGTAACGGGGACTGTGGGGTGGGCATGGTGAAGGGGTCTACAGCATCCAACTACGCTGATCGACAGGGTCTGAAGAGGTTTTTCGGGGGGACTTGGTGAAGTGGGGTGCATAGTAAACATAATGTTCTTCACGTGATTGTAGATTAATGATAAAAAAATTCTTTAAGTGCAATAAGTGCACAGTTCTGAATCATCAGAATAAAAGGTCAGGCACTGAGTGCTGCAAACAAAACACACGGGGTTAAAAGAAGGGATGAAAACTCAAGACACCTACGTGCTTACTTACATGAGACTCACTTGAGATCCAAGGACACAGACAATCTACAAGAAGAAGGTGTGTGGACAAGTACCATACACGAATGAAACTGAAAAACAAACAATCAAACAAATGGATTCTGTTTGAGTCCCCAGAGACAGTCAGCAGAAAATAGCCCTCTCTGGCCACCGTGAATTCTTTTTGTTTGGTATCAGCAGTTCCCAGCCATAGATTTAGTGGTGCAGCAACATACTTCTCATTTTCTCTGACCTCAACAACTGAGTTGCTGAAATAATAAGCATCTGGGCCTTTGAAATCAGTGGGTTTTATGATGTTTATGAATGTGAAGATATAATAACCAGCTAAAGAGGTAAGCTTGGACACTCAAATAAACACGTCACTCCACAATACACTCTTAGCTCCCAACTGCTCCTGTCTAGAAATTGGTGTTCCTTTTAATTTGACCCTCGTCCTATTGGCAGTGATCACGCTGATGTCCTTCAAACATGGTGGTGAGCAAAGCAACAAGTTTACTTTTCTTTCAACAAGAGGCCCAGAGGAATGATACTTGTGGTCTTCAGGGAGCACTTAGTCAATGAATGTGGCTAAATACAGACAGCAAGTTAGAAGGAGATGTAAGAGGACAGAGGATGGATACGCGGGTTCAAGTCCCTGCACCACAATTTCCTGGTTTTGTGGGTTCACACGGCTGACTTGACCTTCAAGTGCCTTGGCGAACCCAGTGCTCTCAATACGGCCTAGTTACCTTGCAAGATTATTCGAAGCATAATGGAGGGATGTGACATAGGCTATGTGGTTAACTGTTCTGTAAACAAGGACAGATGGGGAGAGAAAAAGATGATTGATCGATAGATAGATAGATAGATAGATAGACAGACAGATAGATATAAGTACATATCGATTAACACAAAGCTATTGCTCATAACCAGGAAAGCAATGGTGAAAGCACATAGCGAAACTACAAATAAAAGAGAAGAATGAAATCAAGTTAAAAAAGTGCACTAAGCAGATATAAAAGAAAACAAATCCTATCATTTGCAATAACGTGGATGGACTAGAGGGTATTATGCTCAGTGAAATAGGACAGGTGGAGAAAGACAAGTACCAAATGATTTCACTCATTTGTGGGGTATAATAACAAAGAAAAACTGAAGGAAAATAACAGCAGCAGACTAACAGAACCTGACAGTGGACTAACAGTTACCAAAGGGAAAGGGACTGGGAAGGGAGGGTGGGAAGGTAGGGAAAAGGGTGGGCAGAAAGAAAGGGGGCATTAGGATTAGCATTTATAATGTGTGTGGTGGAGGTGCATAGGTAGGGCTGTACAACACAAAAGAGAAGTACTCTTTCTACAACTTCTTACTACACGCCTATGTACAGCGACTGTAATGGGGTGTGTGTGGGGGGAAATGGTGAAGGGGTGTACAGCATCCAAGTACGCTGATAGTCTGTTACTGTAACGGGGCTTTTGGGGGGGACTTGGTCTACTTAGTTATCATAATGATCTTCGCGTGATTGTAGATTAATGATACCAAAAAATTTTTGTAAGTGCAATAATGACACACCTCTCAATTGTCAGAATAAAAGGACAGGCTCTGAGTTCTCCAATCAAAATACACAGGGATAGAGGAAGGGATCAAACATCAAGACCACCTACGTGCTCCCATTCTGGAGATTCACTTGGGATCCAAGGACACAGACAAACTACAAGCAGAATGGGCAGGTACAGGGACCCTACCCAAGTGAAACTGAGAAACAAACAAACAAACAAATGGATTCCGTTTTAGTCCCCAGAGACAGCCAGTAGAAAATAGCCCTATCTAGGCACCGTGAATTCTTTTTGTTTGGTTTCAGCTGTGCCCAGCCATACATTTAGTTGTTCTGCAACATCCTTCTCATGTTTTCTCACCTCAACAACTGAATTGCTGTAATAATATGCATCATGGCTTTTGAAATCAGTGTGTTTTATGGTGTTCTTGAATGTAAAGAAGCAATAACCACCTAAAGAGGGAAATTTGGACACTCAACCATGTAACTCCACAACACTGTCATTGCTGCCAAATGCTCCTGTCTAGAAATAGGTGTTCCTTTTTATTTGGCCCTCCTCCTATCAGCGGAGCTCAAGTCGATGTCCCTCAAACTCGGTGGATAGCAAAGAACCAAGTATATTTTTCTGTCTTCAACAGGCCCAGATGAAGGATACTTGTGGTCTTCAGGGAGCACTTATTCCATGAATGTGGCTGAATACTGTCTTGAAGACAGAAGCAGGTAAAAGAGGATAGAGGACAGAGATATGGGTGCCAGTTCCTGCGCCAACATTTACAGGTTTTGTAAGCACACGCGGCTGACTAGATCTGCAATTGTCTCAATGAACCCAGTGCTCTCCCTACGGCCTAGTTACCTTGCAGGATTTTTGGAAGCATAATGTAGGGAAGTGACATAGGCGATGTTGTTAACTGTTCTGTACATAAGGATAGATGGGAAGAAAAAAAGATGATTGATTCATAAATAGATAGATAGATGATAGATGATAGATAGATAGATGATAGACATGATAGATAGATGACAGGAAGATAGATAGATAGATAGATAGATAGATAGATAGATAGATAGATAGATAGATAGATAGATACATAGATACATAGATAGAAGGATAGATAGATAGATAGAGAGATAGATAGAAAGAAAGAAAGATAGAAGGATAGATAGAGAGATTGATAGATAGATAGACAGACAGAGAGATAGATAGATTCAGATACATATCGATTAACATAAAGCTATTTCTCATAAACAGGAGTTCAATGGTGAAAGCAAATAGCGAAACTACAAACACAGTTAGAATTAAGTCCAGTTTAAAAACTGCCGTAAGCAGTCATAAGAGGAAAACAAATCCTACCATTTGCAATGATGTGGATGGAGCAAGATGGTATTATGCTCAGTGAAATAGGCCAGGTGGAGAAAGACAAGTACCAAATGATTTCACTTGTGTGTGGAGTATAACAACAAAGAAAACCTGAAGGAAAAAAACAGCAGCATACTCACAGAACCCAAAAGCGGACTATCAGTTACCAAAGGGAAAGGGACTGGGCAGGGTGGTTGGGAAGGGAGGGATGATGGTGTGGAGAAAGAAATGGGAGATTAGGATTAGCATGTATAAAGCTTGGGGTCGGGTGGGCTTGGATAGGGCTGTACAACACAGAGAAGACAAGTAAAGTTTCTACAGCATCTTACTACACGCTAATGGACTGCGACTGTAATGGTGTGTGTGGGGTGGTTCATGGTGAAAGGGTCTAGAGAATCCAACTCCGCTGATTGACAGCATCTGTAAGAGGTTTCTAAGGGTGCCTTGGTGAAAGGGGGAGCCAAGTAAACATAATGTTCTTCACGTGATTGTAGATTAATGATAATAAAAAAAATTTTTAAGTGCAATAAGGGCACAGCTCTGAATCATCAGAATAAAATGAAACAGGCTTTGAGTGCTCCAAACAAAAGACACAGGGTTAAAAGTAGGGATGAATATTCAAAACCACCTAAGTAATCCCTCACAGGAGACTCCCTTGAGATGCAAGGACACAGACTAACTACAAGTCGAAGTGGTGGGAACAGGTACTCAACACAAGTGAAACTTAAAACAATCAAACAAATGGATTCTGTTTGTGTCTCCAGAGATAGTCAGTAGAAAATAGCCCTATCAAGCCACCGTGAATTCTTTTTGTTTGTTTTCAGCACTGCCCAGCCATAGATTTAGTGGTACAGCAACGTCCTTCTTATTTTCTCTCACCTCAACAACTGAATTTTTGTAAAAATAAGCGTCTGGGCCTTTGAAATCAGTGGGTTTTATGATGTTCATTAATGTAAAGAAACAATATCCAGATAAAGAGGGAAGTTTGGACACTCAAATAAACACGTAACCCCAAAACACACTCTTTGCACCCAACTGCTCCTTTCTAGAAATTGGTGTTCCTTTTCATTTGTTGTTCCGTCCTATCAGTGGTGATCACGCCGATGTCCCTCAAACACGGTTATGAGCAAAGCACCAAGTTTACTTTTCTGTCGAAAACAGGCCCAGAGGAAGGATACTTGTGGTCTTCAGGGAGCCTTTAGTCAATGAATGTTACTACATACAGTCAGCAAGTGAGAAGTAGATAAAAGAGGAGAGAGGAGAGAGACACGGGTTCAAGACCCTGCAGCAAAATTTCCTGGTTTAGTAGGAATATGCGGCTGAATCTACCTGCAAATGTCTCGGTGAACCCAGTGCTTTACCTGCAGCCTAGTTAGCTTGAAAGATTTTTGGAAGCACAATGTAAGGAAGTGACACAGGCTATCTTGTTAACTGTTTTGTACAAAAGGACAGATGGGCAAACAAAAAGATGATTGACTGATTGATAGACAGATAGATAGATGGATAGACAGACAGATAGATATATAAAGGTACATATTGACTAAAACAAAGCTATTGCTCATAACAAGGAGAGCAATGGTGAAATCACATAGCAAAACTACAGACAAAAGAGAAGACAGAAATCCAGTTTAAAAAGTGCAGTAATCAGCCATAAGAAGAAAACAAATCCTACTATTTGCAACAACGAGGATGGAGCTAGAGGGTATTATGCTCAGTGAAACAGGCCAGGTGGAGAAAGAAAAGGACCAAATGATTTCACTCATGTGTGGAGTATAACAACCAAGAAAATCTGAAGAAAAAAATAGCAGCAGACTCACAGAACCCGTGAGTTTGCAAACAGTTACTAAAGGGAAAGGGACTGGGCAGGTTGGGTGGGAAGGAGGGATAAGGGTGGGGAGAAAGAAATGGGGCATTAGTATTAGTGTGTATAATGTGTGTGGTGGGAGTAGCATGGGGAGGACTGTACAACACAGACAGGACAGTAGGGATTCTACACCATCTTACTACACGCTGATGGGCAGCGACTGTAATTGGTTTTAGATGCGGAATGATGAATGGGAAGCCTAGTAACTGTAAATTTCTTCACGTGATTGTAGATTAATGATAACAAAAAAAAATTTTAAGTGCAATAAGGGAACAGCTCTTAATCATCAGAATAAACGGACATTCTTTGAGTGCTCCAATCAAAACACACAGGGTTAGAATAAGGGATGAAAACACAAGACCACATACGTGCTCCCTTACTGGAGACTCACTTGAGATCCAAGGACACAAACCACAAGCTGAAGGGGTGGGTACGGGTACCCTACACAAGTGAAACTGAGAAACAAACAAACAATCAGACAAATGGATTCTGTTTGAGTCCCCAGAGACAGCCAGTAGAAAATAGCCCTATGTAGCCACCGTGAATTCTTTTTGTTTGTTTTCAGCAGTGCCCAGCCATTGCTTTAGTGGTTTAGCAAAGTCCTTCTCATTTTTTCTCACCTCAACAACTGAATTGCTGTAATAATATGAGTCTGGGCTTTTGAAATCAGTGGGTTTTATGATGTTCACAAATGTAAAGAAGTAATAACCCCCTAAAGTGGTAAGTTTGGACACTCAAATAAACACGTAACTCCACAACACTCTCTTTGCTCCCAAATGCTCCTGTCTAGACATAGGTGTTCTTTTTATTTGACCCTCCTCCTATCAGCGGTGATCACGCTGATGTCCCTCAAACATGGTGGTAAGCAAAGCACCAAGTATACTTTACTGTCTACAAGAGGCCCAGAGGAATGAAACTTGTGGTCTTAAGGTAGCACTTAGTCAATGAATGTGGCTAAATACAGTCAGCAATCGAGAAGGAGGGAAAAGAGGACTGATGACAGAGAGATGGGTTCAAGTCCCTGCACCAACATTTACTGGCTTTGTAAGGACACGATGCTGACTCGACCTGCAATTGTCTCAGTGAACCCAGTGCTCTCAATACAGCCTACTCATCTTGCACTGTTTTTGGAAGCATAATGTTGGAAAGTGAAATACGCGATGTTGTTAACTGTTCTGTACATAAGAATAGATGGGTACACAGAAAGATGATAGATTCATAGATACATAGATGACAGATGATTGATAGATAGATGATAGTCATGAAAGATAGGCAGATAGATAGATAGATAGATAGATAGATAGATAGATAGATAGATAGATAGATAGATAGATAGACAGATAGATACATAGGTAGATAGGCTGTAGACAGACAGACAAATAGATAGATAGATAGATAGATACAGATACATATCGATTAACACAAAGCTATTGCTCATAACTGGGAGATAAATGGTGAAAACACATAGTGATACTACAAACAAAAAGGAAGAATGAAATCCAGTTTAAAGTGTGCAGTAAGCAGCCATAAGAAGAAAACAAATCCTACCATTTACAATGATGTGGATGGAGTTAGACGGTAGTATGTTCAGTGAAATAGGACAGGAGGATAAAGACAAGTACCAAATGATTTTACTCATGTGTAGAGTACAGCAACACAGAAAAACTGATGGAAATAAACAGCAGCAGAATCACAGAACCCGAGAGTGGACTAACAGATACCAAAGGGAAATGTACTGGGCTGGGTGGGTGATAAGGGAGGGATAAGGGCAGGAAGAAAGAAAGGGGATATTATTATTAGCATGAATAATGCATGCGGTCGGTTGGGCATGGGGAGTGTTGTACAACACAGAGAAGAATAGTAGAGAATCTACAACATCTTACTACACGCTGATGGACAGCGACTGTAACGGGGTGTGTGTGTGGGTTCATGGTGAAGTAGTCTAGACCATCCAACTATGCTGATGGAGACATTCTGTAAGAGGTTTTGGGGCGGACTTGGTGAAGGGGGGATCATAGTAAACATAATGTTCTTCATGTGATTGTAGATTATTGATAACAAAAAAAGAATTTTAAAGTGCAATAAGGGCACAGCTCTGAATCATCAGTGTAAAACGACAGGCTTGGAGTGCTCCAAACAAAATACACAGGGTTAAAAGAAGGGATGAAAACTCAAGAACACCTACGTACTCTCTTACAGGAGACTCACTTGAGATCCAAGTACACAGACAAACTACAAGCCGTAGGGGTGCTGAGAGGTACCCAACACAATTGAATCCGAAAAACAATCAATCAAATGGATTCTGTGTGTGTCCCCAGAGACAGTCAGTAGAAAATAGCCCTATCTGGCCACTGTGAATGCTTTTTGTTTGGTATCAGAAGTGCCCAGACATAGATTTAGTGGTGCAGCAACATCCTTCTCATTTTCTCTCAACTCAACAACTGAATTGCTGTAATAATATGGGTCTGGGACTTTGAAATCAGTGGGTTTATGATGTCCACGAATGTAAAGAAGTAATAACCTGATAAAGAGGGAAGTTTGGACACTCAAATAAACACTTTACTCCACAACACACTCTTTTATCCCAACTGCTCCTGTCTAGAAAGTGGTGTTCCTTTTTATTTGTCCCTCCCTCCTATCAGGGTTTATCATGCCGATGTTGCTCAAATATGGTGGTGAGCAAGCAGCAAGTTTACTTTTCTGTCGACATCAGGCCCAGAGGAAGGATTCTTGTGGTCTTCAGGGAGCCCTTAGTCAATGAATGTGGCTAAATACAGTCAGCAAGTGAGAAGGAGATAAAAGAGGAGAGAGGACAGAGACACGAGGAAAGTCCCTGCACCACCATTTCCTGGTTTTGTAGGTACACTTCTGACTCAACCTGCAAGTGTCTCGGGGAACCCAGGACACTCCTTATGACCTAGTTACCTTGCAAGATTTTTGGAAGCATAACGTAGCGAAGGGACATAGTCTATGTTGTTAACTGTTCTGCATACAAGGATAGATGTTCAGACAAAAAGATGACTGATTGATTGATAGATAGACATACAGACAGATAGGTAAATAGAGGTACACATCGTCAAACACAAAGGTATTTCTCATAACCAGGAAAGCACTGGTGAAAGCACATAGCGAAACTACAAACTAAAAGGAAGAATGAAGTCCAGTTTAAAAACTGCCGTTTGCAGCCATAAGAAGAAAACAAATGCTACCATTTGCAATGACGTGGATGGAGCGAGACGGTAGTGTGCTCAGTGAAATATTCCAGGCGGAGAAAGACAACTACCAAATGATTTCACTCATGTGTGGAGTATAACAACAAAGAAACACTGAAAATAAAAAAACAGCAGCAGACTCACAGAACCCGAATGTGGAGTAACAGTTACCAAAGGGAAAAGGACTGAGAAGGGTGGTTGGGAAGGGAGGGATAAGGGTGGGGAGAAAGAAAAGGGAGATTAGGATAAGCATGTATAATGCGTGAGGGCGGGGTCGCATGGCGAGTGCTGTACAACACAGAGAAGACAAGTAGATATTCTACAGCATCTTACTACACGCTGAAGGACAGCGACTGTAATGGGGTGTGTGGGGGGGTACATCGTGAACGGGTCTACAGCATCCATCTCTGCTAACTGACAGCAACTGTAAGAGGTTTTTGGGAGGGACTTGGTGAAGGGGGGAGTCTAGGAAACATAATGTTCTTCACGGGATTGTAGATTAATGATAACAAAAACAATTTTTTAAGTGCAATAAGGGCACAGCTCTGAATCATCAGAATAAAAGGACAGGCTTTGAGTGCTCCAAACAAATGACACAGGGTTAAAAGAAGGGATGAAAACTCAAGACCACCTTCGTGCTCCCTTACAGGAGACTCTCTTGAGATCCAAGGACACAGACAATCTAAAAGCTGAAGGGGTGTGTACAGGTACCCAACACAGTGAAACTGAAAAACAAACAATCCTAGAATGGATTCTGTTTGAGTCCACAGAGACAGTCAGTAGAAAATAGCCCTATCTGGCCAACGTGAATTCTTTTTGTTTGGTTTCAGCATTGCCCAGCCATGGATTTAGTGGTACAGCAACGTCTTTCTCATTTTCTCTCAACTCAACAATTGAATTGCTGTAAAAGTATACGTCTGGACCTTTGAGATCAGTGGGTTTTATGAAGTTCATGAAAGTAAAGAAGTAATAACTATATAAACAGGGAAGTTTGGACACTGAAATAAACACGTCACTCCACAACACACTCTTTGCTCCCAACTGCTCCTGTCTAGCAACTGGTGTTCCTTTTCATTTGTCGTTCCATCGTATCAGCGGTGATCACGCCGATGTCCCTCAAACATGGTGGTGAGCAAAGCACCAAGTTTTCTTTCTGTGGACAACAGGCCCAGAGGAACAATGCCTGTGGTCTTCACGGAGCACTTAGTCAATGAATGTGGCTAAATAGAGTCAGCCAGTGTGAAGAAGATAATAGAAGATACAGACACAGGTTCAAGTCCCTGCACAACCATTTACTGGTTTTGTAGGTACACGTGGCTGACTCGACCTGCAAGTGTCTCGGTGAACCGAGTGCTCTTCCTACAGCCTAGTTACCTTGAAATATTTTTGGAAGCGTAATGTAGGGAAGTGACAAACGCGATGTTGTTAACTGTTCTGTACATAAGGATAGATGGGCAGACAAAAAGATGATTGATTCATAGATAGATAGATAGACAGACGACAGATGAAAGATAGATAGATAGGTACATAGATTGATGATAGACATCATAGATAGATGATTGGAAGATAGGTAGATAGATAGATAGATAGATATAGGTACATCTTGATTAACGTAAAGTTATTGCTAATAACGAAGAGAGCAATGGTGAAAGCACATAGCGAAACTACAGACAAAAGAGAAGACAGAAATCTAGTTTAAAAAGTACAGTAAGCAGCCGTAAGAAGAAAAAAATCCTAATATTTGAATAACGTGGATGGAGCTAGAGGGTATTATGCTCAGTGAAAAAGGCCATGCGGAGAAAGACAAGTACCAAATGATTTCACTCATGTGTTGAGTATAACAACAAAGAAAAACTGAAGGAAAAAAACCGCAGCAGACACACAGAACCCAAGAGTGGACTAAGAGTTACCAAAGGGAAAGGGACTAGGCAGGGTGGGTGGGATGGGTTTGGTAAATGTGGGGTGAAAGAAAGGGGGCATTAGGATTAGCATGTATAATGTGTGGGTGGCGGGAGCATGGGGAGGGCTGTACAACACAGAGAAGACCAGTAGTGATTCTACAGCATCTTACTACACGCTGATGGAAAGCGACTGTAACGGGGTGTGGGGGGGACATGGTGAAGGGGTCTACAGCATCCAACTATGCTGATGGACAGCTACTGTAATGGGGTTTTTGGGGGGGACGTGGTGTTCTTGGTGAACATAATGTTCTTTGCGTGATTGTGGATTAATGATAACAAAAAAAATTTTTAAAGTGCAATAAGGACATAGCTCTCAATTCTCAGAATAAAAGGACAGGCTCTTCAGGACTCCAATGAAAAGACGCAGGGTTAAAAGAAGGGATGAAAACTCAAGACCACCTACGTGCTCCCTTAAAGGAGACTAACTTGAGATCCAAGGACGAAGATGAACTACAAGTTGAGGGGGTGGAAACATAGCTCTCAATGCTACTATTCCATTTCAGATAGACCTCACTCACATCTAAATGCGTAAATGCACTGAAATTCCACCTCCACCTTGACAGCAGAGGGGAGCAGTTTCCCCACAAGCTAGCTGGGCTGCCACCTCAGCAAGTCCATGGGCCACTGGCCCAGAAGAACCCCGCGTGTCACCAAAAGGCAGTTCCCTTAACCAGTGACTACACACATACTCTCTGAACATGGGCCACCAAGCAGGGCCACCGAGGTAACATCGGTGCACAGGCAAAAAGACATACTACTGGGCATGTACCTACCACAGACCCCGCAGGCCCGCCAGGGTGCTCCCTGCATGGGGCCTCGGATATTCCCTGCAGCTCATGCAGCCGCCACAGCAGGAACGGCCCAGGGGCAGAGCAGCTGGAGGGCACTGGGCTGCACAGTTTCAAGAGCGCAGCCCACCAACCACACTATCCACACCCAGCAGACTCGTGCCACCTACGCAGGAGAAGTTCCCACCCAAGGCCACTCCTCTCAAGACCCAAACACACAGCTAACTCACAAAAACAAACACAAGGAATTGAGACTGAGAAGGACACAGAGGAATCAAAGTGCACCTAGGGACAGAACGTTGACAAAAGTGAGAAAACAGATATAGAGAGAGACAAATGATTGATACATAGATTCGACTGATATTCATACAAATAGATGATAGATTAATTAGATAGATACACAGATGATAGTAGATAGATGACAGACCATACATAGATAGATGACAGATAGATAGATAGAAAGATTACATAGATAGGTAAAGAGATAGATAGGTAGGTAGATAGGAAAGCATCATACTAAACTAAGCTATCTTTCACTCAAGATCATGTATGTGCTCCCTTACAGGAGACTCACTTGAGATCCCAGGACACGGACAAATTAAAAGCTGAAGGGGCGGTGACAGGTACCCAAAAAAAGTGAAACTGAGAAACAAACAAACAAACAAATGGATTCTGTTTGAGTCCCCAGAGACAGTCAGTAGAAAATAGCTCTAGCTGGCCACCATGAATTTTTTTTTGTTTGGTTTCAGCAGTGCCCAGAAATAGATTCCGTTGTACAGCAAAGTCCTTCTCAATTTTTCTCACCTCAATAACAGAATTGCTGTAATAATATGTGTCTGGGCTTTTGAAATCAGTGCGTTTTATGATGTTCATGAATGTAAAAATGTAATAACCACTTAAGAGTGAAGGTTGGACACTCAAATAAACACGTCACTCCACAACACACTCTTTGTTCAAAACTGCTCCTGTCTAGAAATAGGTGTTCATTTTTATTTGTCCCTCCTCCTATCCGAGGTGATCACGCCGATGTCCTTCATACTTGGTGATGAGCAAAGCACCAAGTATACTTTTCTGACTACAACAGGCCCAGAGGAAGGATACTTGTGGTCTTCAGGGAAGACTTCGTCAATTATTGTGGCAAATTAGAGTCAGCAGGCGAGAAGGAGGTAAAAGAGGACAGAGGACAGAGATATGGGTTCAAGTCCCTGGACAACCATTTACTGGTTTTGTAAGCACACGCGGCAGACTCGACCTGCAATTGTCTCAGTGTACCCAGTGCTCTCCATACGTCCTAGTTACTTAGCAAGATTTTTGGAAGCATAATGTAGGGAAGTGACATAGGCGATGTTGTTAACTGTTCTGTACATAAGGATAGATGGGAAGACAAAAAAATGATTGATTCATAGATACATAGATAGATGAGAGATTATAGATAGATGATAGACACGATAGATAGATGATAGGAAGATAGATAGAGAGATACATAGACAGAAAGATTGAAGGATAGATAGATAGATTGATAGATAGACAGACAGTTACACAGATTCAGATACATATCGATTAACACAAAGCTATTGCTCATAACCAACAGATCAATGGTGAAAGCACATAGGGAAACTACAAACAAAAAGGAAGAATGAAGTCCAGTTTAAAAAGTGCAGTAAGCAGCCATAAGAAGAAAACAAATCCTACCATTTGCAAGGATGTGGATGTAGCTAGACGGTAGCATGCTCAGTGATATACACCAGGTGGAGAAAGACAAGTAGCAAATGATTTCACTCATGTGTGGAGTATAACAACAAAGAAAAACTGGAGGAAATAAACAGCAGCAGACTCACAGAACCCGAGAGTTCAATAACAGTTACCAAAGGGAAAGGGAATGGGCAGGGTGTGTGGGAAGGGAGGGATGAGGGCAGGGAGAAGAAAGGGGACATTAGGATTAACATGTATAATGCGTGGGCTCGGGGGGGCAAAGGGAGGGATGTACAACACAGAGAAGACAAGTAGAGATTCTACAGCATTTACTACACGCTGATGGACAGCGACTGTAATGGGGTGTTTGTGGGGGGACATGGTGAAGCATTCTACAGCATACAACAATGCTTATGGACAACGACTGTAAGAGGTTTTGGTGGGGACTTGGTGAAGGTGGGAGCCTAGTAAATATGATGTTCTTCACGTGATTGCAGATTAATGATAAAAAAAATGTTTTTAAGTGCAATATGGGCACAGCAATAAAACAGGCTTTGCGAGCTCCAAACAAAAGACACAGGGTTAAAAGAAGGGATGAAAACTCAAGATCACCTAAGTGCTCCCCTATAGGAGACTCACTTGAGATCCAAAGACACAGACAAACTACAATCTGAAGGGGTGGGGACAGCAACCCTACACAAGTGTAACTGAAAAGCAAACAAACAAACAAATGGATTTTGTTTGAGTCCCCAGAGACAGTCAGTAGAAAATAGCCCTATCTAGACACCGTGAATTCTTTTTGTTTGGTTTCAGCAGTTCCCAGCCATAGATTTAGTGGTACAGCAAAGTCCTTCTCATTTTTTCTCACCTCAACAACTGAATTGCTGTAATAATATGTGTCTGGGCTTTTGAAATCAGTGTATTTTATGTTGTTCTTGAAAGTAAAGTAGTAATAACCACCTAAAGAGGATAGTTTGGACACTCAAACAAACACGTAACTCCACAACACTCTCTTTGCTCCCAAATGCTGCTGCCTAGAAATAGGTGTTCTTTTTATTTGTCCCTCCTCCTATCAGCGCTGATCATGCCATTGTCCCTCAAACTTGGTGGTGAGCAAAGCACCAAGTATACTTTTCTGTCTAAACAGGCCCAGAGGAAGGATAGTTGTGGTCTTCTGGAAGCACTTAGTCAACCAATGTGGCTGAATACAGTCAGCAAGCGAGAAGGAGGTAAAAGAGGACAGAGGACAGAGAGATGGGTGCAAGTCCCTGCACCAACATAAATTACTGGATTTGTAAGCACAAGCGGCTGACTCGACCTGCAAGTGTCTCAGTGAACCCAGTGATCTCCCTAAGGACTAGTTACTTTGCAATATTTTTGGAAGCATAATGTAGGGAACTGACATAGGCGATGTTGTTAACTGTCCTGTACATAAGGATAGATGGCCAGACAAAAAGATGATTGATTCATAGATAGATAGATAGATGACAGATGATATATAGACAGACGATAGACATGATAGGTAGATAGGAAGATAGATTGATAGACTGATAGATGATAGATAGAAAGATAGATAGATAGATAGAAAGATAGAAGGATAGACAGATAGATAGATAGAAAGATACATACAGATACATATTAATTAACACAAAGCTATTGCTCATAACCAGGAGATCAATGGTGAAAGCACATAGCGAAACTACAAACTAAAAGGAAGAATGAAGTCCAGTTTAAAAACTGCCGTTTGCAGCCATAAGAAGAAAACAAATGCTACCATTTGCAATGACGTGGATGGAGCGAGACGGTAGTATGCTCAGTGAAATATTCCAGCCGGAGAACAACAAGTACCAAATGATTTCACTCATGTGTGGAGTATAACAACAAAGAAACACTGAAAATAAAAAAACAGCAGCAGACTCACAGAACCCGAATGTGGAGTAACAGTTACCAAAGGGAAAAGGACTGAGAAGGGTGGTTGGGAAGGGAGGGATAAGGGTGGGGAGAAAGAAAAGGGAGATTAGGATAAGCATGTATAATGCGTGAGGGCGGGGTCGCATGGCGAGTGCTGTACAACACAGAGAAGACAAGTAGATATTCTACAGCATCTTACTACACGCTGAAGGACAGCGACTGTAATGGGGTGTGTGTGGGGGTACATCGTGAACGGGTCTACAGCATCCATCTCTGCTAACTGACAGCAACTGTAAGAGGTTTTTGGGAGGGACTTGGTGAAGGGGGGAGTCTAGGAAACATAATGTTCTTCACGTGATTGTAGATTAATGATAACAAAAACAATTTTTTAAGTGCAATAAGGGCACAGCTCTGAATCATCAGAATAAAAGGACAGGCTTTGAGTGCTCCAAACAAATGACACAGGGTTAAAAGAAGGGATGAAAACTCAAGACCACCTTCGTGCTCCCTTACAGGAGACTCTCTTGAGATCCAAGGACACAGACAATCTAAAAGCCGAAGGGGTGTGTACAGGTACCCAACACAGTGAAACTGAAAAACAAACAATCCTAGAATGGATTCTGTTTGAGTCCACAGAGACAGTCAGTAGAAAATAGCCCTATCTGGCCAACGTGAATTCTTTTTGTTTGGTTTCAGCATTGCCCAGCCATAGATTTAGTGGTACAGCAACGTCTTTCTCATTTTCTCTCAACTCAACAATTGAATTGCTGTAAAAGTATACGTCTGGACCTTTGAGATCAGTGGGTTTTATGAAGTTCATGAATGTAAAGAAGTAATAACTATATAAAGAGGGAAGTTTGGACACTGAAATAAACACGTCACTCCACAACACACTCTTTGCTCCCAACTGCTCCTGTCTAGCAACTGGTGTTCCTTTTCATTTGTCGTTCCATCCTATCAGCGGTGATCACGCCGATGTCCCTCAAACATGGTGGTGAACAAAGCACCAAGTTTTCTTTCTGTGGACAACAGGCCCAGAGGAACAATACCTGTGGTCTTCACGGAGCACTTAGTCAATGAATGTGGCTAAATAGAGTCAGCCAGTGAGAAGAAGATAATAGAGGATACAGACACAGGTTCAAGTCCCTGCACAACCATTTACTGGTTTTGTAGGTACACGTGGCTGACTCGACCTGCAAGTGTCTCGGTGAACCGAGTGCTCTTCCTACAGCCTAGTTACCTTGAAAGATTTTTGGAAGCATAATGTAGGGAAGTGACAAAGGCGATGTTGTTAACTGTTCTGTACATAAGGATAGATGGGCAGACAAAAAGATGATTGATTCATACACAGATAGCTAGACAGACGACAGATGAAAGATAGATAGATAGGTACATAGATTGATGATAGACATCATAGATAGATGATAGGAAGATAGATAGATAGATAGATAGATAGATAGATAGATAGATAGATACATAGATAGATAGATAGATAGACAGACAGACAGGCAGGTGGATAGATAGATATAGGTACATATTGATTAACGTAAAGTTATTGCTAATAACGAAGAGAGCAATGGTGAAAGCACATAGCGAAACTACAGACCAAAGAGAAGACAGAAATCTAGTTTAAAAAGTACAGTAAGCAGCCGTAAGAAGAAAAAAATCCTAATATTTGAACAACGTGGATGGAGCTAGAGGGTATTATGCTCAGTGAAAAAGGCCATGCGGAGAAAGACAAGTACCAAATGATTTCACTCATGTGTTGAGTATAACAACAAAGAAAAACTGAAGGAAAAAAACAGCAGCAGACTCACAGAACCCAAGAGTGGACTAACAGTTACCAAAGGGAAAGGGACTAGGCAGGGTGGGTGGGAAGGGTTTGGTAAATGTGGGGTGAAAGAAAGGGGGCATTAGGATTAGCATGTATAATGTGTGGGTGGCGGGAGCATGGGGAGGGCTGTACAACACAGAGAAGACCAGTAGTGATTCTACAGCATCTTACTACACGCTGATGGAAAGCGACTGTAACGGGGTGTGGGGGGGACATGGTGAAGGGGTCTACAGCATCCAACTATGCTGATGGACAGCTACTGTAATGGGGTTTTTGGGGGTACGTGGTGTTCTTGGTGAACATAATGTTCTTTGCGTGATTGTGGATTAATGATAACAAAAAAATTTTTAAAGTGCAATAAGGACATAGCTCTCAATTCTCAGAATAAAAGGACAGGCTCTTCAGGACTCCAATGAAAAGACGCAGGGTTAAAAGAAGGGATGAAAACTCAAGACCACCTACGTGCTCCCTTAAAGGAGACTAACTTGAGATCCAAGGACGAAGATGAACTACAAGTTGAGGTGGTGGAAACATAGCTCTCAACGCTACTATTCCATTTCAGATAGACCTCACTCACATCTAAATGCGTAAATGCACTGAAATTCCACCTCCACCTTGACAGCAGAGGGGAGCAGTTTCCCCACAAGCTAGCTGGGCTGCCACCTCAGCAAGTCCATGGGCCACTGGCCCAGAAGAACCCCGCGTGTCACCAAAAGGCAGTTCCCTTAACCAGTGACTACACACATACTCTCTGAACATGGGCCACCAAGCAGGGCCACCGAGGTAACATCGGTGCACAGGCAAAAAGACATACTACTGGGCATGTACCTACCACGGACACCGCAGGCCCGCCAGGGTGCTCCCTGCATGGGGCCTCGGATATTCCCTGCAGCTCATGCAGCCGCCACATCAGGAACGGCCCAGGGGCAGAGCAGCTGCAGGGCACTGGGCTGCACAGTTTCAAGAGCGCAGCCCACCAACCACACTATCCACACCCAGCAGACTCGTGCCACCTACGCAGGAGAAGTTCCCACCCAAGGCCACTCCTCTCAAGACCCAAACACACAGCTAACTCACAAAAACAAACACAAGGAATTGAGACTGAGAAGGACACAGAGGAATCAAAGTGCACCTAGGGACAGAACGTTGACAAAAGTGAGAAAACAGATATAGAGAGAGACAAATGATTGATACATAGATTCGACTGATATACATACAAATAGATGATAGATTAATTAGATAGATACACAGATGATAGTAGATAGATGACAGACCATACATAGATAGATGACAGATAGATAGATAGAAAGATTACATAGATAGGTAAAGAGATAGATAGGTAGGTAGATAGGAAAGCATCATACTAAACTAAGCTATCTTTCACTCAAGATCATGTATGTGCTCCCTTACAGGAGACTCACTTGAGATCCCAGGACACGGACAAATTAAAAGCTGAAGGGGCGGTGACAGGTACCCAAAAAAAGTGAAACTGAGAAACAAACAAACAAACAAATGGATTCTGTTTGAGTCCCCAGAGACAGTCAGTAGAAAATAGCCCTAGCTGGCAACCATGAATTTTTTTTTGTTTGGTTTCAGCAGTGCCCAGAAATAGATTCCGTTGTACAGCAAAGTCCTTCTCAATTTTTCTCACCTCAATAACAGAATTGCTGTAATAATATGTGTCTGGGCTTTTGAAATCAGTGCGTTTTATGATGTTCATGAATGTAAAAATGTAATAACCACTTAAGAGTGAAGGTTGGACACTCAAATAAACACGTCACTCCACAACACACTCTTTGTTCAAAACTGCTCCTGTCTAGAAATAGGTGTTCATTTTTATTTGTCCCTCCTCCTATCCGAGGTGATCACGCCGATGTCCTTCATACTTGGTGATGAGCAAAGCACCAAGTATACTTTTCTGACTACAACAGGCCCAGAGGAAGGATACTTGTGGTCTTCAGGGAAGACTTCGTCAATTATTGTGGCAAATTAGAGTCAGCAGGCGAGAAGGAGGTAAAAGAGGACAGAAGACAGAGATATGGGTTCAAGTCCCTGGACAACCATTTACTGGTTTTGTAAGCACACGCGGCAGACTCGACCTGCAATTGTCTCAGTGTACCCAGTGCTCTCCATACGTCCTAGTTACTTAGCAAGATTTTTGGAAGCATAATGTAGGGAAGTGACATAGGCGATGTTGTTAACTGTTCTGTACATAAGGATAGATGGGAAGACAAAAAAATGATTGATTCATAGATACATAGATAGATGAGAGATTATAGATAGATGATAGACACGATAGATAGATGATAGGAAGATAGATAGAGAGATACATAGACAGAAAGATTGAAGGATAGATAGATAGATTGATAGATAGACAGACAGTTACACAGATTCAGATACATATCGATTAACACAAAGCTATTGCTCATAACCAACAGATCAATGGTGAAAGCACATAGGGAAACTACAAACAAAAAGGAAGAATGAAGTCCAGTTTAAAAAGTGCAGTAAGCAGCCATAAGAAGAAAACAAATCCTACCATTTGCAAGGATGTGGATGTAGCTAGACGGTAGCATGCTCAGTGATATACACCAGGTGGAGAAAGACAAGTAGCAAATGATTTCACTCACGTGGGGAGTATAACAACAAAGAAAAACTGGAGGAAATAAACAGCAGCAGACTCACAGAACCCGAGAGTTCAATAACAGTTACCAAAGGGAAAGGGAATGGGCAGGGTGTGTGGGAAGGGAGGGATGAGGGCAGGGAGAAGAAAGGGGACATTAGGATTAACATGTATAATGCGTGGGCTCGGGGGGGGCAAAGGGAGGGATGTACAACACAGAGAAGACAAGTAGAGATTCTACAGCATTTACTACACGCTGATGGACAGCGACTGTAATGGGGTGTTTGTGGGGGGACATGGTGAAGCAGTCTACAGCATACAACAATGCTTATGGACAACGACTGTAAGAGGTTTTGGTGGGGACTTGGTGAAGGTGGGAGCCTAGTAAATATGATGTTCTTCACGTGATTGCAGATTAATGATAAAAAAAATGTTTTTAAGTGCAATATGGGCACAGCAATAAAACAGGCTTTGCGAGCTCCAAACAAAAGACACAGGGTTAAAAGAAGGGATGAAAACTCAAGATCACCTAAGTGCTCCCCTATAGGAGACTCACTTGAGATCCAAAGACACAGACAAACTACAATCTGAAGGGGTGGGGACAGCAACCCTACACAAGTGTAACTGAAAAGCGAACAAACAAACAAATGGATTTTGTTTGAGTCCCCAGAGACAGTCAGTAGAAAATAGCCCTATCTAGACACCGTGAATTCTTTTTGTTTGGTTTCAGCAGTTCCCAGCCATAGATTTAGTGGTACAGCAAAGTCCTTCTCATTTTTTCTCACCTCAACAACTGAATTGCTGTAATAATATGTGTCTGGGCTTTTGAAATCAGTGTATTTTATGTTGTTCTTGAAAGTAAAGTAGTAATAACCACCTAAAGAGGATAGTTTGGACACTCAAACAAACACGTAACTCCACAACACTCTCTTTGCTCCCAAATGCTGCTGCCTAGAAATAGGTGTTCTTTTTATTTGTCCCTCCTCCTATCAGCGCTGATCATGCCATTGTCCCTCAAACTTGGTGGTGAGCAAAGCACCAAGTATACTTTTCTGTCTAAACAGGCCCAGAGGAAGGATAGTTGTGGTCTTCTGGAAGCACTTAGTCAACCAATGTGGCTGAATACAGTCAGCAAGCGAGAAGGAGGTAAAAGAGGACAGAGGACAGAGAGATGGGTGCAAGTCCCTGCACCAACATAAATTACTGGATTTGTAAGCACAAGCGGCTGACTCGACCTGCAAGTGTCTCAGTGAACCCAGTGATCTCCCTAAGGACTAGTTACTTTGCAATATTTTTGGAAGCATAATGTAGGGAACTGACATAGGCGATGTTGTTAACTGTCCTGTACATAAGGATAGATGGCCAGACAAAAAGATGATTGATTCATAGATAGATAGATAGATGACAGATGATATATAGACAGACGATAGACATGATAGGTAGATAGGAAGATAGATTGATAGACTGATAGATGATAGATAGAAAGATAGATAGATAGATAGAAAGATAGAAGGATAGACAGATAGATAGATAGAAAGATACATACAGATACATATTAATTAACACAAAGCTATTGCTCATAACCAGGAGATCAATGGTGAAAGCACATAGCGAAACTACAAACTAAAAGGAAGAATGAAGTCCAGTTTAAAAACTGCCGTTTGCAGCCATAAGAAGAAAACAAATGCTACCATTTGCAATGACGTGGATGGAGCGAGACGGTAGTATGCTCAGTGAAATATTCCAGCCGGAGAACAACAAGTACCAAATGATTTCACTCATGTGTGGAGTATAACAACAAAGAAACACTGAAAATAAAAAAACAGCAGCAGACTCACAGAACCCGAATGTGGAGTAACAGTTACCAAAGGGAAAAGGACTGAGAAGGGTGGTTGGGAAGGGAGGGATAAGGGTGGGGAGAAAGAAAAGGGAGATTAGGATAAGCATGTATAATGCGTGAGGGCGGGGTCGCATGGCGAGTGCTGTACAACACAGAGAAGACAAGTAGATATTCTACAGCATCTTACTACACGCTGAAGGACAGCGACTGTAATGGGGTGTGTGTGGGGGTACATCGTGAACGGGTCTACAGCATCCATCTCTGCTAACTGACAGCAACTGTAAGAGGTTTTTGGGAGGGACTTGGTGAAGGGGGGAGTCTAGGAAACATAATGTTCTTCACGTGATTGTAGATTAATGATAACAAAAACAATTTTTTAAGTGCAATAAGGGCACAGCTCTGAATCATCAGAATAAAAGGACAGGCTTTGAGTGCTCCAAACAAATGACACAGGGTTAAAAGAAGGGATGAAAACTCAAGACCACCTTCGTGCTCCCTTACAGGAGACTCTCTTGAGATCCAAGGACACAGACAATCTAAAAGCCGAAGGGGTGTGTACAGGTACCCAACACAGTGAAACTGAAAAACAAACAATCCTAGAATGGATTCTGTTTGAGTCCACAGAGACAGTCAGTAGAAAATAGCCCTATCTGGCCAACGTGAATTCTTTTTGTTTGGTTTCAGCATTGCCCAGCCATAGATTTAGTGGTACAGCAACGTCTTTCTCATTTTCTCTCAACTCAACAATTGAATTGCTGTAAAAGTATACGTCTGGACCTTTGAGATCAGTGGGTTTTATGAAGTTCATGAATGTAAAGAAGTAATAACTATATAAAGAGGGAAGTTTGGACACTGAAATAAACACGTCACTCCACAACACACTCTTTGCTCCCAACTGCTCCTGTCTAGCAACTGGTGTTCCTTTTCATTTGTCGTTCCATCCTATCAGCGGTGATCACGCCGATGTCCCTCAAACATGGTGGTGAACAAAGCACCAAGTTTTCTTTCTGTGGACAACAGGCCCAGAGGAACAATACCTGTGGTCTTCACGGAGCACTTAGTCAATGAATGTGGCTAAATAGAGTCAGCCAGTGAGAAGAAGATAATAGAGGATACAGACACAGGTTCAAGTCCCTGCACAACCATTTACTGGTTTTGTAGGTACACGTGGCTGACTCGACCTGCAAGTGTCTCGGTGAACCGAGTGCTCTTCCTACAGCCTAGTTACCTTGAAAGATTTTTGGAAGCATAATGTATTGAAGTGACAAAGGCGATGTTGTTAACTGTTCTGTACATAAGGATAGATGGGCAGACAAAAAGATGATTGATTCATACACAGATAGCTAGACAGACGACAGATGAAAGATAGATAGATAGGTACATAGATTGATGATAGACATCATAGATAGATGATAGGAAGATAGATAGATAGATAGATAGATAGATACATAGATAGATAGATAGATAGATACATAGATAGATAGATAGATAGACAGACAGACAGGCAGGTGGATAGATAGATATAGGTACATATTGATTAACGTAAAGTTATTGCTAATAACGAAGAGAGCAATGGTGAAAGCACATAGCGAAACTACAGACCAAAGAGAAGACAGAAATCTAGTTTAAAAAGTACAGTAAGCAGCCGTAAGAAGAAAAAAATCCTAATATTTGAACAACGTGGATGGAGCTAGAGGGTATTATGCTCAGTGAAAAAGGCCATGCGGAGAAAGACAAGTACCAAATGATTTCACTCATGTGTTGAGTATAACAACAAAGAAAAACTGAAGGAAAAAAACAGCAGCAGACTCACAGAACCCAAGAGTGGACTAACAGTTACCAAAGGGAAAGGGACTAGGCAGGGTGGGTGGGAAGGGTTTGGTAAATGTGGGGTGAAAGAAAGGGGGCATTAGGATTAGCATGTATAATGTGTGGGTGGCGGGAGCATGGGGAGGGCTGTACAACACAGAGAAGACCAGTAGTGATTCTACAGCATCTTACTACACGCTGATGGAAAGCGACTGTAACGGGGTGTGGGGGGGACATGGTGAAGGGGTCTACAGCATCCAACTATGCTGATGGACAGCTACTGTAATGGGGTTTTTGGGGGTACGTGGTGTTCTTGGTGAACATAATGTTCTTTGCGTGATTGTGGATTAATGATAACAAAAAAATTTTTAAAGTGCAATAAGGACATAGCTCTCAATTCTCAGAATAAAAGGACAGGCTCTTCAGGACTCCAATGAAAAGACGCAGGGTTAAAAGAAGGGATGAAAACTCAAGACCACCTACGTGCTCCCTTAAAGGAGACTAACTTGAGATCCAAGGACGAAGATGAACTACAAGTTGAGGTGGTGGAAACATAGCTCTCAACGCTACTATTCCATTTCAGATAGACCTCACTCACATCTAAATGCGTAAATGCACTGAAATTCCACCTCCACCTTGACAGCAGAGGGGAGCAGTTTCCCCACAAGCTAGCTGGGCTGCCACCTCAGCAAGTCCATGGGCCACTGGCCCAGAAGAACCCCGCGTGTCACCAAAAGGCAGTTCCCTTAACCAGTGACTACACACATACTCTCTGAACATGGGCCACCAAGCAGGGCCACCGAGGTAACATCGGTGCACAGGCAAAAAGACATACTACTGGGCATGTACCTACCACGGACACCGCAGGCCCGCCAGGGTGCTCCCTGCATGGGGCCTCGGATATTCCCTGCAGCTCATGCAGCCGCCAGAGCAGGAACGGCCCAGGGGCAGAGCAGCTGCAGGGCACTGGGCTGCACAGTTTCAAGAGCGCAGCCCACCAACCACACTATCCACACCCAGCAGACTCGTGCCACCTACGCAGGAGAAGTTCCCACCCAAGGCCACTCCTCTCAAGACCCAAACACACAGCTAACTCACAAAAACAAACACAAGGAATTGAGACTGAGAAGGACACAGAGGAATCAAAGTGCACCTAGGGACAGAACGTTGACAAAAGTGAGAAAACAGATATAGAGAGAGACAAATGATTGATACATAGATTCGACTGATATACATACAAATAGATGATAGATTAATTAGATAGATACACAGATGATAGTAGATAGATGACAGACCATACATAGATAGATGACAGATAGATAGATAGAAAGATTACATAGATAGGTAAAGAGATAGATAGGTAGGTAGATAGGAAAGCATCATACTAAACTAAGCTATCTTTCACTCAAGATCATGTATGTGCTCCCTTACAGGAGACTCACTTGAGATCCCAGGACACGGACAAATTAAAAGCTGAAGGGGCGGTGACAGGTACCCAAAAAAAGTGAAACTGAGAAACAAACAAACAAACAAATGGATTCTGTTTGAGTCCCCAGAGACAGTCAGTAGAAAATAGCCCTAGCTGGCCACCATGAATTTTTTTTTGTTTGGTTTCAGCAGTGCCCAGAAATAGATTCCGTTGTACAGCAAAGTCCTTCTCAATTTTTCTCACCTCAATAACAGAATTGCTGTAATAATATGTGTCTGGGCTTTTGAAATCAGTGCGTTTTATGATGTTCATGAATGTAAAAATGTAATAACCACTTAAGAGTGAAGGTTGGACACTCAAATAAACACGTCACTCCACAACACACTCTTTGTTCAAAACTGCTCCTGTCTAGAAATAGGTGTTCATTTTTATTTGTCCCTCCTCCTATCCGAGGTGATCACGCCGATGTCCTTCATACTTGGTGATGAGCAAAGCACCAAGTATACTTTTCTGACTACAACAGGCCCAGAGGAAGGATACTTGTGGTCTTCAGGGAAGACTTCGTCAATTATTGTGGCAAATTAGAGTCAGCAGGCGAGAAGGAGGTAAAAGAGGACAGAGGACAGAGATATGGGTTCAAGTCCCTGGACAACCATTTACTGGTTTTGTAAGCACACGCGGCAGACTCGACCTGCAATTGTCTCAGTGTACCCAGTGCTCTCCATACGTCCTAGTTACTTAGCAAGATTTTTGGAAGCATAATGTAGGGAAGTGACATAGGCGATGTTGTTAACTGTTCTGTACATAAGGATAGATGGGAAGACAAAAAAATGATTGATTCATAGATACATAGATAGATGAGAGATTATAGATAGATGATAGACACGATAGATAGATGATAGGAAGATAGATAGAGAGATACATAGACAGAAAGATTGAAGGATAGATAGATAGATTGATAGATAGACAGACAGTTACACAGATTCAGATACATATCGATTAACACAAAGCTATTGCTCATAACCAACAGATCAATGGTGAAAGCACATAGGGAAACTACAAACAAAAAGGAAGAATGAAGTCCAGTTTAAAAAGTGCAGTAAGCAGCCATAAGAAGAAAACAAATCCTACCATTTGCAAGGATGTGGATGTAGCTAGACGGTAGCATGCTCAGTGATATACACCAGGTGGAGAAAGACAAGTAGCAAATGATTTCACTCACGTGGGGAGTATAACAACAAAGAAAAACTGGAGGAAATAAACAGCAGCAGACTCACAGAACCCGAGAGTTCAATAACAGTTACCAAAGGGAAAGGGAATGGGCAGGGTGTGTGGGAAGGGAGGGATGAGGGCAGGGAGAAGAAAGGGGACATTAGGATTAACATGTATAATGCGTGGGCTCGGGGGGGGCAAAGGGAGGGATGTACAACACAGAGAAGACAAGTAGAGATTCTACAGCATTTACTACACGCTGATGGACAGCGACTGTAATGGGGTGTTTGTGGGGGGACATGGTGAAGCAGTCTACAGCATACAACAATGCTTATGGACAACGACTGTAAGAGGTTTTGGTGGGGACTTGGTGAAGGTGGGAGCCTAGTAAATATGATGTTCTTCACGTGATTGCAGATTAATGATAAAAAAAATGTTTTTAAGTGCAATATGGGCACAGCAATAAAACAGGCTTTGCGAGCTCCAAACAAAAGACACAGGGTTAAAAGAAGGGATGAAAACTCAAGATCACCTAAGTGCTCCCCTATAGGAGACTCACTTGAGATCCAAAGACACAGACAAACTACAATCTGAAGGGGTGGGGACAGCAACCCTACACAAGTGTAACTGAAAAGCAAACAAACAAACAAATGGATTTTGTTTGAGTCCCCAGAGACAGTCAGTAGAAAATAGCCCTATCTAGACACCGTGAATTCTTTTTGTTTGGTTTCAGCAGTTCCCAGCCATAGATTTAGTGGTACAGCAAAGTCCTTCTCATTTTTTCTCACCTCAACAACTGAATTGCTGTAATAATATGTGTCTGGGCTTTTGAAATCAGTGTATTTTATGTTGTTCTTGAAAGTAAAGTAGTAATAACCACCTAAAGAGGATAGTTTGGACACTCAAACAAACACGTAACTCCACAACACTCTCTTTGCTCCCAAATGCTGCTGCCTAGAAATAGGTGTTCTTTTTATTTGTCCCTCCTCCTATCAGCGCTGATCATGCCATTGTCCCTCAAACTTGGTGGTGAGCAAAGCACCAAGTATACTTTTCTGTCTAAACAGGCCCAGAGGAAGGATAGTTGTGGTCTTCTGGAAGCACTTAGTCAACCAATGTGGCTGAATACAGTCAGCAAGCGAGAAGGAGGTAAAAGAGGACAGAGGACAGAGAGATGGGTGCAAGTCCCTGCACCAACATAAATTACTGGATTTGTAAGCACAAGCGGCTGACTCGACCTGCAAGTGTCTCAGTGAACCCAGTGATCTCCCTAAGGACTAGTTACTTTGCAATATTTTTGGAAGCATAATGTAGGGAACTGACATAGGCGATGTTGTTAACTGTCCTGTACATAAGGATAGATGGCCAGACAAAAAGATGATTGATTCATAGATAGATAGATAGATGACAGATGATATATAGACAGACGATAGACATGATAGGTAGATAGGAAGATAGATTGATAGACTGATAGATGATAGATAGAAAGATAGATAGATAGATAGATAGAAAGATAGAAGGATAGACAGATAGATAGATAGAAAGATACATACAGATACATATTAATTAACACAAAGCTATTGCTCATAACCAGGAGATCAATGGTGAAAGCACATAGCGAAACTACAAACTAAAAGGAAGAATGAAGTCCAGTTTAAAAACTGCCGTTTGCAGCCATAAGAAGAAAACAAATGCTACCATTTGCAATGACGTGGATGGAGCGAGACGGTAGTATGCTCAGTGAAATATTCCAGCCGGAGAACAACAAGTACCAAATGATTTCACTCATGTGTGGAGTATAACAACAAAGAAACACTGAAAATAAAAAAACAGCAGCAGACTCACAGAACCCGAATGTGGAGTAACAGTTACCAAAGGGAAAAGGACTGAGAAGGGTGGTTGGGAAGGGAGGGATAAGGGTGGGGAGAAAGAAAAGGGAGATTAGGATAAGCATGTATAATGCGTGAGGGCGGGGTCGCATGGCGAGTGCTGTACAACACAGAGAAGACAAGTAGATATTCTACAGCATCTTACTACACGCTGAAGGACAGCGACTGTAATGGGGTGTGTGTGGGGGTACATCGTGAACGGGTCTACAGCATCCATCTCTGCTAACTGACAGCAACTGTAAGAGGTTTTTGGGAGGGACTTGGTGAAGGGGGTAGTCTAGGAAACATAATGTTCTTCACGTGATTGTAGATTAATGATAACAAAAACAATTTTTTAAGTGCAATAAGGGCACAGCTCTGAATCATCAGAATAAAAGGACAGGCTTTGAGTGCTCCAAACAAATGACACAGGGTTAAAAGAAGGGATGAAAACTCAAGACCACCTTCGTGCTCCCTTACAGGAGACTCTCTTGAGATCCAAGGACACAGACAATCTAAAAGCCGAAGGGGTGTGTACAGGTACCCAACACAGTGAAACTGAAAAACAAACAATCCTAGAATGGATTCTGTTTGAGTCCACAGAGACAGTCAGTAGAAAATAGCCCTATCTGGCCAACGTGAATTCTTTTTGTTTGGTTTCAGCATTGCCCAGCCATAGATTTAGTGGTACAGCAACGTCTTTCTCATTTTCTCTCAACTCAACAATTGAATTGCTGTAAAAGTATACGTCTGGACCTTTGAGATCAGTGGGTTTTATGAAGTTCATGAATGTAAAGAAGTAATAACTATATAAAGAGGGAAGTTTGGACACTGAAATAAACACGTCACTCCACAACACACTCTTTGCTCCCAACTGCTCCTGTCTAGCAACTGGTGTTCCTTTTCATTTGTCGTTCCATCCTATCAGCGGTGATCACGCCGATGTCCCTCAAACATGGTGGTGAACAAAGCACCAAGTTTTCTTTCTGTGGACAACAGGCCCAGAGGAACAATACCTGTGGTCTTCACGGAGCACTTAGTCAATGAATGTGGCTAAATAGAGTCAGCCAGTGAGAAGAAGATAATAGAGGATACAGACACAGGTTCAAGTCCCTGCACAACCATTTACTGGTTTTGTAGGTACACGTGGCTGACTCGACCTGCAAGTGTCTCGGTGAACCGAGTGCTCTTCCTACAGCCTAGTTACCTTGAAAGATTTTTGGAAGCATAATGTAGGGAAGTGACAAAGGCGATGTTGTTAACTGTTCTGTACATAAGGATAGATGGGCAGACAAAAAGATGATTGATTCATACACAGATAGCTAGACAGACGACAGATGAAAGATAGATAGATAGGTACATAGATTGATGATAGACATCATAGATAGATGATAGGAAGATAGATAGATAGATAGATAGATAGATAGATAGATAGATAGATACATAGATAGATAGATAGATAGACAGACAGACAGGCAGGTGGATAGATAGATATAGGTACATATTGATTAACGTAAAGTTATTGCTAATAACGAAGAGAGCAATGGTGAAAGCACATAGCGAAACTACAGACCAAAGAGAAGACAGAAATCTAGTTTAAAAAGTACAGTAAGCAGCCGTAAGAAGAAAAAAATCCTAATATTTGAACAACGTGGATGGAGCTAGAGGGTATTATGCTCAGTGAAAAAGGCCATGCGGAGAAAGACAAGTACCAAATGATTTCACTCATGTGTTGAGTATAACAACAAAGAAAAACTGAAGGAAAAAAACAGCAGCAGACTCACAGAACCCAAGAGTGGACTAACAGTTACCAAAGGGAAAGGGACTAGGCAGGGTGGGTGGGAAGGGTTTGGTAAATGTGGGGTGAAAGAAAGGGGGCATTAGGATTAGCATGTATAATGTGTGGGTGGCGGGAGCATGGGGAGGGCTGTACAACACAGAGAAGACCAGTAGTGATTCTACAGCATCTTACTACACGCTGATGGAAAGCGACTGTAACGGGGTGTGGGGGGGACATGGTGAAGGGGTCTACAGCATCCAACTATGCTGATGGACAGCTACTGTAATGGGGTTTTTGGGGGTACGTGGTGTTCTTGGTGAACATAATGTTCTTTGCGTGATTGTGGATTAATGATAACAAAAAAATTTTTAAAGTGCAATAAGGACATAGCTCTCAATTCTCAGAATAAAAGGACAGGCTCTTCAGGACTCCAATGAAAAGACGCAGGGTTAAAAGAAGGGATGAAAACTCAAGACCACCTACGTGCTCCCTTAAAGGAGACTAACTTGAGATCCAAGGACGAAGATGAACTACAAGTTGAGGTGGTGGAAACATAGCTCTCAACGCTACTATTCCATTTCAGATAGACCTCACTCACATCTAAATGCGTAAATGCACTGAAATTCCACCTCCACCTTGACAGCAGAGGGGAGCAGTTTCCCCACAAGCTAGCTGGGCTGCCACCTCAGCAAGTCCATGGGCCACTGGCCCAGAAGAACCCCGCGTGTCACCAAAAGGCAGTTCCCTTAACCAGTGACTACACACATACTCTCTGAACATGGGCCACCAAGCAGGGCCACCGAGGTAACATCGGTGCACAGGCAAAAAGACATACTACTGGGCATGTACCTACCACGGACACCGCAGGCCCGCCAGGGTGCTCCCTGCATGGGGCCTCGGATATTCCCTGCAGCTCATGCAGCCGCCAGAGCAGGAACGGCCCAGGGGCAGAGCAGCTGCAGGGCACTGGGCTGCACAGTTTCAAGAGCGCAGCCCACCAACCACACTATCCACACCCAGCAGACTCGTGCCACCTACGCAGGAGAAGTTCTCACCCAAGGCCACTCCTCTCAAGACCCAAACACACAGCTAACTCACAAAAACAAACACAAGGAATTGAGACTGAGAAGGACACAGAGGAATCAAAGTGCACCTAGGGACAGAACGTTGACAAAAGTGAGAAAACAGATATAGAGAGAGACAAATGATTGATACATAGATTCGACTGATATACATACAAATAGATGATAGATTAATTAGATAGATACACAGATGATAGTAGATAGATGACAGACCATACATAGATAGATGACAGATAGATAGATAGAAAGATTACATAGATAGGTAAAGAGATAGATAGGTAGGTAGATAGGAAAGCATCATACTAAACTAAGCTATCTTTCACTCAAGATCATGTATGTGCTCCCTTACAGGAGACTCACTTGAGATCCCAGGACACGGACAAATTAAAAGCTGAAGGGGCGGTGACAGGTACCCAAAAAAAGTGAAACTGAGAAACAAACAAACAAACAAATGGATTCTGTTTGAGTCCCCAGAGACAGTCAGTAGAAAATAGCCCTAGCTGGCCACCATGAATTTTTTTTTGTTTGGTTTCAGCAGTGCCCAGAAATAGATTCCGTTGTACAGCAAAGTCCTTCTCAATTTTTCTCACCTCAATAACAGAATTGCTGTAATAATATGTGTCTGGGCTTTTGAAATCAGTGCGTTTTATGATGTTCATGAATGTAAAAATGTAATAACCACTTAAGAGTGAAGGTTGGACACTCAAATAAACACGTCACTCCACAACACACTCTTTGTTCAAAACTGCTCCTGTCTAGAAATAGGTGTTCATTTTTATTTGTCCCTCCTCCTATCCGAGGTGATCACGCCGATGTCCTTCATACTTGGTGATGAGCAAAGCACCAAGTATACTTTTCTGACTACAACAGGCCCAGAGGAAGGATACTTGTGGTCTTCAGGGAAGACTTCGTCAATTATTGTGGCAAATTAGAGTCAGCAGGCGAGAAGGAGGTAAAAGAGGACAGAGGACAGAGATATGGGTTCAAGTCCCTGGACAACCATTTACTGGTTTTGTAAGCACACGCGGCAGACTCGACCTGCAATTGTCTCAGTGTACCCAGTGCTCTCCATACGTCCTAGTTACTTAGCAAGATTTTTGGAAGCATAATGTAGGGAAGTGACATAGGCGATGTTGTTAACTGTTCTGTACATAAGGATAGATGGGAAGACAAAAAATGATTGATTCATAGATACATAGATAGATGAGAGATTATAGATAGATGATAGACACGATAGATAGATGATAGGAAGATAGATAGAGAGATACATAGACAGAAAGATTGAAGGATAGATAGATAGATTGATAGATAGACAGACAGTTACACAGATTCAGATACATATCGATTAACACAAAGCTATTGCTCATAACCAACAGATCAATGGTGAAAGCACATAGGGAAACTACAAACAAAAAGGAAGAATGAAGTCCAGTTTAAAAAGTGCAGTAAGCAGCCATAAGAAGAAAACAAATCCTACCATTTGCAAGGATGTGGATGTAGCTAGACGGTAGCATGCTCAGTGATATACACCAGGTGGAGAAAGACAAGTAGCAAATGATTTCACTCACGTGGGGAGTATAACAACAAAGAAAAACTGGAGGAAATAAACAGCAGCAGACTCACAGAACCCGAGAATTCAATAACAGTTACCAAAGGGAAAGGGAATGGGCAGGGTGTGTGGGAAGGGAGGGATGAGGGCAGGGAGAAGAAAGGGGACATTAGGATTAACATGTATAATGCGTGGGCTCGGGGGGGGCAAACGGAGGGATGTACAACACAGAGAAGACAAGTAGAGATTCTACAGCATTTACTACACGCTGATGGACAGCGACTGTAATGGGGTGTTTGTGGGGGGACATGGTGAAGCAGTCTACAGCATACAACAATGCTTATGGACAACGACTGTAAGAGGTTTTGGTGGGGACTTGGTGAAGGTGGGAGCCTAGTAAATATGATGTTCTTCACGTGATTGCAGATTAATGATAAAAAAAATGTTTTTAAGTGCAATATGGGCACAGCAATAAAACAGGCTTTGCGAGCTCCAAACAAAAGACACAGGGTTAAAAGAAGGGATGAAAACTCAAGATCACCTAAGTGCTCCCCTATAGGAGACTCACTTGAGATCCAAAGACACAGACAAACTACAATCTGAAGGGGTGGGGACAGCAACCCTACACAAGTGTAACTGAAAAGCAAACAAACAAACAAATGGATTTTGTTTGAGTCCCCAGAGACAGTCAGTAGAAAATAGCCCTATCTAGACACCGTGAATTCTTTTTGTTTGGTTTCAGCAGTTCCCAGCCATAGATTTAGTGGTACAGCAAAGTCCTTCTCATTTTTTCTCACCTCAACAACTGAATTGCTGTAATAATATGTGTCTGGGCTTTTGAAATCAGTGTATTTTATGTTGTTCTTGAAAGTAAAGTAGTAATAACCACCTAAAGAGGATAGTTTGGACACTCAAACAAACACGTAACTCCACAACACTCTCTTTGCTCCCAAATGCTGCTGCCTAGAAATAGGTGTTCTTTTTATTTGTCCCTCCTCCTATCAGCGCTGATCATGCCATTGTCCCTCAAACTTGGTGGTGAGCAAAGCACCAAGTATACTTTTCTGTCTAAACAGGCCCAGAGGAAGGATAGTTGTGGTCTTCTGGAAGCACTTAGTCAACCAATGTGGCTGAATACAGTCAGCAAGCGAGAAGGAGGTAAAAGAGGACAGAGGACAGAGAGATGGGTGCAAGTCCCTGCACCAACATAAATTACTGGATTTGTAAGCACAAGCGGCTGACTCTACCTGCAAGTGTCTCAGTGAACCCAGTGATCTCCCTAAGGACTAGTTACTTTGCAATATTTTTGGAAGCATAATGTAGGGAACTGACATAGGCGATGTTGTTAACTGTCCTGTACATAAGGATAGATGGCCAGACAAAAAGATGATTGATTCATAGATAGATAGATAGATGACAGATGATATATAGACAGACGATAGACATGATAGGTAGATAGGAAGATAGATTGATAGACTGATAGATGATAGATAGAAAGATAGATAGATAGATAGATAGAAAGATAGAAGGATAGACAGATAGATAGATAGAAAGATACATACAGATACATATTAATTAACACAAAGCTATTGCTCATAACCAGGAGATCAATGGTGAAAGCACATAGCGAAACTACAAACTAAAAGGAAGAATGAAGTCCAGTTTAAAAACTGCCGTTTGCAGCCATAAGAAGAAAACAAATGCTACCATTTGCAATGACGTGGATGGAGCGAGACGGTAGTATGCTCAGTGAAATATTCCAGCCGGAGAACAACAAGTACCAAATGATTTCACTCATGTGTTGAGTATAACAACAAAGAAACACTGAAAATAAAAAAACAGCAGCAGACTCACAGAACCCGAATGTGGAGTAACAGTTACCAAAGGGAAAAGGACTGAGAAGGGTGGTTGGGAAGGGAGGGATAAGGGTGGGGAGAAAGAAAAGGGAGATTAGGATAAGCATGTATAATGCGTGAGGGCGGGGTCGCATGGCGAGTGCTGTACAACACAGAGAAGACAAGTAGATATTCTACAGCATCTTACTACACGCTGAAGGACAGCGACTGTAATGGGGTGTGTGTGGGGGTACATCGTGAACGGGTCTACAGCATCCATCTCTGCTAACTGACAGCAACTGTAAGAGGTTTTTGGGAGGGACTTGGTGAAGGGGGGAGTCTAGGAAACATAATGTTCTTCACGTGATTGTAGATTAATGATAACAAAAACAATTTTTTAAGTGCAATAAGGGCACAGCTCTGAATCATCAGAATAAAAGGACAGGCTTTGAGTGCTCCAAACAAATGACACAGGGTTAAAAGAAGGGATGAAAACTCAAGACCACCTTCGTGCTCCCTTACAGGAGACTCTCTTGAGATCCAAGGACACAGACAATCTAAAAGCCGAAGGGGTGTGTACAGGTACCCAACACAGTGAAACTGAAAAACAAACAATCCTAGAATGGATTCTGTTTGAGTCCACAGAGACAGTCAGTAGAAAATAGCCCTATCTGGCCAACGTGAATTCTTTTTGTTTGGTTTCAGCATTGCCCAGCCATAGATTTAGTGGTACAGCAACGTCTTTCTCATTTTCTCTCAACTCAACAATTGAATTGCTGTAAAAGTATACGTCTGGACCTTTGAGATCAGTGGGTTTTATGAAGTTCATGAATGTAAAGAAGTAATAACTATATAAAGAGGGAAGTTTGGACACTGAAATAAACACGTCACTCCACAACACACTCTTTGCTCCCAACTGCTCCTGTCTAGCAACTGGTGTTCCTTTTCATTTGTCGTTCCATCCTATCAGCGGTGATCACGCCGATGTCCCTCAAACATGGTGGTGAACAAAGCACCAAGTTTTCTTTCTGTGGACAACAGGCCCAGAGGAACAATACCTGTGGTCTTCACGGAGCACTTAGTCAATGAATGTGGCTAAATAGAGTCAGCCAGTGAGAAGAAGATAATAGAGGATACAGACACAGGTTCAAGTCCCTGCACAACCATTTACTGGTTTTGTAGGTACACGTGGCTGACTCGACCTGCAAGTGTCTCGGTGAACCGAGTGCTCTTCCTACAGCCTAGTTACCTTGAAAGATTTTTGGAAGCATAATGTAGGGAAGTGACAAAGGCGATGTTGTTAACTGTTCTGTACATAAGGATAGATGGGCAGACAAAAAGATGATTGATTCATACACAGATAGCTAGACAGACGACAGATGAAAGATAGATAGATAGGTACATAGATTGATGATAGACATCATAGATAGATGATAGGAAGATAGATAGATAGATAGATAGATAGATAGATAGATAGATAGATAGATAGATACATAGATAGATAGATAGACAGACAGACAGGCAGGTGGATAGATAGATATAGGTACATATTGATTAACGTAAAGTTATTGCTAATAACGAAGAGAGCAATGGTGAAAGCACATAGCGAAACTACAGACCAAAGAGAAGACAGAAATCTAGTTTAAAAAGTACAGTAAGCAGCCGTAAGAAGAAAAAAATCCTAATATTTGAACAACGTGGATGGAGCTAGAGGGTATTATGCTCAGTGAAAAAGGCCATGCGGAGAAAGACAAGTACCAAATGATTTCACTCATGTGTTGAGTATAACAACAAAGAAAAACTGAAGGAAAAAAACAGCAGCAGACTCACAGAACCCAAGAGTGGACTAACAGTTACCAAAGGGAAAGGGACTAGGCAGGGTGGGTGGGAAGGGTTTGGTAAATGTGGGGTGAAAGAAAGGGGGCATTAGGATTAGCATGTATAATGTGTGGGTGGCGGGAGCATGGGGAGGGCTGTACAACACAGAGAAGACCAGTAGTGATTCTACAGCATCTTACTACACGCTGATGGAAAGCGACTGTAACGGGGTGTGGGGGGGACATGGTGAAGGGGTCTACAGCATCCAACTATGCTGATGGACAGCTACTGTAATGGGGTTTTTGGGGGTACGTGGTGTTCTTGGTGAACATAATGTTCTTTGCGTGATTGTGGATTAATGATAACAAAAAAATTTTTAAAGTGCAATAAGGACATAGCTCTCAATTCTCAGAATAAAAGGACAGGCTCTTCAGGACTCCAATGAAAAGACGCAGGGTTAAAAGAAGGGATGAAAACTCAAGACCACCTACGTGCTCCCTTAAAGGAGACTAACTTGAGATCCAAGGACGAAGATGAACTACAAGTTGAGGTGGTGGAAACATAGCTCTCAACGCTACTATTCCATTTCAGATAGACCTCACTCACATCTAAATGCGTAAATGCACTGAAATTCCACCTCCACCTTGACAGCAGAGGGGAGCAGTTTCCCCACAAGCTAGCTGGGCTGCCACCTCAGCAAGTCCATGGGCCACTGGCCCAGAAGAACCCCGCGTGTCACCAAAAGGCAGTTCCCTTAACCAGTGACTACACACATACTCTCTGAACATGGGCCACCAAGCAGGGCCACCGAGGTAACATCGGTGCACAGGCAAAAAGACATACTACTGGGCATGTACCTACCACGGACACCGCAGGCCCGCCAGGGTGCTCCCTGCATGGGGCCTCGGATATTCCCTGCAGCTCATGCAGCCGCCACATCAGGAACGGCCCAGGGGCAGAGCAGCTGCAGGGCACTGGGCTGCACAGTTTCAAGAGCGCAGCCCACCAACCACACTATCCACACCCAGCAGACTCGTGCCACCTACGCAGGAGAAGTTCCCACCCAAGGCCACTCCTCTCAAGACCCAAACACACAGCTAACTCACAAAAACAAACACAAGGAATTGAGACTGAGAAGGACACAGAGGAATCAAAGTGCACCTAGGGACAGAACGTTGACAAAAGTGAGAAAACAGATATAGAGAGAGACAAATGATTGATACATAGATTCGACTGATATACATACAAATAGATGATAGATTAATTAGATAGATACACAGATGATAGTAGATAGATGACAGACCATACATAGATAGATGACAGATAGATAGATAGAAAGATTACATAGATAGGTAAAGAGATAGATAGGTAGGTAGATAGGAAAGCATCATACTAAACTAAGCTATCTTTCACTCAAGATCATGTATGTGCTCCCTTACAGGAGACTCACTTGAGATCCCAGGACACGGACAAATTAAAAGCTGAAGGGGCGGTGACAGGTACCCAAAAAAAGTGAAACTGAGAAACAAACAAACAAACAAATGGATTCTGTTTGAGTCCCCAGAGACAGTCAGTAGAAAATAGCCCAAGCTGGCCACCATGAATTTTTTTTTGTTTGGTTTCAGCAGTGCCCAGAAATAGATTCCGTTGTACAGCAAAGTCCTTCTCAATTTTTCTCACCTCAATAACAGAATTGCTGTAATAATATGTGTCTGGGCTTTTGAAATCAGTGCGTTTTATGATGTTCATGAATGTAAAAATGTAATAACCACTTAAGAGTGAAGGTTGGACACTCAAATAAACACGTCACTCCACAACACACTCTTTGTTCAAAACTGCTCCTGTCTAGAAATAGGTGTTCATTTTTATTTGTCCCTCCTCCTATCCGAGGTGATCACGCCGATGTCCTTCATACTTGGTGATGAGCAAAGCACCAAGTATACTTTTCTGACTACAACAGGCCCAGAGGAAGGATACTTGTGGTCTTCAGGGAAGACTTCGTCAATTATTGTGGCAAATTAGAGTCAGCAGGCGAGAAGGAGGTAAAAGAGGACAGAGGACAGAGATATGGGTTCAAGTCCCTGGACAACCATTTACTGGTTTTGTAAGCACACGCGGCAGACTCGACCTGCAATTGTCTCAGTGTACCCAGTGCTCTCCATACGTCCTAGTTACTTAGCAAGATTTTTGGAAGCATAATGTAGGGAAGTGACATAGGCGATGTTGTTAACTGTTCTGTACATAAGGATAGATGGGAAGACAAAAAAATGATTGATTCATAGATACATAGATAGATGAGAGATTATAGATAGATGATAGACACGATAGATAGATGATAGGAAGATAGATAGAGAGATACATAGACAGAAAGATTGAAGGATAGATAGATAGATTGATAGATAGACAGTTACACAGATTCAGATACATATCGATTAACACAAAGCTATTGCTCATAACCAACAGATCAATGGTGAAAGCACATAGGGAAACTACAAACAAAAAGGAAGAATGAAGTCCAGTTTAAAAAGTGCAGTAAGCAGCCATAAGAAGAAAACAAATCCTACCATTTGCAAGGATGTGGATGTAGCTAGACGGTAGCATGCTCAGTGATATACACCAGGTGGAGAAAGACAAGTAGCAAATGATTTCACTCATGTGTGGAGTATAACAACAAAGAAAAACTGGAGGAAATAAACAGCAGCAGACTCACAGAACCCGAGAGTTCAATAACAGTTACCAAAGGGAAAGGGAATGGGCAGGGTGTGTGGGAAGGGAGGGATGAGGGCAGGGAGAAGAAAGGGGACATTAGGATTAACATGTATAATGCGTGGGCTCGGGGGGGCAAAGGGAGGGATGTACAACACAGAGAAGACAAGTAGAGATTCTACAGCATTTACTACACGCTGATGGACAGCGACTGTAATGGGGTGTTTGTGGGGGGACATGGTGAAGCATTCTACAGCATACAACAATGCTTATGGACAACGACTGTAAGAGGTTTTGGTGGGGACTTGGTGAAGGTGGGAGCCTAGTAAATATGATGTTCTTCACGTGATTGCAGATTAATGATAAAAAAAATGTTTTTAAGTGCAATATGGGCACAGCAATAAAACAGGCTTTGCGAGCTCCAAACAAAAGACACAGGGTTAAAAGAAGGGATGAAAACTCAAGATCACCTAAGTGCTCCCCTATAGGAGACTCACTTGAGATCCAAAGACACAGACAAACTACAATCTGAAGGGGTGGGGACAGCAACCCTACACAAGTGTAACTGAAAAGCAAACAAACAAACAAATGGATTTTGTTTGAGTCCCCAGAGACAGTCAGTAGAAAATAGCCCTATCTAGACACCGTGAATTCTTTTTGTTTGGTTTCAGCAGTTCCCAGCCATAGATTTAGTGGTACAGCAAAGTCCTTCTCATTTTTTCTCACCTCAACAACTGAATTGCTGTAATAATATGTGTCTGGGCTTTTGAAATCAGTGTATTTTATGTTGTTCTTGAAAGTAAAGTAGTAATAACCACCTAAAGAGGATAGTTTGGACACTCAAACAAACACGTAACTCCACAACACTCTCTTTGCTCCCAAATGCTGCTGCCTAGAAATAGGTGTTCTTTTTATTTGTCCCTCCTCCTATCAGCGCTGATCATGCCATTGTCCCTCAAACTTGGTGGTGAGCAAAGCACCAAGTATACTTTTCTGTCTAAACAGGCCCAGAGGAAGGATAGTTGTGGTCTTCTGGAAGCACTTAGTCAACCAATGTGGCTGAATACAGTCAGCAAGCGAGAAGGAGGTAAAAGAGGACAGAGGACAGAGAGATGGGTGCAAGTCCCTGCACCAACATAAATTACTGGATTTGTAAGCACAAGCGGCTGACTCGACCTGCAAGTGTCTCAGTGAACCCAGTGATCTCCCTAAGGACTAGTTACTTTGCAATATTTTTGGAAGCATAATGTAGGGAACTGACATAGGCGATGTTGTTAACTGTCCTGTACATAAGGATAGATGGCCAGACAAAAAGATGATTGATTCATAGATAGATAGATAGATGACAGATGATATATAGACAGACGATAGACATGATAGGTAGATAGGAAGATAGATTGATAGACTGATAGATGATAGATAGATAGATAGATAGATAGATAGATAGAAAGATAGAAGGATAGACAGATAGATAGATAGAAAGATACATACAGATACATATTAATTAACACAAAGCTATTGCTCATAACCAGGAGATCAATGGTGAAAGCACATAGCGAAACTACAAACTAAAAGGAAGAATGAAGTCCAGTTTAAAAACTGCCGTTTGCAGCCATAAGAAGAAAACAAATGCTACCATTTGCAATGACGTGGATGGAGCGAGACGGTAGTATGCTCAGTGAAATATTCCAGCCGGAGAACAACAAGTACCAAATGATTTCACTCATGTGTGGAGTATAACAACAAAGAAACACTGAAAATAAAAAAACAGCAGCAGACTCACAGAACCCGAATGTGGAGTAACAGTTACCAAAGGGAAAAGGACTGAGAAGGGTGGTTGGGAAGGGAGGGATAAGGGTGGGGAGAAAGAAAAGGGAGATTAGGATAAGCATGTATAATGCGTGAGGGCGGGGTCGCATGGCGAGTGCTGTACAACACAGAGAAGACAAGTAGATATTCTACAGCATCTTACTACACGCTGAAGGACAGCGACTGTAATGGGGTGTGTGTGGGGGTACATCGTGAACGGGTCTACAGCATCCATCTCTGCTAACTGACAGCAACTGTAAGAGGTTTTTGGGAGGGACTTGGTGAAGGGGGGAGTCTAGGAAACATAATGTTCTTCACGTGATTGTAGATTAATGATAACAAAAACAATTTTTTAAGTGCAATAAGGGCACAGCTCTGAATCATCAGAATAAAAGGACAGGCTTTGAGTGCTCCAAACAAATGACACAGGGTTAAAAGAAGGGATGAAAACTCAAGACCACCTTCGTGCTCCCTTACAGGAGACTCTCTTGAGATCCAAGGACACAGACAATCTAAAAGCCGAAGGGGTGTGTACAGGTACCCAACACAGTGAAACTGAAAAACAAACAATCCTAGAATGGATTCTGTTTGAGTCCACAGAGACAGTCAGTAGAAAATAGCCCTATCTGGCCAACGTGAATTCTTTTTGTTTGGTTTCAGCATTGCCCAGCCATAGATTTAGTGGTACAGCAACGTCTTTCTCATTTTCTCTCAACTCAACAATTGAATTGCTGTAAAAGTATACGTCTGGACCTTTGAGATCAGTGGGTTTTATGAAGTTCATGAATGTAAAGAAGTAATAACTATATAAAGAGGGAAGTTTGGACACTGAAATAAACACGTCACTCCACAACACACTCTTTGCTCCCAACTGCTCCTGTCTAGCAACTGGTGTTCCTTTTCATTTGTCGTTCCATCCTATCAGCGGTGATCACGCCGATGTCCCTCAAACATGGTGGTGAACAAAGCACCAAGTTTTCTTTCTGTGGACAACAGGCCCAGAGGAACAATACCTGTGGTCTTCACGGAGCACTTAGTCAATGAATGTGGCTAAATAGAGTCAGCCAGTGAGAAGAAGATAATAGAGGATACAGACACAGGTTCAAGTCCCTGCACAACCATTTACTGGTTTTGTAGGTACACGTGGCTGACTCGACCTGCAAGTGTCTCGGTGAACCGAGTGCTCTTCCTACAGCCTAGTTACCTTGAAAGATTTTTGGAAGCATAATGTAGGGAAGTGACAAAGGCGATGTTGTTAACTGTTCTGTACATAAGGATAGATGGGCAGACAAAAAGATGATTGATTCATACACAGATAGCTAGACAGACGACAGATGAAAGATAGATAGATAGGTACATAGATTGATGATAGACATCATAGATAGATGATAGGAAGATAGATAGATAGATAGATAGATAGATAGATAGATAGATAGATACATAGATAGATAGATAGATAGACAGACAGACAGGCAGGTGGATAGATAGATATAGGTACATATTGATTAACGTAAAGTTATTGCTAATAACGAAGAGAGCAATGGTGAAAGCACATAGCGAAACTACAGACCAAAGAGAAGACAGAAATCTAGTTTAAAAAGTACAGTAAGCAGCCGTAAGAAGAAAAAAATCCTAATATTTGAACAACGTGGATGGAGCTAGAGGGTATTATGCTCAGTGAAAAAGGCCATGCGGAGAAAGACAAGTACCAAATGATTTCACTCATGTGTTGAGTATAACAACAAAGAAAAACTGAAGGAAAAAAACAGCAGCAGACTCACAGAACCCAAGAGTGGACTAACAGTTACCAAAGGGAAAGGGACTAGGCAGGGTGGGTGGGAAGGGTTTGGTAAATGTGGGGTGAAAGAAAGGGGGCATTAGGATTAGCATGTATAATGTGTGGGTGGCGGGAGCATGGGGAGGGCTGTACAACACAGAGAAGACCAGTAGTGATTCTACAGCATCTTACTACACGCTGATGGAAAGCGACTGTAACGGGGTGTGGGGGGGACATGGTGAAGGGGTCTACAGCATCCAACTATGCTGATGGACAGCTACTGTAATGGGGTTTTTGGGGGTACGTGGTGTTCTTGGTGAACATAATGTTCTTTGCGTGATTGTGGATTAATGATAACAAAAAAATTTTTAAAGTGCAATAAGGACATAGCTCTCAATTCTCAGAATAAAAGGACAGGCTCTTCAGGACTCCAATGAAAAGACGCAGGGTTAAAAGAAGGGATGAAAACTCAAGACCACCTACGTGCTCCCTTAAAGGAGACTAACTTGAGATCCAAGGACGAAGATGAACTACAAGTTGAGGTGGTGGAAACATAGCTCTCAACGCTACTATTCCATTTCAGATAGACCTCACTCACATCTAAATGCGTAAATGCACTGAAATTCCACCTCCACCTTGACAGCAGAGGGGAGCAGTTTCCCCACAAGCTAGCTGGGCTGCCACCTCAGCAAGTCCATGGGCCACTGGCCCAGAAGAACCCCGCGTGTCACCAAAAGGCAGTTCCCTTAACCAGTGACTACACACATACTCTCTGAACATGGGCCACCAAGCAGGGCCACCGAGGTAACATCGGTGCACAGGCAAAAAGACATACTACTGGGCATGTACCTACCACGGACACCGCAGGCCCACCAGGGTGCTCCCTGCATGGGGCCTCGGATATTCCCTGCAGCTCATGCAGCCGCCAGAGCAGGAACGGCCCAGGGGCAGAGCAGCTGCAGGGCACTGGGCTGCACAGTTTCAAGAGCGCAGCCCACCAACCACACTATCCACACCCAGCAGACTCGTGCCACCTACGCAGGAGAAGTTCCCACCCAAGGCCACTCCTCTCAAGACCCAAACACACAGCTAACTCACAAAAACAAACACAAGGAATTGAGACTGAGAAGGACACAGAGGAATCAAAGTGCACCTAGGGACAGAACGTTGACAAAAGTGAGAAAACAGATATAGAGAGAGACAAATGTTTGATACATAGATTCGACTGATATACATACAAATAGATGATAGATTAATTAGATAGATACACAGATGATAGTAGATAGATGACAGACCATACATAGATAGATGACAGATAGATAGATAGAAAGATTACATAGATAGGTAAAGAGATAGATAGGTAGGTAGATAGGAAAGCATCATACTAAACTAAGCTATCTTTCACTCAAGATCATGTATGTGCTCCCTTACAGGAGACTCACTTGAGATCCCAGGACACGGACAAATTAAAAGCTGAAGGGGCGGTGACAGGTACCCAAAAAAAGTGAAACTGAGAAACAAACAAACAAACAAATGGATTCTGTTTGAGTCCCCAGAGACAGTCAGTAGAAAATAGCCCTAGCTGGCCACCATGAATTTTTTTTTGTTTGGTTTCAGCAGTGCCCAGAAATAGATTCCGTTGTACAGCAAAGTCCTTCTCAATTTTTCTCACCTCAATAACAGAATTGCTGTAATAATATGTGTCTGGGCTTTTGAAATCAGTGCGTTTTATGATGTTCATGAATGTAAAAATGTAATAACCACTTAAGAGTGAAGGTTGGACACTCAAATAAACACGTCACTCCACAACACACTCTTTGTTCAAAACTGCTCCTGTCTAGAAATAGGTGTTCATTTTTATTTGTCCCTCCTCCTATCCGAGGTGATCACGCCGATGTCCTTCATACTTGGTGATGAGCAAAGCACCAAGTATACTTTTCTGACTACAACAGGCCCAGAGGAAGGATACTTGTGGTCTTCAGGGAAGACTTCGTCAATTATTGTGGCAAATTAGAGTCAGCAGGCGAGAAGGAGGTAAAAGAGGACAGAGGACAGAGATATGGGTTCAAGTCCCTGGACAACCATTTACTGGTTTTGTAAGCACACGCGGCAGACTCGACCTGCAATTGTCTCAGTGTACCCAGTGCTCTCCATACGTCCTAGTTACTTAGCAAGATTTTTGGAAGCATAATGTAGGGAAGTGACATAGGCGATGTTGTTAACTGTTCTGTACATAAGGATAGATGGGAAGACAAAAAAATGATTGATTCATAGATACATAGATAGATGAGAGATTATAGATAGATGATAGACACGATAGATAGATGATAGGAAGATAGATAGAGAGATACATAGACAGAAAGATTGAAGGATAGATAGATAGATTGATAGATAGACAGACAGTTACACAGATTCAGATACATATCGATTAACACAAAGCTATTGCTCATAACCAACAGATCAATGGTGAAAGCACATAGGGAAACTACAAACAAAAAGGAAGAATGAAGTCCAGTTTAAAAAGTGCAGTAAGCAGCCATAAGAAGAAAACAAATCCTACCATTTGCAAGGATGTGGATGTAGCTAGACGGTAGCATGCTCAGTGATATACACCAGGTGGAGAAAGACAAGTAGCAAATGATTTCACTCACGTGGGGAGTATAACAACAAAGAAAAACTGGAGGAAATAAACAGCAGCAGACTCACAGAACCCGAGAGTTCAATAACAGTTACCAAAGGGAAAGGGAATGGGCAGGGTGTGTGGGAAGGGAGGGATGAGGGCAGGGAGAAGAAAGGGGACATTAGGATTAACATGTATAATGCGTGGGCTCGGGGGGGGCAAAGGGAGGGATGTACAACACAGAGAAGACAAGTAGAGATTCTACAGCATTTACTACACGCTGATGGACAGCGACTGTAATGGGGTGTTTGTGGGGGGACATGGTGAAGCAGTCTACAGCATACAACAATGCTTATGGACAACGACTGTAAGAGGTTTTGGTGGGGACTTGGTGAAGGTGGGAGCCTAGTAAATATGATGTTCTTCACATGATTGCAGATTAATGATAAAAAAAATGTTTTTAAGTGCAATATGGGCACAGCAATAAAACAGGCTTTGCGAGCTCCAAACAAAAGACACAGGGTTAAAAGAAGGGATGAAAACTCAAGATCACCTAAGTGCTCCCCTATAGGAGACTCACTTGAGATCCAAAGACACAGACAAACTACAATCTGAAGGGGTGGGGACAGCAACCCTACACAAGTGTAACTGAAAAGCAAACAAACAAACAAATGGATTTTGTTTGAGTCCCCAGAGACAGTCAGTAGAAAATAGCCCTATCTAGACACCGTGAATTCTTTTTGTTTGGTTTCAGCAGTTCCCAGCCATAGATTTAGTGGTACAGCAAAGTCCTTCTCATTTTTTCTCACCTCAACAACTGAATTGCTGTAATAATATGTGTCTGGGCTTTTGAAATCAGTGTATTTTATGTTGTTCTTGAAAGTAAAGTAGTAATAACCACCTAAAGAGGATAGTTTGGACACTCAAACAAACACGTAACTCCACAACACTCTCTTTGCTCCCAAATGCTGCTGCCTAGAAATAGGTGTTCTTTTTATTTGTCCCTCCTCCTATCAGCGCTGATCATGCCATTGTCCCTCAAACTTGGTGGTGAGCAAAGCACCAAGTATACTTTTCTGTCTAAACAGGCCCAGAGGAAGGATAGTTGTGGTCTTCTGGAAGCACTTAGTCAACCAATGTGGCTGAATACAGTCAGCAAGCGAGAAGGAGGTAAAAGAGGACAGAGGACAGAGAGATGGGTGCAAGTCCCTGCACCAACATAAATTACTGGATTTGTAAGCACAAGCGGCTGACTCGACCTGCAAGTGTCTCAGTGAACCCAGTGATCTCCCTAAGGACTAGTTACTTTGCAATATTTTTGGAAGCATAATGTAGGGAACTGACATAGGCGATGTTGTTAACTGTCCTGTACATAAGGATAGATGGCCAGACAAAAAGATGATTGATTCATAGATAGATAGATAGATGACAGATGATATATAGACAGACGATAGACATGATAGGTAGATAGGAAGATAGATTGATAGACTGATAGATGATAGATAGATAGATAGATAGAAAGATAGATAGATAGATAGAAAGATAGAAGGATAGACAGATAGATAGATAGAAAGATACATACAGATACATATTAATTAACACAAAGCTATTGCTCATAACCAGGAGATCAATGGTGAAAGCACATAGCGAAACTACAAACTAAAAGGAAGAATGAAGTCCAGTTTAAAAACTGCCGTTTGCAGCCATAAGAAGAAAACAAATGCTACCATTTGCAATGACGTGGATGGAGCGAGACGGTAGTATGCTCAGTGAAATATTCCAGCCGGAGAACAACAAGTACCAAATGATTTCACTCATGTGTGGAGTATAACAACAAAGAAACACTGAAAATAAAAAAACAGCAGCAGACTCACAGAACCCGAATGTGGAGTAACAGTTACCAAAGGGAAAAGGACTGAGAAGGGTGGTTGGGAAGGGAGGGATAAGGGTGGGGAGAAAGAAAAGGGAGATTAGGATAAGCATGTATAATGCGTGAGGGCGGGGTCGCATGGCGAGTGCTGTACAACACAGAGAAGACAAGTAGATATTCTACAGCATCTTACTACACGCTGAAGGACAGCGACTGTAATGGGGTGTGTGTGGGGGTACATCGTGAACGGGTCTACAGCATCCATCTCTGCTAACTGACAGCAACTGTAAGAGGTTTTTGGGAGGGACTTGGTGAAGGGGGGAGTCTAGGAAACATAATGTACTTCACGTGATTGTAGATTAATGATAACAAAAACAATTTTATAAGTGCAATAAGGGCACAGCTCTGAATCATCAGAATAAAAGGACAGGCTTTGAGTGCTCCAAACAAATGACACAGGGTTAAAAGAAGGGATGAAAACTCAAGACCACCTTCGTGCTCCCTTACAGGAGACTCTCTTGAGATCCAAGGACACAGACAATCTAAAAGCCGAAGGGGTGTGTACAGGTACCCAACACAGTGAAACTGAAAAACAAACAATCCTAGAATGGATTCTGTTTGAGTCCACAGAGACAGTCAGTAGAAAATAGCCCTATCTGGCCAACGTGAATTCTTTTTGTTTGGTTTCAGCATTGCCCAGCCATAGATTTAGTGGTACAGCAACGTCTTTCTCATTTTCTCTCAACTCAACAATTGAATTGCTGTAAAAGTATACGTCTGGACCTTTGAGATCAGTGGGTTTTATGAAGTTCATGAATGTAAAGAAGTAATAACTATATAAAGAGGGAAGTTTGGACACTGAAATAAACACGTCACTCCACAACACACTCTTTGCTCCCAACTGCTCCTGTCTAGCAACTGGTGTTCCTTTTCATTTGTCGTTCCATCCTATCAGCGGTGATCACGTCGATGTCCCTCAAACATGGTGGTGAACAAAGCACCAAGTTTTCTTTCTGTGGACAACAGGCCCAGAGGAACAATACCTGTGGTCTTCACGGAGCACTTAGTCAATGAATGTGGCTAAATAGAGTCAGCCAGTGAGAAGAAGATAATAGAGGATACAGACACAGGTTCAAGTCCCTGCACAACCATTTACTGGTTTTGTAGGTACACGTGGCTGACTCGACCTGCAAGTGTCTCGGTGAACCGAGTGCTCTTCCTACAGCCTAGTTACCTTGAAAGATTTTTGGAAGCATAATGTAGGGAAGTGACAAAGGCGATGTTGTTAACTGTTCTGTACATAAGGATAGATGGGCAGACAAAAAGATGATTGATTCATACATAGATAGCTAGAAAGACGACAGATGAAAGATAGATAGATAGGTACATAGATTGATGATAGACATCATAGATAGATGATAGGAAGATAGATAGATAGATAGATAGATAGATAGATAGATAGATAGATAGATAGATACATAGATAGATAGATAGATAGACAGACAGACAGGCAGGTGGATAGATAGATATATTTACATATTGATTAACGTAAAGTTATTGCTAATAACGAAGAGAGCAATGGTGAAAGCACATAGCGAAACTACAGACAAAAGAGAAGACAGAAATCTAGTTTAAAAAGTACAGTAAGCAGCCGTAAGAAGAAAAATATCCTAATATTTGAGCAACGTGGATGGAGCTAGAGGGTAATATGCTCAGTGAAAAAGGCCATGCGGAGAAAGACAAGTACCAAATGATTTCACTCATGTGTTGAGTATAACAACAAAGAAAAACTGAAGGAAAAAAACAGCAGCAGACTCACAGAACCCAAGAGTGGACTAACAGTTACCAAAGGGAAAGGGACTAGGCAGGGTGGGTGGGAAGGGTTTGGTAAATGTGGGGTGAAAGAAAGGGGGCATTAGGATTAGCATGTATAATGTGTGGGTGGCGGGAGCATGGGGAGGGCTGTACAACACAGAGAAGACCAGTAGTGATTCTACAGCATCTTACTACACGCTGATGGAAAGCGACTGTAACGGGGTGTGGGGGGGACATGGTGAAGGGGTCTACAGCATCCAACTATGCTGATGGACAGCTACTGTAATGGGGTTTTTGGGGGGGACGTGGTGTTCTTGGTGAACATAATGTTCTTTGCGTGATTGTGGATTAATGATAACAAAAAAAATTTTTAAAGTGCAATAAGGACATAGCTCTCAATTCTCAGAATAAAAGGACAGGCTCTTCAGGACTCCAATGAAAAGACACAGGGTTAAAAGAAGGGATGAAAACTCAAGACCACCTACGTGCTCCCTTAAAGGAGACTAACTTGAGATCCAAGGACGAAGATGAACTACAAGTTGAGGGGGTGGAAACATAGCTCTCAACGCTACTATTCCATTTCAGATAGACCTCACTCACATCTAAATGCGTAAATGCACTGAAATTCCACCTCCACCTTGACAGCAGAGGGGAGCAGTTTCCCCACAAGCTAGCTGGGCTGCCACCTCAGCAAGTCCATGGGCCACTGGCCCAGAAGAACCCCGCGTGTCACCAAAAGGCAGTTCCCTTAACCAGTGACTACACACATACTCTCTGAACATGGGCCACCAAGCAGGGCCACCGAGGTAACATCGGTGCACAGGCAAAAAGACATACTACTGGGCATGTACCTACCACGGACCCCGCATGCCCGCCAGGGTGCTCCCTGCATGGGGCCTCGGATATTCCCTGCAGCTCATGCAGCCGCCACATCAGGAACGGCCCAGGGGCAGAGCAGCTGCAGGGCACTGGGCTGCACAGTTTCAAGAGCGCAGCCCACCAACCACACTATCCACACCCAGCAGACTCGTGCCACCTACGCAGGAGAAGTTCCCACCCAAGGCCACTCCTCTCAAGACCCAAACACACAGCTAACTCACAAAAACAAACACAAGGAATTGAGACTGAGAAGGACACAGAGGAATCAAAGTGCACCTAGGGACAGAACGTTGACAAAAGTGAGAAAACAGATATAGAGAGAGACAAATGATTGATACATAGATTCGACTGATATACATACAAATAGATGATAGATTAATTAGATAGATACACAGATGATAGTAGATAGATGACAGACCATACATAGATAGATGACAGATAGATAGATAGAAAGATTACATAGATAGGTAAAGAGATAGATAGGTAGGTAGATAGGAAAGCATCATACTAAACTAAGCTATCTTTCACTCAAGATCATGTATGTGCTCCCTTACAGGAGACTCACTTGAGATCCCAGGACACGGACAAATTAAAAGCTGAAGGGGCGGTGACAGGTACCCAAAAAAAGTGAAACTGAGAAACAAACAAACAAACAAATGGATTCTGTTTGAGTCCCCAGAGACAGTCTGTAGAAAATAGCTCTAGCTGGCCACCATGAATTTTTTTTTGTTTGGTTTCAGCAGTGCCCAGAAATAGATTCCGTTGTACAGCAAAGTCCTTCTCAATTTTTCTCACCTCAATAACAGAATTGCTGTAATAATATGTGTCTGGGCTTTTGAAATCAGTGCGTTTTATGATGTTCATGAATGTAAAAATGTAATAACCACTTAAGAGTGAAGGTTGGACACTCAAATAAACACGTCACTCCACAACACACTCTTTGTTCAAAACTGCTCCTGTCTAGAAATAGGTGTTCATTTTTATTTGTCCCTCCTCCTATCCGAGGTGATCACGCCGATGTCCTTCATACTTGGTGATGAGCAAAGCACCAAGTATACTTTTCTGACTACAACAGGCCCAGAGGAAGGATACTTGTGGTCTTCAGGGAAGACTTCGTCAATTATTGTGGCAAATTAGAGTCAGCAGGCGAGAAGGAGGTAAAAGAGGACAGAGGACAGAGATATGGGTTCAAGTCCCTGGACAACCATTTACTGGTTTTGTAAGCACACGCGGCAGACTCGACCTGCAATTGTCTCAGTGTACCCAGTGCTCTCCATACGTCCTAGTTACTTAGCAAGATTTTTGGAAGCATTATGTAGGGAAGTGACATAGACGATGTTGTTAACTGTTCTGTACATAAGGATAGATGGGAAGACAAAAAAATGATTGATTCATAGATACATAGATAGATGAGAGATTATAGATAGATGATAGACACGATAGATAGATGATAGGAAGATAGATAGAGAGATACATAGACAGAAAGATTGAAGGATAGATAGATAGATTGATAGATAGACAGACAGTTACACAGATTCAGATACATATCGATTAACACAAAGCTATTGCTCATAACCAACAGATCAATGGTGAAAGCACATAGCGAAACTACAAACTAAACGGAAGAATGAAGTCCAGTTTAAAAACTGCCGTTTGCAGCCATAAGAAGAAAACAAATGCTACCATTTGCAATGACGTGGATGGAGCGAGACGGTAGTATGCTCAGTAAAATATTCCAGCCGGAGAAAAACAAGTACCAAATGATTTCACTCATGTGTGGAGTATAACAACAAAGAAACACTGAAAATAAAAAAACAGCAGCAGACTCACAGAACCCGAATGTGGAGTAACAGTTACCAAAGGGAAAAGGACTGAGAAGGGTGGTTGGGAAGGGAGGGATAAGGGTGGGGAGAAAGAAAAGGGAGATTAGGATAAGCATGTATAATGCGTGAGGGCGGGGTCGCATGGCGAGTGCTGTACAACACAGAGAAGACAAGTAGATATTCTACAGCATCTTACTACACGCTGAAGGACAGCGACTGTAATGGGGTGTGTGTGGGGGTACATCGTGAACGGGTCTACAGCATCCATCTCTGCTAACTGACAGCAACTGTAAGAGGTTTTTGGGAGGGACTTGGTGAAGGGGGGAGTCTAGGAAACATAATGTTCTTCACGTGATTGTAGATTAATGATAACAAAAACAATTTTATAAGTGCAATAAGGGCACAGCTCTGAATCATCAGAATAAAAGGACAGGCTTTGAGTGCTCCAAACAAATGACACAGGGTTAAAAGAAGGGATGAAAACTCAAGACCACCTTCGTGCTCCCTTACAGGAGACTCTCTTGAGATCCAAGGACACAGACAATCTAAAAGCCGAAGGGGTGTGTACAGGTACCCAACACAGTGAAACTGAAAAACAAACAATCCTAGAATGGATTCTGTTTGAGTCCACAGAGACAGTCAGTAGAAAATAGCCCTATCTGGCCAACGTGAATTCTTTTTGTTTGGTTTCAGCATTGCCCAGCCATAGATTTAGTGGTACAGCAACGTCTTTCTCATTTTCTCTCAACTCAACAATTGAATTGCTGTAAAAGTATACGTCTGGACCTTTGAGATCAGTGGGTTTTATGAAGTTCATGAATGTAAAGAAGTAATAACTATATAAAGAGGGAAGTTTGGACACTGAAATAAACACGTCACTCCACAACACACTCTTTGCTCCCAACTGCTCCTGTCTAGCAACTGGTGTTCCTTTTCATTTGTCGTTCCATCCTATCAGCGGTGATCACGCCGATGTCCCTCAAACATGGTGGTGAACAAAGCACCAAGTTTCTTTCTGTGGACAACAGGCCCAGAGGAACAATACCTGTGGTCTTCACGGATCACTTAGTCAATGAATGTGGCTAAATAGAGTCAGCCAGTGAGAAGAAGATAATAGAGGATACAGACACAGGTTCAAGTCCCTGCACAACCATTTACTGGTTTTGTAGGTACACGTGGCTGACTCGACCTGCAAGTGTCTCGGTGAACCGAGTGCTCTTCCTACAGCCTAGTTACCTTGAAAGATTTTTGGAAGCATAATGTAGGGAAGTGACAAAGGCGATGTTGTTAACTGTTCTGTACATAAGGATAGATGGGCAGACAAAAAGATGATTGATTCATACATAGATAGCTAGACAGACGACAGATGAAAGATAGATAGATAGGTACATAGATTGATGATAGACATCATAGATAGATGATAGGAAGATAGATAGATAGATAGATAGATAGATAGATAGATAGATAGATAGATAGATAGACAGACAGACAGACAGGCAGGTGGATAGATAGATATAGGTACATATTGATTAACGTAAAGTTATTGCTAATAACGAAGAGAGCAATGGTGAAAGCACATAGCGAAACTACAGACAAAAGAGAAGACAGAAATCTAGTTTAAAAAGTACAGTAAGCAGCCGTAAGAAGAAAAAAATCCTAATATTTGAACAACGTGGATGGAGCTAGAGGGTATTATGCTCAGTGAAAAAGGCCATGCGGAGAAAGACAAGTACCAAATGATTTCACTCATGTGTTGAGTATAACAACAAAGAAAAACTGAAGGAAAAAAACAGCAGCAGAATCACAGAACCCAAGAGTGGACTAACAGTTACCAAAGGGAAAGGGACTAGGCAGGGTGGGTGGGAAGGGTTTGGTAAATGTGGGGTGAAAGAAAGGGGGCATTAGGATTAGCATGTATAATGTGTGGGTGGCGGGAGCATGGGGAGGGCTGTACAACACAGAGAAGACCAGTAGTGATTCTACAGCATCTTACTACACGCTGATGGAAAGCGACTGTAACGGGGTGTGGGGGGGACATGGTGAAGGGGTCTACAGCATCCAACTATGCTGATGGACAGCTACTGTAATGGGGTTTTTGGGGGGGACGTGGTGTTCTTGGTGAACATAATGTTCTTTGCGTGATTGTGGATTAATGATAACAAAAAAAATTTTTAAAGTGCAATAAGGACATAGCTCTCAATTCTCAGATTAAAAGGACAGGCTCTTCAGGACTCCAATGAAAAGACACAGGGTTAAAAGAAGGGATGAAAACTCAAGACCACCTACGTGCTCCCTTAAAGGAGACTAACTTGAGATCCAAGGACGAAGATGAACTACAAGTTGAGGGGGTGGAAACATAGCTCTCAACGCTACTATTCCATTTCAGATAGACCTCACTCACATCTAAATGCGTAAATGCACTGAAATTCCACCTCCACCTTGACAGCAGAGGGGAGCAGTTTCCCCACAAGCTAGCTGGGCTGCCACCTCAGCAAGTCCATGGGCCACTGGCCCAGAAGAACCCCGCGTGTCACCAAAAGGCAGTTCCCTTAACCAGTGACTACACACATACTCTCTGAACATGGGCCACCAAGCAGGGCCACCGAGGTAACATCGGTGCACAGGCAAAAAGACATACTACTGGGCATGTACCTACCACGGACCCCGCAGGCCCGCCAGGGTGCTCCCTGCATGGGGCCTCGGATATTCCCTGCAGCTCATGCAGCCGCCACATCAGGAACGGCCCAGGGGCAGAGCAGCTGCAGGGCACTGGGCTGCACAGTTTCAAGAGCGCAGCCCACCAACCACACTATCCACACCCAGCAGACTCGTGCCACCTACGCAGGAGAAGTTCCCACCCAAGGCCACTCCTCTCAAGACCCAAACACACAGCTAACTCACAAAAACAAACACAAGGAATTGAGACTGAGAAGGACACAGAGGAATCAAAGTGCACCTAGGGACAGAACGTTGACAAAAGTGAGAAAACAGATATAGAGAGAGACAAATGATTGATACATAGATTCGACTGATATACATACAAATAGATGATAGATTAATTAGATAGATACACAGATGATAGTAGATAGATGACAGACCATACATAGATAGATGACAGATAGATAGATAGAAAGATTACATAGATAGGTAAAGAGATAGATAGGTAGGTAGATAGGAAAGCATCATACTAAACTAAGCTATCTTTCACTCAAGATCATGTATGTGCTCCCTTACAGGAGACTCACTTGAGATCCCAGGACACGGACAAATTAAAAGCTGAAGGGGCGGTGACAGGTACCCAAAAAAAGTGAAACTGAGAAACAAACAAACAAACAAATGGATTCTGTTTGAGTCCCCAGAGACAGTCAGTAGAAAATAGCTCTAGCTGGCCACCATGAATTTTTTTTTGTTTGGTTTCAGCAGTGCCCAGAAATAGATTCCGTTGTACAGCAAAGTCCTTCTCAATTTTTCTCACCTCAATAACAGAATTGCTGTAATAATATGTGTCTGGGCTTTTGAAATCAGTGCGTTTTATGATGTTCATGAATGTAAAAATGTAATAACCACTTAAGAGTGAAGGTTGGACACTCAAATAAACACGTCACTCCACAACACACTCTTTGTTCAAAACTGCTCCTGTCTAGAAATAGGTGTTCATTTTTATTTGTCCCTCCTCCTATCCGAGGTGATCACGCCGATGTCCTTCATACTTGGTGATGAGCAAAGCACCAAGTATACTTTTCTGACTACAACAGGCCCAGAGGAAGGATACTTGTGGTCTTCAGGGAAGACTTCGTCAATTATTGTGGCAAATTAGAGTCAGCAGGCGAGAAGGAGGTAAAAGAGGACAGAGGACAGAGATATGGGTTCAAGTCCCTGGACAACCATTTACTGGTTTTGTAAGCACACGCGGCAGACTCGACCTGCAATTGTCTCAGTGTACCCAGTGCTCTCCATACGTCCTAGTTACTTAGCAAGATTTTTGGAAGCATTATGTAGGGAAGTGACATAGACGATGTTGTTAACTGTTCTGTACATAAGGATAGATGGGAAGACAAAAAAATGATTGATTCATAGATACATAGATAGATGAGAGATTATAGATAGATGATAGACACGATAGATAGATGATAGGAAGATAGATAGAGAGATACATAGACAGAAAGATTGAAGGATAGATAGATAGATTGATAGATAGACAGACAGTTACACAGATTCAGATACATATCGATTAACACAAAGCTATTGCTCATAACCAACAGATCAATGGTGAAAGCACATAGCGAAACTACAAACTAAACGGAAGAATGAAGTCCAGTTTAAAAACTGCCGTTTGCAGCCATAAGAAGAAAACAAATGCTACCATTTGCAATGACGTGGATGGAGCGAGACGGTAGTATGCTCAGTAAAATATTCCAGCCGGAGAAAAACAAGTACCAAATGATTTCACTCATGTGTGGAGTATAACAACAAAGAAACACTGAAAATAAAAAAACAGCAGCAGACTCACAGAACCCGAATGTGGAGTAACAGTTACCAAAGGGAAAAGGACTGAGAAGGGTGGTTGGGAAGGGAGGGATAAGGGTGGGGAGAAAGAAAAGGGAGATTAGGATAAGCATGTATAATGCGTGAGGGCGGGGTCGCATGGCGAGTGCTGTACAACACAGAGAAGACAAGTAGATATTCTACAGCATCTTACTACACGCTGAAGGACAGCGACTGTAATGGGGTGTGTGTGGGGGTACATCGTGAACGGGTCTACAGCATCCATCTCTGCTAACTGACAGCAACTGTAAGAGGTTTTTGGGAGGGACTTGGTGAAGGGGGGAGTCTAGGAAACATAATGTTCTTCACGTGATTGTAGATTAATGATAACAAAAACAATTTTATAAGTGCAATAAGGGCACAGCTCTGAATCATCAGAATAAAAGGACAGGCTTTGAGTGCTCCAAACAAATGACACAGGGTTAAAAGAAGGGATGAAAACTCAAGACCACCTTCGTGCTCCCTTACAGGAGACTCTCTTGAGATCCAAGGACACAGACAATCTAAAAGCCGAAGGGGTGTGTACAGGTACCCAACACAGTGAAACTGAAAAACAAACAATCCTAGAATGGATTCTGTTTGAGTCCACAGAGACAGTCAGTAGAAAATAGCCCTATCTGGCCAACGTGAATTCTTTTTGTTTGGTTTCAGCATTGCCCAGCCATAGATTTAGTGGTACAGCAACGTCTTTCTCATTTTCTCTCAACTCAACAATTGAATTGCTGTAAAAGTATACGTCTGGACCTTTGAGATCAGTGGGTTTTATGAAGTTCATGAATGTAAAGAAGTAATAACTATATAAAGAGGGAAGTTTGGACACTGAAATAAACACGTCACTCCACAACACACTCTTTGCTCCCAACTGCTCCTGTCTAGCAACTGGTGTTCCTTTTCATTTGTCGTTCCATCCTATCAGCGGTGATCACGCCGATGTCCCTCAAACATGGTGGTGAACAAAGCACCAAGTTTCTTTCTGTGGACAACAGGCCCAGAGGAACAATACCTGTGGTCTTCACGGAGCACTTAGTCAATGAATGTGGCTAAATAGAGTCAGCCAGTGAGAAGAAGATAATAGAGGATACAGACACAGGTTCAAGTCCCTGCACAACCATTTACTGGTTTTGTAGGTACACGTGGCTGACTCGACCTGCAAGTGTCTCGGTGAACCGAGTGCTCTTCCTACAGCCTAGTTACCTTGAAAGATTTTTGGAAGCATAATGTAGGGAAGTGACAAAGGCGATGTTGTTAACTGTTCTGTACATAAGGATAGATGGGCAGACAAAAAGATGATTGATTCATACATAGATAGCTAGACAGACGACAGATGAAAGATAGATAGATAGGTACATAGATTGATGATAGACATCATAGATAGATGATAGGAAGATAGATAGATAGATAGATAGATAGATAGATAGATAGATAGATAGATAGATAGACAGACAGACAGACAGGCAGGTGGATAGATAGATATAGGTACATATTGATTAACGTAAAGTTATTGCTAATAACGAAGAGAGCAATGGTGAAAGCACATAGCGAAACTACAGACAAAAGAGAAGACAGAAATCTAGTTTAAAAAGTACAGTAAGCAGCCGTAAGAAGAAAAAAATCCTAATATTTGAACAACGTGGATGGAGCTAGAGGGTATTATGCTCAGTGAAAAAGGCCATGCGGAGAAAGACAAGTACCAAATGATTTCACTCATGTGTTGAGTATAACAACAAAGAAAAACTGAAGGAAAAAAACAGCAGCAGAATCACAGAACCCAAGAGTGGACTAACAGTTACCAAAGGGAAAGGGACTAGGCAGGGTGGGTGGGAAGGGTTTGGTAAATGTGGGGTGAAAGAAAGGGGGCATTAGGATTAGCATGTATAATGTGTGGGTGGCGGGAGCATGGGGAGGGCTGTACAACACAGAGAAGACCAGTAGTGATTCTACAGCATCTTACTACACGCTGATGGAAAGCGACTGTAACGGGGTGTGGGGGGGACATGGTGAAGGGGTCTACAGCATCCAACTATGCTGATGGACAGCTACTGTAATGGGGTTTTTGGGGGGGACGTGGTGTTCTTGGTGAACATAATGTTCTTTGCGTGATTGTGGATTAATGATAACAAAAAAAATTTTTAAAGTGCAATAAGGACATAGCTCTCAATTCTCAGATTAAAAGGACAGGCTCTTCAGGACTCCAATGAAAAGACACAGGGTTAAAAGAAGGGATGAAAACTCAAGACCACCTACGTGCTCCCTTAAAGGAGACTAACTTGAGATCCAAGGACGAAGATGAACTACAAGTTGAGGGGGTGGAAACATAGCTCTCAACGCTACTATTCCATTTCAGATAGACCTCACTCACATCTAAATGCGTAAATGCACTGAAATTCCACCTCCACCTTGACAGCAGAGGGGAGCAGTTTCCCCACAAGCTAGCTGGGCTGCCACCTCAGCAAGTCCATGGGCCACTGGCCCAGAAGAACCCCGCGTGTCACCAAAAGGCAGTTCCCTTAACCAGTGACTACACACATACTCTCTGAACATGGGCCACCAAGCAGGGCCACCGAGGTAACATCGGTGCACAGGCAAAAAGACATACTACTGGGCATGTACCTACCACGGACCCCGCAGGCCCGCCAGGGTGCTCCCTGCATGGGGCCTCGGATATTCCCTGCAGCTCATGCAGCCGCCACATCAGGAACGGCCCAGGGGCAGAGCAGCTGCAGGGCACTGGGCTGCACAGTTTCAAGAGCGCAGCCCACCAACCACACTATCCACACCCAGCAGACTCGTGCCACCTACGCAGGAGAAGTTCCCACCCAAGGCCACTCCTCTCAAGACCCAAACACACAGCTAACTCACAAAAACAAACACAAGGAATTGAGACTGAGAAGGACACAGAGGAATCAAAGTGCACCTAGGGACAGAACGTTGACAAAAGTGAGAAAACAGATATAGAGAGAGACAAATGATTGATACATAGATTCGACTGATATACATACAAATAGATGATAGATTAATTAGATAGATACACAGATGATAGTAGATAGATGACAGACCATACATAGATAGATGACAGATAGATAGATAGAAAGATTACATAGATAGGTAAAGAGATAGATAGGTAGGTAGATAGGAAAGCATCATACTAAACTAAGCTATCTTTCACTCAAGATCATGTATGTGCTCCCTTACAGGAGACTCACTTGAGATCCCAGGACACGGACAAATTAAAAGCTGAAGGGGCGGTGACAGGTACCCAAAAAAAGTGAAACTGAGAAACAAACAAACAAACAAATGGATTCTGTTTGAGTCCCCAGAGACAGTCAGTAGAAAATAGCTCTAGCTGGCCACCATGAATTTTTTTTTGTTTGGTTTCAGCAGTGCCCAGAAATAGATTCCGTTGTACAGCAAAGTCCTTCTCAATTTTTCTCACCTCAATAACAGAATTGCTGTAATAATATGTGTCTGGGCTTTTGAAATCAGTGCGTTTTATGATGTTCATGAATGTAAAAATGTAATAACCACTTAAGAGTGAAGGTTGGACACTCAAATAAACACGTCACTCCACAACACACTCTTTGTTCAAAACTGCTCCTGTCTAGAAATAGGTGTTCATTTTTATTTGTCCCTCCTCCTATCCGAGGTGATCACGCCGATGTCCTTCATACTTGGTGATGAGCAAAGCACCAAGTATACTTTTCTGACTACAACAGGCCCAGAGGAAGGATACTTGTGGTCTTCAGGGAAGACTTCGTCAATTATTGTGGCAAATTAGAGTCAGCAGGCGAGAAGGAGGTAAAAGAGGACAGAGGACAGAGATATGGGTTCAAGTCCCTGGACAACCATTTACTGGTTTTGTAAGCACACGCGGCAGACTCGACCTGCAATTGTCTCAGTGTACCCAGTGCTCTCCATACGTCCTAGTTACTTAGCAAGATTTTTGGAAGCATTATGTAGGGAAGTGACATAGGCGATGTTGTTAACTGTTCTGTACATAAGGATAGATGGGAAGACAAAAAAATGATTGATTCATAGATACATAGATAGATGAGAGATTATAGATAGATGATAGACACGATAGATAGATGATAGGAAGATAGATAGAGAGATACATAGACAGAAAGATTGAAGGATAGATAGATAGATTGATAGATAGACAGACAGTTACACAGATTCAGATACATATCGATTAACACAAAGCTATTGCTCATAACCAACAGATCAATGGTGAAAGCACATAGCGAAACTACAAACTAAACGGAAGAATGAAGTCCAGTTTAAAAACTGCCGTTTGCAGCCATAAGAAGAAAACAAATGCTACCATTTGCAATGACGTGGATGGAGCGAGACGGTAGTATGCTCAGTAAAATATTCCAGCCGGAGAAAAACAAGTACCAAATGATTTCACTCATGTGTGGAGTATAACAACAAAGAAACACTGAAAATAAAAAAACAGCAGCAGACTCACAGAACCCGAATGTGGAGTAACAGTTACCAAAGGGAAAAGGACTGAGAAGGGTGGTTGGGAAGGGAGGGATAAGGGTGGGGAGAAAGAAAAGGGAGATTAGGATAAGCATGTATAATGCATGAGGGCGGGGTCGCATGGCGAGTGCTGTACAACACAGAGAAGACAAGTAGATATTCTACAGCATCTTACTACACGCTGAAGGACAGCGACTGTAATGGGGTGTGTGTGGGGGTACATCGTGAACGGGTCTACAGCATCCATCTCTGCTAACTGACAGCAACTGTAAGAGGTTTTTGGGAGGGACTTGGTGAAGGGGGGAGTCTAGGAAACATAATGTTCTTCACGTGATTGTAGATTAATGATAACAAAAACAATTTTATAAGTGCAATAAGGGCACAGCTCTGAATCATCAGAATAAAAGGACAGGCTTTGAGTGCTCCAAACAAATGACACAGGGTTAAAAGAAGGGATGAAAACTCAAGACCACCTTCGTGCTCCCTTACAGGAGACTCTCTTGAGATCCAAGGACACAGACAATCTAAAAGCCGAAGGGGTGTGTACAGGTACCCAACACAGTGAAACTGAAAAACAAACAATCCTAGAATGGATTCTGTTTGAGTCCACAGAGACAGTCAGTAGAAAATAGCCCTATCTGGCCAACGTGAATTCTTTTTGTTTGGTTTCAGCATTGCCCAGCCATAGATTTAGTGGTACAGCAACGTCTTTCTCATTTTCTCTCAACTCAACAATTGAATTGCTGTAAAAGTATACGTCTGGACCTTTGAGATCAGTGGGTTTTATGAAGTTCATGAATGTAAAGAAGTAATAACTATATAAAGAGGGAAGTTTGGACACTGAAATAAACACGTCACTCCACAACACACTCTTTGCTCCCAACTGCTCCTGTCTAGCAACTGGTGTTCCTTTTCATTTGTCGTTCCATCCTATCAGCGGTGATCACGCCGATGTGCCTCAAACATGGTGGTGAACAAAGCACCAAGTTTCTTTCTGTGGACAACAGGCCCAGAGGAACAATACCTGTGGTCTTCACGGAGCACTTAGTCAATGAATGTGGCTAAATAGAGTCAGCCAGTGAGAAGAAGATAATAGAGGATACAGACACAGGTTCAAGTCCCTGCACAACCATTTACTGGTTTTGTAGGTACACGTGGCTGACTCGACCTGCAAGTGTCTCGGTGAACCGAGTGCTCTTCCTACAGCCTAGTTACCTTGAAAGATTTTTGGAAGCATAATGTAGGGAAGTGACAAAGGCGATGTTGTTAACTGTTCTGTACATAAGGATAGATGGGCAGACAAAAAGATGATTGATTCATACATAGATAGCTAGACAGACGACAGATGAAAGATAGATAGATAGGTACATAGATTGATGATAGACATCATAGATAGATGATAGGAAGATAGATAGATAGATAGATAGATAGATAGATAGATAGATAGATAGATAGACAGACAGACAGGCAGGTGGATAGATAGATATAGGTACATATTGATTAACGTAAAGTTATTGCTAATAACGAAGAGAGCAATGGTGAAAGCACATAGCGAAACTACAGACAAAAGAGAAGACAGAAATCTAGTTTAAAAAGTACAGTAAGCAGCCGTAAGAAGAAAAAAATCCTAATATTTGAACAACGTGGATGGAGCTAGAGGGTATTATGCTCAGTGAAAAAGGCCATGCGAAGAAAGACAAGTACCAAATGATTTCACTCATGTGTTGAGTATAACAACAAAGAAAAACTGAAGGAAAAAAACAGCAGCAGAATCACAGAACCCAAGAGTGGACTAACAGTTACCAAAGGGAAAGGGACTAGGCAGGGTGGGTGGGAAGGGTTTGGTAAATGTGGGGTGAAAGAAAGGGGGCATTAGGATTAGCATGTATAATGTGTGGGTGGCGGGAGCATGGGGAGGGCTGTACAACACAGAGAAGACCAGTAGTGATTCTACAGCATCTTACTACACGCTGATGGAAAGCGACTGTAACGGGGTGTGGGGGGGACATGGTGAAGGGGTCTACAGCATCCAACTATGCTGATGGACAGCTACTGTAATGGGGTTTTTGGGGGGGACGTGGTGTTCTTGGTGAACATAATGTTCTTTGCGTGATTGTGGATTAATGATAACAAAAAAATTTTTAAAGTGCAATAAGGACATAGCTCTCAATTCTCAGATTAAAAGGACAGGCTCTTCAGGACTCCAATGAAAAGACACAGGGTTAAAAGAAGGGATGAAAACTCAAGACCACCTACGTGCTCCCTTAAAGGAGACTAACTTGAGATCCAAGGACGAAGATGAACTACAAGTTGAGGGGGTGGAAACATAGCTCTCAACGCTACTATTCCATTTCAGATAGACCTCACTCACATCTAAATGCGTAAATGCACTGAAATTCCACCTCCACCTTGACAGCAGAGGGGAGCAGTTTCCCCACAAGCTAGCTGGGCTGCCACCTCAGCAAGTCCATGGGCCACTGGCCCAGAAGAACCCCGCGTGTCACCAAAAGGCAGTTCCCTTAACCAGTGACTACACACATACTCTCTGAACATGGGCCACCAAGCAGGGCCACCGAGGTAACATCGGTGCACAGGCAAAAAGACATACTACTGGGCATGTACCTACCACGGACCCCGCAGGCCCGCCAGGGTGCTCCCTGCATGGGGCCTCGGATATTCCCTGCAGCTCATGCAGCCGCCACAGCAGGAACGGCCCAGGGGCAGAGCAGCTGGAGGGCACTGGGCTGCACAGTTTCAAGAGCGCAGCCCACCAACCACACTATCCACACCCAGCAGACTCGTGCCACCTACGCAGGAGAAGTTCCCACCCAAGGCCACTCCTCTCAAGACCCAAACACACAGCTAACTCACAAAAACAAACACAAGGAATTGAGACTGAGAAGGACACAGAGGAATCAAAGTGCACCTAGGGACAGAACGTTGACAAAAGTGAGAAAACAGATATAGAGAGAGACAAATGATTGATACATAGATTCGACTGATATACATACAAATAGATGATAGATTAATTAGATAGATACACAGATGATAGTAGATAGATGACAGACCATACATAGATAGATGACAGATAGATAGATAGAAAGATTACATAGATAGGTAAAGAGATAGATAGGTAGGTAGATAGGAAAGCATCATACTAAACTAAGCTATCTTTCACTCAAGATCATGTATGTGCTCCCTTACAGGAGACTCACTTGAGATCCCAGGACACGGACAAATTAAAAGCTGAAGGGGCGGTGACAGGTACCCAAAAAAAGTGAAACTGAGAAACAAACAAACAAACAAATGGATTCTGTTTGAGTCCCCAGAGACAGTCAGTAGAAAATAGCTCTAGCTGGCCACCATGAATTTTTTTTTGTTTGGTTTCAGCAGTGCCCAGAAATAGATTCCGTTGTACAGCAAAGTCCTTCTCAATTTTTCTCACCTCAATAACAGAATTGCTGTAATAATATGTGTCTGGGCTTTTGAAATCAGTGCGTTTTATGATGTTCATGAATGTAAAAATGTAATAACCACTTAAGAGTGAAGGTTGGACACTCAAATAAACACGTCACTCCACAACACACTCTTTGTTCAAAACTGCTCCTGTCTAGAAATAGGTGTTCATTTTTATTTGTCCCTCCTCCTATCCGAGGTGATCACGCCGATGTCCTTCATACTTGGTGATGAGCAAAGCACCAAGTATACTTTTCTGACTACAACAGGCCCAGAGGAAGGATACTTGTGGTCTTCAGGGAAGACTTCGTCAATTATTGTGGCAAATTAGAGTCAGCAGGCGAGAAGGAGGTAAAAGAGGACAGAGGACAGAGATATGGGTTCAAGTCCCTGGACAACCATTTACTGGTTTTGTAAGCACACGCGGCAGACTCGACCTGCAATTGTCTCAGTGTACCCAGTGCTCTCCATACGTCCTAGTTACTTAGCAAGATTTTTGGAAGCATTATGTAGGGAAGTGACATAGGCGATGTTGTTAACTGTTCTGTACATAAGGATAGATGGGAAGACAAAAAAATGATTGATTCATAGATACATAGATAGATGAGAGATTATAGATAGATGATAGACACGATAGATAGATGATAGGAAGATAGATAGAGAGATACATAGACAGAAAGATTGAAGGATAGATAGATAGATTGATAGATAGACAGACAGTTACACAGATTCAGATACATATCGATTAACACAAAGCTATTGCTCATAACCAACAGATCAATGGTGAAAGCACATAGCGAAACTACAAACTAAACGGAAGAATGAAGTCCAGTTTAAAAACTGCCGTTTGCAGCCATAAGAAGAAAACAAATGCTACCATTTGCAATGACGTGGATGGAGCGAGACGGTAGTATGCTCAGTAAAATATTCCAGCCGGAGAAAAACAAGTACCAAATGATTTCACTCATGTGTGGAGTATAACAACAAAGAAACACTGAAAATAAAAAAACAGCAGCAGACTCACAGAACCCGAATGTGGAGTAACAGTTACCAAAGGGAAAAGGACTGAGAAGGGTGGTTGGGAAGGGAGGGATAAGGGTGGGGAGAAAGAAAAGGGAGATTAGGATAAGCATGTATAATGCATGAGGGCGGGGTCGCATGGCGAGTGCTGTACAACACAGAGAAGACAAGTAGATATTCTACAGCATCTTACTACACGCTGAAGGACAGCGACTGTAATGGGGTGTGTGTGGGGGTACATCGTGAACGGGTCTACAGCATCCATCTCTGCTAACTGACAGCAACTGTAAGAGGTTTTTGGGAGGGACTTGGTGAAGGGGGGAGTCTAGGAAACATAATGTTCTTCACGTGATTGTAGATTAATGATAACAAAAACAATTTTATAAGTGCAATAAGGGCACAGCTCTGAATCATCAGAATAAAAGGACAGGCTTTGAGTGCTCCAAACAAATGACACAGGGTTAAAAGAAGGGATGAAAACTCAAGACCACCTTCGTGCTCCCTTACAGGAGACTCTCTTGAGATCCAAGGACACAGACAATCTAAAAGCCGAAGGGGTGTGTACAGGTACCCAACACAGTGAAACTGAAAAACAAACAATCCTAGAATGGATTCTGTTTGAGTCCACAGAGACAGTCAGTAGAAAATAGCCCTATCTGGCCAACGTGAATTCTTTTTGTTTGGTTTCAGCATTGCCCAGCCATAGATTTAGTGGTACAGCAACGTCTTTCTCATTTTCTCTCAACTCAACAATTGAATTGCTGTAAAAGTATACGTCTGGACCTTTGAGATCAGTGGGTTTTATGAAGTTCATGAATGTAAAGAAGTAATAACTATATAAAGAGGGAAGTTTGGACACTGAAATAAACACGTCACTCCACAACACACTCTTTGCTCCCAACTGCTCCTGTCTAGCAACTGGTGTTCCTTTTCATTTGTCGTTCCATCCTATCAGCGGTGATCACGCCGATGTGCCTCAAACATGGTGGTGAACAAAGCACCAAGTTTCTTTCTGTGGACAACAGGCCCAGAGGAACAATACCTGTGGTCTTCACGGAGCACTTAGTCAATGAATGTGGCTAAATAGAGTCAGCCAGTGAGAAGAAGATAATAGAGGATACAGACACAGGTTCAAGTCCCTGCACAACCATTTACTGGTTTTGTAGGTACACGTGGCTGACTCGACCTGCAAGTGTCTCGGTGAACCGAGTGCTCTTCCTACAGCCTAGTTACCTTGAAAGATTTTTGGAAGCATAATGTAGGGAAGTGACAAAGGCGATGTTGTTAACTGTTCTGTACATAAGGATAGATGGGCAGACAAAAAGATGATTGATTCATACATAGATAGCTAGACAGACGACAGATGAAAGATAGATAGATAGGTACATAGATTGATGATAGACATCATAGATAGATGATAGGAAGATAGATAGATAGATAGATAGATAGATAGATAGATAGATAGATAGATAGACAGACAGACAGGCAGGTGGATAGATAGATATAGGTACATATTGATTAACGTAAAGTTATTGCTAATAACGAAGAGAGCAATGGTGAAAGCACATAGCGAAACTACAGACAAAAGAGAAGACAGAAATCTAGTTTAAAAAGTACAGTAAGCAGCCGTAAGAAGAAAAAAATCCTAATATTTGAACAACGTGGATGGAGCTAGAGGGTATTATGCTCAGTGAAAAAGGCCATGCGAAGAAAGACAAGTACCAAATGATTTCACTCATGTGTTGAGTATAACAACAAAGAAAAACTGAAGGAAAAAAACAGCAGCAGAATCACAGAACCCAAGAGTGGACTAACAGTTACCAAAGGGAAAGGGACTAGGCAGGGTGGGTGGGAAGGGTTTGGTAAATGTGGGGTGAAAGAAAGGGGGCATTAGGATTAGCATGTATAATGTGTGGGTGGCGGGAGCATGGGGAGGGCTGTACAACACAGAGAAGACCAGTAGTGATTCTACAGCATCTTACTACACGCTGATGGAAAGCGACTGTAACGGGGTGTGGGGGGGACATGGTGAAGGGGTCTACAGCATCCAACTATGCTGATGGACAGCTACTGTAATGGGGTTTTTGGGGGGGACGTGGTGTTCTTGGTGAACATAATGTTCTTTGCGTGATTGTGGATTAATGATAACAAAAAAATTTTTAAAGTGCAATAAGGACATAGCTCTCAATTCTCAGATTAAAAGGACAGGCTCTTCAGGACTCCAATGAAAAGACACAGGGTTAAAAGAAGGGATGAAAACTCAAGACCACCTACGTGCTCCCTTAAAGGAGACTAACTTGAGATCCAAGGACGAAGATGAACTACAAGTTGAGGGGGTGGAAACATAGCTCTCAACGCTACTATTCCATTTCAGATAGACCTCACTCACATCTAAATGCGTAAATGCACTGAAATTCCACCTCCACCTTGACAGCAGAGGGGAGCAGTTTCCCCACAAGCTAGCTGGGCTGCCACCTCAGCAAGTCCATGGGCCACTGGCCCAGAAGAACCCCGCGTGTCACCAAAAGGCAGTTCCCTTAACCAGTGACTACACACATACTCTCTGAACATGGGCCACCAAGCAGGGCCACCGAGGTAACATCGGTGCACAGGCAAAAAGACATACTACTGGGCATGTACCTACCACGGACCCCGCAGGCCCGCCAGGGTGCTCCCTGCATGGGGCCTCGGATATTCCCTGCAGCTCATGCAGCCGCCACAGCAGGAACGGCCCAGGGGCAGAGCAGCTGGAGGGCACTGGGCTGCACAGTTTCAAGAGCGCAGCCCACCAACCACACTATCCACACCCAGCAGACTCGTGCCACCTACGCAGGAGAAGTTCCCACCCAAGGCCACTCCTCTCAAGACCCAAACACACAGCTAACTCACAAAAACAAACACAAGGAATTGAGACTGAGAAGGACACAGAGGAATCAAAGTGCACCTAGGGACAGAACGTTGACAAAAGTGAGAAAACAGATATAGAGAGAGACAAATGATTGATACATAGATTCGACTGATATACATACAAATAGATGATAGATTAATTAGATAGATACACAGATGATAGTAGATAGATGACAGACCATACATAGATAGATGACAGATAGATAGATAGAAAGATTACATAGATAGGTAAAGAGATAGATAGGTAGGTAGATAGGAAAGCATCATACTAAACTAAGCTATCTTTCACTCAAGATCATGTATGTGCTCCCTTACAGGAGACTCACTTGAGATCCCAGGACACGGACAAATTAAAAGCTGAAGGGGCGGTGACAGGTACCCAAAAAAAGTGAAACTGAGAAACAAACAAACAAACAAATGGATTCTGTTTGAGTCCCCAGAGACAGTCAGTAGAAAATAGCTCTAGCTGGCCACCATGAATTTTTTTTTGTTTGGTTTCAGCAGTGCCCAGAAATAGATTCCGTTGTACAGCAAAGTCCTTCTCAATTTTTCTCACCTCAATAACAGAATTGCTGTAATAATATGTGTCTGGGCTTTTGAAATCAGTGCGTTTTATGATGTTCATGAATGTAAAAATGTAATAACCACTTAAGAGTGAAGGTTGGACACTCAAATAAACACGTCACTCCACAACACACTCTTTGTTCAAAACTGCTCCTGTCTAGAAATAGGTGTTCATTTTTATTTGTCCCTCCTCCTATCCGAGGTGATCACGCCGATGTCCTTCATACTTGGTGATGAGCAAAGCACCAAGTATACTTTTCTGACTACAACAGGCCCAGAGGAAGGATACTTGTGGTCTTCAGGGAAGACTTCGTCAATTATTGTGGCAAATTAGAGTCAGCAGGCGAGAAGGAGGTAAAAGAGGACAGAGGACAGAGATATGGGTTCAAGTCCCTGGACAACCATTTACTGGTTTTGTAAGCACACGCGGCAGACTCGACCTGCAATTGTCTCAGTGTACCCAGTGCTCTCCATACGTCCTAGTTACTTAGCAAGATTTTTGGAAGCATTATGTAGGGAAGTGACATAGGCGATGTTGTTAACTGTTCTGTACATAAGGATAGATGGGAAGACAAAAAATGATTGATTCATAGATACATAGATAGATGAGAGATTATAGATAGATGATAGACACGATAGATAGATGATAGGAAGATAGATAGAGAGATACATAGACAGAAAGATTGAAGGATAGATAGATAGATTGATAGATAGACAGACAGTTACACAGATTCAGATACATATCGATTAACACAAAGCTATTGCTCATAACCAACAGATCAATGGTGAAAGCACATAGCGAAACTACAAACTAAACGGAAGAATGAAGTCCAGTTTAAAAACTGCCATTTGCAGCCATAAGAAGAAAACAAATGCTACCATTTGCAATGACGTGGATGGAGCGAGACGGTAGTATGCTCAGTAAAATATTCCAGCCGGAGAAAAACAAGTACCAAATGATTTCACTCATGTGTGGAGTATAACAACAAAGAAACACTGAAAATAAAAAAACAGCAGCAGACTCACAGAACCCGAATGTGGAGTAACAGTTACCAAAGGGAAAAGGACTGAGAAGGGTGGTTGGGAAGGGAGGGATAAGGGTGGGGAGAAAGAAAAGGGAGTTTAGGATAAGCATGTATAATGCGTGAGGGCGGGGTCGCATGGCGAGTGCTGTACAACACAGAGAAGACAAGTAGATATTCTACAGCATCTTACTACACGCTGAAGGACAGCGACTGTAATGGGGTGTGTGTGGGGGTACATCGTGAACGGGTCTACAGCATCCATCTCTGCTAACTGACAGCAACTGTAAGAGGTTTTTGGGAGGGACTTGGTGAAGGGGGGAGTCTAGGAAACATAATGTTCTTCACGTGATTGTAGATTAATGATAACAAAAACAATTTTATAAGTGCAATAAGGGCACAGCTCTGAATCATCAGAATAAAAGGACAGGCTTTGAGTGCTCCAAACAAATGACACAGGGTTAAAAGAAGGGATGAAAACTCAAGACCACCTTCGTGCTCCCTTACAGGAGACTCTCTTGTGATCCAAGGACACAGACAATCTAAAAGCCGAAGGGGTGTACAGGTACCCCACACAGTGAAACTGAAAAACAAACAATCCTAGAATGGATTCTGTTTGAGTCCACAGAGACAGTCAGTAGAAAATAGCCCTATCTGGCCAACGTGAATTCTTTTTGTTTGGTTTCAGCATTGCCCAGCCATAGATTTAGTGGTACAGCAACGTCTTTCTCATTTTCTCTCAACTCAACAATTGAATTGCTGTAAAAGTATACGTCTGGACCTTTGAGATCAGTGGGTTTTATGAAGTTCATGAAAGTAAAGAAGTAATAACTATATAAACAGGGAAGTTTGGACACTGAAATAAACACGTCACTCCACAACACACTCTTTGCTCCCAACTGCTCCTGTCTAGCAACTGGTGTTCCTTTTCATTTGTCGTTCCATCCTATCAGCGGTGATCACGCCGATGTCCCTCAAACATGGTGGTGAGCAAAGCACCAAGTTTTCTTTCTGTGGACAACAGGCCCAGAGGAACAATACCTGTGGTCTTCACGGAGCACTTAGTCAATAAATGTGGCTAAATAGAGTCAGCCAGTGAGAAGAAGATAATAGAGGATACAGACACAGGTTCAAGTCCCTGCACAACCATTTACTGGTTTTGTAGGTACACGTGGCTGACTCGACCTGCAAGTGTCTCGGTGAAACGAGTGCTCTTCCTACAGCCTAGTTACCTTGAAAGATTTTCGGAAGCATAATGTAGGGAAGTGACAAAGGCGATGTTGTTAACTGTTCTGTACATAAGGATAGATGGGCAGACAAAAAGATGATTGATTCATACATAGATAGCTAGACAGACGACAGATGAAAGATAGATAGATAGGTATATAGATTGATGATAGACATCATAGATAGATGATAGGAAGATAGATAGATAGATAGATAGATAGATAGATAGATAGATAGATAGATAGATAGATAGACAGACAGACAGGCAGGTGGATAGATAGATATAGGTACATATTGATTAACGTAAAGTTATTGCTAATAACGAAGAGAGCAATGGTGAAAGCACATAGCGAAACTACAGACAAAAGAGAAGACAGAAATCTAGTTTAAAAAGTACAGTAAGCAGCCGTAAGAAGAAAAAAATCCTAATATTTGAACAACGTGGATGGAGCTAGAGGGTATTATGCTCAGTGAAAAAGGCCATGCGGAGAAAGACAAGTACCAAATGATTTCACTCATGTGTTGAGTATAACAACAAAGAAAAACTGAAGGAATAAAACAGCAGCAGACTCACAGAACCCAAGAGTGGACTAACAGTTACCAAAGGGAAAGGGACTAGGCAGGGTGGGTGGGAAGGGTTTGGTAAATGTGGGGTGAAAGAAAGGGGGCATTAGGATTAGCATGTATAATGTGTGGGTGGAGGGAGCATGGGGAGGGCTGTACAACACAGAGAAGACCAGTAGTGATTCTACAGCATCTTACTACACGCTGATGGAAAGCGACTGTAACGGGGTGTGGGGGGGACATGGTGAAGGGGTCTACAGCATCCAACTATGCTGATGGACAGCTACTGTAATGGGGTTTTTGGGGGGGACGTGGTGTTCTTGGTGAACATAATGTTCTTTGCGTGATTGTGGATTAATGATAACAAAAAAAATTTTTAAAGTGCAATAAGGACATAGCTCTCAATTCTCAGATTAAAAGGACAGGCTCTTCAGGACTCCAATGAAAAGACACAGGGTTAAAAGAAGGGATGAAAACTCAAGACCACCTACGTGCTCCCTTAAAGGAGACTAACTTGAGATCCAAGGACGAAGATGAACTACAAGTTGAGGGGGTGGAAACATAGCTCTCAACGCTACTATTCCATTTCAGATAGACCTCACTCACATCTAAATGCGTAAATGCACTGAAATTCCACCTCCACCTTGACAGCAGAGGGGAGCAGTTTCCCCACAAGCTAGCTGGGCTGCCACCTCAGCAAGTCCATGGGCCACTGGCCCAGAAGAACCCCGCGTGTCACCAAAAGGCAGTTCCCTTAACCAGTGACTACACACATACTCTCTGAACATGGGCCACCAAGCAGGGCCACCGAGGTAACATCGGTGCACAGGCAAAAAGACATACTACTGGGCATGTACCTACCACGGACCCCGCAGGCCCGCCAGGGTGCTCCCTGCATGGGGCCTCGGATATTCCCTGCAGCTCATGCAGCCGCCACAGCAGGAACGGCCCAGGGGCAGAGCAGCTGGAGGGCACTGGGCTGCACAGTTTCAAGAGCGCAGCCCACCAACCACACTATCCACACCCAGCAGACTCGTGCCACCTACGCAGGAGAAGTTCCCACCCAAGGCCACTCCTCTCAAGACCCAAACACACAGCTAACTCACAAAAACAAACACAAGGAATTGAGACTGAGAAGGACACAGAGGAATCAAAGTGCACCTAGGGACAGAACGTTGACAAAAGTGAGAAAACAGATATAGAGAGAGACAAATGATTGATACATAGATTCGACTGATATACATACAAATAGATGATAGATTAATTAGATAGATACACAGATGATAGTAGATAGATGACAGACCATACATAGATAGATGACAGATAGATAGATAGAAAGATTACATAGATAGGTAAAGAGATAGATAGGTAGGTAGATAGGAAAGCATCATACTAAACTAAGCTATCTTTCACTCAAGATCATGTATGTGCTCCCTTACAGGAGACTCACTTGAGATCCCAGGACACGGACAAATTAAAAGCTGAAGGGGCGGTGACAGGTACCCAAAAAAAGTGAAACTGAGAAACAAACAAACAAACAAATGGATTCTGTTTGAGTCCCCAGAGACAGTCAGTAGAAAATAGCTCTAGCTGGCCACCATGAATTTTTTTTTGTTTGGTTTCAGCAGTGCCCAGAAATAGATTCCGTTGTACAGCAAAGTCCTTCTCAATTTTTCTCACCTCAATAACAGAATTGCTGTAATAATATGTGTCTGGGCTTTTGAAATCAGTGCGTTTTATGATGTTCATGAATGTAAAAATGTAATAACCACTTAAGAGTGAAGGTTGGACACTCAAATAAACACGTCACTCCACAACACACTCTTTGTTCAAAACTGCTCCTGTCTAGAAATAGGTGTTCATTTTTATTTGTCCCTCCTCCTATCCGAGGTGATCACGCCGATGTCCTTCATACTTGGTGATGAGCAAAGCACCAAGTATACTTTTCTGACTACAACAGGCCCAGAGGAAGGATACTTGTGGTCTTCAGGGAAGACTTCGTCAATTATTGTGGCAAATTAGAGTCAGCAGGCGAGAAGGAGGTAAAAGAGGACAGAGGACAGAGATATGGGTTCAAGTCCCTGGACAACCATTTACTGGTTTTGTAAGCACACGCGGCAGACTCGACCTGCAATTGTCTCAGTGTACCCAGTGCTCTCCATACGTCCTAGTTACTTAGCAAGATTTTTGGAAGCATTATGTAGGGAAGTGACATAGGCGATGTTGTTAACTGTTCTGTACATAAGGATAGATGGGAAGACAAAAAATGATTGATTCATAGATACATAGATAGATGAGAGATTATAGATAGATGATAGACACGATAGATAGATGATAGGAAGATAGATAGAGAGATACATAGACAGAAAGATTGAAGGATAGATAGATAGATTGATAGATAGACAGACAGTTACACAGATTCAGATACATATCGATTAACACAAAGCTATTGCTCATAACCAACAGATCAATGGTGAAAGCACATAGCGAAACTACAAACTAAACGGAAGAATGAAGTCCAGTTTAAAAACTGCCGTTTGCAGCCATAAGAAGAAAACAAATGCTACCATTTGCAATGACGTGGATGGAGCGAGACGGTAGTATGCTCAGTAAAATATTCCAGCCGGAGAAAAACAAGTACCAAATGATTTCACTCATGTGTGGAGTATAACAACAAAGAAACACTGAAAATAAAAAAACAGCAGCAGACTCACAGAACCCGAATGTGGAGTAACAGTTACCAAAGGGAAAAGGACTGAGAAGGGTGGTTGGGAAGGGAGGGATAAGGGTGGGGAGAAAGAAAAGGGAGTTTAGGATAAGCATGTATAATGCGTGAGGGCGGGGTCGCATGGCGAGTGCTGTACAACACAGAGAAGACAAGTAGATATTCTACAGCATCTTACTACACGCTGAAGGACAGCGACTGTAATGGGGTGTGTGTGGGGGTACATCGTGAACGGGTCTACAGCATCCATCTCTGCTAACTGACAGCAACTGTAAGAGGTTTTTGGGAGGGACTTGGTGAAGGGGGGAGTCTAGGAAACATAATGTTCTTCACGTGATTGTAGATTAATGATAACAAAAACAATTTTATAAGTGCAATAAGGGCACAGCTCTGAATCATCAGAATAAAAGGACAGGCTTTGAGTGCTCCAAACAAATGACACAGGGTTAAAAGAAGGGATGAAAACTCAAGACCACCTTCGTGCTCCCTTACAGGAGACTCTCTTGTGATCCAAGGACACAGACAATCTAAAAGCCGAAGGGGTGTACAGGTACCCCACACAGTGAAACTGAAAAACAAACAATCCTAGAATGGATTCTGTTTGAGTCCACAGAGACAGTCAGTAGAAAATAGCCCTATCTGGCCAACGTGAATTCTTTTTGTTTGGTTTCAGCATTGCCCAGCCATAGATTTAGTGGTACAGCAACGTCTTTCTCATTTTCTCTCAACTCAACAATTGAATTGCTGTAAAAGTATACGTCTGGACCTTTGAGATCAGTGGGTTTTATGAAGTTCATGAAAGTAAAGAAGTAATAACTATATAAACAGGGAAGTTTGGACACTGAAATAAACACGTCACTCCACAACACACTCTTTGCTCCCAACTGCTCCTGTCTAGCAACTGGTGTTCCTTTTCATTTGTCGTTCCATCCTATCAGCGGTGATCACGCCGATGTCCCTCAAACATGGTGGTGAGCAAAGCACCAAGTTTTCTTTCTGTGGACAACAGGCCCAGAGGAACAATACCTGTGGTCTTCACGGAGCACATAGTCAATGAATGTGGCTAAATAGAGTCAGCCAGTGAGAAGAAGATAATAGAGGATACAGACACAGGTTCAAGTCCCTGCACAACCATTTACTGGTTTTGTAGGTACACGTGGCTGACTCGACCTGCAAGTGTCTCGGTGAACCGAGTGCTCTTCCTACAGCCTAGTTACCTTGAAAGATTTTTGGAAGCATAATGTAGGGAAGTGACAAAGGCGATGTTGTTAACTGTTCTGTACATAAGGATAGATGGGCAGACAAAAAGATGATTGATTCATACATAGATAGCTAGACAGACGACAGATGAAAGATAGATAGATAGGTATATAGATTGATGATAGACATCATAGATAGATGATAGGAAGATAGATAGATAGATAGATAGATAGATAGATAGATAGATAGATAGATAGATAGATAGACAGACAGACAGGCAGGTGGATAGATAGATATAGGTACATATTGATTAACGTAAAGTTATTGCTAATAACGAAGAGAGCAATGGTGAAAGCACATAGCGAAACTACAGACAAAAGAGAAGACAGAAATCTAGTTTAAAAAGTACAGTAAGCAGCCGTAAGAAGAAAAAAATCCTAATATTTGAACAACGTGGATGGAGCTAGAGGGTATTATGCTCAGTGAAAAAGGCCATGCGGAGAAAGACAAGTACCAAATGATTTCACTCATGTGTTGAGTATAACAACAAAGAAAAACTGAAGGAATAAAACAGCAGCAGACTCACAGAACCCAAGAGTGGACTAACAGTTACCAAAGGGAAAGGGACTAGGCAGGGTGGGTGGGAAGGGTTTGGTAAATGTGGGGTGAAAGAAAGGGGGCATTAGGATTAGCATGTATAATGTGTGGGTGGAGGGAGCATGGGGAGGGCTGTACAACACAGAGAAGACCAGTAGTGATTCTACAGCATCTTACTACACGCTGATGGAAAGCGACTGTAACGGGGTGTGGGGGGGACATGGTGAAGGGGTCTACAGCATCCAACTATGCTGATGGACAGCTACTGTAATGGGGTTTTTGGGGGGGACGTGGTGTTCTTGGTGAACATAATGTTCTTTGCGTGATTGTGGATTAATGATAACAAAAAAAATTTTTAAAGTGCAATAAGGACATAGCTCTCAATTCTCAGAATAAAAGGACAGGCTCTTCAGGACTCCAATGAAAAGACACAGGGTTAAAAGAAGGGATGAAAACTCAAGACCACCTACGTGCTCCCTTAAAGGAGACTAACTTGAGATCCAAGGACGAAGATGAACTACAAGTTGAGGGGGTGGAAACATAGCTCTCAACGCTACTATTCCATTTCAGATAGACCTCACTCACATCTAAATGCGTAAATGCACTGAAATTCCACCTCCACCTTGACAGCAGAGGGGAGCAGTTTCCCCACAAGCTAGCTGGGCTGCCACCTCAGCAAGTCCATGGGCCACTGGCCCAGAAGAACCCCGCGTGTCACCAAAAGGCAGTTCCCTTAACCAGTGACTACACACATACTCTCTGAACATGGGCCACCAAGTAGGGCCACCGAGGTAACATCGGTGCACAGGCAAAAAGACATACTACTGGGCATGTACCTACCACGGACCCCGCAGGCCCGCCAGGGTGCTCCCTGCATGGGGCCTCGGATATTCCCTGCAGCTCATGCAGCCGCCACATCAGGAACGGCCCAGGGGCAGAGCAGCTGGAGGGCACTGGGCTGCACAGTTTCAAGAGCGCAGCCCACCAACCACACTATCCACACCCAGCAGACTCGTGCCACCTACGCAGGAGAAGTTCCCACCCAAGGCCACTCCTCTCAAGACCCAAACACACAGCTAACTCACAAAAACAAACACAAGGAATTGAGACTGAGAAGGACACAGAGGAATCAAAGTGCACCTAGGGACAGAACGTTGACAAAAGTGAGAAAACAGATATAGAGAGAGACAAATGATTGATACATAGATTCGACTGATATACATACAAATAGATGATAGATTAATTAGATAGATACACAGATGATAGTAGATAGATGACAGACCATACATAGATAGATGACAGATAGATAGATAGAAAGATTACATAGATAGGTAAAGAGATAGATAGGTAGGTAGATAGGAAAGCATCATACTAAACTAAGCTATCTTTCACTCAAGATCATGTATGTGCTCCCTTACAGGAGACTCACTTGAGATCCCAGGACACGGACAAATTAAAAGCTGAAGGGGCGGTGACAGGTACCCAAAAAAAGTGAAACTGAGAAACAAACAAACAAACAAATGGATTCTGTTTGAGTCCCCAGAGACAGTCAGTAGAAAATAGCCCTAGCTGGCCACCATGAATTTTTTTTTGTTTGGTTTCAGCAGTGCCCAGAAATAGATTCCGTTGTACAGCAAAGTCCTTCTCAATTTTTCTCACCTCAATAACAGAATTGCTGTAATAATATGTGTCTGGGCTTTTGAAATCAGTGCGTTTTATGATGTTCATGAATGTAAAAATGTAATAACCACTTAAGAGTGAAGGTTGGACACTCAAATAAACACGTCACTCCACAACACACTCTTTGTTCAAAACTGCTCCTGTCTAGAAATAGGTGTTCATTTTTATTTGTCCCTCCTCCTATCCGAGGTGATCACGCCGATGTCCTTCATACTTGGTGATGAGCAAAGCACCAAGTATACTTTTCTGACTACAACAGGCCCAGAGGAAGGATACTTGTGGTCTTCAGGGAAGACTTCGTCAATTATTGTGGCAAATTAGAGTCAGCAGGCGAGAAGGAGGTAAAAGAGGACAGAGGACAGAGATATGGGTTCAAGTCCCTGGACAACCATTTACTGGTTTTGTAAGCACACGTGGCAGACTCGACCTGCAATTGTCTCAGTGTACCCAGTGCTCTCCATACGTCCTAGTTACTTAGCAAGATTTTTGGAAGCATAATGTAGGGAAGTGACATAGGCGATGTTGTTAACTGTTCTGTACATAAGGATAGATGGGAAGACAAAAAAATGATTGATTCATAGATACATAGATAGATGAGAGATTATAGATAGATGATAGACACGATAGATAGATGATAGGAAGATAGATAGAGAGATACATAGACAGAAAGATTGAAGGATAGATAGATAGATTGATAGATAGACAGACAGTTACACAGATTCAGATACATATCGATTAACACAAAGCTATTGCTCATAACCAACAGATCAATGGTGAAAGCACATAGGGAAACTACAAACAAAAAGGAAGAATGAAGTCCAGTTTAAAAAGTGCAGTAAGCAGCCATAAGAAGAAAACAAATCCTACCATTTGCAAGGATGTGGATGTAGCTAGACGGTAGCATGCTCAGTGATATACACCAGGTGGAGAAAGACAAGTAGCAAATGATTTCACTCACGTGGGGAGTATAACAACAAAGAAAAACTGGAGGAAATAAACAGCAGCAGACTCACAGAACCCGAGAGTTCAATAACAGTTACCAAAGGGAAATTGAATGGGCAGGGTGTGTGGGAAGGGAGGGATGAGGGCAGGGAGAAGAAAGGGGACATTAGGATTAACATGTATAATGCGTGGGCTCGGGGGGCAAAGGGAGGGATGTACAACACAGAGAAGACAAGTAGAGATTCTACAGCATTTACTACACGCTGATGGACAGCGACTGTAATGGGGTGTTTGTGGGGGGACATGGTGAAGCAGTCTACAGCATACAACAATGCTTATGGACAACGACTGTAAGAGGTTTTGGTGGGGACTTGGTGAAGGTGGGAGCCTAGTAAATATGATGTTCTTCACGTGATTGCAGATTAATGATAAAAAAAATGTTTTTAAGTGCAATATGGGCACAGCAATAAAACAGGCTTTGCGAGCTCCAAACAAAAGACACAGGGTTAAAAGAAGGGATGAAAACTCAAGATCACCTAAGTGCTCCCCTATAGGAGACTCACTTGAGATCCAAAGACACAGACAAACTACAATCTGAAGGGGTGGGGACAGCAACCCTACACAAGTGTAACTGAAAAGCAAACAAACAAACAAATGGATTTTGTTTGAGTCCCCAGAGACAGTCAGTAGAAAATAGCCCTATCTAGACACCGTGAATTCTTTTTGTTTGGTTTCAGCAGTTCCCAGCCATAGATTTAGTGGTACAGCAAAGTCCTTCTCATTTTTTCTCACCTCAACAACTGAATTGCTGTAATAATATGTGTCTGGGCTTTTGAAATCAGTGTATTTTATGTTGTTCTTGAAAGTAAAGTAGTAATAACCACCTAAAGAGGATAGTTTGGACACTCAAACAAACACGTAACTCCACAACACTCTCTTTGCTCCCAAATGCTGCTGCCTAGAAATAGGTGTTCTTTTTATTTGTCCCTCCTCCTATCAGCGCTGATCATGCCATTGTCCCTCAAACTTGGTGGTGAGCAAAGCACCAAGTATACTTTTCTGTCTAAACAGGCCCAGAGGAAGGATAGTTGTGGTCTTCTGGAAGCACTTAGTCAACCAATGTGGCTGAATACAGTCAGCAAGCGAGAAGGAGGTAAAAGAGGACAGAGGACAGAGAGATGGGTGCAAGTCCCTGCACCAACATAAATTACTGGATTTGTAAGCACAAGCGGCTGACTCGACCTGCAAGTGTCTCAGTGAACCCAGTGATCTCCCTAAGGACTAGTTACTTTGCAATATTTTTGGAAGCATAATGTAGGGAACTGACATAGGCGATGTTGTTAACTGTCCTGTACATAAGGATAGATGGCCAGACAAAAAGATGATTGATTCATAGATAGATAGATAGATGACAGATGATATATAGACAGACGATAGACATGATAGGTAGATAGGAAGATAGATTGATAGACTGATAGATGATAGATAGATAGATAGATAGAAAGATAGATAGATAGATAGAAAGATAGAAGGATAGACAGATAGATAGATAGAAAGATACATACAGATACATATTAATTAACACAAAGCTATTGCTCATAACCAGGAGATCAATGGTGAAAGCACATAGCGAAACTACAAACTAAAAGGAAGAATGAAGTCCAGTTTAAAAACTGCCGTTTGCAGCCATAAGAAGAAAACAAATGCTACCATTTGCAATGACGTGGATGGAGCGAGACGGTAGTATGCTCAGTAAAATATTCCAGCCGGAGAAAAACAAGTACCAAATGATTTCACTCATGTGTGGAGTATAACAACAAAGAAACACTGAAAATAATAAAACAGCAGCAGACTCACAGAACCCGAATGTGGAGTAACAGTTACCAAAGGGAAAAGGACTGAGAAGGGTGGTTGGGAAGGGAGGGATAAGGGTGGGGAGAAAGAAAAGGGAGATTAGGATAAGCATGTATAATGCGTGAGGGCGGGGTCGCATGGCGAGTGCTGTACAACACAGAGAAGACAAGTAGATATTCTACAGCATCTTACTACACGCTGAAGGACAGCGACTGTAATGGGGTGTGTGTGGGGGTACATCGTGAACGGGTCTACAGCATCCATCTCTGCTAACTGACAGCAACTGTAAGAGGTTTTTGGGAGGGACTTGGTGAAGGGGGGAGTCTAGGAAACATAATGTTCTTCACGTGATTGTAGATTAATGATAACAAAAACAATTTTATAAGTGCAATAAGGGCACAGCTCTGAATCATCAGAATAAAAGGACAGGCTTTGAGTGCTCCAAACAAATGACACAGGGTGAAAAGAAGGGATGAAAACTCAAGACCACCTTCGTGCTCCCTTACAGGAGACTCTCTTGAGATCCAAGGACACAGACAATCTAAAAGCCGAAGGGGTGTGTACAGGTACCCAACACAGTGAAACTGAAAAACAAACAATCCTAGAATGGATTCTGTTTGAGTCCACAGAGACAGTCAGTAGAAAATAGCCCTATCTGGCCAACGTGAATTCTTTTTGTTTGGTTTCAGCATTGCCCAGCCATAGATTTAGTGGTACAGCAACGTCTTTCTCATTCTCTCTCAACTCAACAATTGAATTGCTGTAAAAGTATACGTCTGGACCTTTGAGATCAGTGGGTTTTATGAAGTTCATGAAAGTAAAGAAGTAATAACTATATAAAGAGGGAAGTTTGGACACTGAAATAAACACGTCACTCCACAACACACTCTTTGCTCCCAACTGCTCCTGTCTAGCAACTGGTGTTCCTTTTCATTTGTCGTTCCATCCTATCAGCGGTGATCACGCCGATGTCCCTCAAACATGGTGGTGAACAAAGCACCAAGTTTTCTTTCTGTGGACAACAGGCCCAGAGGAACAATACCTGTGGTCTTCACGGAGCACTTAGTCAATGAATGTGGCTAAATAGAGTCAGCCAGTGAGAAGAAGATAATAGAGGATACAGACACAGGTTCAAGTCCCTGCACAACCATTTACTGGTTTTGTAGGTACACGTGGCTGACTCGACCTGCAAGTGTCTCGGTGAACCGAGTGCTCTTCCTACAGCCTAGTTACCTTGAAAGATTTTTGGAAGCATAATGTAGGGAAGTGACAAAGGCGATGTTGTTAACTGTTCTGTACATAAGGATAGATGGGCAGACAAAAAGATGATTGATTCATACATAGATAGCTAGACAGACGACAGATGAAAGATAGATAGATAGGTACATAGATTGATGATAGACATCATAGATAGATGATAGGAAGATAGATAGATAGATAGATAGATAGATACATAGATAGATAGATAGATAGACAGACAGACAGACAGATGGATAGATAGATATAGGTACATATTGATTAACGTAAAGTTATTGCTAATAACGAAGAGAGCAATGGTGAAAGCACATAGCGAAACTACAGACAAAAGAGAAGACAGAAATCTAGTTTAAAAAGTACAGTAAGCAGCCGTAAGAAGAAAAAATCCTAATATTTGAACAACGTGGATGGAGCTAGAGGGTATTATGCTCAGTGAAAAAGGCCATGCGGAGAAAGACAAGTACCAAATGATTTCACTCATGTGTTGAGTATAACAACAAAGAAAAACTGAAGGAAAAAAACAGCAGCAGACTCACAGAACCCAAGAGTGGACTAACAGTTACCAAAGGGAAAGGTACTAGGCAGGGTGGGTGGGAAGGGTTTGGTAAATGTGGGGTGAAAGAAAGGGGGCATTAGGATTAGCATGTATAATGTGTGGGTGGTGGGAGCATGGGGAGGGCTGTACAACACAGAGAAGACCAGTAGTGATTCTACAGCATCTTACTACACGCTGATGGAAAGCGACTGTAACGGGGTGTGGGGGGGACATGGTGAAGGGGTCTACAGCATCCAACTATGCTGATGGACAGCTACTGTAATGGGGTTTTTGGGGGGGACGTGGTGTTCTTGGTGAGCATAATGTTCTTTGCGTGATTGTGGATTAATGATAACAAAAAAATTTTTAAAGTGCAATAAGGACATAGCTCTCAATTCTCAGATTAAAAGGACAGGCTCTTCAGGACTCCAATGAAAAGACACAGGGTTAAAAGAAGGGATGAAAACTCAAGACCACCTACGTGCTCCCTTAAAGGAGACTAACTTGAGATCCAAGGACGAAGATGAACTACAAGTTGAGGGGGTGGAAACATAGCTCTCAACGCTACTATTCCATTTCAGATAGACCTCACTCACATCTAAATGCGTAAATGCACTGAAATTCCACCTCCACCTTGACAGCAGAGGGGAGCAGTTTCCCCACAAGCTAGCTGGGCTGCCACCTCAGCAAGTCCATGGGCCACTGGCCCAGAAGAACCCCGCGTGTCACCAAAAGGCAGTTCCCTTAACCAGTGACTACACACATACTCTCTGAACATGGGCCACCAAGCAGGGCCACCGAGGTAACATCGGTGCACAGGCAAAAAGACATACTACTGGGCATGTACCTACCACGGACCCCGCAGGCCCGCCAGGGTGCTCCCTGCATGGGGCCTCGGATATTCCCTGCAGCTCATGCAGCCGCCACAGCAGGAACGGCCCAGGGGCAGAGCAGCTGGAGGGCACTGGGCTGCACAGTTTCAAGAGCGCAGCCCACCAACCACACTATCCACACCCAGCAGACTCGTGCCACCTACGCAAGAGAAGTTCCCACCCAAGGCCACTCCTCTCAAGACCCAAACACACAGCTAACTCACAAAAACAAACACAAGGAATTGAGACTGAGAAGGACACAGAGGAATCAAAGTGCACCTAGGGACAGAACGTTGACAAAAGTGAGAAAACAGATATAGAGAGAGACAAATGATTGATACATAGATTCGACTGATATACATACAAATAGATGATAGATTAATTAGATAGATACACAGATGATAGTAGATAGATGACAGACCATACATAGATAGATGACAGATAGATAGATAGAAAGATTACATAGATAGGTAAAGAGATAGATAGGTAGGTAGATAGGAAAGCATCATACTAAACTAAGCTATCTTTCACTCAAGATCATGTATGTGCTCCCTTACAGGAGACTCACTTGAGATCCCAGGACACGGACAAATTAAAAGCTGAAGGGGCGGTGACAGGTACCCAAAAAAAGTGAAACTGAGAAACAAACAAACAAACAAATGGATTCTGTTTGAGTCCCCAGAGACAGTCAGTAGAAAATAGCTCTAGCTGGCCACCATGAATTTTTTTTTGTTTGGTTTCAGCAGTGCCCAGAAATAGATTCCGTTGTACAGCAAAGTCCTTCTCAATTTTTCTCACCTCAATAACAGAATTGCTGTAATAATATGTGTCTGGGCTTTTGAAATCAGTGCGTTTTATGATGTTCATGAATGTAAAAATGTAATAACCACTTAAGAGTGAAGGTTGGACACTCAAATAAACACGTCACTCCACAACACACTCTTTGTTCAAAACTGCTCCTGTCTAGAAATAGGTGTTCATTTTTATTTGTCCCTCCTCCTATCCGAGGTGATCACGCCGATGTCCTTCATACTTGGTGATGAGCAAAGCACCAAGTATACTTTTCTGACTACAACAGGCCCAGAGGAAGGATACTTGTGGTCTTCAGGGAAGACTTCGTCAATTATTGTGGCAAATTAGAGTCAGCAGGCGAGAAGGAGGTAAAAGAGGACAGAGGACAGAGATATGGGTTCAAGTCCCTGGACAACCATTTACTGGTTTTGTAAGCACACGCGGCAGACTCGACCTGCAATTGTCTCAGTGTACCCAGTGCTCTCCATACGTCCTAGTTACTTAGCAAGATTTTTGGAAGCATTATGTAGGGAAGTGACATAGGCGATGTTGTTAACTGTTCTGTACATAAGGATAGATGGGAAGACAAAAAATGATTGATTCATAGATACATAGATAGATGAGAGATTATAGATAGATGATAGACACGATAGATAGATGATAGGAAGATAGATAGAGAGATACATAGACAGAAAGATTGAAGGATAGATAGATAGATTGATAGATAGACAGACAGTTACACAGATTCAGATACATATCGATTAACACAAAGCTATTGCTCATAACCAACAGATCAATGGTGAAAGCACATAGCGAAACTACAAACTAAACGGAAGAATGAAGTCCAGTTTAAAAACTGCCGTTTGCAGCCATAAGAAGAAAACAAATCCTACCATTTGCAAGGATGTGGATGTAGCTAGACGGTAGCATGCTCAGTGATATACACCAGGTGGAGAAAGACAAGTAGCAAATGATTTCACTCATGTGTGGAGTATAACAACAAAGAAAAACTGGAGGAAATAAACAGCAGAAGACTCACAGAACCCGAGAGTTCAATAACAGTTACCAAAGGGAAAGGGAATGGGCAGGGTGTGTGGGAAGGGAGGGATGAGGGCAGGGAGAAGAAAGGGGACATTAGGATTAACATGTATAATGCGTGGGCTCGGGGGGGCAAAGGGAGGGATGTACAACACAGAGAAGACAAGTAGAGATTCTACAGCATTTACTACACGCTGATGGACAGCGACTGTAATGGGGTGTTTGTGGGGGGACATGGTGAAGCAGTCTACAGCATACAACAATGCTTATGGACAACGACTGTAAGAGGTTTTGGTGGGGACTTGGTGAAGGTGGGAGCCTAGTAAATATGATGTTCTTCACGTGATTGCAGATTAATGATAAAAAAATGTTTTTAAGTGCAATATGGGCACAGCAATAAAACAGGCTTTGCGAGCTCCAAACAAAAGACACAGGGTTAAAAGAAGGGATGAAAACTCAAGATCACCTAAGTGCTCCCCTATAGGAGACTCACTTGAGATCCAAAGACACAGACAAACTACAATCTGAAGGGGTGGGGACAGCAACCCTACACAAGTGTAACTGAAAAGCAAACAAACAAACAAATGGATTTTGTTTGAGTCCCCAGAGACAGTCAGTAGAAAATAGCCCTATCTAGACACCGTGAATTCTTTTTGTTTGGTTTCAGCAGTTCCCAGCCATAGATTTAGTGGTACAGCAAAGTCCTTCTCATTTTTTCTCACCTCAACAACTGAATTGCTGTAATAATATGTGTCTGGGCTTTTGAAATCAGTGTATTTTATGTTGTTCTTGAAAGTAAAGTAGTAATAACCACCTAAAGAGGATAGTTTGGACACTCAAACAAACACGTAACTCCACAACACTCTCTTTGCTCCCAAATGCTGCTGCCTAGAAATAGGTGTTCTTTTTATTTGTCCCTCCTCCTATCAGCGCTGATCATGCCATTGTCCCTCAAACTTGGTGGTGAGCAAAGCACCAAGTATACTTTTCTGTCTAAACAGGCCCAGAGGAAGGATAGTTGTGGTCTTCTGGAAGCACTTAGTCAACCAATGTGGCTGAATACAGTCAGCAAGCGAGAAGGAGGTAAAAGAGGACAGAGGACAGAGAGATGGGTGCAAGTCCCTGCACCAACATAAATTACTGGATTTGTAAGCACAAGCGGCTGACTCGACCTGCAAGTGTCTCAGTGAACCCAGTGATCTCCCTAAGGACTAGTTACTTTGCAATATTTTTGGAAGCATAATGTAGGGAACTGACATAGGCGATGTTGTTAACTGTCCTGTACATAAGGATAGATGGCCAGACAAAAAGATGATTGATTCATAGATAGATAGATAGATGACAGATGATATATAGACAGACGATAGACATGATAGGTAGATAGGAAGATAGATTGATAGACTGATAGATGATAGATAGATAGATAGATAGAAAGATAGATAGATAGATAGAAAGATAGAAGGATAGACAGATAGATAGATAGAAAGATACATACAGATACATATTAATTAACACAAAGCTATTGCTCATAACCAGGAGATCAATGGTGAAAGCACATAGCGAAACTACAAACTAAAAGGAAGAATGAAGTCCAGTTTAAAAACTGCCGTTTGCAGCCATAAGAAGAAAACAAATGCTACCATTTGCAATGACGTGGATGGAGCGAGACGGTAGTATGCTCAGTAAAATATTCCAGCCGGAGAAAAACAAGTACCAAATGATTTCACTCATGTGTGGAGTATAACAACAAAGAAACACTGAAAATAAAAAAACAGCAGCAGACTCACAGAACCCGAATGTGGAGTAACAGTTACCAAAGGGAAAAGGACTGAGAAGGGTGGTTGGGAAGGGAGGGATAAGGGTGGGGAGAAAGAAAAGGGAGATTAGGATAAGCATGTATAATGCGTGAGGGCGGGGTCGCATGGCGAGTGCTGTACAACACAGAGAAGACAAGTAGATATTCTACAGCATCTTACTACACGCTGAAGGACAGCGACTGTAATGGGGTGTGTGTGGGGGTACATCGTGAACGGGTCTACAGCATCCATCTCTGCTAACTGACAGCAACTGTAAGAGGTTTTTGGGAGGGACTTGGTGAAGGGGGGAGTCTAGGAAACATAATGTTCTTCACGTGATTGTAGATTAATGATAACAAAAACAATTTTATAAGTGCAATAAGGGCACAGCTCTGAATCATCAGAATAAAAGGACAGGCTTTGAGTGCTCCAAACAAATGACACAGGGTGAAAAGAAGGGATGAAAACTCAAGACCACCTTCGTGCTCCCTTACAGGAGACTCTCTTGAGATCCAAGGACACAGACAATCTAAAAGCCGAAGGGGTGTGTACAGGTACCCAACACAGTGAAACTGAAAAACAAACAATCCTAGAATGGATTCTGTTTGAGTCCACAGAGACAGTCAGTAGAAAATAGCCCTATCTGGCCAACGTGAATTCTTTTTGTTTGGTTTCAGCATTGCCCAGCCATAGATTTAGTGGTACAGCAACGTCTTTCTCATTTTCTCTCAACTCAACAATTGAATTGCTGTAAAAGTATACGTCTGGACCTTTGAGATCAGTGGGTTTTATGAAGTTCATGAAAGTAAAGAAGTAATAACTATATAAAGAGGGAAGTTTGGACACTGAAATAAACACGTCACTCCACAACACACTCTTTGCTCCCAACTGCTCCTGTCTAGCAACTGGTGTTCCTTTTCATTTGTCGTTCCATCCTATCAGCGGTGATCACGCCGATGTCCCTCAAACATGGTGGTGAACAAAGCACCAAGTTTTCTTTCTGTGGACAACAGGCCCAGAGGAACAATACCTGTGGTCTTCACGGAGCACTTAGTCAATGAATGTGGCTAAATAGAGTCAGCCAGTGAGAAGAAGATAATAGAGGATACAGACACAGGTTCAAGTCCCTGCACAACCATTTACTGGTTTTGTAGGTACACGTGGCTGACTCGACCTGCAAGTGTCTCGGTGAACCGAGTGCTCTTCCTACAGCCTAGTTACCTTGAAAGATTTTTGGAAGCATAATGTAGGGAAGTGACAAAGGCGATGTTGTTAACTGTTCTGTACATAAGGATAGATGGGCAGACAAAAAGATGATTGATTCATACATAGATAGCTAGACAGACGACAGATGAAAGATAGATAGATAGGTACATAGATTGATGATAGACATCATAGATAGATGATAGGAAGATAGATAGATAGATAGATAGATAGATACATAGATAGATAGATAGATAGACAGACAGACAGACAGATGGATAGATAGATATAGGTACATATTGATTAACGTAAAGTTATTGCTAATAACGAAGAGAGCAATGGTGAAAGCACATAGCGGAACTACAGACAAAAGAGAAGACAGAAATCTAGTTTAAAAAGTACAGTAAGCAGCCGTAAGAAGAAAAAATCCTAATATTTGAACAACGTGGATGGAGCTAGAGGGTATTATGCTCAGTGAAAAAGGCCATGCGGAGAAAGACAAGTACCAAATGATTTCACTCATGTGTTGAGTATAACAACAAAGAAAAACTGAAGGAAAAAAACAGCAGCAGACTCACAGAACCCAAGAGTGGACTAACAGTTACCAAAGGGAAAGGTACTAGGCAGGGTGGGTGGGAAGGGTTTGGTAAATGTGGGGTGAAAGAAAGGGGGCATTAGGATTAGCATGTATAATGTGTGGGTGGTGGGAGCATGGGGAGGGCTGTACAACACAGAGAAGACCAGTAGTGATTCTACAGCATCTTACTACACGCTGATGGAAAGCGACTGTAACGGGGTGTGGGGGGGACATGGTGAAGGGGTCTACAGCATCCAACTATGCTGATGGACAGCTACTGTAATGGGGTTTTTGGGGGGGACGTGGTGTTCTTGGTGAACATAATGTTCTTTGCGTGATTGTGGATTAATGATAACAAAAAAATTTTTAAAGTGCAATAAGGACATAGCTCTCAATTCTCAGATTAAAAGGACAGGCTCTTCAGGACTCCAATGAAAAGACACAGGGTTAAAAGAAGGGATGAAAACTCAAGACCACCTACGTGCTCCCTTAAAGGAGACTAACTTGAGATCCAAGGACGAAGATGAACTACAAGTTGAGGGGGTGGAAACATAGCTCTCAACGCTACTATTCCATTTCAGATAGACCTCACTCACATCTAAATGCGTAAATGCACTGAAATTCCACCTCCACCTTGACAGCAGAGGGGAGCAGTTTCCCCACAAGCTAGCTGGGCTGCCACCTCAGCAAGTCCATGGGCCACTGGCCCAGAAGAACCCCGCGTGTCACCAAAAGGCAGTTCCCTTAACCAGTGACTACACACATACTCTCTGAACATGGGCCACCAAGCAGGGCCACCGAGGTAACATCGGTGCACAGGCAAAAAGACATACTACTGGGCATGTACCTACCACGGACCCCGCAGGCCCGCCAGGGTGCTCCCTGCATGGGGCCTCGGATATTCCCTGCAGCTCATGCAGCCGCCACAGCAGGAACGGCCCAGGGGCAGAGCAGCTGGAGGGCACTGGGCTGCACAGTTTCAAGAGCGCAGCCCACCAACCACACTATCCACACCCAGCAGACTCGTGCCACCTACGCAAGAGAAGTTCCCACCCAAGGCCACTCCTCTCAAGACCCAAACACACAGCTAACTCACAAAAACAAACACAAGGAATTGAGACTGAGAAGGACACAGAGGAATCAAAGTGCACCTAGGGACAGAACGTTGACAAAAGTGAGAAAACAGATATAGAGAGAGACAAATGATTGATACATAGATTCGACTGATATACATACAAATAGATGATAGATTAATTAGATAGATACACAGATGATAGTAGATAGATGACAGACCATACATAGATAGATGACAGATAGATAGATAGAAAGATTACATAGATAGGTAAAGAGATAGATAGGTAGGTAGATAGGAAAGCATCATACTAAACTAAGCTATCTTTCACTCAAGATCATGTATGTGCTCCCTTACAGGAGACTCACTTGAGATCCCAGGACACGGACAAATTAAAAGCTGAAGGGGCGGTGACAGGTACCCAAAAAAAGTGAAACTGAGAAACAAACAAACAAACAAATGGATTCTGTTTGAGTCCCCAGAGACAGTCAGTAGAAAATAGCTCTAGCTGGCCACCATGAATTTTTTTTTGTTTGGTTTCAGCAGTGCCCAGAAATAGATTCCGTTGTACAGCAAAGTCCTTCTCAATTTTTCTCACCTCAATAACAGAATTGCTGTAATAATATGTGTCTGGGCTTTTGAAATCAGTGCGTTTTATGATGTTCATGAATGTAAAAATGTAATAACCACTTAAGAGTGAAGGTTGGACACTCAAATAAACACGTCACTCCACAACACACTCTTTGTTCAAAACTGCTCCTGTCTAGAAATAGGTGTTCATTTTTATTTGTCCCTCCTCCTATCCGAGGTGATCACGCCGATGTCCTTCATACTTGGTGATGAGCAAAGCACCAAGTATACTTTTCTGACTACAACAGGCCCAGAGGAAGGATACTTGTGGTCTTCAGGGAAGACTTCGTCAATTATTGTGGCAAATTAGAGTCAGCAGGCGAGAAGGAGGTAAAAGAGGACAGAGGACAGAGATATGGGTTCAAGTCCCTGGACAACCATTTACTGGTTTTGTAAGCACACGCGGCAGACTCGACCTGCAATTGTCTCAGTGTACCCAGTGCTCTCCATACGTCCTAGTTACTTAGCAAGATTTTTGGAAGCATTATGTAGGGAAGTGACATAGGCGATGTTGTTAACTGTTCTGTACATAAGGATAGATGGGAAGACAAAAAATGATTGATTCATAGATACATAGATAGATGAGAGATTATAGATAGATGATAGACACGATAGATAGATGATAGGAAGATAGATAGAGAGATACATAGACAGAAAGATTGAAGGATAGATAGATAGATTGATAGATAGACAGACAGTTACACAGATTCAGATACATATCGATTAACACAAAGCTATTGCTCATAACCAACAGATCAATGGTGAAAGCACATAGCGAAACTACAAACTAAACGGAAGAATGAAGTCCAGTTTAAAAACTGCCGTTTGCAGCCATAAGAAGAAAACAAATCCTACCATTTGCAAGGATGTGGATGTAGCTAGACGGTAGCATGCTCAGTGATATACACCAGGTGGAGAAAGACAAGTAGCAAATGATTTCACTCATGTGTGGAGTATAACAACAAAGAAAAACTGGAGGAAATAAACAGCAGCAGACTCACAGAACCCGAGAGTTCAATAACAGTTACCAAAGGGAAAGGGAATGGGCAGGGTGTGTGGGAAGGGAGGGATGAGGGCAGGGAGAAGAAAGGGGACATTAGGATTAACATGTATAATGCGTGGGCTCGGGGGGGCAAAGGGAGGGATGTACAACACAGAGAAGACAAGTAGAGATTCTACAGCATTTACTACACGCTGATGGACAGCGACTGTAATGGGGTGTTTGTGGGGGGACATGGTGAAGCAGTCTACAGCATACAACAATGCTTATGGACAACGACTGTAAGAGGTTTTGGTGGGGACTTGGTGAAGGTGGGAGCCTAGTAAATATGATGTTCTTCACGTGATTGCAGATTAATGATAAAAAAAATGTTTTTAAGTGCAATATGGGCACAGCAATAAAACAGGCTTTGCGAGCTCCAAACAAAAGACACAGGGTTAAAAGAAGGGATGAAAACTCAAGATCACCTAAGTGCTCCCCTATAGGAGACTCACTTGAGATCCAAAGACACAGACAAACTACAATCTGAAGGGGTGGGGACAGCAACCCTACACAAGTGTAACTGAAAAGCAAACAAACAAACAAATGGATTTTGTTTGAGTCCCCAGAGACAGTCAGTAGAAAATAGCCCTATCTAGACACCGTGAATTCTTTTTGTTTGGTTTCAGCAGTTCCCAGCCATAGATTTAGTGGTACAGCAAAGTCCTTCTCATTTTTTCTCACCTCAACAACTGAATTGCTGTAATAATATGTGTCTGGGCTTTTGAAATCAGTGTATTTTATGTTGTTATTGAAAGTAAAGTAGTAATAACCACCTAAAGAGGATAGTTTGGACACTCAAACAAACACGTAACTCCACAACACTCTCTTTGCTCCCAAATGCTGCTGCCTAGAAATAGGTGTTCTTTTTATTTGTCCCTCCTCCTATCAGCGCTGATCATGCCATTGTCCCTCAAACTTGGTGGTGAGCAAAGCACCAAGTATACTTTTCTGTCTAAACAGGCCCAGAGGAAGGATAGTTGTGGTCTTCTGGAAGCACTTAGTCAACCAATGTGGCTGAATACAGTCAGCAAGCGAGAAGGAGGTAAAAGAGGACAGAGGACAGAGAGATGGGTGCAAGTCCCTGCACCAACATAAATTACTGGATTTGTAAGCACAAGCGGCTGACTCGACCTGCAAGTGTCTCAGTGAACCCAGTGATCTCCCTAAGGACTAGTTACTTTGCAATATTTTTGGAAGCATAATGTAGGGAACTGACATAGGCGATGTTGTTAACTGTCCTGTACATAAGGATAGATGGCCAGACAAAAAGATGATTGATTCATAGATAGATAGATAGATGACAGATGATATATAGACAGACGATAGACATGATAGGTAGATAGGAAGATAGATTGATAGACTGATAGATGATAGATAGATAGATAGATAGAAAGATAGATAGATAGATAGAAAGATAGAAGGATAGACAGATAGATAGATAGAAAGATACATACAGATACATATTAATTAACACAAAGCTATTGCTCATAACCAGGAGATCAATGGTGAAAGCACATAGCGAAACTACAAACTAAAAGGAAGAATGAAGTCCAGTTTAAAAACTGCCGTTTGCAGCCATAAGAAGAAAACAAATGCTACCATTTGCAATGACGTGGATGGAGCGAGACGGTAGTATGCTCAGTAAAATATTCCAGCCGGAGAAAAACAAGTACCAAATGATTTCACTCATGTGTGGAGTATAACAACAAAGAAACACTGAAAATAAAAAAACAGCAGCAGACTCACAGAACCCGAATGTGGAGTAACAGTTACCAAAGGGAAAAGGACTGAGAAGGGTGGTTGGGAAGGGAGGGATAAGGGTGGGGAGAAAGAAAAGGGAGATTAGGATAAGCATGTATAATGCGTGAGGGCGGGGTCGCATGGCGAGTGCTGTACAACACAGAGAAGACAAGTAGATATTCTACAGCATCTTACTACACGCTGAAGGACAGCGACTGTAATGGGGTGTGTGTGGGGGTACATCGTGAACGGGTCTACAGCATCCATCTCTGCTAACTGACAGCAACTGTAAGAGGTTTTTGGGAGGGACTTGGTGAAGGGGGGAGTCTAGGAAACATAATGTTCTTCACGTGATTGTAGATTAATGATAACAAAAACAATTTTATAAGTGCAATAAGGGCACAGCTCTGAATCATCAGAATAAAAGGACAGGCTTTGAGTGCTCCAAACAAATGACACAGGGTGAAAAGAAGGGATGAAAACTCAAGACCACCTTCGTGCTCCCTTACAGGAGACTCTCTTGAGATCCAAGGACACAGACAATCTAAAAGCCGAAGGGGTGTGTACAGGTACCCAACACAGTGAAACTGAAAAACAAACAATCCTAGAATGGATTCTGTTTGAGTCCACAGAGACAGTCAGTAGAAAATAGCCCTATCTGGCCAACGTGAATTCTTTTTGTTTGGTTTCAGCATTGCCCAGCCATAGATTTAGTGGTACAGCAACGTCTTTCTCATTCTCTCTCAACTCAACAATTGAATTGCTGTAAAAGTATACGTCTGGACCTTTGAGATCAGTGGGTTTTATGAAGTTCATGAAAGTAAAGAAGTAATAACTATATAAAGAGGGAAGTTTGGACACTGAAATAAACACGTCACTCCACAACACACTCTTTGCTCCCAACTGCTCCTGTCTAGCAACTGGTGTTCCTTTTCATTTGTCGTTCCATCCTATCAGCGGTGATCACGCCGATGTCCCTCAAACATGGTGGTGAACAAAGCACCAAGTTTTCTTTCTGTGGACAACAGGCCCAGAGGAACAATACCTGTGGTCTTCACGGAGCACTTAGTCAATGAATGTGGCTAAATAGAGTCAGCCAGTGAGAAGAAGATAATAGAGGATACAGACACAGGTTCAAGTCCCTGCACAACCATTTACTGGTTTTGTAGGTACACGTGGCTGACTCGACCTGCAAGTGTCTCGGTGAACCGAGTGCTCTTCCTACAGCCTAGTTACCTTGAAAGATTTTTGGAAGCATAATGTAGGGAAGTGACAAAGGCGATGTTGTTAACTGTTCTGTACATAAGGATAGATGGGCAGACAAAAAGATGATTGATTCATACATAGATAGCTAGACAGACGACAGATGAAAGATAGATAGATAGGTACATAGATTGATGATAGACATCATAGATAGATGATAGGAAGATAGATAGATAGATAGATAGATAGATACATAGATAGATAGATAGATAGACAGACAGACAGACAGATGGATAGATAGATATAGGTACATATTGATTAACGTAAAGTTATTGCTAATAACGAAGAGAGCAATGGTGAAAGCACATAGCGGAACTACAGACAAAAGAGAAGACAGAAATCTAGTTTAAAAAGTACAGTAAGCAGCCGTAAGAAGAAAAAATCCTAATATTTGAACAACGTGGATGGAGCTAGAGGGTATTATGCTCAGTGAAAAAGGCCATGCGGAGAAAGACAAGTACCAAATGATTTCACTCATGTGTTGAGTATAACAACAAAGAAAAACTGAAGGAAAAAAACAGCAGCAGACTCACAGAACCCAAGAGTGGACTAACAGTTACCAAAGGGAAAGGTACTAGGCAGGGTGGGTGGGAAGGGTTTGGTAAATGTGGGGTGAAAGAAAGGGGGCATTAGGATTAGCATGTATAATGTGTGGGTGGTGGGAGCATGGGGAGGGCTGTACAACACAGAGAAGACCAGTAGTGATTCTACAGCATCTTACTACACGCTGATGGAAAGCGACTGTAACGGGGTGTGGGGGGGACATGGTGAAGGGGTCTACAGCATCCAACTATGCTGATGGACAGCTACTGTAATGGGGTTTTTGGGGGGGACGTGGTGTTCTTGGTGAACATAATGTTCTTTGCGTGATTGTGGATTAATGATAACAAAAAAATTTTTAAAGTGCAATAAGGACATAGCTCTCAATTCTCAGATTAAAAGGACAGGCTCTTCAGGACTCCAATGAAAAGACACAGGGTTAAAAGAAGGGATGAAAACTCAAGACCACCTACGTGCTCCCTTAAAGGAGACTAACTTGAGATCCAAGGACGAAGATGAACTACAAGTTGAGGGGGTGGAAACATAGCTCTCAACGCTACTATTCCATTTCAGATAGACCTCACTCACATCTAAATGCGTAAATGCACTGAAATTCCACCTCCACCTTGACAGCAGAGGGGAGCAGTTTCCCCACAAGCTAGCTGGGCTGCCACCTCAGCAAGTCCATGGGCCACTGGCCCAGAAGAACCCCGCGTGTCACCAAAAGGCAGTTCCCTTAACCAGTGACTACACACATACTCTCTGAACATGGGCCACCAAGCAGGGCCACCGAGGTAACATCGGTGCACAGGCAAAAAGACATACTACTGGGCATGTACCTACCACGGACCCCGCAGGCCCGCCAGGGTGCTCCCTGCATGGGGCCTCGGATATTCCCTGCAGCTCATGCAGCCGCCACAGCAGGAACGGCCCAGGGGCAGAGCAGCTGGAGGGCACTGGGCTGCACAGTTTCAAGAGCGCAGCCCACCAACCACACTATCCACACCCAGCAGACTCGTGCCACCTACGCAAGAGAAGTTCCCACCCAAGGCCACTCCTCTCAAGACCCAAACACACAGCTAACTCACAAAAACAAACACAAGGAATTGAGACTGAGAAGGACACAGAGGAATCAAAGTGCACCTAGGGACAGAACGTTGACAAAAGTGAGAAAACAGATATAGAGAGAGACAAATGATTGATACATAGATTCGACTGATATACATACAAATAGATGATAGATTAATTAGATAGATACACAGATGATAGTAGATAGATGACAGACCATACATAGATAGATGACAGATAGATAGATAGAAAGATTACATAGATAGGTAAAGAGATAGATAGGTAGGTAGATAGGAAAGCATCATACTAAACTAAGCTATCTTTCACTCAAGATCATGTATGTGCTCCCTTACAGGAGACTCACTTGAGATCCCAGGACACGGACAAATTAAAAGCTGAAGGGGCGGTGACAGGTACCCAAAAAAAGTGAAACTGAGAAACAAACAAACAAACAAATGGATTCTGTTTGAGTCCCCAGAGACAGTCAGTAGAAAATAGCTCTAGCTGGCCACCATGAATTTTTTTTTGTTTGGTTTCAGCAGTGCCCAGAAATAGATTCCGTTGTACAGCAAAGTCCTTCTCAATTTTTCTCACCTCAATAACAGAATTGCTGTAATAATATGTGTCTGGGCTTTTGAAATCAGTGCGTTTTATGATGTTCATGAATGTAAAAATGTAATAACCACTTAAGAGTGAAGGTTGGACACTCAAATAAACACGTCACTCCACAACACACTCTTTGTTCAAAACTGCTCCTGTCTAGAAATAGGTGTTCATTTTTATTTGTCCCTCCTCCTATCCGAGGTGATCACGCCGATGTCCTTCATACTTGGTGATGAGCAAAGCACCAAGTATACTTTTCTGACTACAACAGGCCCAGAGGAAGGATACTTGTGGTCTTCAGGGAAGACTTCGTCAATTATTGTGGCAAATTAGAGTCAGCAGGCGAGAAGGAGGTAAAAGAGGACAGAGGACAGAGATATGGGTTCAAGTCCCTGGACAACCATTTACTGGTTTTGTAAGCACACGCGGCAGACTCGACCTGCAATTGTCTCAGTGTACCCAGTGCTCTCCATACGTCCTAGTTACTTAGCAAGATTTTTGGAAGCATTATGTAGGGAAGTGACATAGGCGATGTTGTTAACTGTTCTGTACATAAGGATAGATGGGAAGACAAAAAATGATTGATTCATAGATACATAGATAGATGAGAGATTATAGATAGATGATAGACACGATAGATAGATGATAGGAAGATAGATAGAGAGATACATAGACAGAAAGATTGAAGGATAGATAGATAGATTGATAGATAGACAGACAGTTACACAGATTCAGATACATATCGATTAACACAAAGCTATTGCTCATAACCAACAGATCAATGGTGAAAGCACATAGCGAAACTACAAACTAAACGGAAGAATGAAGTCCAGTTTAAAAACTGCCGTTTGCAGCCATAAGAAGAAAACAAATCCTACCATTTGCAAGGATGTGGATGTAGCTAGACGGTAGCATGCTCAGTGATATACACCAGGTGGAGAAAGACAAGTAGCAAATGATTTCACTCATGTGTGGAGTATAACAACAAAGAAAAACTGGAGGAAATAAACAGCAGCAGACTCACAGAACCCGAGAGTTCAATAACAGTTACCAAAGGGAAAGGGAATGGGCAGGGTGTGTGGGAAGGGAGGGATGAGGGCAGGGAGAAGAAAGGGGACATTAGGATTAACATGTATAATGCGTGGGCTCGGGGGGGCAAAGGGAGGGATGTACAACACAGAGAAGACAAGTAGAGATTCTACAGCATTTACTACACGCTGATGGACAGCGACTGTAATGGGGTGTTTGTGGGGGGACATGGTGAAGCAGTCTACAGCATACAACAATGCTTATGGACAACGACTGTAAGAGGTTTTGGTGGGGACTTGGTGAAGGTGGGAGCCTAGTAAATATGATGTTCTTCACGTGATTGCAGATTAATGATAAAAAAAATGTTTTTAAGTGCAATATGGGCACAGCAATAAAACAGGCTTTGCGAGCTCCAAACAAAAGACACAGGGTTAAAAGAAGGGATGAAAACTCAAGATCACCTAAGTGCTCCCCTATAGGAGACTCACTTGAGATCCAAAGACACAGACAAACTACAATCTGAAGGGGTGGGGACAGCAACCCTACACAAGTGTAACTGAAAAGCAAACAAACAAACAAATGGATTTTGTTTGAGTCCCCAGAGACAGTCAGTAGAAAATAGCCCTATCTAGACACCGTGAATTCTTTTTGTTTGGTTTCAGCAGTTCCCAGCCATAGATTTAGTGGTACAGCAAAGTCCTTCTCATTTTTTCTCACCTCAACAACTGAATTGCTGTAATAATATGTGTCTGGGCTTTTGAAATCAGTGTATTTTATGTTGTTCTTGAAAGTAAAGTAGTAATAACCACCTAAAGAGGATAGTTTGGACACTCAAACAAACACGTAACTCCACAACACTCTCTTTGCTCCCAAATGCTGCTGCCTAGAAATAGGTGTTCTTTTTATTTGTCCCTCCTCCTATCAGCGCTGATCATGCCATTGTCCCTCAAACTTGGTGGTGAGCAAAGCACCAAGTATACTTTTCTGTCTAAACAGGCCCAGAGGAAGGATAGTTGTGGTCTTCTGGAAGCACTTAGTCAACCAATGTGGCTGAATACAGTCAGCAAGCGAGAAGGAGGTAAAAGAGGACAGAGGACAGAGAGATGGGTGCAAGTCCCTGCACCAACATAAATTACTGGATTTGTAAGCACAAGCGGCTGACTCGACCTGCAAGTGTCTCAGTGAACCCAGTGATCTCCCTAAGGACTAGTTACTTTGCAATATTTTTGGAAGCATAATGTAGGGAACTGACATAGGCGATGTTGTTAACTGTCCTGTACATAAGGATAGATGGCCAGACAAAAAGATGATTGATTCATAGATAGATAGATAGATGACAGATGATATATAGACAGACGATAGACATGATAGGTAGATAGGAAGATAGATTGATAGACTGATAGATGATAGATAGATAGATAGATAGAAAGATAGATAGATAGATAGAAAGATAGAAGGATAGACAGATAGATAGATAGAAAGATACATACAGATACATATTAATTAACACAAAGCTATTGCTCATAACCAGGAGATCAATGGTGAAAGCACATAGCGAAACTACAAACTAAAAGGAAGAATGAAGTCCAGTTTAAAAACTGCCGTTTGCAGCCATAAGAAGAAAACAAATGCTACCATTTGCAATGACGTGGATGGAGCGAGACGGTAGTATGCTCAGTAAAATATTCCAGCCGGAGAAAAACAAGTACCAAATGATTTCACTCATGTGTGGAGTATAACAACAAAGAAACACTGAAAATAAAAAAACAGCAGCAGACTCACAGAACCCGAATGTGGAGTAACAGTTACCAAAGGGAAAAGGACTGAGAAGGGTGGTTGGGAAGGGAGGGATAAGGGTGGGGAGAAAGAAAAGGGAGATTAGGATAAGCATGTATAATGCGTGAGGGCGGGGTCGCATGGCGAGTGCTGTACAACACAGAGAAGACAAGTAGATATTCTACAGCATCTTACTACACGCTGAAGGACAGCGACTGTAATGGGGTGTGTGTGGGGGTACATCGTGAACGGGTCTACAGCATCCATCTCTGCTAACTGACAGCAACTGTAAGAGGTTTTTGGGAGGGACTTGGTGAAGGGGGGAGTCTAGGAAACATAATGTTCTTCACGTGATTGTAGATTAATGATAACAAAAACAATTTTATAAGTGCAATAAGGGCACAGCTCTGAATCATCAGAATAAAAGGACAGGCTTTGAGTGCTCCAAACAAATGACACAGGGTGAAAAGAAGGGATGAAAACTCAAGACCACCTTCGTGCTCCCTTACAGGAGACTCTCTTGAGATCCAAGGACACAGACAATCTAAAAGCCGAAGGGGTGTGTACAGGTACCCAACACAGTGAAACTGAAAAACAAACAATCCTAGAATGGATTCTGTTTGAGTCCACAGAGACAGTCAGTAGAAAATAGCCCTATCTGGCCAACGTGAATTCTTTTTGTTTGGTTTCAGCATTGCCCAGCCATAGATTTAGTGGTACAGCAACGTCTTTCTCATTCTCTCTCAACTCAACAATTGAATTGCTGTAAAAGTATACGTCTGGACCTTTGAGATCAGTGGGTTTTATGAAGTTCATGAAAGTAAAGAAGTAATAACTATATAAAGAGGGAAGTTTGGACACTGAAATAAACACGTCACTCCACAACACACTCTTTGCTCCCAACTGCTCCTGTCTAGCAACTGGTGTTCCTTTTCATTTGTCGTTCCATCCTATCAGCGGTGATCACGCCGATGTCCCTCAAACATGGTGGTGAACAAAGCACCAAGTTTTCTTTCTGTGGACAACAGGCCCAGAGGAACAATACCTGTGGTCTTCACGGAGCACTTAGTCAATGAATGTGGCTAAATAGAGTCAGCCAGTGAGAAGAAGATAATAGAGGATACAGACACAGGTTCAAGTCCCTGCACAACCATTTACTGGTTTTGTAGGTACACGTGGCTGACTCGACCTGCAAGTGTCTCGGTGAACCGAGTGCTCTTCCTACAGCCTAGTTACCTTGAAAGATTTTTGGAAGCATAATGTAGGGAAGTGACAAAGGCGATGTTGTTAACTGTTCTGTACATAAGGATAGATGGGCAGACAAAAAGATGATTGATTCATACATAGATAGCTAGACAGACGACAGATGAAAGATAGATAGATAGGTACATAGATTGATGATAGACATCATAGATAGATGATAGGAAGATAGATAGATAGATAGATAGATAGATACATAGATAGATAGATAGATAGACAGACAGACAGACAGATGGATAGATAGATATAGGTACATATTGATTAACGTAAAGTTATTGCTAATAACGAAGAGAGCAATGGTGAAAGCACATAGCGGAACTACAGACAAAAGAGAAGACAGAAATCTAGTTTAAAAAGTACAGTAAGCAGCCGTAAGAAGAAAAAATCCTAATATTTGAACAACGTGGATGGAGCTAGAGGGTATTATGCTCAGTGAAAAAGGCCATGCGGAGAAAGACAAGTACCAAATGATTTCACTCATGTGTTGAGTATAACAACAAAGAAAAACTGAAGGAAAAAAACAGCAGCAGACTCACAGAACCCAAGAGTGGACTAACAGTTACCAAAGGGAAAGGTACTAGGCAGGGTGGGTGGGAAGGGTTTGGTAAATGTGGGGTGAAAGAAAGGGGGCATTAGGATTAGCATGTATAATGTGTGGGTGGTGGGAGCATGGGGAGGGCTGTACAACACAGAGAAGACCAGTAGTGATTCTACAGCATCTTACTACACGCTGATGGAAAGCGACTGTAACGGGGTGTGGGGGGGACATGGTGAAGGGGTCTACAGCATCCAACTATGCTGATGGACAGCTACTGTAATGGGGTTTTTGGGGGGGACGTGGTGTTCTTGGTGAACATAATGTTCTTTGCGTGATTGTGGATTAATGATAACAAAAAAATTTTTAAAGTGCAATAAGGACATAGCTCTCAATTCTCAGATTAAAAGGACAGGCTCTTCAGGACTCCAATGAAAAGACACAGGGTTAAAAGAAGGGATGAAAACTCAAGACCACCTACGTGCTCCCTTAAAGGAGACTAACTTGAGATCCAAGGACGAAGATGAACTACAAGTTGAGGGGGTGGAAACATAGCTCTCAACGCTACTATTCCATTTCAGATAGACCTCACTCACATCTAAATGCGTAAATGCACTGAAATTCCACCTCCACCTTGACAGCAGAGGGGAGCAGTTTCCCCACAAGCTAGCTGGGCTGCCACCTCAGCAAGTCCATGGGCCACTGGCCCAGAAGAACCCCGCGTGTCACCAAAAGGCAGTTCCCTTAACCAGTGACTACACACATACTCTCTGAACATGGGCCACCAAGCAGGGCCACCGAGGTAACATCGGTGCACAGGCAAAAAGACATACTACTGGGCATGTACCTACCACGGACCCCGCAGGCCCGCCAGGGTGCTCCCTGCATGGGGCCTCGGATATTCCCTGCAGCTCATGCAGCCGCCACAGCAGGAACGGCCCAGGGGCAGAGCAGCTGGAGGGCACTGGGCTGCACAGTTTCAAGAGCGCAGCCCACCAACCACACTATCCACACCCAGCAGACTCGTGCCACCTACGCAAGAGAAGTTCCCACCCAAGGCCACTCCTCTCAAGACCCAAACACACAGCTAACTCACAAAAACAAACACAAGGAATTGAGACTGAGAAGGACACAGAGGAATCAAAGTGCACCTAGGGACAGAACGTTGACAAAAGTGAGAAAACAGATATAGAGAGAGACAAATGATTGATACATAGATTCGACTGATATACATACAAATAGATGATAGATTAATTAGATAGATACACAGATGATAGTAGATAGATGACAGACCATACATAGATAGATGACAGATAGATAGATAGAAAGATTACATAGATAGGTAAAGAGATAGATAGGTAGGTAGATAGGAAAGCATCATACTAAACTAAGCTATCTTTCACTCAAGATCATGTATGTGCTCCCTTACAGGAGACTCACTTGAGATCCCAGGACACGGACAAATTAAAAGCTGAAGGGGCGGTGACAGGTACCCAAAAAAAGTGAAACTGAGAAACAAACAAACAAACAAATGGATTCTGTTTGAGTCCCCAGAGACAGTCAGTAGAAAATAGCTCTAGCTGGCCACCATGAATTTTTTTTTGTTTGGTTTCAGCAGTGCCCAGAAATAGATTCCGTTGTACAGCAAAGTCCTTCTCAATTTTTCTCACCTCAATAACAGAATTGCTGTAATAATATGTGTCTGGGCTTTTGAAATCAGTGCGTTTTATGATGTTCATGAATGTAAAAATGTAATAACCACTTAAGAGTGAAGGTTGGACACTCAAATAAACACGTCACTCCACAACACACTCTTTGTTCAAAACTGCTCCTGTCTAGAAATAGGTGTTCATTTTTATTTGTCCCTCCTCCTATCCGAGGTGATCACGCCGATGTCCTTCATACTTGGTGATGAGCAAAGCACCAAGTATACTTTTCTGACTACAACAGGCCCAGAGGAAGGATACTTGTGGTCTTCAGGGAAGACTTCGTCAATTATTGTGGCAAATTAGAGTCAGCAGGCGAGAAGGAGGTAAAAGAGGACAGAGGACAGAGATATGGGTTCAAGTCCCTGGACAACCATTTACTGGTTTTGTAAGCACACGCGGCAGACTCGACCTGCAATTGTCTCAGTGTACCCAGTGCTCTCCATACGTCCTAGTTACTTAGCAAGATTTTTGGAAGCATTATGTAGGGAAGTGACATAGGCGATGTTGTTAACTGTTCTGTACATAAGGATAGATGGGAAGACAAAAAATGATTGATTCATAGATACATAGATAGATGAGAGATTATAGATAGATGATAGACACGATAGATAGATGATAGGAAGATAGATAGAGAGATACATAGACAGAAAGATTGAAGGATAGATAGATAGATTGATAGATAGACAGACAGTTACACAGATTCAGATACATATCGATTAACACAAAGCTATTGCTCATAACCAACAGATCAATGGTGAAAGCACATAGCGAAACTACAAACTAAACGGAAGAATGAAGTCCAGTTTAAAAACTGCCGTTTGCAGCCATAAGAAGAAAACAAATCCTACCATTTGCAAGGATGTGGATGTAGCTAGACGGTAGCATGCTCAGTGATATACACCAGGTGGAGAAAGACAAGTAGCAAATGATTTCACTCATGTGTGGAGTATAACAACAAAGAAAAACTGGAGGAAATAAACAGCAGCAGACTCACAGAACCCGAGAGTTCAATAACAGTTACCAAAGGGAAAGGGAATGGGCAGGGTGTGTGGGAAGGGAGGGATGAGGGCAGGGAGAAGAAAGGGGACATTAGGATTAACATGTATAATGCGTGGGCTCGGGGGGGCAAAGGGAGGGATGTACAACACAGAGAAGACAAGTAGAGATTCTACAGCATTTACTACACGCTGATGGACAGCGACTGTAATGGGGTGTTTGTGGGGGGACATGGTGAAGCAGTCTACAGCATACAACAATGCTTATGGACAACGACTGTAAGAGGTTTTGGTGGGGACTTGGTGAAGGTGGGAGCCTAGTAAATATGATGTTCTTCACGTGATTGCAGATTAATGATAAAAAAAATGTTTTTAAGTGCAATATGGGCACAGCAATAAAACAGGCTTTGCGAGCTCCAAACAAAAGACACAGGGTTAAAAGAAGGGATGAAAACTCAAGATCACCTAAGTGCTCCCCTATAGGAGACTCACTTGAGATCCAAAGACACAGACAAACTACAATCTGAAGGGGTGGGGACAGCAACCCTACACAAGTGTAACTGAAAAGCAAACAAACAAACAAATGGATTTTGTTTGAGTCCCCAGAGACAGTCAGTAGAAAATAGCCCTATCTAGACACCGTGAATTCTTTTTGTTTGGTTTCAGCAGTTCCCAGCCATAGATTTAGTGGTACAGCAAAGTCCTTCTCATTTTTTCTCACCTCAACAACTGAATTGCTGTAATAATATGTGTCTGGGCTTTTGAAATCAGTGTATTTTATGTTGTTCTTGAAAGTAAAGTAGTAATAACCACCTAAAGAGGATAGTTTGGACACTCAAACAAACACGTAACTCCACAACACTCTCTTTGCTCCCAAATGCTGCTGCCTAGAAATAGGTGTTCTTTTTATTTGTCCCTCCTCCTATCAGCGCTGATCATGCCATTGTCCCTCAAACTTGGTGGTGAGCAAAGCACCAAGTATACTTTTCTGTCTAAACAGGCCCAGAGGAAGGATAGTTGTGGTCTTCTGGAAGCACTTAGTCAACCAATGTGGCTGAATACAGTCAGCAAGCGAGAAGGAGGTAAAAGAGGACAGAGGACAGAGAGATGGGTGCAAGTCCCTGCACCAACATAAATTACTGGATTTGTAAGCACAAGCGGCTGACTCGACCTGCAAGTGTCTCAGTGAACCCAGTGATCTCCCTAAGGACTAGTTACTTTGCAATATTTTTGGAAGCATAATGTAGGGAACTGACATAGGCGATGTTGTTAACTGTCCTGTACATAAGGATAGATGGCCAGACAAAAAGATGATTGATTCATAGATAGATAGATAGATGACAGATGATATATAGACAGACGATAGACATGATAGGTAGATAGGAAGATAGATTGATAGACTGATAGATGATAGATAGATAGATAGATAGAAAGATAGATAGATAGATAGAAAGATAGAAGGATAGACAGATAGATAGATAGAAAGATACATACAGATACATATTAATTAACACAAAGCTATTGCTCATAACCAGGAGATCAATGGTGAAAGCACATAGCGAAACTACAAACTAAAAGGAAGAATGAAGTCCAGTTTAAAAACTGCCGTTTGCAGCCATAAGAAGAAAACAAATGCTACCATTTGCAATGACGTGGATGGAGCGAGATGGTAGTATGCTCAGTGAAATATTCCAGCCGGAGAACAACAAGTACCAAATGATTTCACTCATGTGTGGAGTATAACAACAAAGAAACACTGAAAATAAAAAAACAGCAGCAGACTCACAGAACCCGAATGTGGAGTAACAGTTACCAAAGGGAAAAGGACTGAGAAGGGTGGTTGGGAAGGGAGGGATAAGGGTGGGGAGAAAGAAAAGGGAGATTAGGATAAGCATGTATAATGCGTGAGGGCGGGGTCGCATGGCGAGTGCTGTACAACACAGAGAAGACAAGTAGATATTCTACAGCATCTTACTACACGCTGAAGGACAGCGACTGTAATGGGGTGTGTGTGGGGGTACATCGTGAACGGGTCTACAGCATCCATCTCTGCTAACTGACAGCAACTGTAAGAGGTTTTTGGGAGGGACTTGGTGAAGGGGGGAGTCTAGGAAACATAATGTTCTTCACGGGATTGTAGATTAATGATAACAAAAACAATTTTATAAGTGCAATAAGGGCACAGCTCTGAATCATCAGAATAAAAGGACAGGCTTTGAGTGCTCCAAACAAATGACACAGGGTTAAAAGAAGGGATGAAAACTCAAGACCACCTTCGTGCTCCCTTACAGGAGACTCTCTTGAGATCCAAGGACACAGACAATCTAAAAGCCGAAGGGGTGTGTACAGGTACCCAACGCAGTGAAACTGAAAAACAAACAATCCTAGAATGGATTCTGTTTGAGTCCACAGAGACAGTCAGTAGAAAATAGCCCTATCTGGCCAACGTGAATTCTTTTTGTTTGGTTTCAGCATTGCCCAGCCATAGATTTAGTGGTACAGCAACGTCTTTCTCATTTTCTCTCAACTCAACAATTGAATTGCTGTAAAAGTATACATCTGGACCTTTGAGATCAGTGGGTTTTATGAAGTTCATGAAAGTAAAGAAGTAATAACTATATAAACAGGGAAGTTTGGACACTGAAATAAACACGTCACTCCACAACACACTCTTTGCTCCCAACTGCTCCTGTCTAGCAACTGGTGTTCCTTTTCATTTGTCGTTCCATCCTATCAGCGGTGATCACACCGATGTCCCTCAAACATGGTGGTGAGCAAAGCACCAAGTTTTCTTTCTGTGGACAACAGGCCCAGAGGAACAATACCTGTGGTCTTCACGGAGCACTTAGTCAATGAATGTGGCTAAATAGAGTCAGCCAGTGTGAAGAAGATAATAGAAGATACAGACACAGGTTCAAGTCCCTGCACAACCATTTACTGGTTTTGTAGGTACACGTGGCTGACTCGACCTGCAACTGTCTCGGTGAACCGAGTGCTCTTCCTACAGCCTAGTTACCTTGAAAGATTTTTGGAAGCATAATGTAGGGAAGTGACAAAGGCGATGTTGTTAACTGTTCTGTACATAAGGATAGATGGGCAGACAAAAAGATGATTGATTCATACATATATAGCTAGACAGACAACAGATGAAAGATAGATAGATAGGTACATAGATTGATGATAGACATCATAGATTGATGATAGGAAGATAGATAGATAGATAGATAGATAGATAGATAGATAGATAGACAGACAGACAGATGGATAGATAGATATAGGTACATATTGATTAACGTAAAGTTATTGCTAATAACGAAGAGAGCAATGGTGAAAGCACATAGCGAAACTACAGACAAAAGAGAAGACAGAAATCTAGTTTAAAAAGTACAGTAAGCAGCCGTAAGAAGAAAAAAATCCTAATATTTGAACAACGTGGATGGAGCTAGAGGGTATTATGCTCAGTGAAAAAGGCCATGCGGAGAAAGACAAGTACCAAATGATTTCACTCATGTGTTGAGTATAACAACAAAGAAAAACTGAAGGAAAAAAACAGCAGCAGTCTCACAGAACCCAAGAGTGGACTAACAGTTACCAAAGGGAAAGGTACTAGGCAGGGTGGGTGCGAAGGGTTTGGTAAATGTGGGGTGAAAGAAAGGGGGCATTAGAATTAGCATGTATAATGTGTGGGTGGCGGGTGCATGGGGAGGGCTGTACAACACAGAGAAGACCAGTAGTGATTCTACAGCATCTTACTACACGCTGATGGAAAGCGACTGTAACGGGGTGTGGGGGGGACATGGTGAAGGGGTCTACAGCATCCAACTATGCTGATGGACAGCTACTGTAATGGGGTTTTTTGGGGGGACGTGGTGTTCTTGGTGAACATAATGTTCTTTGCGTGATTGTGGATTAATGATAACAAAAAAAATTTTTAAAGTGCAATATGGACATAGCTCTCAATTCTCAGAATAAAAGGACAGGCTCTTCAGGACTCCAATGAAAAGACACAGGGTTAAAAGAAGGGATGAAAACTCAAGACCACCTACGTGCTCCCTTAAAGGAGACTAACTTGAGATCCAAGGACGAAGATGAACTACAAGTTGAGGGGGTGGAAACATAGCTCTCAACGCTACTATTCCATTTCAGATAGACCTCACTCACATCTAAATGCGTAAATGCACTGAAATTCCACCTCCACCTTGACAGCAGAGGGGAGCAGTTTCCCCACAAGCTAGCTGGGCTGCCACCTCAGCAAGTCCATGGGCCACTGGCCCAGAAGAACCCCGCGTGTCACCAAAAGGCAGTTCCCTTAACCAGTGACTACACCCATACTCTCTGAACATGGGCCACCAAGCTGGGCCACCGAGGTAACATCGGTGCACAGGCAAAAAGACATACTACTGGGCATGTACCTACCACGGACCCCGCAGGCCCGCCAGGGTGCTCCCTGCATGGGGCCTCGGATATTCCCTGCAGCTCATGCAGCCGCCACAGCAGGAATGGCCCAGGGGCAGAGCAGCTGGAGGGCACTGGGCTGCACAGTTTCAAGAGCGCAGCCCACCAACCACACTATCCACACCCAGCAGACTCGTGCCACCTACGCAGGAGAAGTTCCCACCCAAGGCCACTCCTCTCAAGACCCAAACACACAGCTAACTCACAAAAACAAACACAAGGAATTGAGACTGAGAAGGACACAGAGGAATCAAAGTGCACCTAGGGACAGAACGTTGACAAAAGTGAGAAAACAGATATAGAGAGTGACAAATGATTGATACATAGATTCGACTGATATACATAAAAATAGATGATAGATTAATTAGATAGATACACAGATGATAGTAGATAGATGACAGACCATACATAGATAGATGACAGATAGATAGATAGAAAGATTACATAGATAGGTAAAGAGATAGATAGGTAGGTAGATAGGAAAGCATCATACTAAACTAAGCTATCTTTCACTCAAGATCATGTATGTGCTCCCTTACAGGAGACTCACTTGAGATCCCAGGACACGGACAAATTAAAAGCCGAAGGGGCGGTGACAGGTACCCAAAAAAAGTGAAACTGAGAAACAAACAAACAAACAAATGGATTCTGTTTGAGTCCCCAGAGACAGTCAGTAGAAAATAGCCCTAGCTGGCCACCATGAATTTTTTTTTGTTTGGTTTCAGCAGTGCCCAGAAATAGATTCCGTTGTACAGCAAAGTCCTTCTCAATTTTCCTCACCTCAATAACAGAATTGCTGTAATAATATGTGTCTGGGCTTTTGAAATCAGTGCGTTTTATGATGTTCATGAATGTAAAAATGTAATAACCACTTAAGAGTGAAGGTTGGACACTCAAATAAACACGTCACTCCACAACACACTCTTTGTTCAAAACTGCTCCTGTCTAGAAATAGGTGTTCATTTTTATTTGTCCCTCCTCCTATCCGAGGTGATCACGCCGATGTCCTTCATACTTGGTGATGAGCAAAGCACCAAGTATACTTTTCTGACTACAACAGGCCCAGAGGAAGGATACTTGTGGTCTTCAGGGAAGACTTCGTCAATTATTGTGGCAAATTAGAGTCAGCAGGCGAGAAGGAGGTAAAAGAGGACAGAGGACAGAGATATGGGTTCAAGTCCCTGGACAACCATTTACTGGTTTTGTAAGCACACGCGGCAGACTCGACCTGCAATTGTCTCAGTGTACCCAGTGCTCTCCATACGTCCTAGTTACTTAGCAAGATTTTTGGAAGCATAATGTAGGGAAGTGACATAGGCGATGTTGTTAACTGTTCTGTACATAAGTATAGATGGGAAGACAAAAAAATGATTGATTCATAGATACATAGATAGATGAGAGATTATAGATAGATGATAGACACGATAGATAGATGATAGGAAGATAGATAGAGAGATACATAGACAGAAAGATTGAAGGATAGATAGATAGATTGATAGATAGACAGACAGTTACACAGATTCAGATACATATCGATTAACACAAAGCTATTGCTCATAACCAACAGATCAATGGTGAAAGCACATAGGGAAACTACAAACAAAAAGGAAGAATGAAGTCCAGTTTAAAAAGTGCAGTAAGCAGCCATAAGTAGAAAACAAATCCTACCATTTGCAAGGATGTGGATGTAGCTAGACGGTAGCATGCTCAGTGATATACACCAGGTGGAGAAAGACAAGTAGCAAATGATTTCACTCATGTGTGGAGTATAACAACAAAGAAAAACTGGAGGAAATAAACAGCAGCAGACTCACAGAACCCGAGAGTTCAATAACAGTTACCAAAGGGAAAGGGAATGGGCAGGGTGTGTGGGAAGGGAGGGATGAGGGCAGGGAGAAGAAAGGGGACATTAGGATTAACATGTATAATGCGTGGGCTCGGGGGGGCAAAGGGAGGGATGTACAACACAGAGAAGACAAGTAGAGATTCTACAGCATTTACTACACGCTGATGGACAGCGACTGTAATGGGGTGTTTGTGGGGGGACATGGTGAAGCAGTCTACAGCATACAACAATGCTTATGGACAACGACTGTAAGAGGTTTTGGTGGGGACTTGGTGAAGGTGGGAGCCTAGTAAATATGATGTTCTTCACGTGATTGCAGATTAATGATAAAAAAAATGTTTTTAAGTGCAATATGGGCACAGCAATAAAACAGGCTTTGCGAGCTCCAAACAAAAGACACAGGGTTAAAAGAAGGGATGAAAACTCAAGATCACCTAAGTGCTCCCCTATAGGAGACTCACTTGAGATCCAAAGACACAGACAAACTACAATCTGAAGGGGTGGGGACAGCAACCCTACACAAGTGTAACTGAAAAGCAAACAAACAAACAAATGGATTTTGTTTGAGTCCCCAGAGACAGTCAGTAGAAAATAGCCCTATCTAGACACCGTGAATTCTTTTTGTTTGGTTTCAGCAGTTCCCAGCCATAGATTTAGTGGTACAGCAAAGTCCTTCTCATTTTTTCTCACCTCAACAACTGAATTGCTGTAATAATATGTGTCTGGGCTTTTGAAATCAGTGTATTTTATGTTGTTCTTGAAAGTAAGGTAGTAATAACCACCTAAAGAGGATAGTTTGGACACTCAAACAAACACGTAACTCCACAACACTCTCTTTGCTCCCAAATGCTGCTGCCTAGAAATAGGTGTTCTTTTTATTTGTCCCTCCTCCTATCAGCGCTGATCATGCCATTGTCCCTCAAACTTGGTGGTGAGCAAAGCACCAAGTATACTTTTCTGTCTAAACAGGCCCAGAGGAAGGATAGTTGTGGTCTTCTGGAAGCACTTAGTCAACCAATGTGGCTGAATACAGTCAGCAAGCGAGAAGGAGGTAAAAGAGGACAGAGGACAGAGAGATGGGTGCAAGTCCCTGCACCAACATAAATTACTGGATTTGTAAGCACAAGCGGCTGACTCGACCTGCAAGTGTCTCAGTGAACCCAGTGATCTCCCTAAGGACTAGTTACTTTGCAATATTTTTGGAAGCATAATGTAGGGAACTGACATAGGCGATGTTGTTAACTGTCCTGTACATAAGGATAGATGGCCAGACAAAAAGATGATTGATTCATAGATAGATAGATAGATGACAGATGATATATAGACAGACGATAGACATGATAGGTAGATAGGAAGATAGATTGATAGACTGATAGATGATAGATAGATAGATAGATAGAAAGATAGATAGATAGATAGAAAGATAGAAGGATAGACAGATAGATAGATAGAAAGATACATACAGATACATATTAATTAACACAAAGCTATTGCTCATAACCAGGAGATCAATGGTGAAAGCACATAGCGAAACTACAAACTAAAAGGAAGAATGAAGTCCAGTTTAAAAACTGCCGTTTGCAGCCATAAGAAGAAAACAAATGCTACCATTTGCAATGACGTGGATGGAGCGAGACGGTAGTATGCTCAGTGTAATATTCCAGCCGGAGAAAAACAAGTACCAAATGATTTCACTCATGTGTGGAGTATAACAACAAAGAAACACTGAAAATAAAAAAACAGCAGCAGACTCACAGAACCCGAATGTGGAGTAACAGTTACCAAAGGGAAAAGGACTGAGAAGGGTGGTTGGGAAGGGAGGGATAAGGGTGGGGAGAAAGAAAAGGGAGATTAGGATAAGCATGTATAATGCGTGAGGGCGGGGTCGCATGGCGAGTGCTGTACAACACAGAGAAGACAAGTAGATATTCTACAGCATCTTACTACACGCTGAAGGACAGCGACTGTAATGGGGTGTGTGTGGGGGTACATCGTGAACGGGTCTACAGCATCCATCTCTGCTAACTGACAGCAACTGTAAGAGGTTTTTGGGAGGGACTTGGTGAAGGGGGGAGTCTAGGAAACATAATGTTCTTCACGTGATTGTAGATTAATGATAACAAAAACAATTTTTTAAGTGCAATAAGGGCACAGCTCTGAATCATCAGAATAAAAGGACAGGCTTTGAGTGCTCCAAACAAATGACACAGGGTTAAAAGAAGGGATGAAAACTCAAGACCACCTTCGTGCTCCCTTACAGGAGACTCTCTTGAGATCCAAGGACACAGACAATCTAAAAGCCGAAGGGGTGTGTACAGGTACCCAACACAGTGAAACTGAAAAACAAACAATCCTAGAATGGATTCTGTTTGAGTCCACAGAGACAGTCAGTAGAAAATAGCCCTATCTGGCCAACGTGAATTCTTTTTGTTTGGTTTCAGCATTGCCCAGCCATAGATTTAGTGGTACAGCAACGTCTTTCTCATTTTCTCTCAATTCAACAATTGAATTGCTGTAAAAGTATATGTCTGGACCTTTGAGATCAGTGGGTTTTATGAAGTTCATGAAAGTAAAGAAGTAATAACTATATAAACAGGGAAGTTTGGACCCTGAAATAAACACGTCACTCCACAACACACTCTTTGCTCCCAACTGCTCCTGTCTAGCAACTGGTGTTCCTTTTCATTTGTCGTTCCATCCTATCAGCGGTGATCACGCCGATGTCCCTCAAACATGGTGGTGAGCAAAGCACCAAGTTTTCTTTCTGTGGACAACAGGCCCAGAGGAACAATGCCTGTGGTCTTCACGGAGCACTTAGTCAATGAATGTGGCTAAATAGAGTCAGCCAGTGGGAAGAAGATAATAGAAGATACAGACACAGGTTCAAGTCCCTGCACAACCATTTACTGGTTTTGTAGGTACACGTGGCTGACACGACCTGCAAGTGTCTCGGTGAACCGAGTGCTCTTCCTACAGCCTAGTTACCTTGACAGATTTTTGGAAGCATAATGTAGGGAAGTGACAAAGGCGATGTTGTTAACTGTTCTGTACATAAGGATAGATGGGAAGACAAAAAGATGATTGATTCATACATAGATAGCTAGACAGACGACAGATGAAAGATAGATAGATAGGTACATAGATTGATGATAGACATCATAGATAGATGATAGGAAGATAGATAGATAGATAGATAGATAGATAGATAGATAGATAGATAGATAGATAGACAGACAGACAGATGGATAGATAGATATAGGTACATATTGATTAACGTAAAGTTATTGCTAATAACGGAGAGCAATGGTGAAAGCACATAGCGAAACTACAGACAAAAGAGAAGACAGAAATCTAGTTTAAAAAGTACAGTAAGCAGCCTTAAGAAGAAAAAAATCCTAATATTTGAACAACGTGGATGGAGCTAGAGGGTATTATGCTCAGTGAAAAAGGCCATGCGGAGAAAGACAAGTACCAAATGATTTCACTCATGTGTTGAGTATAACAACAAAGTAAAACTGAAGGAAAAAAACAGCAGCAGTCTCACCGAACCCAAGAGTGGACTAACAGTTAACAAAGGGAAAGGTACTAGGCAGGGTGGGTGCGAAGGGTTTGGTAAATGTGGGGTGAAAGTAAGGGGGCATTATGATTAGCATGTATAATGTGTAGGTGGCGGGTGCATGGGGAGGGCTGTACAACACAGAGAAGACCAGTAGTGATTCTACAGCATCTTACTACACGCTGATGGAAAGCGACTGTAACGGGGTGTTGGGGGGACATGGTGAAGGGGTCTACAGCATCCAACTATGCTGATGGACAGCTACTGTAATGGAGTTTTTGGGGGGGACGTGGTGTTCTTGGTGAACATAATGTTCTTTGCGTTATTGTGGATTAATGATAACAAAAAAATTTTTAAAGTGCAATAAGGACATAGCTCTCAATTCTCAGAATAAAAGGACAGGCTCTTCAGGACTCCAATGAAAAGACACAGGGTTAAAAGAAGGGATGAAAACTCAAGACCACCTACGTGCTCCCTTAAAGGAGACTAACTTGAGATCCAAGGACGAAGATGAACTACAAGTTGAGGGGGTGGAAACATAGCTCTCAACGCTACTATTCCATTTCAGATAGTCCTCACTCACATCTAAATGCGTAAATGCACTGAAATTCCACCTCCACCTTGACAGCAGAGGGGAGCAGTTTCCCCACAAGCTAGCTGGGCTGCCACCTCAGCAAGTCCATGGGCCACTGGCCCAGAAGAACCCCGCGTGTCACCAAAAGGCAGTTCCCTTAACCAGTGACTACACACATACTCTCTGAACATGGGCCACCAAGCAGGGCCACCGAGGTAACATCGGTGCACAGGCAAAAAGACATACTACTGGGCATGTACCTACCACGGACCCCGCAGGCCCGCCAGGGTGCTCCCTGCATGGGGCCTCGGATATTCCCTGCAGATCATGCAGCCGCCACAGCAGGAACGGCCCAGGGGCAGAGCAGCTGCAGGGCACTGGGCTGCACAGTTTCAAGAGCGCAGCCCACCAACCACACTATCCACACCCAGCAGACTCGTGCCACCTACGCAGGAGAAGTTCCCACCCAAGGCCACTCCTCTCAAGACCCAAACACACAGCTAACTCACAAAAACAAACACAAGGAATTGAGACTGAGAAGGACACAGAGGAATCAAAGTGCACCTAGGGACAGAACGTTGACAAAAGTGAGAAAACAGATATAGAGAGAGACAAATGATTGATACATAGATTCGACTGATATACATACAAATAGATGATAGATTAATTAGATAGATACACAGATGATAGTAGATAGATGACAGACCATACATAGATAGATGACAGATAGATAGATAGAAAGATTACATAGATAGGTAAAGAGATAGATAGGTAGGTAGATAGGAAAGCATCATACTAAACTAAGCTATCTTTCACTCAAGATCATGTATGTGCTCCCTTACAGGAGACTCACTTGAGATCCCAGGACACGGACAAATTAAAAGCTGAAGGGGCGGTGACAGGTACCCAAAAAAAGTGAAACTGAGAAACAAACAAACAAACAAATGGATTCTGTTTGAGTCCCCAGAGACAGTCAGTAGAAAATAGCCCTAGCTGGCCACCATGAATTTTTTTTTGTTTGGTTTCAGCAGTGCCCAGAAATAGATTCCGTTGTACAGCAAAGTCCTTCTCAATTTTTCTCACCTCAATAACAGAATTGCTGTAATAATATGTGTCTGGGCTTTTGAAATCAGTGCGTTTTATGATGTTCATGAATGTAAAAATGTAATAACCACTTAAGAGTGAAGGTTGGACACTCAAATAAACACGTCACTCCACAACACACTCTTTGTTCAAAACTGCTCCTGTCTAGAAATAGGTGTTCATTTTTATTTGTCCCTCCTCCTATCCGAGGTGATCACGCCGATGTCCTTCATACTTGGTGATGAGCAAAGCACCAAGTATACTTTTCTGACTACAACAGGCCCAGAGGAAGGATACTTGTGGTCTTCAGGGAAGACTTCGTCAATTATTGTGGCAAATTAGAGTCAGCAGGCGAGAAGGAGGTAAAAGAGGACAGAGGACAGAGATATGGGTTCAAGTCCCTGGACAACCATTTACTGGTTTTGTAAGCACACGCGGCAGACTCGACCTGCAATTGTCTCAGTGTACCCAGTGCTCTCCATACGTCCTAGTTACTTAGCAAGATTTTTGGAAGCATAATGTAGGGAAGTGACATAGGCGATGTTGTTAACTGTTCTGTACATAAGGATAGATGGGAAGACAAAAAATGATTGATTCATAGATACATAGATAGATGAGAGATTATAGATAGATGATAGACACGATAGATAGATGATAGGAAGATAGATAGAGAGATACATAGACAGAAAGATTGAAGGATAGATAGATAGATTGATAGATAGACAGACAGTTACACAGATTCAGATACATATCGATTAACACAAAGCTATTGCTCATAACCAACAGATCAATGGTGAAAGCACATAGGGAAACTACAAACAAAAAGGAAGAATGAAGTCCAGTTTAAAAAGTGCAGTAAGCAGCCATAAGAAGAAAACAAATCCTACCATTTGCAAGGATGTGGATGTAGCTAGACGGTAGCATGCTCAGTGATATACACCAGGTGGAGAAAGACAAGTAGCAAATGATTTCACTCATGTGTGGAGTATAACAACAAAGAAAAACTGGAGGAAATAAACAGCAGCAGACTCACAGAACCCGAGAGTTCAATAACAGTTACCAAAGGGAAAGGGAATGGGCAGGGTGTGTGGGAAGGGAGGGATGAGGGCAGGGAGAAGAAAGGGGACATTAGGATTAACATGTATAATGCGTGGGCTCGGGGGGGCAAAGGGAGGGATGTACAACACAGAGAAGACAAGTAGAGATTCTACAGCATTTACTACACGCTGATGGACAGCGACTGTAATGGGGTGTTTGTGGGGGGACATGGTGAAGCAGTCTACAGCATACAACAATGCTTATGGACAACGACTGTAAGAGGTTTTGGTGGGGACTTGGTGAAGGTGGGAGCCTAGTAAATATGATGTTCTTCACGTGATTGCAGATTAATGATAAAAAAATGTTTTTAAGTGCAATATGGGCACAGCAATAAAACAGGCTTTGCGAGCTCCAAACAAAAGACACAGGGTTAAAAGAAGGGATGAAAACTCAAGATCACCTAAGTGCTCCCCTATAGGAGACTCACTTGAGATCGAAAGACACAGACAAACTACAATCTGAAGGGGTGGGGACAGCAACCCTACACAAGTGTAACTGAAAAGCAAACAAACAAACAAATGGATTTTGTTTGAGTCCCCAGAGACAGTCAGTAGAAAATAGCCCTATCTAGACACCGTGAATTCTTTTTGTTTGGTTTCAGCAGTTCCCAGCCATAGATTTAGTGGTACAGCAAAGTCCTTCTCATTTTTTCTCACCTCAACAACTGAATTGCTGTAATAATATGTGTCTGGGCTTTTGAAATCAGTGTATTTTATGTTGTTCTTGAAAGTAAAGTAGTAATAACCACCTAAAGAGGATAGTTTGGACACTCAAACAAACACGTAACTCCACAACACTCTCTTTGCTCCCAAATGCTGCTGCCTAGAAATAGGTGTTCTTTTTATTTGTCCCTCCTCCTATCAGCGCTGATCATGCCATTGTCCCTCAAACTTGGTGGTGAGCAAAGCACCAAGTATACTTTTCTGTCTAAACAGGCCCAGAGGAAGGATAGTTGTGGTCTTCTGGAAGCACTTAGTCAACCAATGTGGCTGAATACAGTCAGCAAGCGAGAAGGAGGTAAAAGAGGACAGAGGACAGAGAGATGGGTGCAAGTCCCTGCACCAACATAAATTACTGGATTTGTAAGCACAAGCGGCTGACTCGACCTGCAAGTGTCTCAGTGAACCCAGTGATCTCCCTAAGGACTAGTTACTTTGCAATATTTTTGGAAGCATAATGTAGGGAACTGACATAGGCGATGTTGTTAACTGTCCTGTACATAAGGATAGATGGCCAGACAAAAAGATGATTGATTCATAGATAGATAGATAGATGACAGATGATATATAGACAGACGATAGACATGATAGGTAGATAGGAAGATAGATTGATAGACTGATAGATGATAGATAGATAGATAGATAGAAAGATAGATAGATAGATAGAAAGATAGAAGGATAGACAGATAGATAGATAGAAAGATACATACAGATACATATTAATTAACACAAAGCTATTGCTCATAACCAGGAGATCAATGGTGAAAGCACATAGCGAAACTACAAACTAAAAGGAAGAATGAAGTCCAGTTTAAAAACTGCCGTTTGCAGCCATAAGAAGAAAACAAATGCTACCATTTGCAATGACGTGGATGGAGCGAGACGGTAGTATGCTCAGTGTAATATTCCAGCCGGAGAAAAACAAGTACCAAATGATTTCACTCATGTGTGGAGTATAACAACAAAGAAACACTGAAAATAAAAAAACAGCAGCAGACTCACAGAACCCGAATGTGGAGTAACAGTTACCAAAGGGAAAAGGACTGAGAAGGGTGGTTGGGAAGGGAGGGATAAGGGTGGGGAGAAAGAAAAGGGAGATTAGGATAAGCATGTATAATGCGTGAGGGCGGGGTCGCATGGCGAGTGCTGTACAACACAGAGAAGACAAGTAGATATTCTACAGCATCTTACTACACGCTGAAGGACAGCGACTGTAATGGGGTGTGTGTGGGGGTACATCGTGAACGGGTCTACAGCATCCATCTCTGCTAACTGACAGCAACTGTAAGAGGTTTTTGGGAGGGACTTGGTGAAGGGGGGAGTCTAGGAAACATAATGTTCTTCACGTGATTGTAGATTAATGATAACAAAAACAATTTTATAAGTGCAATAAGGGCACAGCTCTGAATCATCAGAATAAAAGGACAGGCTTTGAGTGCTCCAAACAAATGACACAGGGTGAAAAGAAGGGATGAAAACTCAAGACCACCTTCGTGCTCCCTTACAGGAGACTCTCTTGAGATCCAAGGACACAGACAATCTAAAAGCCGAAGGGGTGTGTACAGGTACCCAACACAGTGAAACTGAAAAACAAACAATCCTAGAATGGATTCTGTTTGAGTCCACAGAGACAGTCAGTAGAAAATAGCCCTATCTGGCCAACGTGAATTCTTTTTGTTTGGTTTCAGCATTGCCCAGCCATAGATTTAGTGGTACAGCAACGTCTTTCTCATTCTCTCTCAACTCAACAATTGAATTGCTGTAAAAGTATACGTCTGGACCTTTGAGATCAGTGGGTTTTATGAAGTTCATGAAAGTAAAGAAGTAATAACTATATAAAGAGGGAAGTTTGGACACTGAAATAAACACGTCACTCCACAACACACTCTTTGCTCCCAACTGCTCCTGTCTAGCAACTGGTGTTCCTTTTCATTTGTCGTTCCATCCTATCAGCGGTGATCACGCCGATGTCCCTCAAACATGGTGGTGAACAAAGCACCAAGTTTTCTTTCTGTGGACAACAGGCCCAGAGGAACAATACCTGTGGTCTTCACGGAGCACTTAGTCAATGAATGTGGCTAAATAGAGTCAGCCAGTGAGAAGAAGATAATAGAGGATACAGACACAGGTTCAAGTCCCTGCACAACCATTTACTGGTTTTGTAGGTACACGTGGCTGACTCGACCTGCAAGTGTCTCGGTGAACCGAGTGCTCTTCCTACAGCCTAGTTACCTTGAAAGATTTTTGGAAGCATAATGTAGGGAAGTGACAAAGGCGATGTTGTTAACTGTTCTGTACATAAGGATAGATGGGCAGACAAAAAGATGATTGATTCATACATAGATAGCTAGACAGACGACAGATGAAAGATAGATAGATAGGTACATAGATTGATGATAGACATCATAGATAGATGATAGGAAGATAGATAGATAGATAGATAGATAGATACATAGATAGATAGATAGATAGACAGACAGAGAGACAGATGGATAGATAGATATAGGTACATATTGATTAACGTAAAGTTATTGCTAATAACGAAGAGAGCAATGGTGAAAGCACATAGCGAAACTACAGACAAAAGAGAAGACAGAAATCTAGTTTAAAAAGTACAGTAAGCAGCCGTAAGAAGAAAAAATCCTAATATTTGAACAACGTGGATGGAGCTAGAGGGTATTATGCTCAGTGAAAAAGGCCATGCGGAGAAAGACAAGTACCAAATGATTTCACTCATGTGTTGAGTATAACAACAAAGAAAAACTGAAGGAAAAAAACAGCAGCAGACTCACAGAACCCAAGAGTGGACTAACAGTTACCAAAGGGAAAGGTACTAGGCAGGGTGGGTGGGAAGGGTTTGGTAAATGTGGGGTGAAAGAAAGGGGGCATTAGGATTAGCATGTATAATGTGTGGGTGGTGGGAGCATGGGGAGGGCTGTACAACACAGAGAAGACCAGTAGTGATTCTACAGCATCTTACTACACGCTGATGGAAAGCGACTGTAACGGGGTGTGGGGGGGACATGGTGAAGGGGTCTACAGCATCCAACTATGCTGATGGACAGCTACTGTAATGGGGTTTCTGGGGGGGACGTGGTGTTCTTGGTGAACATAATGTTCTTTGCGTGATTGTGGATTAATGATAACAAAAAAAATTTTTAAAGTGCAATAAGGACATAGCTCTCAATTCTCAGATTAAAAGGACAGGCTCTTCAGGACTCCAATGAAAAGACACAGGGTTAAAAGAAGGGATGAAAACTCAAGACCACCTACGTGCTCCCTTAAAGGAGACTAACTTGAGATCCAAGGACGAAGATGAACTACAAGTTGAGGGGGTGGAAACATAGCTCTCAACGCTACTATTCCATTTCAGATAGACCTCACTCACATCTAAATGCGTAAATGCACTGAAATTCCACCTCCACCTTGACAGCAGAGGGGAGCAGTTTCCCCACAAGCTAGCTGGGCTGCCACCTCAGCAAGTCCATGGGCCACTGGCCCAGAAGAACCCTGCGTGTCACCAAAAGGCAGTTCCCTTAACCAGTGACTACACACATACTCTCTGAAAATGGGCCACCAAGCAGGGCCACCGAGGTAACATCGGTGCACAGGCAAAAAGACATACTACTGGGCATGTACCTACCACGGACCCCGCAGGCCCGCCAGGGTGCTCCCTGCATGGGGCCTCGGATATTCCCTGCAGCTCATGCAGCCGCCACAGCAGGAACGGCCCAGGGGCAGAGCAGCTGGAGGGCACTGGGCTGCACAGTTTCAAGAGCGCAGCCCACCAACCACACTATCCACACCCAGCAGACTCGTGCCACCTACGCAAGAGAAGTTCCCACCCAAGGCCACTCCTCTCAAGACCCAAACACACAGCTAACTCACAAAAACAAACACAAGGAATTGAGACTGAGAAGGACACAGAGGAATCAAAGTGCACCTAGGGACAGAACGTTGACAAAAGTGAGAAAACAGATATAGAGAGAGACAAATGATTGATACATAGATTCGACTGATATACATACAAATAGATGATAGATTAATTAGATAGATACACAGATGATAGTAGATAGATGACAGACCATACATAGATAGATGACAGATAGATAGATAGAAAGATTACATAGATAGGTAAAGAGATAGATAGGTAGGTAGATAGGAAAGCATCATACTAAACTAAGCTATCTTTCACTCAAGATCATGTATGTGCTCCCTTACAGGAGACTCACTTGAGATCCCAGGACACGGACAAATTAAAAGCTGAAGGGGCGGTGACAGGTACCCAAAAAAAGTGAAACTGAGAAACAAACAAACAAACAAATGGATTCTGTTTGAGTCCACAGAGACAGTCAGTAGAAAATAGCTCTAGCTGGCCACCATGAATTTTTTTTTGTTTGGTTTCAGCAGTGCCCAGAAATAGATTCCGTTGTACAGCAAAGTCCTTCTCAATTTTTCTCACCTCAATAACAGAATTGCTGTAATAATATGTGTCTGGGCTTTTGAAATCAGTGCGTTTTATGATGTTCATGAACGTAAAAATGTAATAACCACTTAAGAGTGAAGGTTGGACACTCAAATAAACATGTCACTCCACAACACACTCTTTGTTCAAAACTGCTCCTGTCTAGAAATAGGTGTTCATTTTTATTTGTCCCTCCTCCTATCCGAGGTGATCACGCCGATGTCCTTCATACTTGGTGATGAGCAAAGCACCAAGTATACTTTTCTGACTACAACAGGCCCAGAGGAAGGATACTTGTGGTCTTCAGGGAAGACTTCGTCAATTATTGTGGCAAATTAGAGTCAGAAGGCGAGAAGGAGGTAAAAGAGGACAGAGGACAGAGATATGGGTTCAAGTCCCTGGACAACCATTTACTGGTTTTGTAAGCACACGCGGCAGACTCGACCTGCAATTGTCTCAGTGTACCCAGTGCTCTCCATACGTCCTAGTTACTTAGCAAGATTTTTGGAAGCATAATGTAGGGAAGTGACATAGGCGATGTTGTTAACTGTTCTGTACATAAGGATAGATGGGAAGACAAAAAAATGATTGATTCATAGATACATAGAGAGATGAGAGATTATAGATAGATGATAGACACGATAGATAGATGATAGGAAGATAGATAGAGAGATACATAGACAGAAAGATTGAAGGATAGATAGATAGATTGATAGATAGACAGACAGTTACACAGATTCAGATACATATCGATTAACACAAAGCTATTGCTCATAACCAACAGATCAATGGTGAAAGCACATAGGGAAACTACAAACAAAAAGGAAGAATGAAGTCCAGTTTAAAAAGTGCAGTAAGCAGCCATAAGAAGAAAACAAATCCTACCATTTGCAAGGATGTGGATGTAGCTAGACGGTAGCATGCTCAGTGATATACACCAGGTGGAGAAAGACAAGTAGCAAATGATTTCACTCATGTGTGGAGTATAACAACAAAGAAAAACTGGAGGAAATAAACAGCAGCAGACTCACAGAACCCGAGAGTTCAATAACAGTTACCAAAGGGAAAGGGAATGGGCAGGGTGTGTGGGAAGGGAGGGATGAGGGCAGGGAGAAGAAAGGGGACATTAGGATTAACATGTATAATGCGTGGGCTCGGGGGGGCAAAGGGAGGGATGTACAACACAGAGAAGACAAGTAGAGATTCTACAGCATTTACTACACGCTGATGGACAGCGACTGTAATGGGGTGTTTGTGGGGGGACATGGTGAAGCAGTCTACAGCATACAACAATGCTTATGGACAACGACTGTAAGAGGTTTTGGTGGGGACTTGGTGAAGGTGGGAGCCTAGTAAATATGATGTTCTTCACGTGATTGCAGATTAATGATAAAAAAAATGTTTTTAAGTGCAATATGGGCACAGCAATAAAACAGGCTTTGCGAGCTCCAAACAAAAGACACAGGGTTAAAAGAAGGGATGAAAACTCAAGATCACCTAAGTGCTCCCCTATAGGAGACTCACTTGAGATCCAAAGACGCAGACAAACTACAATCTGAAGGGGTGGGGACAGCAACCCTACACAAGTGTAACTGAAAAGCAAACAAACAAACAAATGGATTTTGTTTGAGTCCCCAGAGACAGTCAGTAGAAAATAGCCCTATCTAGACACCGTGAATTCTTTTTGTTTGGTTTCAGCAGTTCCCAGCCATAGATTTAGTGGTACAGCAAAGTCCTTCTCATTTTTTCTCACCTCAACAACTGAATTGCTGTAATAATATGTGTCTGGGCTTTTGAAATCAGTGTATTTTATGTTGTTCTTGAAAGTAAAGTAGTAATAACCACCTAAAGAGGATAGTTTGGACACTCAAACAAACACGTAACTCCACAACACTCTCTTTGCTCCCAAATGCTGCTGCCTAGAAATAGGTGTTCTTTTTATTTGTCCCTCCTCCTATCAGCGCTGATCATGCCATTGTCCCTCAAACTTGGTGGTGAGCAAAGCACCAAGTATACTTTTCTGTCTAAACAGGCCCAGAGGAAGGATAGTTGTGGTCTTCTGGAAGCACTTAGTCAACCAATGTGGCTGAATACAGTCAGCAAGCGAGAAGGAGGTAAAAGAGGACAGAGGACAGAGAGATGGGTGCAAGTCCCTGCACCAACATAAATTACTGGATTTGTAAGCACAAGCGGCTGACTCGACCTGCAAGTGTCTCAGTGAACCCAGTGATCTCCCTAAGGACTAGTTACTTTGCAATATTTTTGGAAGCATAATGTAGGGAACTGACATAGGCGATGTTGTTAACTGTCCTGTACATAAGGATAGATGGCCAGACAAAAAGATGATTGATTCATAGATAGATAGATAGATGACAGATGATATATAGACAGACGATAGACATGATAGGTAGATAGGAAGATAGATTGATAGACTGATAGATGATAGATAGATAGATAGATAGAAAGATAGATAGATAGATAGAAAGATAGAAGGATAGACAGATAGATAGATAGAAAGATACATACAGATACATATTAATTAACACAAAGCTATTGCTCATAACCAGGAGATCAATGGTGAAAGCACATAGCGAAACTACAAACTAAAAGGAAGAATGAAGTCCAGTTTAAAAACTGCCGTTTGCAGCCATAAGAAGAAAACAAATGCTACCATTTGCAATGACGTGGATGTAGCGAGACGGTAGTATGCTCAGTAAAATATTCCAGCCGGAGAACAACAAGTACCAAATGATTTCACTCATGTGTGGAGTATAACAACAAAGAAACACTGAAAATAAAAAAACAGCAGCAGACTCACAGAACCCGAATGTGGAGTAACAGTTACCAAAGGGAAAAGGACTGAGAAGGGTGGTTGGGAAGGGAGGGATAAGGGTGGGGAGAAAGAAAAGGGAGATTAGGATAAGCATGTATAATGCGTGAGGGCGGGGTCGCATGGCGAGTGCTGTACAACACAGAGAAGACAAGTAGATATTCTACAGCATCTTACTACACGCTGAAGGACAGCGACTGTAATGGGGTGTGTGTGGGGGTACATCGTGAACGGGTCTACAGCATCCATCTCTGCTAACTGACAGCAACTGTAAGAGGTTTTTGGGAGGGACTTGGTGAAGGGGGGAGTCTAGGAAACATAATGTTCTTCACGGGATTGTAGATTAATGATAACAAAAACAATTTTATAAGTGCAATAAGGGCACAGCTCTGAATCATCAGAATAAAAGGACAGGCTTTGAGTGCTCCAAACAAATGACACAGGGTTAAAAGAAGGGATGAAAACTCAAGACCACCTTCGTGCTCCCTTACAGGAGACTCTCTTGAGATCCAAGGACACAGACAATCTAAAAGCCGAAGGGGTGTGTACAGGTACCCAACGCAGTGAAACTGAAAAACAAACAATCCTAGAATGGATTCTGTTTGAGTCCACAGAGACAGTCAGTAGAAAATAGCCCTATCTGGCCAACGTGAATTCTTTTTGTTTGGTTTCAGCATTGCCCAGCCATAGATTTAGTGGTACAGCAACGTCTTTCTCATTTTCTCTCAACTCAACAATTGAATTGCTGTAAAAGTATACATCTGGACCTTTGAGATCAGTGGGTTTTATGAAGTTCATGAAAGTAAAGAAGTAATAACTATATAAACAGGGAAGTTTGGACACTGAAATAAACACGTCACTCCACAACACACTCTTTGCTCCCAACTGCTCCTGTCTAGCAACTGGTGTTCCTTTTCATTTGTCGTTCCATCCTATCAGCGGTGATCACACCGATGTCCCTCAAACATGGTGGTGAGCAAAGCACCAAGTTTTCTTTCTGTGGACAACAGGCCCAGAGGAACAATACCTGTGGTCTTCACGGAGCACTTAGTCAATGAATGTGGCTAAATAGAGTCAGCCAGTGTGAAGAAGATAATAGAAGATACAGACACAGGTTCAAGTCCCTGCACAACCATTTACTGGTTTTGTAGGTACACGTGGCTGACTCGACCTGCAAGTGTCTCGTTGAACCGAGTGCTCTTCCTACAGCCTAGTTACCTTGAAAGATTTTTGGAAGCATAATGTAGGGAAGTGACAAAGGCGATGTTGTTAACTCTTCTGTACATAAGGATAGATGGGCAGACAAAAAGATGATTGATTCATACATATATAGCTAGACAGACGACAGATGAAAGATAGATAGATAGGTACATAGATTGATGATAGACATCATAGATTGATGATAGGAAGATAGATAGATAGTTAGATAGATAGATAGATAGATAGATAGATAGATAGACAGACAGACAGATGGATAGATAGATATAGGTACATATTGATTAACGTAAAGTTATTGCTAATAACGAAGAGAGCAATGGTGAAAGCACATAGCGAAACTACAGACAAAAGAGAAGACAGAAATCTAGTTTAAAAAGTACAGTAAGCAGCCGTAAGAAGAAAAAAATTCTAATATTTGAACAACGAGGATGGAGCTAGAGGGTATTATGCTCAGTGAAAAAGGCCATGTGGAGAAAGACAAGTACCAAATGATTTCACTCATGTGTTGAGTATAACAACAAAGAAAAACTGAAGGAAAAAAACAGCAGCAGTCTCACAGAACCCAAGAGTGGACTAACAGTTACCAAAGGGAAAGGTACTAGGCAGGGTGGGTGCGAAGGGTTTGGTAAATGTGGGGTGAAAGAAAGGGAGCCTTAGGATTAGCATGTATAATGTGTCTGTGGCGGGTGCATGGGGAGGGCTGTACAACACAGAGAAGACCAGTAGTGATTCTACAGCATCTTACTACACGCTAATGGAAAGCGACTGTAACGGGGTGTGGGGTGGACATGGTGAAGGGGTCTACAGCATCCAACTATGCTGATGGACAGCTACTGTAATGGGATTTTTGGGGGGGACGTGGTGTTCTTGGTGAACATAATGTTCTTTGCGTGATTGTGGATTAATGATAACAAAAAAAATTTTTAAAGTGCAATATGGACATAGCTCTAAATTCTCAGAATAAAAGGACAGGCTCTTCAGGACTCCAATGAAAAGACACAGGGTTAAAAGAAGGGATGAAAACTCAAGACCACCTACGTGCTCCCTTAAAGGAGACTAACTTGAGATCCAAGGACGAAGATGAACTACAAGTTGAGGGGGTGGAAACATAGCTCTCAACGCTACTATTCCATTTCAGATAGACCTCACTCACATCTAAATGCGTAAATGCACTGAAATTCCACCTCCACCTTGACAGCAGAGGGGAGCAGTTTCCCCACAAGCTAGCTGGGCTGCCACCTCAGCAAGTCCATGGGCCACTGGCCCAGAAGAACCCCGCGTGTCACCAAAAGGCAGTTCCCTTAACCAGTGACTACACACATACTCTCTGAACATGGGCCACCAAGCAGGGCCACCGAGGTAACATCGGTGCACAGGCAAAAAGACATACTACTGGGCATGTACCTACCACGGACCCCGCAGGCCCGCCAGGGTGCTCCCTGCATGGGGACTCGGATATTCCCTGCAGCTCATGCAGCCGCCACAGCAGGAACGGCCCAGGGGCAGAGCAGCTGGAGGGCACTGGGCTGCACAGTTTCAAGAGCGCAGCCCACCAACCACACTATCCACACCCAGCAGACTCGTGCCACCTACGCAGGAGAAGTTCCCACACAAGGCCACTCCTCTCAAGACCCAAACACACAGCTAACTCACAAAAACAAACACAAGGAATTGAGACTGAGAAGGACACAGAGGAATCAAAGTGCACCTAGGGACAGAACGTTGACAAAAGTGAGAAAACAGATATAGAGAGAGACAAATGATTGATACATAGATTCGACTGATATACATACAAATAGATGATAGATTAATTAGATAGATACACAGATGATAGTAGATAGATGACAGACCATACATAGATAGATGACAGATAGATAGATAGAAAGATTACATAGATTGGTAAAGAGATAGATAGGTAGGTAGATAGGAAAGCATCATACTAAACTAAGCTATCTTTCACTCAAGATCATGTATGTGCTCCCTTACAGGAGACTCACTTGAGATCCCAGGACACGGACAAATTAAAAGCTGAAGGGGCGGTGTCAGGTACCCAAAAAAAGTGAAACTGAGAAACAAACAAATAAACAAATGGATTCTGTTTGAGTCCCCAGAGACAGTCAGTAGAAAATAGCCCTAGCTGGCCACCATGAATTTTTTTTTGTTTGGTTTCAGCAGTGCCCAGAAATAGATTCCGTTGTACAGCAAAGTCCTTCTCAATTTTTCTCACCTCAATAACAGAATTGCTGTAATAATATGTGTCTGGGCTTTTGAAATCAGTGCGTTTTATGATGTTCATGAATGTAAAAATGTAATAACCACTTAAGAGTGAAGGTTGGACACTCAAATAAACACGTCACTCCACAACACACTCTTTGTTCAAAACTGCTCCTGTCTAGAAATAGGTGTTCATTTTTATTTGTCCCTCCTCCTATCCGAGGTGATCACGCCGATGTCCTTCATACTTGGTGATGAGCAAAGCACCAAGTATACTTTTCTGACTACAACAGGCCCAGAGGAAGGATACTTGTGGTCTTCAGGGAAGACTTCGTCAATTATTGTGGCAAATTAGAGTCAGCAGGCGAGAAGGAGGTAAAAGAGGACAGAGGACAGAGATATGGGTTCAAGTCCCTGGACAACCATTTACTGGTTTTGTAAGCACACGCGGCAGACTCGACCTGCAATTGTCTCAGTGTACCCAGTGCTCTCCATACGTCCTAGTTACTTAGCAAGATTTTTGGAAGCATAATGTAGGGAAGTGACATAGGCGATGTTGTTAACTGTTCTGTACATAAGGATAGATGGGAAGACAAAAAAATGATTGATTCATAGATACATAGAGAGATGAGAGATTATAGATAGATGATAGACACGATAGATAGATGATAGGAAGATAGATAGAGAGATACATAGACAGAAAGATTGAAGGATAGATAGATAGATTGATAGATAGACAGACAGTTACACAGATTCAGATACATATCGATTAACACAAAGCTATTGCTCATAACCAACAGATCAATGGTGAAAGCACATAGGGAAACTACAAACAAAAAGGAAGAATGAAGTCCAGTTTAAAAAGTGCAGTAAGCAGCCATAAGAAGAAAACAAATCCTACCATTTGCAAGGATGTGGATGTAGCTAGACGGTAGCATGCTCAGTGATATACACCAGGTGGAGAAAGACAAGTAGCAAATGATTTCACTCATGTGTGGAGTATAACAACAAATAAAAACTGGAGGAAATAAACAGCAGCAGACTCACAGAACCCGAGAGTTCAATAACAGTTACCAAAGGGAAAGGGAATGGGCAGGGTGTGTGGGAAGGGAGGGATGAGGGCAGGGAGAAGAAAGGGGACATTAGGATTAACATGTATAATGCGTGGGCTCGGGGGGGCAAAGGGAGGGATGTACAACACAGAGAAGACAAGTAGAGATTCTACAGCATTTACTACACGCTGATGGACAGCGACTGTAATGGGGTGTTTGTGGGGGGACATGGTGAAGCAGTCTACAGCATACAACAATGCTTATGGACAACGACTGTAAGAGGTTTTGGTGGGGACTTGGTGAAGGTGGGAGCCTAGTAAATATGATGTTCTTCACGTGATTGCAGATTAATGATAAAAAAATGTTTTTAAGTGCAATATGGGCACAGCAATAAAACAGGCTTTGCGAGCTCCAAACAAAAGACACAGGGTTAAAAGAAGGGATGAAAACTCAAGATCACCTAAGTGCTCCCCTATAGGAGACTCACTTGAGATCCAAAGACACAGACAAACTACAATCTGAAGGGGTGGGGACAGCAACCCTACACAAGTGTAACTGAAAAGCAAACAAACAAACAAATGGATTTTGTTTGAGTCCCCAGAGACAGTCAGTAGAAAATAGCCCTATCTAGACACCGTGAATTCTTTTTGTTTGGTTTCAGCAGTTCCCAGCCATAGATTTAGTGGTACAGCAAAGTCCTTCTCATTTTTTCTCACCTCAACAACTGAATTGCTGTAATAATATGTGTCTGGGCTTTTGAAATCAGTGTATTTTATGTTGTTCTTGAAAGTAAGGTAGTAATAACCACCTAAAGAGGATAGTTTGGACACTCAAACAAACACGTAACTCCACAACACTCTCTTTGCTCCCAAATGCTGCTGCCTAGAAATAGGTGTTCTTTTTATTTGTCCCTCCTCCTATCAGCGCTGATCATGCCATTGTCCCTCAATCTTGGTGGTGAGCAAAGCACCAAGTATACTTTTCTGTCTAAACAGGCCCAAAGGAAGGATAGTTGTGGTCTTCTGGAAGCACTTAGTCAACCAATGTGGCTGAATACAGTCAGCAAGCGAGAAGGAGGTAAAAGAGGACAGAGGACAGAGAGATGGGTGCAAGTCCCTGCACCAACATAAATTACTGGATTTGTAAGCACAAGCGGCTGACTCGACCTGCAATGTCTCAGTGAACCCAGTGATCTCCCTAAGGACTAGTTACTTTGCAATATTTTTGGAAGCATAATGTAGGGAACTGACATAGGCGATGTTGTTAACTGTCCTGTACATAAGGATAGATGGCCAGACAAAAAGATGATTGATTCATAGATAGATAGATAGATGACAGATGATATATAGACAGACGATAGACATGATAGGTAGATAGGAAGATAGATTGATAGACTGATAGATGATAGATAGATAGATAGATAGAAAGATAGATAGATAGATAGAAAGATAGAAGGATAGACAGATAGATAGATAGAAAGATACATACAGATACATATTAATTAACACAAAGCTATTGCTCATAACCAGGAGATCAATGGTGAAAGCACATAGCGAAACTACAAACTAAAAGGAAGAATGAAGTCCAGTTTAAAAACTGCCGTTTGCAGCCATAAGAAGAAAACAAATGCTACCATTTGCAATGACGTGGATGGAGCGAGACGGTAGTATGCTCAGTAAAATATTCCAGCCGGAGAACAACAAGTACCAAATGATTTCACTCATGTGTGGAGTATAACAACAAAGAAACACTGAAAATAAAAAAACAGCAGCAGACTCACAGAACCCGAATGTGGAGTAACAGTTACCAAAGGGAAAAGGACTGAGAAGGGTGGTTGGGAAGGGAGGGATAAGGGTGGGGAGAAAGAAAAGGGAGATTAGGATAAGCATGTATAATGCGTGAGGGCGGGGTCGCATGGCGAGTGCTGTACAACACAGAGAAGACAAGTAGATATTCTACAGCATCTTACTACACGCTGAAGGACAGCGACTGTAATGGGGTGTGTGTGGGGGTACATCGTGAACGGGTCTACAGCATCCATCTCTGCTAACTGACAGCAACTGTAAGAGGTTTTTGGGAGGGACTTGGTGAAGGGGGGAGTCTAGGAAACATAATGTTCTTCACGGGATTGTAGATTAATGATAACAAAAACAATTTTATAAGTGCAATAAGGGCACAGCTCTGAATCATCAGAATAAAAGGACAGGCTTTGAGTGCTCCAAACAAATGACACAGGGTTAAAAGAAGGGATGAAAACTCAAGACCACCTTCGTGCTCCCTTACAGGAGACTCTCTTGAGATCCAAGGACACAGAAAATCTAAAAGCCGAAGGGGTGTGTACAGGTACCCAACGCAGTGAAACTGAAAAACAAACAATCCTAGAATGGATTCTGTTTGAGTCCACAGAGACAGTCAGTAGAAAATAGCCCTATCTGGCCAACGTGAATTCTTTTTGTTTGGTTTCAGCATTGCCCAGCCATAGATTTAGTGGTACAGCAACGTCTTTCTCATTTTCTCTCAACTCAACAATTGAATTGCTGTAAAAGTATACATCTGGACCTTTGAGATCAGTGGGTTTTATGAAGTTCATGAAAGTAAAGAAGTAATAACTATATAAACAGGGAAGTTTGGACACTGAAATAAACACGTCACTCCACAACACACTCTTTGCTCCCAACTGCTCCTGTCTAGCAACTGGTGTTCCTTTTCATTTGTCGTTCCATCCTATCAGCGGTGATCACGCCGATGTCCCTCAAACATGGTGGTGAGCAAAGCACCAAGTTTTCTTTCTGTGGACAACAGGCCCAGAGGAACAATGCCTGTGGTCTTCACGGAGCACTTAGTCAATGAATGTGGCTAAATAGAGTCAGCCAGTGTGAAGAAGATAATAGAAGATACAGACACAGGTTCAAGTCCCTGCACAACCATTTACTGGTTTTGTAGGTACACGTGGCTGACTCGACCTGCAAGTGTCTCAGTGAACCGAGTGCTCTTCCTACAGCCTAGTTACCTTGAAAGATTTTTGGAAGCATAATGTAGGGAAGTGACAAAGGCGATGTTGTTAACTGTTCTGTACATAAGGATAGATGGGCAGACAAAAAGATGATTGATTCATACATATATAGCTAGACAGACGACAGATGAAAGATAGATAGATAGGTACATAGATTGATGATAGACATCATAGATTGATGATAGGAAGATAGATAGATAGATAGATAGATAGATAGATAGATAGATAGACAGACAGACAGACAGATGGATAGATAGATATAGGTACATATTGATTAACGTAAAGTTATTGCTAATAACGAAGAGAGCAATGGTGAAAGCACATAGCGAAACTACAGACAAAAGAGAAGACAGAAATCTAGTTTAAAAAGTACAGTAAGCAGCCGTAAGAAGAAAAAAATCCTAATATTTGAACAACGTGGATGGAGCTAGAGGGTATTATGCTCAGTGAAAAAGGCCATGCGGAGAAAGACAAGTACCAAATGATTTCACTCATGTGTTGAGTATAACAACAAAGAAAAACTGAAGGAAAAAAACAGCAGCAGTCTCACAGAACCCAAGAGTGGACTAACAGTTACCAAAGGGAAAGGTACTAGGCAGGGTGGGTGCGAAGGGTTTGGTAAATGTGGGGTGAAAGAAAGGGGGCATTAGGATTAGCATGTATAATGTGTGGGTGGCGGGTGCATGGGGAGGGCTGTACAACACAGAGAAGACCAGTAGTGATTCTACAGCATCTTACTACACGCTGATGGAAAGCGACTGTAACGGGGTGTGGGGGGGACATGGTGAAGGGGTCTACAGCATCCAACTATGCTGATGGACAGCTACTGTAATGGGGTTTTTGGGGGGGACGTGGTGTTCTTGGTGAACATAATGTTCTTTGCGTGATTGTGGATTAATGATAACAAAAAAAATTTTTAAAGTGCAATATGGACATAGCTCTCAATTCTCAGAATAAAAGGACAGGCTCTTCAGGACTCCAATGAAAAGACACAGGGTTAAAAGAAGGGATGAAAACTCAAGACCACCTACGTGCTCCCTTAAAGGAGACTAACTTGAGATCCAAGGACGAAGATGAACTACAAGTTGAGGGGGTGGAAACATAGCTCTCAACGCTACTATTCCATTTCAGATAGACCTCACTCACATCTAAATGCGTAAATGCACTGAAATTCCACCTCCACCTTGACAGCAGAGGGGAGCAGTTTCCCCACAAGCTAGCTGGGCTGCCACCTCAGCAAGTCCATGGGCCACTGGCCCAGAAGAACCCCGCGTGTCACCAAAAGGCAGTTCCCTTAACCAGTGACTACACACATACTCTCTGAACATGGGCCACCAAGCTGGGCCACCGAGGTAACATCGGTGCACAGGCAAAAAGACATACTACTGGGCATGTACCTACCACGGACCCCGCAGGCCCGCCAGGGTGCTCCCTGCATGGGGCCTCGGATATTCCCTGCAGCTCATGCAGCCGCCACAGCAGGAACGGCCCAGGGGCAGAGCAGCTGGAGGGCACTGGGCTGCACAGTTTCAAGAGCGCAGCCCACCAACCACACTATCCACACCCAGCAGACTCGTGCCACCTACGCAGGAGAAGTTCCCACCCAAGGCCACTCCTCTCAAGACCCAAACACACAGCTAACTCACAAAAACAAACACAAGGAATTGAGACTGAGAAGGACACAGAGGAATCAAAGTGCACCTAGGGACAGAACGTTGACAAAAGTGAGAAAACAGATATAGAGAGAGACAAATGATTGATACATAGATTCGACTGATATACATACAAATAGATGATAGATTAATTAGATAGATACACAGATGATAGTAGATAGATGACAGACCATACATAGATAGATGACAGATAGATAGATAGAAAGATTACATAGATTGGTAAAGAGATAGATAGGTAGGTAGATAGGAAAGCATCATACTAAACTAAGCTATCTTTCACTCAAGATCATGTATGTGCTCCCTTACAGGAGACTCACTTGAGATCCCAGGACACGGACAAATTAAAAGCTGAAGGGGCGGTGACAGGTACCCAAAAAAAGTGAAACTGAGAAACAAACAAATAAACAAATGGATTCTGTTTGAGTCCCCAGAGACAGTCAGTAGAAAATAGCCCTAGCTGGCCACCATGAATTTTTTTTTGTTTGGTTTCAGCAGTGCCCAGAAATAGATTCCGTTGTACAGCAAAGTCCTTCTCAATTTTTCTCACCTCAATAACAGAATTGCTGTAATAATATGTGTCTGGGCTTTTGAAATCAGTGCGTTTTATGATGTTCATGAATGTAAAAATGTAATAACCACTTAAGAGTGAAGGTTGGACACTCAAATAAACACGTCACTCCACAACACACTCTTTGTTCAAAACTGCTCCTGTCTAGAAATAGGTGTTCATTTTTATTTGTCCCTCCTCCTATCCGAGGTGATCACGCCGATGTCCTTCATACTTGGTGATGAGCAAAGCACCAAGTATACTTTTCTGACTACAACAGGCCCAGAGGAAGGATACTTGTGGTCTTCAGGGAAGACTTCGTCAATTATTGTGGCAAATTAGAGTCAGCAGGCGAGAAGGAGGTAAAAGAGGACAGAGGACAGAGATATGGGTTCAAGTCCCTGGACAACCATTTACTGGTTTTGTAAGCACACGCGGCAGACTCGACCTGCAATTGTCTCAGTGTACCCAGTGCTCTCCATACGTCCTAGTTACTTAGCAAGATTTTTGGAAGCATAATGTAGGGAAGTGACATAGGCGATGTTGTTAACTGTTCTGTACATAAGGATAGATGGGAAGACAAAAAAATGATTGATTCATAGATACATAGAGAGATGAGAGATTATAGATAGATGATAGACACGATAGATAGATGATAGGAAGATAGATAGAGAGATACATAGACAGAAAGATTGAAGGATAGATAGATAGATTGATAGATAGACAGACAGTTACACAGATTCAGATACATATCGATTAACACAAAGCTATTGCTCATAACCAACAGATCAATGGTGAAAGCACATAGGGAAACTACAAACAAAAAGGAAGAATGAAGTCCAGTTTAAAAAGTGCAGTAAGCAGCCATAAGAAGAAAACAAATCCTACCATTTGCAAGGATGTGGATGTAGCTAGACGGTAGCATGCTCAGTGATATACACCAGGTGGAGAAAGACAAGTAGCAAATGATTTCACTCATGTGTGGAGTATAACAACAAAGAAAAACTGGAGGAAATAAACAGCAGCAGACTCACAGAACCCGAGAGTTCAATAACAGTTACCAAAGGGAAAGGGAATGGGCAGGGTGTGTGGGAAGGGAGGGATGAGGGCAGGGAGAAGAAAGGGGACATTAGGATTAACATGTATAATGCGTGGGCTCGGGGGGGCAAAGGGAGGGATGTACAACACAGAGAAGACAAGTAGAGATTCTACAGCATTTACTACACGCTGATGGACAGCGACTGTAATGGGGTGTTTGTGGGGGGACATGGTGAAGCAGTCTACAGCATACAACAATGCTTATGGACAACGACTGTAAGAGGTTTTGGTGGGGACTTGGTGAAGGTGGGAGCCTAGTAAATATGATGTTCTTCACGTGATTGCAGATTAATGATAAAAAAATGTTTTTAAGTGCAATATGGGCACAGCAATAAAACAGGCTTTGCGAGCTCCAAACAAAAGACACAGGGTTAAAAGAAGGGATGAAAACTCAAGATCACCTAAGTGCTCCCCTATAGGAGACTCACTTGAGATCCAAAGACACAGACAAACTACAATCTGAAGGGGTGGGGACAGCAACCCTACACAAGTGTAACTGAAAAGCAAACAAACAAACAAATGGATTTTGTTTGAGTCCCCAGAGACAGTCAGTAGAAAATAGCCCTATCTAGACACCGTGAATTCTTTTTGTTTGGTTTCAGCAGTTCCCAGCCATAGATTTAGTGGTACAGCAAAGTCCTTCTCATTTTTTCTCACCTCAACAACTGAATTGCTGTAATAATATGTGTCTGGGCTTTTGAAATCAGTGTATTTTATGTTGTTCTTGAAAGTAAGGTAGTAATAACCACCTAAAGAGGATAGTTTGGACACTCAAACAAACACGTAACTCCACAACACTCTCTTTGCTCCCAAATGCTGCTGCCTAGAAATAGGTGTTCTTTTTATTTGTCCCTCCTCCTATCAGCGCTGATCATGCCATTGTCCCTCAAACTTGGTGGTGAGCAAAGCACCAAGTATACTTTTCTGTCTAAACAGGCCCAGAGGAAGGATAGTTGTGGTCTTCTGGAAGCACTTAGTCAACCAATGTGGCTGAATACAGTCAGCAAGCGAGAAGGAGGTAAAAGAGGACAGAGGACAGAGAGATGGGTGCAAGTCCCTGCACCAACATAAATTACTGGATTTGTAAGCACAAGCGGCTGACTCGACCTGCAAGTGTCTCAGTGAACCCAGTGATCTCCCTAAGGACTAGTTACTTTGCAATATTTTTGGAAGCATAATGTAGGGAACTGACATAGGCGATGTTGTTAACTGTCCTGTACATAAGGATAGATGGCCAGACAAAAAGATGATTGATTCATAGATAGATAGATAGATGACAGATGATATATAGACAGACGATAGACATGATAGGTAGATAGGAAGATAGATTGATAGACTGATAGATGATAGATAGATAGATAGATAGAAAGATAGATAGATAGATAGAAAGATAGAAGGATAGACAGATAGATAGATAGAAAGATACATACAGATACATATTAATTAACACAAAGCTATTGCTCATAACCAGGAGATCAATGGTGAAAGCACATAGCGAAACTACAAACTAAAAGGAAGAATGAAGTCCAGTTTAAAAACTGCCGTTTGCAGCCATAAGAAGAAAACAAATGCTACCATTTGCAATGACGTGGATGGAGCGAGACGGTAGTATGCTCAGTAAAATATTCCAGCCGGAGAACAACAAGTACCAAATGATTTCACTCATGTGTGGAGTATAACAACAAAGAAACACTGAAAATAAAAAAACAGCAGCAGACTCACAGAACCCGAATGTGGAGTAACAGTTACCAAAGGGAAAAGGACTGAGAAGGGTGGTTGGGAAGGGAGGGATAAGGGTGGGGAGAAAGAAAAGGGAGATTAGGATAAGCATGTATAATGCGTGAGGGCGGGGTCGCATGGCGAGTGCTGTACAACACAGAGAAGACAAGTAGATATTCTACAGCATCTTACTACACGCTGAAGGACAGCGACTGTAATGGGGTGTGTGTGGGGGTACATCGTGAACGGGTCTACAGCATCCATCTCTGCTAACTGACAGCAACTGTAAGAGGTTTTTGGGAGGGACTTGGTGAAGGGGGGAGTCTAGGAAACATAATGTTCTTCACGGGATTGTAGATTAATGATAACAAAAACAATTTTATAAGTGCAATAAGGGCACAGCTCTGAATCATCAGAATAAAAGGACAGGCTTTGAGTGCTCCAAACAAATGACACAGGGTTAAAAGAAGGGATGAAAACTCAAGACCACCTTCGTGCTCCCTTACAGGAGACTCTCTTGAGATCCAAGGACACAGAAAATCTAAAAGCCGAAGGGGTGTGTACAGGTACCCAACGCAGTGAAACTGAAAAACAAACAATCCTAGAATGGATTCTGTTTGAGTCCACAGAGACAGTCAGTAGAAAATAGCCCTATCTGGCCAACGTGAATTCTTTTTGTTTGGTTTCAGCATTGCCCAGCCATAGATTTAGTGGTACAGCAACGTCTTTCTCATTTTCTCTCAACTCAACAATTGAATTGCTGTAAAAGTATACATCTGGACCTTTGAGATCAGTGGGTTTTATGAAGTTCATGAAAGTAAAGAAGTAATAACTATATAAACAGGGAAGTTTGGACACTGAAATAAACACGTCACTCCACAACACACTCTTTGCTCCCAACTGCTCCTGTCTAGCAACTGGTGTTCCTTTTCATTTGTCGTTCCATCCTATCAGCGGTGATCACGCCGATGTCCCTCAAACATGGTGGTGAGCAAAGCACCAAGTTTTCTTTCTGTGGACAACAGGCCCAGAGGAACAATGCCTGTGGTCTTCACGGAGCACTTAGTCAATGAATGTGGCTAAATAGAGTCAGCCAGTGTGAAGAAGATAATAGAAGATACAGACACAGGTTCAAGTCCCTGCACAACCATTTACTGGTTTTGTAGGTACACGTGGCTGACTCGACCTGCAAGTGTCTCAGTGAACCGAGTGCTCTTCCTACAGCCTAGTTACCTTGAAAGATTTTTGGAAGCATAATGTAGGGAAGTGACAAAGGCGATGTTGTTAACTGTTCTGTACATAAGGATAGATGGGCAGACAAAAAGATGATTGATTCATACATATATAGCTAGACAGACGACAGATGAAAGATAGATAGATAGGTACATAGATTGATGATAGACATCATAGATTGATGATAGGAAGATAGATAGATAGATAGATAGATAGATAGATAGATAGATAGACAGACAGACAGACAGATGGATAGATAGATATAGGTACATATTGATTAACGTAAAGTTATTGCTAATAACGAAGAGAGCAATGGTGAAAGCACATAGCGAAACTACAGACAAAAGAGAAGACAGAAATCTAGTTTAAAAAGTACAGTAAGCAGCCGTAAGAAGAAAAAAATCCTAATATTTGAACAACGTGGATGGAGCTAGAGGGTATTATGCTCAGTGAAAAAGGCCATGCGGAGAAAGACAAGTACCAAATGATTTCACTCATGTGTTGAGTATAACAACAAAGAAAAACTGAAGGAAAAAAACAGCAGCAGTCTCACAGAACCCAAGAGTGGACTAACAGTTACCAAAGGGAAAGGTACTAGGCAGGGTGGGTGCGAAGGGTTTGGTAAATGTGGGGTGAAAGAAAGGGGGCATTAGGATTAGCATGTATAATGTGTGGGTGGCGGGTGCATGGGGAGGGCTGTACAACACAGAGAAGACCAGTAGTGATTCTACAGCATCTTACTACACGCTGATGGAAAGCGACTGTAACGGGGTGTGGGGGGGACATGGTGAAGGGGTCTACAGCATCCAACTATGCTGATGGACAGCTACTGTAATGGGGTTTTTGGGGGGGGACGTGGTGTTCTTGGTGAACATAATGTTCTTTGCGTGATTGTGGATTAATGATAACAAAAAAAATTTTTAAAGTGCAATATGGACATAGCTCTCAATTCTCAGAATAAAAGGACAGGCTCTTCAGGACTCCAATGAAAAGACACAGGGTTAAAAGAAGGGATGAAAACTCAAGACCACCTACGTGCTCCCTTAAAGGAGACTAACTTGAGATCCAAGGACGAAGATGAACTACAAGTTGAGGGGGTGGAAACATAGCTCTCAACGCTACTATTCCATTTCAGATAGACCTCACTCACATCTAAATGCGTAAATGCACTGAAATTCCACCTCCACCTTGACAGCAGAGGGGAGCAGTTTCCCCACAAGCTAGCTGGGCTGCCACCTCAGCAAGTCCATGGGCCACTGGCCCAGAAGAACCCCGCGTGTCACCAAAAGGCAGTTCCCTTAACCAGTGACTACACACATACTCTCTGAACATGGGCCACCAAGCTGGGCCACCGAGGTAACATCGGTGCACAGGCAAAAAGACATACTACTGGGCATGTACCTACCACGGACCCCGCAGGCCCGCCAGGGTGCTCCCTGCATGGGGCCTCGGATATTCCCTGCAGCTCATGCAGCCGCCACAGCAGGAATGGCCCAGGGGCAGAGCAGCTGGAGGGCACTGGGCTGCACAGTTTCAAGAGCGCAGCCCACCAACCACACTATCCACACCCAGCAGACTCGTGCCACCTACGCAGGAGAAGTTCCCACCCAAGGCCACTCCTCTCAAGACCCAAACACACAGCTAACTCACAAAAACAAACACAAGGAATTGAGACTGAGAAGGACACAGAGGAATCAAAGTGCACCTAGGGACAGAACGTTGACAAAAGTGAGAAAACAGATATAGAGAGAGACAAATGATTGATACATAGATTCGACTGATATACATACAAATAGATGATAGATTAATTAGATAGATACACAGATGATAGTAGATAGATGACAGACCATACATAGATAGATGACAGATAGATAGATAGAAAGATTACATAGATTGGTAAAGAGATAGATAGGTAGGTAGATAGGAAAGCATCATACTAAACTAAGCTATCTTTCACTCAAGATCATGTATGTGCTCCCTTACAGGAGACTCACTTGAGATCACAGGACACGGACAAATTAAAAGCTGAAGGGGCGGTGACAGGTACCCAAAAAAAGTGAAACTGAGAAACAAACAAATAAACAAATGGATTCTGTTTGAGTCCCCAGAGACAGTCAGTAGAAAATAGCCCTAGCTGGCCACCATGAATTTTTTTTTGTTTGGTTTCAGCAGTGCCCAGAAACAGATTCCGTTGTACAGCAAAGTCCTTCTCAATTTTTCTCACCTCAATAACAGAATTGCTGTAATAATATGTGTCTGGGCTTTTGAAATCAGTGCGTTTTATGATGTTCATGAATGTAAAAATGTAATAACCACTTAAGAGTGAAGGTTGGACACTCAAATAAACACGTCACTCCACAACACACTCTTTGTTCAAAACTGCTCCTGTCTAGAAATAGGTGTTCATTTTTATTTGTCCCTCCTCCTATCCGAGGTGATCACGCCGATGTCCTTCATACTTGGTGATGAGCAAAGCACCAAGTATACTTTTCTGACTACAACAGGCCCAGAGGAAGGATACTTGTGGTCTTCAGGGAAGACTTCGTCAATTATTGTGGCAAATTAGAGTCAGCAGGCGAGAAGGAGGTAAAAGAGGACAGAGGACAGAGATATGGGTTCAAGTCCCTGGACAACCATTTACTGGTTTTGTAAGCACACGCGGCAGACTCGACCTGCAATTGTCTCAGTGTACCCAGTGCTCTCCATACGTCCTAGTTACTTAGCAAGATTTTTGGAAGCATAATGTAGGGAAGTGACATAGGCGATGTTGTTAACTGTTCTGTACATAAGGATAGATGGGAAGACAAAAAAATGATTGATTCATAGATACATAGAGAGATGAGAGATTATAGATAGATGATAGACACGATAGATAGATGATAGGAAGATAGATAGAGAGATACATAGACAGAAAGATTGAAGGATAGATAGATAGATTGATAGATAGACAGACAGTTACACAGATTCAGATACATATCGATTAACACAAAGCTATTGCTCATAACCAACAGATCAATGGTGAAAGCACATAGCGAAACTACAAACTAAACGGAAGAATGAAGTCCAGTTTAAAAACTGCCGTTTGCAGCCATAAGAAGAAAACAAATCCTACCATTTGCAAGGATGTGGATGTAGCTAGACGGTAGCATGCTCAGTGATATACACCAGGTGGAGAAAGACAAGTAGCAAATGATTTCACTCATGTGTGGAGTATAACAACAAAGAAAAACTGGAGGAAATAAACAGCAGCAGACTCACAGAACCCGAGAGTTCAATAACAGTTACCAAAGGGAAAGGGAATGGGCAGGGTGTGTGGGAAGGGAGGGATGAGGGCAGGGAGAAGAAAGGGGACATTAGGATTAACATGTATAATGCGTGGGCTCGGGGGGCAAAGGGAGGGATGTACAACACAGAGAAGACAAGTAGAGATTCTACAGCATTTACTACACGCTGATGGACAGCGACTGTAATGGGGTGTTTGTGGGGGGACATGGTGAAGCAGTCTACAGCATACAACAATGCTTATGGACAACGACTGTAAGAGGTTTTGGTGGGGACTTGGTGAAGGTGGGAGCCTAGTAAATGTGATGTTCTTCACGTGATTGCAGATTAATGATAAAAAAATGTTTTTAAGTGCAATATGGGCACAGCAATAAAACAGGCTTTGCGAGCTCCAAACAAAAGACACAGGGTTAAAAGAAGGGATGAAAACTCAAGATCACCTAAGTGCACCCCTATAGGAGACTCACTTGAGATCCAAAGACACAGACAAACTACAATCTGAAGGGGTGGGGACAGCAACCCTACACAAGTGTAACTGAAAAGCAAACAAACAAACAAATGGATTTTGTTTGAGTCCCCAGAGACAGTCAGTAGAAAATAGCCCTATCTAGACACCGTGAATTCTTTTTGTTTGGTTTCAGCAGTTCCCAGCCATAGATTTAGTGGTACAGCAAAGTCCTTCTCATTTTTTCTCACCTCAACAACTGAATTGCTGTAATAATATGTGTCTGGGCTTTTGAAATCAGTGTATTTTATGTTGTTCTTGAAAGTAAGGTAGTAATAACCACCTAAAGAGGATAGTTTGGACACTCAAACAAACACGTAACTCCACAACACTCTCTTTGCTCCCAAATGCTGCTGCCTAGAAATAGGTGTTCTTTTTATTTGTCCCTCCTCCTATCAGCGCTGATCATGCCATTGTCCCTCAAACTTGGTGGTGAGCAAAGCACCAAGTATACTTTTCTGTCTAAACAGTCCCAGAGGAAGGATAGTTGTGGTCTTCTGGAAGCACTTAGTCAACCAATGTGGCTGAATACAGTCAGCAAGCGAGAAGGAGGTAAAAGAGGACAGAGGACAGAGAGATGGGTGCAAGTCCCTGCACCAACATAAATTACTGGATTTGTAAGCACAAGCGGCTGACTCGACCTGCAAGTGTCTCAGTGAACCCAGTGATCTCCCTAAGGACTAGTTACTTTGCAATATTTTTGGAAGCATAATGTAGGGAACTGACATAGGCGATGTTGTTAACTGTCCTGTACATAAGGATAGATGGCCAGACAAAAAGATGATTGATTCATAGATAGATAGATAGATGACAGATGATATATAGACAGACGATAGACATGATAGGTAGATAGGAAGATAGATTGATAGACTGATAGATGATAGATAGATAGATAGATAGAAAGATAGATAGATAGATAGAAAGATAGAAGGATAGACAGATAGATAGATAGAAAGATACATACAGATACATATTAATTAACACAAAGCTATTGCTCATAACCAGGAGATCAATGGTGAAAGCACATAGCGAAACTACAAACTAAAAGGAAGAATGAAGTCCAGTTTAAAAACTGCCGTTTGCAGCCATAAGAAGAAAACAAATGCTACCATTTGCAATGACGTGGATGGAGCGAGACGGTAGTATGCTCAGTAAAATATTCCAGCCGGAGAACAACAAGTACCAAATGATTTCACTCATGTGTGGAGTATAACAACAAAGAAACACTGAAAATAAAAAAACAGCAGCAGACTCACAGAACCCGAATGTGGAGTAACAGTTACCAAAGGGAAAAGGACTGAGAAGGGTGGTTGGGAAGGAAGGGATAAGGGTGGGGAGAAAGAAAAGGGAGATTAGGATAAGCATGTATAATGCGTGAGGGCGGGGTCGCATGGCGAGTGCTGTACAACACAGAGAAGACAAGTAGATATTCTACAGCATCTTACTACACGCTGAAGGACAGCGACTGTAATGGGGTGTGTGTGGGGGTACATCGTGAACGGGTCTACAGCATCCATCTCTGCTAACTGACAGCAACTGTAAGAGGTTTTTGGGAGGGACTTGGTGAAGGGGGGAGTCTAGGAAACATAATGTTCTTCACGTGATTGTAGATTAATGATAACAAAAACAATTTTATAAGTGCAATAAGGGCACAGCTCTGAATCATCAGAATAAAAGGACAGGCTTTGAGTGCTCCAAACAAATGACACAGGGTTAAAAGAAGGGATGAAAACTCAAGACCACCTTCGTGCTCCCTTACAGGAGACTCTCTTGAGATCCAAGGACACAGACAATCTAAAAGCCGAAGGGGTGTGTACAGGTACCCAACGCAGTGAAACTGAAAAACAAACAATCCTAGAATGGATTCTGTTTGAGTCCACAGAGACAGTCAGTAGAAAATAGCCCTATCTGGCCAACGTGAATTCTTTTTGTTTGGTTTCAGCATTGCCCAGCCATAGATTTAGTGGTACAGCAACGTCTTTCTCATTTTCTCTCAACTCAACAATTGAATTGCTGTAAAAGTATACATCTGGACCTTTGAGATCAGTGGGTTTTATGAAGTTCATGAAAGTAAAGAAGTAATAACTATATAAACAGGGAAGTTTGGACACTGAAATAAACACGTCACTCCACAACACACTCTTTGCTCCCAACTGCTCCTGTCTAGCAACTGGTGTTCCTTTTCATTTGTCGTTCCATCCTATCAGCGGTGATCACGCCGATGTCCCTCAAACATGGTGGTGAGCAAAGCACCAAGTTTTCTTTCTGTGGACAACAGGCCCAGAGGAACAATGCCTGTGGTCTTCACGGAGCACTTAGTCAATGAATGTGGCTAAATAGAGTCAGCCAGTGTGAAGAAGATAATAGAAGATACAGACACAGGTTCAAGTCCCTGCACAACCATTTACTGGTTTTGTAGGTACACGTGGCTGACTCGACCTGCAAGTGTCTCAGTGAACCGAGTGCTCTTCCTACAGCCTAGTTACCTTGAAAGATTTTTGGAAGCATAATGTAGGGAAGTGACAAAGGCGATGTTGTTAACTGTTCTGTACATAAGGATAGATGGGCAGACAAAAAGATGATTGATTCATACATATATAGCTAGACAGACGACAGATGAAAGATAGATAGATAGGTACATAGATTGATGATAGACATCATAGATTGATGATAGGAAGATAGATAGATAGATAGATAGATAGATAGATAGATAGACAGACAGACAGATGGATAGATAGATATAGGTACATATTGATTAACGTAAAGTTATTGCTAATAACGAAGAGAGCAATGGTGAAAGCACATAGCGAAACTACAGACAAAAGAGAAGACAGAAATCTAGTTTAAAAAGTACAGTAAGCAGCCGTAAGAAGAAAAAAATCCTAATATTTGAACAACGTGGATGGAGCTAGAGGGTATTATGCTCAGTGAAAAAGGCCATGCGGAGAAAGACAAGTACCAAATGATTTCACTCATGTGTTGAGTATAACAACAAAGAAAAACTGAAGGAAAAAAACAGCAGCAGTCTCACAGAACCCAAGAGTGGACTAACAGTTACCAAAGGGAAAGGTACTAGGCAGGGTGGGTGCGAAGGGTTTGGTAAATGTGGGGTGAAAGAAAGGGGGCATTAGGATTAGCATGTATAATGTGTGGGTGGCGGGTGCATGGGGAGGGCTGTACAACACAGAGAAGACCAGTAGTGATTCTACAGCATCTTACTACACGCTGATGGAAAGCGACTGTAACGGGGTGTGGGGGGGACATGGTGAAGGGGTCTACAGCATCCAACTATGCTGATGGACAGCTACTGTAATGGGGTTTTTGGGGGGGGACGTGGTGTTCTTGGTGAACATAATGTTCTTTGCGTGATTGTGGATTAATGATAACAAAAAAAATTTTTAAAGTGCAATATGGACATAGCTCTCAATTCTCAGAATAAAAGGACAGGCTCTTCAGGACTCCAATGAAAAGACACAGGGTTAAAAGAAGGGATGAAAACTCAAGACCACCTACGTGCTCCCTTAAAGGAGACTAACTTGAGATCCAAGGACGAAGATGAACTACAAGTTGAGGGGGTGGAAACATAGCTCTCAACGCTACTATTCCATTTCAGATAGACCTCACTCACATCTAAATGCGTAAATGCACTGAAATTCCACCTCCACCTTGACAGCAGAGGGGAGCAGTTTCCCCACAAGCTAGCTGGGCTGCCACCTCAGCAAGTCCATGGGCCACTGGCCCAGAAGAACCCCGCGTGTCACCAAAAGGCAGTTCCCTTAACCAGTGACTACACACATACTCTCTGAACATGGGCCACCAAGCTGGGCCACCGAGGTAACATCGGTGCACAGGCAAAAAGACATACTACTGGGCATGTACCTACCACGGACCCCGCAGGCCCGCCAGGGTGCTCCCTGCATGGGGCCTCGGATATTCCCTGCAGCTCATGCAGCCGCCACAGCAGGAATGGCCCAGGGGCAGAGCAGCTGGAGGGCACTGGGCTGCACAGTTTCAAGAGCGCAGCCCACCAACCACACTATCCACACCCAGCAGACTCGTGCCACCTACGCAGGAGAAGTTCCCACCCAAGGCCACTCCTCTCAAGACCCAAACACACAGCTAACTCACAAAAACAAACACAAGGAATTGAGACTGAGAAGGACACAGAGGAATCAAAGTGCACCTAGGGACAGAACGTTGACAAAAGTGAGAAAACAGATATAGAGAGAGACAAATGATTGATACATAGATTCGACTGATATACATACAAATAGATGATAGATTAATTAGATAGATACACAGATGATAGTAGATAGATGACAGACCATACATAGATAGATGACAGATAGATAGATAGAAAGATTACATAGATTGGTAAAGAGATAGATAGGTAGGTAGATAGGAAAGCATCATACTAAACTAAGCTATCTTTCACTCAAGATCATGTATGTGCTCCCTTACAGGAGACTCACTTGAGATCACAGGACACGGACAAATTAAAAGCTGAAGGGGCGGTGACAGGTACCCAAAAAAAGTGAAACTGAGAAACAAACAAATAAACAAATGGATTCTGTTTGAGTCCCCAGAGACAGTCAGTAGAAAATAGCCCTAGCTGGCCACCATGAATTTTTTTTTGTTTGGTTTCAGCAGTGCCCAGAAATAGATTCCGTTGTACAGCAAAGTCCTTCTCAATTTTTCTCACCTCAATAACAGAATTGCTGTAATAATATGTGTCTGGGCTTTTGAAATCAGTGCGTTTTATGATGTTCATGAATGTAAAAATGTAATAACCACTTAAGAGTGAAGGTTGGACACTCAAATAAACACGTCACTCCACAACACACTCTTTGTTCAAAACTGCTCCTGTCTAGAAATAGGTGTTCATTTTTATTTGTCCCTCCTCCTATCCGAGGTGATCACGCCGATGTCCTTCATACTTGGTGATGAGCAAAGCACCAAGTATACTTTTCTGACTACAACAGGCCCAGAGGAAGGATACTTGTGGTCTTCAGGGAAGACTTCGTCAATTATTGTGGCAAATTAGAGTCAGCAGGCGAGAAGGAGGTAAAAGAGGACAGAGGACAGAGATATGGGTTCAAGTCCCTGGACAACCATTTACTGGTTTTGTAAGCACACGCGGCAGACTCGACCTGCAATTGTCTCAGTGTACCCAGTGCTCTCCATACGTCCTAGTTACTTAGCAAGATTTTTGGAAGCATAATGTAGGGAAGTGACATAGGCGATGTTGTTAACTGTTCTGTACATAAGGATAGATGGGAAGACAAAAAAATGATTGATTCATAGATACATAGATAGATGAGAGATTATAGATAGATGATAGACACGATAGATAGATGATAGGAAGATAGATAGAGAGATACATAGACAGAAAGATTGAAGGATAGATAGATAGATTGATAGATAGACAGACAGTTACACAGATTCAGATACATATCGATTAACACAAAGCTATTGCTCATAACCAACAGATCAATGGTGAAAGCACATAGCGAAACTACAAACTAAACGGAAGAATGAAGTCCAGTTTAAAAACTGCCGTTTGCAGCCATAAGAAGAAAACAAATCCTACCATTTGCAAGGATGTGGATGTAGCTAGACGGTAGCATGCTCAGTGATATACACCAGGTGGAGAAAGACAAGTAGCAAATGATTTCACTCATGTGTGGAGTATAACAACAAAGAAAAACTGGAGGAAATAAACAGCAGCAGACTCACAGAACCCGAGAGTTCAATAACAGTTACCAAAGGGAAAGGGAATGGGCAGGGTGTGTGGGAAGGGAGGGATGAGGGCAGGGAGAAGAAAGGGGACATTAGGATTAACATGTATAATGCGTGGGCTCGGGGGGCAAAGGGAGGGATGTACAACACAGAGAAGACAAGTAGAGATTCTACAGCATTTACTACACGCTGATGGACAGCGACTGTAATGGGGTGTTTGTGGGGGGACATGGTGAAGCAGTCTACAGCATACAACAATGCTTATGGACAACGACTGTAAGAGGTTTTGGTGGGGACTTGGTGAAGGTGGGAGCCTAGTAAATGTGATGTTCTTCACGTGATTGCAGATTAATGATAAAAAAATGTTTTTAAGTGCAATATGGGCACAGCAATAAAACAGGCTTTGCGAGCTCCAAACAAAAGACACAGGGTTAAAAGAAGGGATGAAAACTCAAGATCACCTAAGTGCTCCCCTATAGGAGACTCACTTGAGATCCAAAGACACAGACAAACTACAATCTGAAGGGGTGGGGACAGCAACCCTACACAAGTGTAACTGAAAAGCAAACAAACAAACAAATGGATTTTGTTTGAGTCCCCAGAGACAGTCAGTAGAAAATAGCCCTATCTAGACACCGTGAATTCTTTTTGTTTGGTTTCAGCAGTTCCCAGCCATAGATTTAGTGGTACAGCAAAGTCCTTCTCATTTTTTCTCACCTCAACAACTGAATTGCTGTAATAATATGTGTCTGGGCTTTTGAAATCAGTGTATTTTATGTTGTTCTTGAAAGTAAGGTAGTAATAACCACCTAAAGAGGATAGTTTGGACACTCAAACAAACACGTAACTCCACAACACTCTCTTTGCTCCCAAATGCTGCTGCCTAGAAATAGGTGTTCTTTTTATTTGTCCCTCCTCCTATCAGCGCTGATCATGCCATTGTCCCTCAAACTTGGTGGTGAGCAAAGCACCAAGTATACTTTTCTGTCTAAACAGGCCCAGAGGAAGGATAGTTGTGGTCTTCTGGAAGCACTTAGTCAACCAATGTGGCTGAATACAGTCAGCAAGCGAGAAGGAGGTAAAAGAGGACAGAGGACAGAGAGATGGGTGCAAGTCCCTGCACCAACATAAATTACTGGATTTGTAAGCACAAGCGGCTGACTCGACCTGCAAGTGTCTCAGTGAACCCAGTGATCTCCCTAAGGACTAGTTACTTTGCAATATTTTTGGAAGCATAATGTAGGGAACTGACATAGGCGATGTTGTTAACTGTCCTGTACATAAGGATAGATGGCCAGACAAAAAGATGATTGATTCATAGATAGATAGATAGATGACAGATGATATATAGACAGACGATAGACATGATAGGTAGATAGGAAGATAGATTGATAGACTGATAGATGATAGATAGATAGATAGATAGAAAGATAGATAGATAGATAGAAAGATAGAAGGATAGACAGATAGATAGATAGAAAGATACATACAGATACATATTAATTAACACAAAGCTATTGCTCATAACCAGGAGATCAATGGTGAAAGCACATAGCGAAACTACAAACTAAAAGGAAGAATGAAGTCCAGTTTAAAAACTGCCGTTTGCAGCCATAAGAAGAAAACAAATGCTACCATTTGCAATGACGTGGATGGAGCGAGACGGTAGTATGCTCAGTAAAATATTCCAGCCGGAGAACAACAAGTACCAAATGATTTCACTCATGTGTGGAGTATAACAACAAAGAAACACTGAAAATAAAAAAACAGCAGCAGACTCACAGAACCCGAATGTGGAGTAACAGTTACCAAAGGGAAAAGGACTGAGAAGGGTGGTTGGGAAGGAAGGGATAAGGGTGGGGAGAAAGAAAAGGGAGATTAGGATAAGCATGTATAATGCGTGAGGGCGGGGTCGCATGGCGAGTGCTGTACAACACAGAGAAGACAAGTAGATATTCTACAGCATCTTACTACACGCTGAAGGACAGCGACTGTAATGGGGTGTGTGTGGGGGTACATCGTGAACGGGTCTACAGCATCCATCTCTGCTAACTGACAGCAACTGTAAGAGGTTTTTGGGAGGGACTTGGTGAAGGGGGGAGTCTAGGAAACATAATGTTCTTCACGTGATTGTAGATTAATGATAACAAAAACAATTTTATAAGTGCAATAAGGGCACAGCTCTGAATCATCAGAATAAAAGGACAGGCTTTGAGTGCTCCAAACAAATGACACAGGGTTAAAAGAAGGGATGAAAACTCAAGACCACCTTCGTGCTCCCTTACAGGAGACTCTCTTGAGATCCAAGGACACAGACAATCTAAAAGCCGAAGGGGTGTGTACAGGTACCCAACACAGTGAAACTGAAAAACAAACAATCCTAGAATGGATTCTGTTTGAGTCCACAGAGACAGTCAGTAGAAAATAGCCCTATCTGGCCAACGTGAATTCTTTTTGTTTGGTTTCAGCATTGCCCAGCCATAGATTTAGTGGTACAGCAACGTCTTTCTCATTTTCTCTCAACTCAACAATTGAATTGCTGTAAAAGTATACGTCTGGACCTTTGAGATCAGTGCGTTTTATGAAGTTCATGAATGTAAAGAAGTAATAACTATATAAAGAGGGAAGTTTGGACACTGAAATAAACACGTCACTCCACAACACACTCTTTGCTCCCAACTGCTCCTGTCTAGCAACTGGTGTTCCTTTTCATTTGTCGTTCCATCCTATCAGCGGTGATCACGCCGATGTCCCTCAAACATGGTGGTGAGCAAAGCACCAAGTTTTCTTTCTGTGGACAACAGGCCCAGAGGAACAATGCCTGTGGTCTTCACGGAGCACTTAGTCAATGAATGTGGCTAAATAGAGTCAGCCAGTGTGAAGAAGATAATAGAAGATACAGACACAGGTTCAAGTCCCTGCACAACCATTTACTGGTTTTGTAGGTACACGTGGCTGACTCGACCTGCAAGTGTCTCGGTGAACCGAGTGCTCTTCCTACAGCCTAGTTACCATGAAAGATTTTTGGAAGCATAATGTAGGGAAGTGACAAAGGCGATGTTGTTAACTGTTCTGTACATAAGGATAGATGGGCAGACAAAAAGATGATTGATTCATACATAGATAGCTAGACAGACGACAGATGAAAGATAGATAGATAGGTACATAGATTGATGATAGACATCATAGATAGATGATAGATAGATAGATAGATAGATAGATAGACAGACAGACAGACAGATGGATAGATAGATATAGGTACATATTGATTAACGTAAAGTTATTGCTAATAACGCAGAGAGCAATGGTGAAAGCACATAGCGAAACTACAGACAAAAGAGAAGACAGAAATCTAGTTTAAAAAGTACAGTAAGCAGCCGTAAGAAGAAAAAAATCCTAATATTTGAACAACGTGGATGGAGCTAGAGGGTATTATGCTCAGTGAAAAAGGCCATGCGGAGAAAGACAAGTACCAAATGATTTCACTCATGTGTTGAGTATAACAACAAAGAAAAACTGAAGGAAAAAAACAGCAGCAGACTCACAGAACCCAAGAGTGGACTAACAGTTACCAAAGGGAAAGGTACTAGGCAGGGTGGGTGCGAAGGGTTTGGTAAATGTGGGGTGAAAGAAAGGGGGCATTAGGATTAGCATGTATAATGTGTAGGTGGCGGGTGCATGGGGAGGGCTGTACAACACAGAGAAGACCAGTAGTGATTCTACAGCATCTTACTACACGCTGATGGAAAGCGACTGTAACGGGGTGTTGGGGGGACATGGTGAAGGGGTCTACAGCATCCAACTATGCTGATGGACAGCTACTGTAATGGGGTTTTTGGGGGGGACGTGGTGTTCTTGGTGAACATAATGTTCTTTGCGTGATTGTGGATTAATGATAACAAAAAAAATTTTTAAAGTGCAATAAGGACATAGCTCTCAATTCTCAGAATAAAAGGACAGGCTCTTCAGGACTCCAATGAAAAGACACAGGGTTAAAAGAAGGGATGAAAACTCAAGACCACCTACGTGCTCCCTTAAAGGAGACTAACTTGAGTTCCAAGGACGAAGATGAACTACAAGTTGAGGGTGTGGAAACATAGCTCTGAACGCTACTATTCCATTTCAGATAGACCTCACTCACATCTAAATGCGTAAATGCACTGAAATTCCACCTCCACCTTGACAGCAGAGGGGAGCAGTTTCCCCACAAGCTAGCTGGGCTGCCACCTCAGCAAGTCCATGGGCCACTGGCCCAGAAGAACCCCGCGTGTCACCAAAAGGCAGTTCCCTTAACCAGTGACTACACACATACTCTCTGAACATGGGCCACCAAGCTGGGCCACCGAGGTAACATCGGTGCACAGGCAAAAAGACATACTACTGGGCATGTACCTACCACGGACCCCGCAGGCCCGCCAGGGTGCTCCCTGCATGGGGCCTCGGATATTCCCTGCAGCTCATGCAGCCGCCACAGCAGGAATGGCCCAGGGGCAGAGCAGCTGGAGGGCACTGGGCAGCACAGTTTCAAGAGCGCAGCCCACCAACCACACTATCCACACCCAGCAGACTCGTGCCACCTACGCAGGAGAAGTTCCCACCCAAGGCCACTCCTCTCAAGACCCAAACACACAGCTAACTCACAAAAACAAACACAAGGAATTGAGACTGAGAAGGACACAGAGGAATCAAAGTGCACCTAGGGACAGAACGTTGACAAAAGTGAGAAAACAGATATAGAGAGAGACAAATGATTGATACATAGATTCGACTGATATACATACAAATAGATGATAGATTAATTAGATAGATACACAGATGATAGTAGATAGATGACAGACCATACATAGATAGATGACAGATAGATAGATAGAAAGATTACATAGATTGGTAAAGAGATAGATAGGTAGGTAGATAGGAAAGCATCATACTAAACTAAGCTATCTTTCACTCAAGATCATGTATGTGCTCCCTTACAGGAGACTCACTTGAGATCACAGGACACGGACAAATTAAAAGCTGAAGGGGCGGTGACAGGTACCCAAAAAAAGTGAAACTGAGAAACAAACAAATAAACAAATGGATTCTGTTTGAGTCCCCAGAGACAGTCAGTAGAAAATAGCCCTAGCTGGCCACCATGAATTTTTTTTTGTTTGGTTTCAGCAGTGCCCAGAAATAGATTCCGTTGTACAGCAAAGTCCTTCTCAATTTTTCTCACCTCAATAACAGAATTGCTGTAATAATATGTGTCTGGGCTTTTGAAATCAGTGCGTTTTATGATGTTCATGAATGTAAAAATGTAATAACCACTTAAGAGTGAAGGTTGGACACTCAAATAAACACGTCACTCCACAACACACTCTTTGTTCAAAACTGCTCCTGTCTAGAAATAGGTGTTCATTTTTATTTGTCCCTCCTCCTATCCGAGGTGATCACGCCGATGTCCTTCATACTTGGTGATGAGCAAAGCACCAAGTATACTTTTCTGACTACAACAGGCCCAGAGGAAGGATACTTGTGGTCTTCAGGGAAGACTTCGTCAATTATTGTGGCAAATTAGAGTCAGCAGGCGAGAAGGAGGTAAAAGAGGACAGAGGACAGAGATATGGGTTCAAGTCCCTGGACAACCATTTACTGGTTTTGTAAGCACACGCGGCAGACTCGACCTGCAATTGTCTCAGTGTACCCAGTGCTCTCCATACGTCCTAGTTACTTAGCAAGATTTTTGGAAGCATAATGTAGGGAAGTGACATAGGCGATGTTGTTAACTGTTCTGTACATAAGGATAGATGGGAAGACAAAAAAATGATTGATTCATAGATACATAGATAGATGAGAGATTATAGATAGATGATAGACACGATAGATAGATGATAGGAAGATAGATAGAGAGATACATAGACAGAAAGATTGAAGGATAGATAGATAGATTGATAGATAGACAGACAGTTACACAGATTCAGATACATATCGATTAACACAAAGCTATTGCTCATAACCAACAGATCAATGGTGAAAGCACATAGCGAAACTACAAACTAAACGGAAGAATGAAGTCCAGTTTAAAAACTGCCGTTTGCAGCCATAAGAAGAAAACAAATCCTACCATTTGCAAGGATGTGGATGTAGCTAGACGGTAGCATGCTCAGTGATATACACCAGGTGGAGAAAGACAAGTAGCAAATGATTTCACTCATGTGTGGAGTATAACAACAAAGAAAAACTGGAGGAAATAAACAGCAGCAGACTCACAGAACCCGAGAGTTCAATAACAGTTACCAAAGGGAAAGGGAATGGGCAGGGTGTGTGGGAAGGGAGGGATGAGGGCAGGGAGAAGAAAGGGGACATTAGGATTAACATGTATAATGCGTGGGCTCGGGGGGCAAAGGGAGGGATGTACAACACAGAGAAGACAAGTAGAGATTCTACAGCATTTACTACACGCTGATGGACAGCGACTGTAATGGGGTGTTTGTGGGGGGACATGGTGAAGCAGTCTACAGCATACAACAATGCTTATGGACAACGACTGTAAGAGGTTTTGGTGGGGACTTGGTGAAGGTGGGAGCCTAGTAAATGTGATGTTCTTCACGTGATTGCAGATTAATGATAAAAAAATGTTTTTAAGTGCAATATGGGCACAGCAATAAAACAGGCTTTGCGAGCTCCAAACAAAAGACACAGGGTTAAAAGAAGGGATGAAAACTCAAGATCACCTAAGTGCTCCCCTATAGGAGACTCACTTGAGATCCAAAGACACAGACAAACTACAATCTGAAGGGGTGGGGACAGCAACCCTACACAAGTGTAACTGAAAAGCAAACAAACAAACAAATGGATTTTGTTTGAGTCCCCAGAGACAGTCAGTAGAAAATAGCCCTATCTAGACACCGTGAATTCTTTTTGTTTGGTTTCAGCAGTTCCCAGCCATAGATTTAGTGGTACAGCAAAGTCCTTCTCATTTTTTCTCACCTCAACAACTGAATTGCTGTAATAATATGTGTCTGGGCTTTTGAAATCAGTGTATTTTATGTTGTTCTTGAAAGTAAGGTAGTAATAACCACCTAAAGAGGATAGTTTGGACACTCAAACAAACACGTAACTCCACAACACTCTCTTTGCTCCCAAATGCTGCTGCCTAGAAATAGGTGTTCTTTTTATTTGTCCCTCCTCCTATCAGCGCTGATCATGCCATTGTCCCTCAAACTTGGTGGTGAGCAAAGCACCAAGTATACTTTTCTGTCTAAACAGGCCCAGAGGAAGGATAGTTGTGGTCTTCTGGAAGCACTTAGTCAACCAATGTGGCTGAATACAGTCAGCAAGCGAGAAGGAGGTAAAAGAGGACAGAGGACAGAGAGATGGGTGCAAGTCCCTGCACCAACATAAATTACTGGATTTGTAAGCACAAGCGGCTGACTCGACCTGCAAGTGTCTCAGTGAACCCAGTGATCTCCCTAAGGACTAGTTACTTTGCAATATTTTTGGAAGCATAATGTAGGGAACTGACATAGGCGATGTTGTTAACTGTCCTGTACATAAGGATAGATGGCCAGACAAAAAGATGATTGATTCATAGATAGATAGATAGATGACAGATGATATATAGACAGACGATAGACATGATAGGTAGATAGGAAGATAGATTGATAGACTGATAGATGATAGATAGATAGATAGATAGAAAGATAGATAGATAGATAGAAAGATAGAAGGATAGACAGATAGATAGATAGAAAGATACATACAGATACATATTAATTAACACAAAGCTATTGCTCATAACCAGGAGATCAATGGTGAAAGCACATAGCGAAACTACAAACTAAAAGGAAGAATGAAGTCCAGTTTAAAAACTGCCGTTTGCAGCCATAAGAAGAAAACAAATGCTACCATTTGCAATGACGTGGATGGAGCGAGACGGTAGTATGCTCAGTAAAATATTCCAGCCGGAGAACAACAAGTACCAAATGATTTCACTCATGTGTGGAGTATAACAACAAAGAAACACTGAAAATAAAAAAACAGCAGCAGACTCACAGAACCCGAATGTGGAGTAACAGTTACCAAAGGGAAAAGGACTGAGAAGGGTGGTTGGGAAGGAAGGGATAAGGGTGGGGAGAAAGAAAAGGGAGATTAGGATAAGCATGTATAATGCGTGAGGGCGGGGTCGCATGGCGAGTGCTGTACAACACAGAGAAGACAAGTAGATATTCTACAGCATCTTACTACACGCTGAAGGACAGCGACTGTAATGGGGTGTGTGTGGGGGTACATCGTGAACGGGTCTACAGCATCCATCTCTGCTAACTGACAGCAACTGTAAGAGGTTTTTGGGAGGGACTTGGTGAAGGGGGGAGTCTAGGAAACATAATGTTCTTCACGTGATTGTAGATTAATGATAACAAAAACAATTTTATAAGTGCAATAAGGGCACAGCTCTGAATCATCAGAATAAAAGGACAGGCTTTGAGTGCTCCAAACAAATGACACAGGGTTAAAAGAAGGGATGAAAACTCAAGACCACCTTCGTGCTCCCTTACAGGAGACTCTCTTGAGATACAAGGACACAGACAATCTAAAAGCCGAAGGGGTGTGTACAGGTACCCAACACAGTGAAACTGAAAAACAAACAATCCTAGAATGGATTCTGTTTGAGTCCACAGAGACAGTCAGTAGAAAATAGCCCTATCTGGCCAACGTGAATTCTTTTTGTTTGGTTTCAGCATTGCCCAGCCATAGATTTAGTGGTACAGCAACGTCTTTCTCATTTTCTCTCAACTCAACAATTGAATTGCTGTAAAAGTATACGTCTGGACCTTTGAGATCAGTGCGTTTTATGAAGTTCATGAATGTAAAGAAGTAATAACTATATAAAGAGGGAAGTTTGGACACTGAAATAAACACGTCACTCCACAACACACTCTTTGCTCCCAACTGCTCCTGTCTAGCAACTGGTGTTCCTTTTCATTTGTCGTTCCATCCTATCAGCGGTGATCACGCCGATGTCCCTCAAACATGGTGGTGAACAAAGCACCAAGTTTTCTTTCTGTGGACAACAGGCCCAGAGGAACAATACCTGTGGTCTTCACGGAGCACTTAGTCAATGAATGTGGCTAAATAGAGTCAGCCAGTGAGAAGAAGATAATAGAGGATACAGACACAGGTTCAAGTCCCTGCACAACCATTTACTGGTTTTGTAGGTACACGTGGCTGACTCGACCTGCAAGTGTCTCGGTGAACCGAGTGCTCTTCCTACAGCCTAGTTACCATGAAAGATTTTTGGAAGCATAATGTAGGGAAGTGACAAAGGCGATGTTGTTAACTGTTCTGTACATAAGGATAGATGGGCAGACAAAAAGATGATTGATTCATACATAGATAGCTAGACAGACGACAGATGAAAGATAGATAGATAGGTACATAGATTGATGATAGACATCATAGATAGATGATAGATAGATAGATAGATAGATAGATAGATAGACAGACAGACAGACAGATGGATAGATAGTTATAGGTACATATTGATTAACGTAAAGTTATTGCTAATAACGCAGAGAGCAATGGTGAAAGCACATAGCGAAACTACAGACAAAAGAGAAGACAGAAATCTAGTTTAAAAAGTACAGTAAGCAGCCGTAAGAAGAAAAAAATCCTAATATTTGAACAACGTGGATGGAGCTAGAGGGTATTATGCTCAGTGAAAAAGGCCATGCGGAGAAAGACAAGTACCAAATGATTTCACTCATGTGTTGAGTATAACAACAAAGAAAAACTGAAGGAAAAAAACAGCAGCAGACTCACAGAACCCAAGAGTGGACTAACAGTTACCAAAGGGAAAGGTACTAGGCAGGGTGGGTGCGAAGGGTTTGGTAAATGTGGGGTGAAAGAAAGGGGGCATTAGGATTAGCATGTATAATGTGTAGGTGGCGGGTGCATGGGGAGGGCTGTACAACACAGAGAAGACCAGTAGTGATTCTACAGCATCTTACTACACGCTGATGGAAAGCGACTGTAACGGGGTGTTGGGGGGACATGGTGAAGGGGTCTACAGCATCCAACTATGCTGATGGACAGCTACTGTAATGGGGTTTTTGGGGGGGACGTGGTGTTCTTGGTGAACATAATGTTCTTTGCGTGATTGTGGATTAATGATAACAAAAAAAATTTTTAAAGTGCAATAAGGACATAGCTCTCAATTCTCAGAATAAAAGGACAGGCTCTTCAGGACTCCAATGAAAAGACACAGGGTTAAAAGAAGGGATGAAAACTCAAGACCACCTACGTGCTCCCTTAAAGGAGACTAACTTGAGATCCAAGGACGAAGATGAACTACAAGTTGAGGGTGTGGAAACATAGCTCTGAACGCTACTATTCCATTTCAGATAGACCTCACTCACATCTAAATGCGTAAATGCACTGAAATTCCACCTCCACCTTGACAGCAGAGGGGAGCAGTTTCCCCACAAGCTAGCTGGGCTGCCACCTCAGCAAGTCCATGGGCCACTGGCCCAGAAGAACCCCGCGTGTCACCAAAAGGCAGTTCCCTTAACCAGTGACTACACACATACTCTCTGAACATGGGCCACCAAGCTGGGCCACCGAGGTAACATCGGTGCACAGGCAAAAAGACATACTACTGGGCATGTACCTACCACGGACCCCGCAGGCCCGCCAGGGTGCTCCCTGCATGGGGCCTCGGATATTCCCTGCAGCTCATGCAGCCGCCACAGCAGGAATGGCCCAGGGGCAGAGCAGCTGGAGGGCACTGGGCAGCACAGTTTCAAGAGCGCAGCCCACCAACCACACTATCCACACCCAGCAGACTCGTGCCACCTACGCAGGAGAAGTTCCCACCCAAGGCCACTCCTCTCAAGACCCAAACACACAGCTAACTCACAAAAACAAACACAAGGAATTGAGACTGAGAAGGACACAGAGGAATCAAAGTGCACCTAGGGACAGAACGTTGACAAAAGTGAGAAAACAGATATAGAGAGAGACAAATGATTGATACATAGATTCGACTGATATACATACAAATAGATGATAGATTAATTAGATAGATACACAGATGATAGTAGATAGATGACAGACCATACATAGATAGATGACAGATAGATAGATAGAAAGATTACATAGATTGGTAAAGAGATAGATAGGTACGTAGATAGGAAAGCATCATACTAAACTAAGCTATCTTTCACTCAAGATCATGTATGTGCTCCCTTACAGGAGACTCACTTGAGATCCCAGGACACGGACAAATTAAAAGCTGAAGGGGCGGTGACAGGTACCCAAAAAAAGTGAAACTGAGAAACAAACAAATAAACAAATGGATTCTGTTTGAGTCCCCAGAGACAGTCAGTAGAAAATAGCCCTAGCTGGCCACCATGAATTTTTTTTTGTTTGGTTTCAGCAGTGCCCAGAAATAGATTCCGTTGTACAGCAAAGTCCTTCTCAATTTTTCTCACCTCAATAACAGAATTGCTGTAATAATATGTGTCTGGGCTTTTGAAATCAGTGCGTTTTATGATGTTCATGAATGTAAAAATGTAATAACCACTTAAGAGTGAAGGTTGGACACTCAAATAAACACGTCACTCCACAACACACTCTTTGTTCAAAACTGCTCCTGTCTAGAAATAGGTGTTCATTTTTATTTGTCCCTCCTCCTATCCGAGGTGATCACGCCGATGTCCTTCATACTTGGTGATGAGCAAAGCACCAAGTATACTTTTCTGACTACAACAGGCCCAGAGGAAGGATACTTGTGGTCTTCAGGGAAGACTTCGTCAATTATTGTGGCAAATTAGAGTCAGCAGGCGAGAAGGAGGTAAAAGAGGACAGAGGACAGAGATATGGGTTCAAGTCCCTGGACAACCATTTACTGGTTTTGTAAGCACACGCGGCAGACTCGACCTGCAATTGTCTCAGTGTACCCAGTGCTCTCCATACGTCCTAGTTACTTAGCAAGATTTTTGGAAGCATAATGTAGGGAAGTGACATAGGCGATGTTGTTAACTGTTCTGTACATAAGGATAGATGGGAAGACAAAAAAATGATTGATTCATAGATACATAGATAGATGAGAGATTATAGATAGATGATAGACACGATAGATAGATGATAGGAAGATAGATAGAGAGATACATAGACAGAAAGATTGAAGGATAGATAGATAGATTGATAGATAGACAGACAGTTACACAGATTCAGATACATATCGATTAACACAAAGCTATTGCTCATAACCAACAGATCAATGGTGAAAGCACATAGGGAAACTACAAACAAAAAGGAAGAATGAAGTCCAGTTTAAAAAGTGCAGTAAGCAGCCATAAGTAGAAAACAAATCCTACCATTTGCAAGGATGTGGATGTAGCTAGACGGTAGCATGCTCAGTGATATACACCAGGTGGAGAAAGACAAGTAGCAAATGATTTCACTCATGTGTGGAGTATAACAACAAAGAAAAACTGGAGGAAATAAACAGCAGCAGACTCACAGAACCCGAGAGTTCAATAACAGTTACCAAAGGGAAAGGGAATGGGCAGGGTGTGTGGGAAGGGAGGGATGAGGGCAGGGAGAAGAAAGGGGACATTAGGATTAACATGTATAATGCGTGGGCTCGGGGGGGCAAAGGGAGGGATGTACAACACAGAGAAGACAAGTAGAGATTCTACAGCATTTACTACACGCTGATGGACAGCGACTGTAATGGGGTGTTTGTGGGGGGACATGGTGAAGCAGTCTACAGCATACAACAATGCTTATGGACAACGACTGTAAGAGGTTTTGGTGGGGACTTGGTGAAGGTGGGAGCCTAGTAAATATGATGTTCTTCACGTGATTGCAGATTAATGATAAAAAAAATGTTTTTAAGTGCAATATGGGCACAGCAATAAAACAGGCTTTGCGAGCTCCAAACAAAAGACACAGGGTTAAAAGAAGGGATGAAAACTCAAGATCACCTAAGTGCTCCCCTATAGGAGACTCACTTGAGATCCAAAGACACAGACAAACTACAATCTGAAGGGGTGGGGACAGCAACCCTACACAAGTGTAACTGAAAAGCAAACAAACAAACAAATGGATTTTGTTTGAGTCCCCAGAGACAGTCAGTAGAAAATAGCCCTATCTAGACACCGTGAATTCTTTTTGTTTGGTTTCAGCAGTTCCCAGCCATAGATTTAGTGGTACAGCAAAGTCCTTCTCATTTTTTCTCACCTCAACAACTGAATTGCTGTAATAATATGTGTCCGGGCTTTGGAAATCAGTGTATTTTATGTTGTTATTGAAAGTAAGGTAGTAATAAACACCTAAAGAGGATAGTTTGGACACTCAAACAAACACGTAACTCCACAACACTCTCTTTGCTCCCAAATGCTGCTGCCTAGAAATAGGTGTTCTTTTTATTTGTCCCTCCTCCTATCAGCGCTGATCATGCCATTGTCCCTCAAACTTGGTGGTGAGCAAAGCACCAAGTATACTTTTCTGTCTAAACAGGCCCAGAGGAAGGATAGTTGTGGTCTTCTGGAAGCACTTAGTCAACCAATGTGGCTGAATACAGTCAGCAAGCGAGAAGGAGGTAAAAGAGGACAGAGGACAGAGAGATGGGTGCAAGTCCCTGCACCAACATAAATTACTGGATTTGTAAGCACAAGCGGCTGACTCGACCTGCAAGTGTCTCAGTGAACCCATTGATCTCCCTAAGGACTAGTTACTTTGCAATATTTTTGGAAGCATAATGTAGGGAACTGACATAGGCGATGTTGTTAACTGTCCTGTACATAAGGATAGATGGCCAGACAAAAAGATGATTGATTCATAGATAGATAGATAGATGACAGATGATATATAGACAGACGATAGACATGATAGGTAGATAGGAAGATAGATTGATAGACTGATAGATGATAGATAGATAGATAGATAGAAAGATAGATAGATAGATAGAAAGATAGAAGGATAGACAGATAGATAGATAGAAAGATACATACAGATACATATTAATTAACACAAAGCTATTGCTCATAACCAGGAGATCAATGGTGAAAGCACATAGCGAAACTACAAACTAAAAGGAAGAATGAAGTCCAGTTTAAAAACTGCCGTTTGCAGCCATAAGAAGAAAACAAATGCTACCATTTGCAATGACGTGGATGGAGCGAGACGGTAGTATGCTCAGTGTAATATTCCAGCCGGAGAAAAACAAGTACCAAATGATTTCACTCATGTGTGGAGTATAACAACAAAGAAACACTGAAAATAAAAAAACAGCAGCAGACTCACAGAACCCGAATGTGGAGTAACAGTTACCAAAGGGAAAAGGACTGAGAAGGGTGGTTGGGAAGGGAGGGATAAGGGTGGGGAGAAAGAAAAGGGAGATTAGGATAAGCATGTATAATGCGTGAGGGCGGGGTCGCATGGCGAGTGCTGTACAACACAGAGAAGACAAGTAGATATTCTACAGCATCTTACTACACGCTGAAGGACAGCGACTGTAATGGGGTGTGTGTGGGGGTACATCGTGAACGGGTCTACAGCATCCATCTCTGCTAACTGACAGCAACTGTAAGAGGTTTTTGGGAGGGACTTGGTGAAGGGGGGAGTCTAGGAAACATAATGTTCTTCACGTGATTGTAGATTAATGATAACAAAAACAATTTTATAAGTGCAATAAGGGCACAGCTCTGAATCATCAGAATAAAAGGACAGGCTTTGAGTGCTCCAAACAAATGACACAGGGTGAAAAGAAGGGATGAAAACTCAAGACCACCTTCGTGCTCCCTTACAGGAGACTCTCTTGAGATACAAGGACACAGACAATCTAAAAGCCGAAGGGGTGTGTACAGGTACCCAACACAGTGAAACTGAAAAACAAACAATCCTAGAATGGATTCTGTTTGAGTCCACAGAGACAGTCAGTAGAAAATAGCCCTATCTGGCCAACGTGAATTCTTTTTGTTTGGTTTCAGCATTGCCCAGCCATAGATTTAGTGGTACAGCAACGTCTTTCTCATTTTCTCTCAATTCAACAATTGAATTGCTGTAAAAGTATACGTCTGGACCTTTGAGATCAGTGGGTTTTATGAAGTTCATGAAAGTAAAGAAGTAATAACTATATAAACAGGGAAGTTTGGACACTGAAATAAACACGTCACTCCACAACACACTCTTTGCTCCCAACTGCTCCTGTCTAGCAACTGGTGTTCCTTTTCATTTGTCGTTCCATCCTATCAGCGGTGATCACGCCGATGTCCCTCAAACATGGTGGTGAGCAAAGCACCAAGTTTTCTTTCTGTGGACAACAGGCCCAGAGGAACAATGCCTGTGGTCTTCACGGAGCACTTAGTCAATGAATGTGGCTAAATAGAGTCAGCCAGTGAGAAGAAGATAATAGAGGATACAGACACAGGTTCAAGTCCCTGCACAACCATTTACTGGTTTTGTAGGTACACGTGGCTGACTCGACCTGCAAGTGTCTCGGTGAACCGAGTGCTCTTCCTACAGCCTAGTTACCTTGACAGATTTTTGGAAGCATAATGTAGGGAAGTGACAAAGGCGATGTTGTTAACTGTTCTGTACATAAGGATAGATGGGAAGACAAAAAGATGATTGATTCATACATAGATAGCTAGACAGACGACAGATGAAAGATAGATAGATAGGTACATAGATTGATGATAGATATCATAGATAGATGATAGGAAGATAGATAGATAGATAGATAGATAGATAGATAGATAGATAGACAGACAGACAGATGGATAGATAGATATAGGTACATATTGATTAACGTAAAGTTATTGCTAATAACGGAGAGCAATGGTGAAAGCACATAGCGAAACTACAGACAAAAGAGAAGACAGAAATCTAGTTTAAAAAGTACAGTAAGCAGCCGTAAGAAGAAAAAAATCCTAATATTTGAACAACGTGGATGGAGCTAGAGGGTATTATGCTCAGTGAAAAAGGCCATGCGGAGAAAGACAAGTACCAAATGATTTCACTCATGTGTTGAGTAAAACAACAAAGAAAAACTGAAGGAAAAAAACAGCAGCAGTCTCACCGAACCCAAGAGTGGACTAACAGTTACCAAAGGGAAAGGTACTAGGCAGGGTGGGTGCGAAGGGTTTGGTAAATGTGGGGTGAAAGTAAGGGGGCATTATGATTAGCATGTATAATGTGTAGGTGGCGGGTGCATGGGGAGGGCTGTACAACACAGAGAAGACCAGTAGTGATTCTACAGCATCTTACTACACGCTGATGGAAAGCGACTGTAACGGGTTGTTGGGGGGACATGGTGAAGGGGTCTACAGCATCCAACTATGCTGATGGACAGCTACTGTAATGGGGTTTTTGGGGGGGACGTGGTGTTCTTGGTGAACATAATGTTCTTTGCGTTATTGTGGATTAATGATAACAAAAAAAATTTTTAAAGTGCAATAAGGACATAGCTCTCAATTCTCAGAATAAAAGGACAGGCTCTTCAGGACTCCAATGAAAAGACACAGGGTTAAAAGAAGGGATGAAAACTCAAGACCACCTACGTGCTCCCTTAAAGGAGACTAACTTGAGATCCAAGGACGAAGATGAACTACAAGTTGAGGGGGTGGAAACATAGCTCTCAACGCTACTATTCCATTTCAGATAGACCTCACTCACATCTAAATGCGTAAATGCACTGAAATTCCACCTCCACCTTGACAGCAGAGGGGAGCAGTTTCCCCACAAGCTAGCTGGGCTGCCACCTCAGCAAGTCCATGGGCCACTGGCCCAGAAGAACCCCGCGTGTCACCAAAAGGCAGTTCCCTTAACCAGTGACTACACACATAATCTCTGAACATTGGCCACCAAGCAGGGCCACCGAGGTAACATCGGTGCACAGGCAAAAAGACATACTACTGGGCATGTACCTACCACGGACCCCGCAGGCCCGCCAGGGTGCTCCCTGCATGGGGCCTCGGATATTCCCTGCAGCTCATGCAGCCGCCAGAGCAGGAACGGCCCAGGGGCAGAGCAGCTGCAGGGCACTGGGCTGCACAGTTTCAAGAGCGCAGCCCACCAACCACACTATCCACACCCAGCAGACTCGTGCCACCTACGCAGGAGAAGTTCCCACCCAAGGCCACTCCTCTCAAGACCCAAACACACAGCTAACTCACAAAAACAAACACAAGGAATTGAGACTGAGAAGGACACAGAGGAATCAAAGTGCACCTAGGGACAGAACGTTGACAAAAGTGAGAAAACAGATATAGAGAGAGACAAATGATTGATACATAGATTCGACTGATATACATACAAATAGATGATAGATTAATTAGATAGATACACAGATGATAGTAGATAGATGACAGACCATACATAGATAGATGACAGATAGATAGATAGAAAGATTACATAGATAGGTAAAGAGATAGATAGGTAGGTAGATAGGAAAGCATCATACTAAACTAAGCTATCTTTCACTCAAGATCATGTATGTGCTCCCTTACAGGAGACTCACTTGAGATCCCAGGACACGGACAAATTAAAAGCTGAAGGGGCGGTGACAGGTACCCAAAAAAAGTGAAACTGAGAAACAAACAAACAAACAAATGGATTCTGTTTGAGTCCCCAGAGACAGTCAGTAGAAAATAGCCCTAGCTGGCCACCATGAATTTTTTTTTGTTTGGTTTCAGCAGTGCCCAGAAATAGATTCCGTTGTACAGCAAAGTCCTTCTCAATTTTTCTCACCTCAATAACAGAATTGCTGTAATAATATGTGTCTGGGCTTTTGAAATCAGTGCGTTTTATGATGTTCATGAATGTAAAAATGTAATAACCACTTAAGAGTGAAGGTTGGACACTCAAATAAACACGTCACTCCACAACACACTCTTTGTTCAAAACTGCTCCTGTCTAGAAATAGGTGTTCATTTTTATTTGTCCCTCCTCCTATCCGAGGTGATCACGCCGATGTCCTTCATACTTGGTGATGAGCAAAGCACCAAGTATACTTTTCTGACTACAACAGGCCCAGAGGAAGGATACTTGTGGTCTTCAGGGAAGACTTCGTCAATTATTGTGGCAAATTAGAGTCAGCAGGCGAGAAGGAGGTAAAAGAGGACAGAGGACAGAGATATGGGTTCAAGTCCCTGGACAACCATTTACTGGTTTTGTAAGCACACGCGGCAGACTCGACCTGCAATTGTCTCAGTGTACCCAGTGCTCTCCATACGTCCTAGTTACTTAGCAAGATTTTTGGAAGCATAATGTAGGGAAGTGACATAGGCGATGTTGTTAACTGTTCTGTACATAAGGATAGATGGGAAGACAAAAAATGATTGATTCATAGATACATAGATAGATGAGAGATTATAGATAGATGATAGACACGATAGATAGATGATAGGAAGATAGATAGAGAGATACATAGACAGAAAGATTGAAGGATAGATAGATAGATTGATAGATAGACAGACAGTTACACAGATTCAGATACATATCGATTAACACAAAGCTATTGCTCATAACCAACAGATCAATGGTGAAAGCACATAGGGAAACTACAAACAAAAAGGAAGAATGAAGTCCAGTTTAAAAAGTGCAGTAAGCAGCCATAAGAAGAAAACAAATCCTACCATTTGCAAGGATGTGGATGTAGCTAGACGGTAGCATGCTCAGTGATATACACCAGGTGGAGAAAGACAAGTAGGAAATGATTTCACTCATGTGTGGAGTATAACAACAAAGAAAAACTGGAGGAAATAAACAGCAGCAGACTCACAGAACCCGAGAGTTCAATAACAGTTACCAAAGGGAAAGGGAATGGGCAGGGTGTGTGGGAAGGGAGGGATGAGGGCAGGGAGAAGAAAGGGGACATTAGGATTAACATGTATAATGCGTGGGCTCGGGGGGGCAAAGGGAGGGATGTAAAACACAGAGAAGACAAGTAGAGATTCTACAGCATTTACTACACGCTGATGGACAGCGACTGTAATGGGGTGTTTGTGGGGGGACATGGTGAAGCAGTCTACAGCATACAACAATGCTTATGGACAACGACTGTAAGAGGTTTTGGTGGGGACTTGGTGAAGGTGGGAGCCTAGTAAATATGATGTTCTTCACGTGATTGCAGATTAATGATAAAAAAATGTTTTTAAGTGCAATATGGGCACAGCAATAAAACAGGCTTTGCGAGCTCCAAACAAAAGACACAGGGTTAAAAGAAGGGATGAAAACTCAAGATCACCTAAGTGCTCCCCTATAGGAGACTCACTTGAGATCCAAAGACACAGACAAACTACAATCTGAAGGGGTGGGGACAGCAACCCTACACAAGTGTAACTGAAAAGCAAACAAACAAACAAATGGATTTTGTTTGAGTCCCCAGAGACAGTCAGTAGAAAATAGCCCTATCTAGACACCGTGAATTCTTTTTGTTTGGTTTCAGCAGTTCCCAGCCATAGATTTAGTGGTACAGCAAAGTCCTTCTCATTTTTTCTCACCTCAACAACTGAATTGCTGTAATAATATGTGTCTGGGCTTTGGAAATCAGTGTATTTTATGTTGTTCTTGAAAGTAAAGTAGTAATAACCACCTAAAGAGGATAGTTTGGACACTCAAACAAACACGTAACTCCACAACACTCTCTTTGCTCCCAAATGCTGCTGCCTAGAAATAGGTGTTCTTTTTATTTGTCCCTCCTCCTATCCTCGCTGATCATGCCATTGTCCCTCAAACTTGGTGGTGAGCAAAGCACCAAGTATACTTTTCTGTCTAAACAGGCCCAGAGGAAGGATAGTTGTGGTCTTCTGGAAGCACTTAGTCAACCAATGTGGCTGAATACAGTCAGCAAGCGAGAAGGAGGTAAAAGAGGACAGAGGACAGAGAGATGGGTGCAAGTCCCTGCACCAACATAAATTACTGGATTTGTAAGCACAAGCGGCTGACTCGACCTGCAAGTGTCTCAGTGAACCCAGTGATCTCCCTAAGGACTAGTTACTTTGCAATATTTTTGGAAGCATAATGTAGGGAACTGACATAGGCGATGTTGTTAACTGTCCTGTACATAAGGATAGATGGCCAGACAAAAAGATGATTGATTCATAGATAGATAGATAGATGACAGATGATATATAGACAGACGATAGACATGATAGGTAGATAGGAAGATAGATTGATAGACTGATAGATGATAGATAGATAGATAGATAGATAGATAGATAGAAAGATAGAAGGATAGACAGATAGATAGATAGAAAGATACATACAGATACATATTAATTAACACAAAGCTATTGCTCATAACCAGGAGATCAATGGTGAAAGCACATAGCGAAACTACAAACTAAAAGGAAGAATGAAGTCCAGTTTAAAAACTGCCGTTTGCAGCCATAAGAAGAAAACAAATGCTACCATTTGCAATGACGTGGATGGAGCGAGACGGTAGTATGCTCAGTAAAATATTCCAGCCGGAGAAAAACAAGTACCAAATGATTTCACTCATGTGTGGAGTATAACAACAAAGAAACACTGAAAATAAAAAAACAGCAGCAGACTCACAGAACCCGAATGTGGAGTAACAGTTACCAAAGGGAAAAGGACTGAGAAGGGTGGTTGGGAAGGGAGGGATAAGGGTGGGGAGAAAGAAAAGGGAGATTAGGATAAGCATGTATAATGCGTGAGGGCGGGGTCGCATGGCGAGTGCTGTACAACACAGAGAAGACAAGTAGATATTCTACAGCATCTTACTACACGCTGAAGGACAGCGACTGTAATGGGGTGTGTGTGGGGGTATATCGTGAACGGGTCTACAGCATCCATCTCTGCTAACTGACAGCAACTGTAAGAGGTTTTTGGGAGGGACTTGGTGAAGGGGGGAGTCTAGGAAACATAATGTTCTTCACGTGATTGTAGATTAATGATAACAAAAACAATTTTATAAGTGCAATAAGGGCACAGCTCTGAATCATCAGAATAAAAGGACAGGCTTTGAGTGCTCCAAACAAATGACACAGGGTTAAAAGAAGGGATGAAAACTCAAGACCACCTTCGTGCTCCCGTACAGGAGACTCTCTTGAGATACAAGGACACAGACAATCTAAAAGCCGAAGGGGTGTGTACAGGTACCCAACACAGTGAAACTGAAAAACAAACAATCCTAGAATGGATTCTGTTTGAGTCCACAGAGACAGTCAGTAGAAAATAGCCCTATCTGGCCAACGTGAATTCTTTTTGTTTGGTTTCAGCATTGCCCAGCCATAGATTTAGTGGTACAGCAAAGTCTTTCTCATTTTCTCTCAACTCAACAATTGAATTGCTGTAAAAGTATACGTCTGGACCTTTGAGATCAGTGGGTTTTATGAAGTTCATGAAAGTAAAGAAGTAATAACTATATAAACAGGGAAGTTTGGACACTGAAATAAACACTCACACCACAACACACTCTTTGCTCCCAACTGCTCCTGTCTAGCAACTGGTGTTCCTTTTCATTTGTCGTTCCATCCTATCAGCGGTGATCACGCCGATGTCCCTCAAACATGGTGGTGAGCAAAGCACCAAGTTTTCTTTCTGTGGACAACAGGCCCAGAGGAACAATGCCTGTGGTCTTCACGGAGCACTTAGTCAATGAATGTGGCTAAATAGAGTCAGCCAGTGTGAAGAAGATAATAGAAGATACAGACACAGGTACAAGTCCCTGCACAACCATTTACTGGTTTTGTAGGTACACGTGGCTGACTCGACCTGCAAGTGTCTCGGTGAACCGAGTGCTCTTCCTACAGCCTAGTTACCTTGAAAGATTTTTGGAAGCATAATGTAGGGAAGTGACAAAGGCGATGTTGTTAACTGTTCTGTACATAAGGATAGATGGGCAGACAAAAAGATGATTGATTCATACATAGATAGCTAGACAGACGACAGATGAAAGATAGATAGATAGGTACATAGATTGATGATAGACATCATAGATAGATGATAGGAAGATAGATAGATAGATAGATAGATAGATAGATAGATAGATAGATAGACAGACAGACAGACAGATGGATAGATAGATATAGGTACATATTGATTAACGTAAAGTTATTGCTAATAACGAAGAGAGCAATGGTGAAAGCACATAGCGAAACTACAGACAAAAGAGAAGACAGAAATCTAGTTTAAAAAGTACAGTAAGCAGCCGTAAGAAGAAAAAAATCCTAATATTTGAACAACGTGGATGGAGCTAGAGGGTATTATGCTCAGTGAAAAAGGCCATGCGGAGAAAGACAAGTACCAAATGATTTCACTCATGTGTTGAGTATAACAACAAAGAAAAATTGAAGGAAAAAAACAGCAGCAGTCTCACAGAACCCAAGAGTGGACTAACAGTTACCAAAGGGAAAGGTACTAGGCAGGGTGGGTGCGAAGGGTTTGGTAAATGTGGGGTGAAAGAAAGGGGGCATTAGGATTAGCATGTATAATGTGTAGGTGGCGGGTGCATGGGGAGGGCTGTACAACACAGAGAAGACCAGTAGTGATTCTACAGCATCTTACTACACGCTGATGGAAAGCGACTGTAACGGGGTGTTGGGGGGACATGGTGAAGGGGTCTACAGCATCCAACTATGCTGATGGACAGCTACTGTAATGGGGTTTTTGGGGGGGACGTGGTGTTCTTGGTGAACATAATGTTCTTTGCGTGATTGTGGATTAATGATAACAAAAAAAAAATTTTTAAAGTGCAATAAGGACATAGCTCTCAATTCTCAGAATAAAAGGACAGGCTCTTCAGGACTCCAATGAAAAGACACAGGGTTAAAAGAAGGGATGAAAACTCAAGACCACCTACGTGCTCCCTTAAAGGAGACTAACTTGAGATCCAAGGACGAAGATGAACTACAAGTTGAGGGGGTGGAAACATAGCTCTCAACGCTACTATTCCATTTCAGATAGACCTCACTCACATCTAAATGCGTAAATGCACTGAAATTCCACCTCCACCTTGACAGCAGAGGGGAGCAGTTTCCCCACAAGCTAGCTGGGCTGCCACCTCAGCAAGTCCATGGGCCACTGGCCCAGAAGAACCCCGCGTGTCACCAAAAGGCAGTTCCCTTAACCAGTGACTACACACATAATCTCTGAACATGGGCCACCAAGCAGGGCCACCGAGGTAACATCGGTGCACAGGCAAAAAGACATACTACTGGGCATGTACCTACCACGGACCCCGCAGGCCCGCCAGGGTGCTCCCTGCATGGGGCCTCGGATATTCCCTGCAGCTCATGCAGCCGCCACAGCAGGAACGGCCCAGGGGCAGAGCAGCTGCAGGGCACTGGGCTGCACAGTTTCAAGAACGCAGCCCACCAACCACACTATCCACACCCAGCAGACTCGTGCCACCTACGCAGGAGAAGTTCCCACCCAAGGCCACTCCTCTCAAGACCCAAACACACAGCTAACTCACAAAAACAAACACAAGGAATTGAGACTGAGAAGGACACAGAGGAATCAAAGTGCACCTAGGGACAGAACGTTGACAAAAGTGAGAAAACAGATATAGAGAGAGACAAATGATTGATACATAGATTCGACTGATATACATACAAATAGATGATAGATTAATTAGATAGATACACAGATGATAGTAGATAGATGACAGACCATACATAGATAGATGACAGATAGATAGATAGAAAGATTACATAGATAGGTAAAGAGATAGATAGGTAGGTAGATAGGAAAGCATCATACTAAACTAAGCTATCTTTCACTCAAGATCATGTATGTGCTCCCTTACAGGAGACTCACTTGAGATCCCAGGACACGGACAAATTAAAAGCTGAAGGGGCGGTGACAGGTACCCAAAAAAAGTGAAACTGAGAAACAAACAAACAAACAAATGGATTCTGTTTGAGTCCCCAGAGACAGTCAGTAGAAAATAGCCCTAGCTGGCCACCATGAATTTTTTTTTGTTTGGTTTCAGCAGTGCCCAGAAATAGATTCCGTTGTACAGCAAAGTCCTTCTCAATTTTCCTCACCTCAATAACAGAATTGCTGTAATAATATGTGTCTGGGCTTTTGAAATCAGTGCGTTTTATGATGTTCATGAATGTAAAAATGTAATAACCACTTAAGAGTGAAGGTTGGACACTCAAATAAACACGTCACTCCACAACACACTCTTTGTTCAAAACTGCTCCTGTCTAGAAATAGGTGTTCATTTTTATTTGTCCCTCCTCCTATCCGAGGTGATCACGCCGATGTCCTTCATACTTGGTGATGAGCAAAGCACCAAGTATACTTTTCTGACTACAACAGGCCCAGAGGAAGGATACTTGTGGTCTTCAGGGAAGACTTCGTCAATTATTGTGGCAAATTAGAGTCAGCAGGCGAGAAGGAGGTAAAAGAGGACAGAGGACAGAGATATGGGTTCAAGTCCCTGGACAACCATTTACTGGTTTTGTAAGCACACGCGGCAGACTCGACCTGCAATTGTCTCAGTGTACCCAGTGCTCTCCATACGTCCTAGTTACTTAGCAAGATTTTTGGAAGCATAATGTAGGGAAGTGACATAGGCGATGTTGTTAACTGTTCTGTACATAAGGATAGATGGGAAGACAAAAAATGATTGATTCATAGATACATAGATAGATGAGAGATTATAGATAGATGATAGACACGATAGATAGATGATAGGAAGATAGATAGAGAGATACATAGACAGAAAGATTGAAGGATAGATAGATAGATTGATAGATAGACAGACAGTTACACAGATTCAGATACATATCGATTAACACAAAGCTATTGCTCATAACCAACAGATCAATGGTGAAAGCACATAGGGAAACTACAAACAAAAAGGAAGAATGAAGTCCAGTTTAAAAAGTGCAGTAAGCAGCCATAAGAAGAAAACAAATCCTACCATTTGCAAGGATGTGGATGTAGCTAGACGGTAGCATGCTCAGTGATATACACCAGGTGGAGAAAGACAAGTAGCAAATGATTTCACTCATGTGTGGAGTATAACAACAAAGAAAAACTGGAGGAAATAAACAGCAGCAGACTCACAGAACCCGAGAGTTCAATAACAGTTACCAAAGGGAAAGGGAATGGGCAGGGTGTGTGGGAAGGGAGGGATGAGGGCAGGGAGAAGAAAGGGGACATTAGGATTAACATGTATAATGCGTGGGCTCGGGGGGGCAAAGGGAGGGATGTAAAACACAGAGAAGACAAGTAGAGATTCTACAGCATTTACTACAAGCTGATGGACAGCGACTGTAATGGGGTGTTTGTGGGGGGACATGGTGAAGCAGTCTACAGCATACAACAATGCTTATGGACAACGACTGTAAGAGGTTTTGGTGGGGACTTGGTGAAGGTGGGAGCCTAGTAAATATGATGTTCTTCACGTGATTGCAGATTAATGATAAAAAAATGTTTTTAAGTGCAATATGGGCACAGCAATAAAACAGGCTTTGCGAGCTCCAAACAAAAGACACAGGGTTAAAAGAAGGGATGAAAACTCAAGATCACCTAAGTGCTCCCCTATAGGAGACTCACTTGAGATCGAAAGACACAGACAAACTACAATCTGAAGGGGTGGGGACAGCAACCCTACACAAGTGTAACTGAAAAGCAAACAAACAAACAAATGGATTTTGTTTGAGTCCCCAGAGACAGTCAGTAGAAAATAGCCCTATCTAGACACCGTGAATTCTTTTTGTTTGGTTTCAGCAGTTCCCAGCCATAGATTTAGTGGTACAGCAAAGTCCTTCTCATTTTTTCTCACCTCAACAACTGAATTGCTGTAATAATATGTGTCTGGGCTTTGGAAATCAGTGTATTTTATGTTGTTCTTGAAAGTAAAGTAGTATTAACCACCTAAAGAGGTTAGTTTGGACACTCAAACAAACACGTAACTCCACAACACTCTCTTTGCTCCCAAATGCTGCTGCCTAGAAATAGGTGTTCTTTTTATTTGTCCCTCCTCCTATCCGCGCTGATCATGCCATTGTCCCTCAAACTTGGTGGTGAGCAAAGCGCCAAGTATACTTTTCTGTCTAAACAGGCCCAGAGGAAGGATAGTTGTGGTCTTCTGGAAGCACTTAGTCAACCAATGTGGCTGAATACAGTCAGCAAGCGAGAAGGAGGTAAAAGAGGACAGAGGACAGAGAGATGGGTGCAAGTCCCTGCACCAACATAAATTACTGGATTTGTAAGCACAAGCGGCTGACTCGACCTGCAAGTGTCTCAGTGAACCCAGTGATCTCCCTAAGGACTAGTTACTTTGCAATATTTTTGGAAGCATAATGTAGGGAACTGACATAGGCGATGTTGTTAACTGTCCTGTACATAAGGATAGATGGCCAGACAAAAAGATGATTGATTCATAGATAGATAGATAGATGACAGATGATATATAGACAGACGATAGACATGATAGGTAGATAGGAAGATAGATTGATAGACTGATAGATGATAGATAGATAGATAGATAGAAAGATAGATAGATAGATAGAAAGATAGAAGGATAGACAGATAGATAGATAGATAGAAAGATACATACAGATACATATTAATTAACACAAAGCTATTGCTCATAACCAGGAGATCAATGGTGAAAGCACATAGCGAAACTACAAACTAAAAGGAAGAATGAAGTCCAGTTTAAAAACTGCCGTTTGCAGCCATAAGAAGAAAACAAATGCTACCATTTGCAATGACGTGGATGGAGCGAGACGGTAGTATGCTCAGTAAAATATTCCAGCCGGAGAAAAACAAGTACCAAATGATTTCACTCATGTGTGGAGTATAACAACAAAGAAACACTGAAAATAAAAAAACAGCAGCAGACTCACAGAACCCGAATGTGGAGTAACAGTTACCAAAGGGAAAAGGACTGAGAAGGGTGGTTGGGAAGGGAGGGATAAGGGTGGGGAGAAAGAAAAGGGAGATTAGGATAAGCATGTATAATGCGTGAGGGCGGGGTCGCATGGCGAGTGCTGTACAACACAGAGAAGACAAGTAGATATTCTACAGCATCTTACTACACGCTGAAGGACAGCGACTGTAATGGGGTGTGTGTGGGGGTATATCGTGAACGGGTCTACAGCATCCATCTCTGCTAACTGACAGCAACTGTAAGAGGTTTTTGGGAGGGACTTGGTGAAGGGGGGAGTCTAGGAAACATAATGTTCTTCACGTGATTGTAGATTAATGATAACAAAAACAATTTTATAAGTGCAATAAGGGCACAGCTCTGAATCATCAGAATAAAAGGACAGGCTTTGAGTGCTCCAAACAAATGACACAGGGTTAAAAGAAGGGATGAAAACTCAAGAACACCTTCGTGCTCCCTTACAGGAGACTCTCTTGAGATACAAGGACACAGACAATCTAAAAGCCGAAGGGGTGTGTACAGTTACCCAACACAGTGAAACTGAAAAACAAACAATCCTAGAATGGATTCTGTTTGAGTCCACAGAGACAGTCAGTAGAAAATAGCCCTATCTGGCCAACGTGAATTCTTTTTGTTTGGTTTCAGCATTGCCCAGCCATAGATTTAGTGGTACAGCAACGTCTTTCTCATTTTCTCTCAACTCAACAATTGAATTGCTGTAAAAGTATACGTCTGGACCTTTGAGATCAGTGGGTTTTATGAAGTTCATGAAAGTAAGAAGTAATAACTATATAAACAGGGAAGTTTGGACACTGAAATAAACACGTCACTCCACAACACACTCTTTGCTCCCAACTGCTCCTGTCTAGCAACTGGTGTTCCTTTTCATTTGTCGTTCCATCCTATCAGCGGTGATCACGCCGATGTCCCTCAAACATGGTGGTGAACAAAGCACCAAGTTTTCTTTCTGTGGACAACAGGCCCAGAGGAACAATGCCTGTGGTCTTCACGGAGCACTTAGTCAATGAATGTGGCTAAATAGAGTCAGCCAGTGTGAAGAAGATAACAGAAGATACAGACACAGGTACAAGTCCCTGCACAACCATTTACTGGTTTTGTAGGTACACGTGGCTGACTCGACCTGCAAGTGTCTCGGTGAACCGAGTGCTCTTCCTACAGCCTAGTTACCTTGAAAGATTTTTGGAAGCATAATGTAGGGAAGTGACAAAGGCGATGTTGTTAACTGTTCTGTACATAAGGATAGATGGGCAGACAAAAAGATGATTGATTCATACATAGATAGCTAGACAGACGACAGATGAAAGATAGATAGATAGGTACATAGATTGATGATAGACATCATAGATAGATGATAGGAAGATAGATAGATAGATAGATAGATAGATAGATAGATAGACAGACAGACAGACAGATGGATAGATAGATATAGGTACATATTGATTAACGTAAAGTTATTGCTAATAACGAAGAGAGCAATGGTGAAAGCACATAGCGAAACTACAGACAAAAGAGAAGACAGAAATCTAGTTTAAAAAGTACAGTAAGCAGCCGTAAGAAGAAAAAAATCCTAATATTTGAACAACGTGGATGGAGCTAGAGGGTATTATGCTCAGTGAAAAAGGCCATGCGGAGAAAGACAAGTACCAAATGATTTCACTCATGTGTTGAGTATAACAACAAAGAAAAATTGAAGGAAAAAAACAGCAGCAGTCTCACCGAACCCAAGAGTGGACTAACAGTTACCAAAGGGAAAGGTACTAGGCAGGGTGGGTGCGAAGGGTTTGGTAAATGTGGGGTGAAAGAAAGGGGGCATTAGGATTAGCATGTATAATGTGTAGGTGGCGGGTGCATGGGGAGGGCTGTACAACACAGAGAAGACCAGTAGTGATTCTACAGCATCTTACTACACGCTGATGGAAAGCGACTGTAACGGGGTGTTGGGGGGACATGGTGAAGGGGTCTACAGCATCCAACTATGCTGATGGACAGCTACTGTAATGGGGTTTTTGGGGGGGACGTGGTGTTCTTGGTGAACATAATGTTCTTTGCGTGATTGTGGATTAATGATAACAAAAAAAAAATTTTTTAAGTGCAATAAGGACATAGCTCTCAATTATCAGAATAAAAGGACAGGCTCTTCAGGACTCCAATGAAAAGACACAGGGTTAAAAGAAGGGATGAAAACTCAAGACCACCTACGTGCTCCCTTAAAGGAGACTAACTTGAGATCCAAGGACGAAGATGAACTACAAGTTGAGGGGGTGGAAACATAGCTCTCAACGCTACTATTCCATTTCAGATAGACCTCACTCACATCTAAATGCGTAAATGCACTGAAATTCCACCTCCACCTTGACAGCAGAGGGGAGCAGTTTCCCCACAAGCTAGCTGGGCTGCCACCTCAGCAAGTCCATGGGCCACTGGCCCAGAAGAACCCCGCGTGTCACCAAAAGGCAGTTCCCTTAACCAGTGACTACACACATACTCTCTGAACATGGGCCACCAAGCAGGGCCACCGAGGTAACATCGGTGCACAGGCAAAAAGACATACTACTGGGCATGTACCTACCACGGACCCCGCAGGCCCGCCAGGGTGCTCCCTGCATGGGGCCTCGGATATTCCCTGCAGCTCATGCAGCCGCCACAGCAGGAACGGCCCAGGGGCAGAGCAGCTGCAGGGCACTGGGCTGCACAGTTTCAAGAGCGCAGCCCACCAACCACACTATCCACACCCAGCAGACTCGTGCCACCTACGCAGGAGAAGTTCCCAACCAAGGCCACTCCTCTCAAGACCCAAACACACAGCTAACTCACAAAAACAAACACAAGGAATTGAGACTGAGAAGGACACAGAGGAATCAAAGTGCACCTAGGGACAGAACGTTGACAAAAGTGAGAAAACAGATATAGAGAGAGACAAATGATTGATACATAGATTCGACTGATATACATACAAATAGATGATAGGTTAATTAGATAGATACACAGATGATAGTAGATAGATGACAGACCATAGATAGATGACAGATAGATAGATAGAAAGATTACATAGATAGGTAAAGAGATAGATAGGTAGGTAGATAGGAAAGCATCATACTAAACTAAGCTATCTTTCACTCAAGATCATGTATGTGCTCCCTTACAGGAGACTCACTTGAGATCCCAGGACACGGACAAATTAAAAGCTGAAGGGGCGGTGACAGGTACCCAAAAAAAGTGAAACTGAGAAACAAACAAACAAACAAATGGATTCTGTTTGAGTCCCCAGAGACAGTCAGTAGAAAATAGCCCTAGCTGGCCACCATGAATTTTTTTTTGTTTGGTTTCAGCAGTGCCCAGAAATAGATTCCGTTGTACAGCAAAGTCCTTCTCAATTTTCCTCACCTCAATAACAGAATTGCTGTAATAATATGTGTCTGGGCTTTTGAAATCAGTGCGTTTTATGATGTTCATGAATGTAAAAATGTAATAACCACTTAAGAGTGAAGGTTGGACACTCAAATAAACACGTCACTCCACAACACACTCTTTGTTCAAAACTGCTCCTGTCTAGAAATAGGTGTTCATTTTTATTTGTCCCTCCTCCTATCCGAGGTGATCACGCCGATGTCCTTCATACTTGGTGATGAGCAAAGCACCAAGTATACTTTTCTGACTACAACAGGCCCAGAGGAAGGATACTTGTGGTCTTCAGGGAAGACTTCGTCAATTATTGTGGCAAATTAGAGTCAGCAGGCGAGAAGGAGGTAAAAGAGGACAGAGGACAGAGATATGGGTTCAAGTCCCTGGACAACCATTTACTGGTTTTGTAAGCACACGCGGCAGACTCGACCTGCAATTGTCTCAGTGTACCCAGTGCTCTCCATACGTCCTAGTTACTTAGCAAGATTTTTGGAAGCATAATGTAGGGAAGTGACATAGGCGATGTTGTTAACTGTTCTGTACATAAGGATAGATGGGAAGACAAAAAATGATTGATTCATAGATACATAGATAGATGAGAGATTATAGATAGATGATAGACACGATAGATAGATGATAGGAAGATAGATAGAGAGATACATAGACAGAAAGATTGAAGGATAGATAGATAGATTGATAGATAGACAGACAGTTACACAGATTCAGATACATATCGATTAACACAAAGCTATTGCTCATAACCAACAGATCAATGGTGAAAGCACATAGGGAAACTACAAACAAAAAGGAAGAATGAAGTCCAGTTTAAAAAGTGCAGTAAGCAGCCATAAGAAGAAAACAAATCCTACCATTTGCAAGGATGTGGATGTAGCTAGACGGTAGCATGCTCAGTGATATACACCAGGTGGAGAAAGACAAGTAGCAAATGATTTCACTCATGTGTGGAGTATAACAACAAAGAAAAACTGGAGGAAATAAACAGCAGCAGACTCACAGAACCCGAGAGTTCAATAACAGTTACCAAAGGGAAAGGGAATGGGCAGGGTGTGTGGGAAGGGAGGGATGAGGGCAGGGAGAAGAAAGGGGACATTAGGATTAACATGTATAATGCGTGGGCTCGGGGGGGCAAAGGGAGGGATGTACAACACAGAGAAGACAAGTAGAGATTCTACAGCATTTACTACACGCTGATGGACAGCGACTGTAATGGGGTGTTTGTGGGGGGACATGGTGAAGCAGTCTACAGCATACAACAATGCTTATGGACAACGACTGTAAGAGGTTTTGGTGGGGACTTGGTGAAGGTGGGAGCCTAGTAAATATGATGTTCTTCACGTGATTGCAGATTAATGATAAAAAAAATGTTTTTAAGTGCAATATGGGCACAGCAATAAAACAGGCTTTGCGAGCTCCAAACAAAAGACACAGGGTTAAAAGAAGGGATGAAAACTCAAGATCACCTAAGTGCTCCCCTATAGGAGACTCACTTGAGATCCAAAGACACAGACAAACTACAATCTGAAGGGGTGGGGACAGCAACCCTACACAAGTGTAACTGAAAAGCAAACAAACAAACAAATGGATTTTGTTTGAGTCCCCAGAGACAGTCAGTAGAAAATAGCCCTATCTAGACACCGTGAATTCTTTTTGTTTGGTTTCAGCAGTTCCCAGCCATAGATTTAGTGGTACAGCAAAGTCCTTCTCATTTTTTCTCACCTCAACAACTGAATTGCTGTAATAATATGTGTCTGGGCTTTGGAAATCAGTGTATTTTATGTTGTTCTTGAAAGTAAAGTAGTAATAACCACCTAAAGAGGATAGTTTGGACACTCAAACAAACACGTAACTCCACAACACTCTCTTTGCTCCCAAATGCTGCTGCCTAGAAATAGGTGTTCTTTTTATTTGTCCCTCCTCCTATCAGCGCTGATCATGCCATTGTCCCTCAAACTTGGTGGTGAGCAAAGCACCAAGTATACTTTTCTGTCTAAACAGGCCCAGAGGAAGGATAGTTGTGGTCTTCTGGAAGCACTTAGTCAACCAATGTGGCTGAATACAGTCAGCAAGCGAGAAGGAGGTAAAAGAGGACAGAGGACAGAGAGATGGGTGCAAGTCCCTGCACCAACATAAATTACTGGATTTGTAAGCACAAGCGGCTGACTCGACCTGCAAGTGTCTCAGTGAACCCAGTGATCTCCCTAAGGACTAGTTACTTTGCAATATTTTTGGAAGCATAATGTAGGGAACTGACATAGGCGATGTTGTTAACTGTCCTGTACATAAGGATAGATGGCCAGACAAAAAGATGATTGATTCATAGATAGATAGATAGATGACAGATGATATATAGACAGACGATAGACATGATAGGTAGATAGGAAGATAGATTGATAGACTGATAGATGATAGATAGATAGATAGATAGATAGATAGATAGATAGAAAGATAGAAGGATAGACAGATAGATAGATAGAAAGATACATACAGATACATATTAATTAACACAAAGCTATTGCTCATAACCAGGAGATCAATGGTGAAAGCACATAGCGAATCTACAAACTAAAAGGAAGAATGAAGTCCAGTTTAAAAACTGCCGTTTGCAGCCATAAGAAGAAAACAAATGCTACCATTTGCAATGACGTGGATGGAGCGAGACGGTAGTATGCTCAGTAAAATATTCCAGCCGGAGAAAAACAAGTACCAAATGATTTCACTCATGTGTGGAGTATAACAACAAAGAAACACTGAAAATAAAAAAAACAGCAGCAGACTCACAGAACCCGAATGTGGAGTAACAGTTACCAAAGGGAAAGGGACTAGGCAGGGTGGGTGGGAAGGGTTTGGTAAATGTGGGGTGAAAGAAAGGGGGCATTAGGATTAGCATGTATAATGTGTGGGTGGCGGGAGCATGGGGAGGGCTGTACAACACAGAGAAGACCAGTAGTGATTCTACAGCATCTTACTACACGCTGATGGAAAGCGACTGTAACGGGGTGTGGGGGGGACATGGTGAAGGGGTCTACAGCATCCAACTATGCTGATGGACAGCTACTGTAATGGGGTTTTTGGGGGGGACGTGGTGTTCTTGGTGAACATAATGTTCTTTGCGTGATTGTGGATTAATGATAACAAAAAAAATTTTTAAAGTGCAATAAGGACATAGCTCTCAATTCTCAGAATAAAAGGACAGGCTCCTCAGGACTCCAATGAAAAGACACAGGGTTAAAAGAAGGGATGAAAACTCAAGACCACCTACGTGCTCCCTTAAAGGAGACTAACTTGAGATCCAAGGACGAAGATGAACTACAAGTTGAGGGGGTGGAAACATAGCTCTCAACGCTACTATTCCATTTCAGATAGACCTCACTCACATCTAAATGCGTAAATGCACTGAAATTCCACCTCCACCTTGACAGCAGAGGGGAGCAGTTTCCCCACAAGCTAGCTGGGCTGCCACCTCAGCAAGTCCATGGGCCACTGGCCCAGAAGAACCCCGCGTGTCACCAAAAGGCAGTTCCCTTAACCAGTGACTACACACATACTCTCTGAACATGGGCCACCAAGCAGGGCCACCGAGGTAACATCGGTGCACAGGCAAAAAGACATACTACTGGGCATGTACCTACCACGGACACCGCAGGCCCGCCAGGGTGCTCCCTGCATGGGGCCTCGGATATTCCCTGCAGCTCATGCAGCCGCCACAGCAGGAACGGCCCAGGGGCAGAGCAGCTGCAGGGCACTGGGCTGCACAGTTTCAAGAGCGCAGCCCACCAACCACACTATCCACACCCAGCAGACTCGTGCCACCTACGCAGGAGAAGTTCCCAACCAAGGCCACTCCTCTCAAGACCCAAACACACAGCTAACTCACAAAAACAAACACAAGGAATTGAGACTGAGAAGGACACAGAGGAATCAAAGTGCACCTAGGGACAGAACGTTGACAAAAGTGAGAAAACAGATATAGAGAGAGACAAATGATTGATACATAGATTCGACTGATATACATAAAAATAGATGATAGGTTAATTAGATAGATACACAGATGATAGTAGATAGATGACAGACCATAGATAGATGACAGATAGATAGATAGAAAGATTACATAGATAGGTAAAGAGATAGATAGGTAGGTAGATAGGAAAGCATCATACTAAACTAAGCTATCTTTCACTCAAGATCATGTATGTGCTCCCTTACAGGAGACTCACTTGAGATCCCAGGACACGGACAAATTAAAAGCTGAAGGGGCGGTGACAGGTACCCAAAAAAAGTGAAACTGAGAAACAAACAAACAAACAAATGGATTCTGTTTGAGTCCCCAGAGACAGTCAGTAGAAAATAGCCATAGCTGGCCACCATGAATTTTTTTTTGTTTGGTTTCAGCAGTGCCGAGAAATAGATTCCGTTGTACAGCAAAGTCCTTCTCAATTTTTCTCACCTCAATAACAGAATTGCTGTAATAATATGTGTCTGGGCTTTTGAAATCAGTGCGTTTTATGATGTTCATGAATGTAAAAATGTAATAACCACTTAAGAGTGAAGGTTGGACACTCAAATAAACACGTCACTCCACAACACACTCTTTGTTCAAAACTGCTCCTGTCTAGAAATAGGTGTTCATTTTTATTTGTCCCTCCTCCTATCCGAGGTGATCACGCCGATGTCCTTCATACTTGGTGATGAGCAAAGCACCAAGTATACTTTTCTGACTACAACAGGCCCAGAGGAAGGATACTTGTGGTCTTCAGGGAAGACTTCGTCAATTATTGTGGCAAATTAGAGTCAGCAGGCGAGAAGGAGGTAAAAGAGGACAGAGGACAGAGATATGGGTTCAAGTCCCTGGACAACCATTTACTGGTTTTGTAAGCACACGCGGCAGACTCGACCTGCAATTGTCTCAGTGTACCCAGTGCTCTCCATACGTCCTAGTTACTTAGCAAGATTTTTGGAAGCATAATGTAGGGAAGTGACATAGGCGATGTTGTTAACTGTTCTGTACATAAGGATAGATGGGAAGACAAAAAATGATTGATTCATAGATACATAGATGAGAGATTATAGATAGATGATAGACACGATAGATAGATGATAGGAAGATAGATAGAGAGATACATAGACAGAAAGATTGAAGGATAGATAGATAGATTGATAGATAGACAGACAGTTACACAGATTCAGATACATATCGATTAACACAAAGCTATTGCTCATAACCAACAGATCAATGGTGAAAGCACATAGGGAAACTACAAACAAAAAGGAAGAATGAAGTCCAGTTTAAAAAGTGCAGTAAGCAGCCATAAGAAGAAAACAAATCCTACCATTTGCAAGGATGTGGATGTAGCTAGACGGTAGCATGCTCAGTGATATACACCAGGTGGAGAAAGACAAGTAGCAAATGATTTCACTCATGTGTGGAGTATAACAACAAAGAAAAACTGGAGGAAATAAACAGCAGCAGACTCACAGAACCCGAGAGTTCAATAACAGTTACCAAAGGGAAAGGGAATGGGCAGGGTGTGTGGGAAGGGAGGGATGAGGGCAGGGAGAAGAAAGGGGACATTAGGATTAACATGTATAATGCGTGGGCTCGGGGGGGCAAAGGGAGGGATGTACAACACAGAGAAGACAAGTAGAGATTCTACAGCATTTACTACACGCTGATGGACAGCGACTGTAATGGGGTGTTTGTGGGGGGACATGGTGAAGCAGTCTACAGCATACAACAATGTTTATGGACAACGACTGTAAGAGGTTTTGGTGGGGACTTGGTGAAGGTGGGAGCCTAGTAAATATGATGTTCTTCACGTGATTGCAGATTAATGATAAAAAAAATGTTTTTAAGTGCAATATGGGCACAGCAATAAAACAGGCTTTGCGAGCTCCAAACAAAAGACACAGGGTTAAAAGAAGGGATGAAAACTCAAGATCACCTAAGTGCTCCCCTATAGGAGACTCACTTGAGATCCAAAGACACAGACAAACTACAATCTGAAGGGGTGGGGACAGCAACCCTACACAAGTGTAACTGAAAAGCAAACAAACAAACAAATGGATTTTGTTTGAGTCCCCAGAGACAGTCAGTAGAAAATAGCCCTATCTAGACACCGTGAATTCTTTTTGTTTGGTTTCAGCAGTTCCCAGCCATAGATTTAGTGGTACAGCAAAGTCCTTCTCATTTTTTCTCACCTCAACAACTGAATTGCTGTAATAATATGTGTCTGGGCTTTTGAAATCAGTGTATTTTATGTTGTTCTTGAAAGTAAAGTAGTAATAACCACCTAAAGAGGATAGTTTGGACACTCAAACAAACACGTAACTCCACAACACTCTCTTTGCTCCCAAATGCTGCTGCCTAGAAATAGGTGTTCTTTTTATTTGTCCCTCCTCCTATCAGCGCTTATCATGCCATTGTCCCTCAAACTTGGTGGTGAGCAAAGCACCAAGTATACTTTTCTGTCTAAACAGGCCCAGAGGAAGGATAGTTGTGGTCTTCTGGAAGCACTTAGTCAACCAATGTGGCTGAATACAGTCAGCAAGCGAGAAGGAGGTAAAAGAGGACAGAGGACAGAGAGATGGGTGCAAGTCCCTGCACCAACATAAATTACTGGATTTGTAAGCACAAGCGGCTGACTCGACCTGCAAGTGTCTCAGTGAACCCAGTGATCTCCCTAAGGACTAGTTACTTTGCAATATTTTTGGAAGCATAATGTAGGGAACTGACATAGGCGATGTTGTTAACTGTCCTGTACATAAGGATAGATGGCCAGACAAAAAGATGATTGATTCATAGATAGATAGATAGATGACAGATGATATATAGACAGACGATAGACATGATAGGTAGATAGGAAGATAGATTGATAGACTGATAGATGATAGATAGATAGATAGATAGATAGATAGATAGATAGATAGATAGATAGATAGATAGAAAGATAGAAGGATAGACAGATAGATAGATAGAAAGATACATACAGATACATATTAATTAACACAAAGCTATTGCTCATAACCAGGAGATCAATGGTGAAAGCACATAGCGAAACTACAAACTAAAAGGAAGAATGAAGTCCAGTTTAAAAACTGCCGTTTGCAGCCATAAGAAGAAAACAAATGCTACCATTTGCAATGACGTGGATGGAGCGAGACGGTAGTATGCTCAGTAAAATATTCCAGCCGGAGAAAAACAAGTACCAAATGATTTCACTCATGTGTGGAGTATAACAACAAAGAAACACTGAAAATAAAAAAACAGCAGCAGACTCACAGAACCCGAATGTGGAGTAACAGTTACCAAAGGGAAAAGGACTGAGAAGGGTGGTTGGGAAGGGAGGGATAAGGGTGGGGAGAAAGAAAAGGGAGATTAGGATAAGCATGTATAATGCGTGAGGGCGGGGTCGCATGGCGAGTGCTGTACAACACAGAGAAGACAAGTAGATATTCTACAGCATCTTACTACACGCTGAAGGACAGCGACTGTAATGGGGTGTGTGTGGGGGTACATCGTGAACGGGTCTACAGCATCCATCTCTGCTAACTGACAGCAACTGTAAGAGGTTTTTGGGAGGGACTTGGTGAAGGGGGGAGTCTAGGAAACATAATGTTCTTCACGTGATTGTAGATTAATGATAACAAAAACAATTTTATAAGTGCAATAAGGGCACAGCTCTGAATCATCAGAATAAAAGGACAGGCTTTGAGTGCTCCAAACAAATGACACGGGGTTAAAAGAACGGATGAAAACTCAAGACCACCTTCGTGCTCCCTTACAGGAGACTCTCTTGAGATCCAAGGACACAGACAATCTAAAAGCCGAAGGGGTGTGTACAGGTACCCAACACAGTGAAACTGAAAAACAAACAATCCTAGAATGGATTCTGTTTGAGTCCACAGAGACAGTCAGTAGAAAATAGCCCTATCTGGCCAACGTGAATTCTTTTTGTTTGGTTTCAGCATTGCCCAGCCATAGATTTAGTGGTACAGCAACGTCTTTCTCATTTTCTCTCAACTCAACAATTGAATTGCTGTAAAAGTATACGTCTGGACCTTTGAGATCAGTGGGTTTTATGAAGTTCATGAATGTAAAGAAGTAATAACTATATAAAGAGGGAAGTTTGGACACTGAAATAAACACGTCACTCCACAACACACTCTTTGCTCCCAACTGCTCCTGTCTAGCAACTGGTGTTCCTTTTCATTTGTCGTTCCATCCTATCAGCGGTGATCACGCCGATGTCCCTCAAACATGGTGGTGAACAAAGCACCAAGTTTTCTTTCTGTGGACAACAGGCCCAGAGGAACAATACCTGTGGTCTTCACGGAGCACTTAGTCAATGAATGTGGCTAAATAGAGTCAGCCAGTGAGAAGAAGATAATAGAGGATACAGACACAGGTTCAAGTCCCTGCACAACCATTTACTGGTTTTGTAGGTACACGTGGCTGACTCGACCTGCAAGTGTCTCGGTGAACCGAGTGCTCTTCCTACAGCCTAGTTACCATGAAAGATTTTTGGAAGCATAATGTAGGGAAGTGACAAAGGCGATGTTGTTAACTGTTCTGTACATAAGGATAGATGGGCAGACAAAAAGATGATTGATTCATACATAGATAGCTAGACAGACGACAGATGAAAGATAGATAGATAGGTACATAGATTGATGATAGACATCATAGATAGATGATAGGAAGATAGATAGATAGATAGATAGATAGATAGATAGATAGATAGACAGACAGACAGACAGATGGATAGATAGATATAGGTACATATTGATTAACGTAAAGTTATTGCTAATAATGAAGAGAGCAATGGTGAAAGCACATAGCGAAACTACAGACAAAAGAGAAGACAGAAATCTAGTTTAAAAAGTACAGTAAGCAGCCGTAAGAAGAAAAAATCCTAATATTTGAACAACGTGGATGGAGCTAGAGGGTATTATGCTCAGTGAAAAAGGCCATGCGGAGAAAGACAAGTACCAAATGATTTCACTCATGTGTTGAGTATAACAACAAAGAAAAACTGAAGGAAAAAAACAGCAGCAGACTCACAGAACCCAAGAGTGGACTAACAGTTACCAAAGGGAAAGGGACTAGGCAGGGTGGGTGGGAAGGGTTTGGTAAATGTGGGGTGAAAGAAAGGGGGCATTAGGATTAGCATGTATAATGTGTGGGTGGCGGGAGCATGGGGAGGGCTGTACAACACAGAGAAGACCAGTAGTGATTCTACAGCATCTTACTACACGCTGATGGAAAGCGACTGTAACGGGGTGTGGGGGGGACATGGTGAAGGGGTCTACAGCATCCAACTATGCTGATGGACAGCTACTGTAATGGGGTTTTTGGGGGGGACGTGGTGTTCTTGGTGAACATAATGTTCTTTGCGTGATTGTGGATTAATGATAACAAAAAAAATTTTTAAAGTGCAATAAGGACATAGCTCTCAATTCTCAGAATAAAAGGACAGGCTCTTCAGGACTCCAATGAAAAGACACAGGGTTAAAAGAAGGGATGAAAACTCAAGACCACCTACGTGCTCCCTTAAAGGAGACTAACTTGAGATCCAAGGACGAAGATGAACTACAAGTTGAGGGGGTGGAAACATAGCTCTCAACGCTACTATTCCATTTCAGATAGACCTCACTCACATCTAAATGCGTAAATGCACTGAAATTCCACCTCCACCTTGACAGCAGAGGGGAGCAGTTTCCCCACAAGCTAGCTGGGCTGCCACCTCAGCAAGTCCATGGGCCACTGGCCCAGAAGAACCCCGCGTGTCACCAAAAGGCAGTTCCCTTAACCAGTGACTACACACATACTCTCTGAACATGGGCCACCAAGCAGGGCCACCGAGGTAACATCGGTGCACAGGCAAAAAGACATACTACTGGGCATGTACCTACCACGGACCCCGCAGGCCCGCCAGGGTGCTCCCTGCATGGGGCCTCGGATATTCCCTGCAGCTCATGCAGCCGCCACAGCAGGAACGGCCCAGGGGCAGAGCAGCTGCAGGGCACTGGGCTGCACAGTTTCAAGAGCGCAGCCCACCAACCACACTATCCACACCCAGCAGACTCGTGCCACCTACGCAGGAGAAGTTCCCAACCAAGGCCACTCCTCTCAAGACCCAAACACACAGCTAACTCACAAAAACAAACACAAGGAATTGAGACTGAGAAGGACACAGAGGAATCAAAGTGCACCTAGGGACAGAACGTTGACAAAAGTGAGAAAACAGATATAGAGAGAGACAAATGATTGATACATAGATTCGACTGATATACATACAAATAGATGATAGATTAATTAGATAGATACACAGATGATAGTAGATAGATGACAGACCATACATAGATAGATGACAGATAGATAGATAGAAAGATTACATAGATAGGTAAAGAGATAGATAGGTAGGTAGATAGGAAAGCATCATACTAAACTAAGCTATCTTTCACTCAAGATCATGTATGTGCTCCCTTACAGGAGACTCACTTGAGATCCCAGGACACGGACAAATTAAAAGCTGAAGGGGCGGTGACAGGTACCCAAAAAAAGTGAAACTGAGAAACAAACAAACAAACAAATGGATTCTGTTTGAGTCCCCAGAGACAGTCAGTAGAAAATAGCCCTAGCTGGCCACCATGAATTTTTTTTTGTTTGGTTTCAGCAGTGCCCAGAAATAGATTCCGTTGTACAGCAAAGTCCTTCTCAATTTTCCTCACCTCAATAACAGAATTGCTGTAATAATATGTGTCTGGGCTTTTGAAATCAGTGCGTTTTATGATGTTCATGAATGTAAAAATGTAATAACCACTTAAGAGTGAAGGTTGGACACTCAAATAAACACGTCACTCCACAACACACTCTTTGTTCAAAACTGCTCCTGTCTAGAAATAGGTGTTCATTTTTATTTGTCCCTCCTCCTATCCGAGGTGATCACGCCGATGTCCTTCATACTTGGTGATGAGCAAAGCACCAAGTATACTTTTCTGACTACAACAGGCCCAGAGGAAGGATACTTGTGGTCTTCAGGGAAGACTTCGTCAATTATTGTGGCAAATTAGAGTCAGCAGGCGAGAAGGAGGTAAAAGAGGACAGAGGACAGAGATATGGGTTCAAGTCCCTGGACAACCATTTACTGGTTTTGTAAGCACACGCGGAAGACTCGACCTGCAATTGTCTCAGTGTACCCAGTGCTCTCCATACGTCCTAGTTACTTAGCAAGATTTTTGGAAGCATAATGTAGGGAAGTGACATAGGCGATGTTGTTAACTCTTCTGTACATAAGGATAGATGGGAAGACAAAAAATGATTGATTCATAGATACATAGATAGATGAGAGATTATAGATAGATGATAGACACGATAGATAGATGATAGGAAGATAGATAGAGAGATACATAGACAGAAAGATTGAAGGATAGATAGATAGATTGATAGATAGACAGACAGTTACACAGATTCAGATACATATCGATTAACACAAAGCTATTGCTCATAACCAACAGATCAATGGTGAAAGCACATAGGGAAACTACAAACAAAAAGGAAGAATGAAGTCCAGTTTAAAAAGTGCAGTAAGCAGCCATAAGAAGAAAACAAATCCTACCATTTGCAAGGATGTGGATGTAGCTAGACGGTAGCATGCTCAGTGATATACACCAGGTGGAGAAAGACAAGTAGCAAATGATTTCACTCATGTGTGGAGTATAACAACAAAGAAAAACTGGAGGAAATAAACAGCAGCAGACTCACAGAACCCGAGAGTTCAATAACAGTTACCAAAGGGAAAGGGAATGGGCAGGGTGTGTGGGAAGGGAGGGATGAGGGCAGGGAGAAGAAAGGGGACATTAGGATTAACATGTATAATGCGTGGGCTCGGGGGGGCAAAGGGAGGGATGTACAACACAGAGAAGACAAGTAGAGATTCTACAGCATTTACTACACGCTGATGGACAGCGACTGTAATGGGGTGTTTGTGGGGGGACATGGTGAAGCAGTCTACAGCATACAACAATGCTTATGGACAACGACTGTAAGAGGTTTTGGTGGGGACTTGGTGAAGGTGGGAGCCTAGTAAATATGATGTTCTTCACGTGATTGCAGATTAATGATAAAAAAATGTTTTTAAGTGCAATATGGGCACAGCAATAAAACAGGCTTTGCGAGCTCCAAACAAAAGACACAGGGTTAAAAGAAGGGATGAAAACTCAAGATCACCTAAGTGCTCCCCTATAGGAGACTCACTTGAGATCCAAAGACACAGACAAACTACAATCTGAAGGGGTGGGTACAGCAACCCTACACAAGTGTAACTGAAAAGCAAACAAACAAACAAATGGATTTTGTTTGAGTCCCCAGAGACAGTCAGTAGAAAATAGCCCTATCTAGACACCGTGAATTCTTTTTGTTTGGTTTCAGCAGTTCCCAGCCATAGATTTAGTGGTACAGCAAAGTCCTTCTCATTTTTTCTCACCTCAACAACTGAATTGCTGTAATAATATGTGTCTGGGCTTTTGAAATCAGTGTATTTTATGTTGTTCTTGAAAGTAAAGTAGTAATAACCACCTAAAGAGGATAGTTTGGACACTCAAACAAACACGTAACTCCACAACACTCTCTTTGCTTCCAAATGCTGCTGCCTAGAAATAGGTGTTCTTTTTATTTGTCCCTCCTCCTATCAGCGCTGATCATGCCATTGTCCCTCAAACTTGGTGGTGAGCAAAGCACCAAGTATACTTTTCTGTCTAAACAGGCCCAGAGGAAGGATAGTTGTGGTCTTCTGGAAGCACTTAGTCAACCAATGTGGCTGAATACAGTCAGCAAGCGAGAAGGAGGTAAAAGAGGACAGAGGACAGAGAGATGGGTGCAAGTCCCTGCACCAACATAAATTACTGGATTTGTAAGCACAAGCGGCTGACTCGACCTGCAAGTGTCTCAGTGAACCCAGTGATCTCCCTAAGGACTAGTTACTTTGCAATATTTTTGGAAGCATAATGTAGGGAACTGACATAGGCGATGTTGTTAACTGTCCTGTACATAAGGATAGATGACCAGACAAAAAGATGATTGATTCATAGATAGATAGATAGATGACAGATGATATATAGACAGACGATAGACATGATAGGTAGATAGGAAGATAGATTGATAGACTGATAGATGATAGATAGATAGATAGATAGATAGATAGATAGATAGATAGATAGATAGAAAGATAGAAGGATAGACAGATAGATAGATAGAAAGTTACATAGAGATACATATTAATTAACACAAAGCTATTGCTCATAACCAGGAGATCAATGGTGAAATCACATAGCGAAACTACAAACTAAAAGGAAGAATGAAGTCCAGTTTAAAAACTGCCGTTTGCAGCCATAAGAAGAAAACAAATGCTACCATTTGCAATGACGTGGATGGAGCGAGACGGTAGTATGCTCAGTAAAATATTCCAGCCGGAGAAAAACAAGTACCAAATGATTTCACTCATGTGTGGAGTATAACAACAAAGAAACACTGAAAATAAAAAAACAGCAGCAGACTCACAGAACCCGAATGTGGAGTAACAGTTACCAAAGGGAAAAGGACTGAGAAGGGTGGTTGGGAAGGGAGGGATAAGGGTGGGGAGAAAGAAAAGGGAGATTAGGATAAGCATGTATAATGCGTGAGGGCGGGGTCGCATGGCGAGTGCTGTACAACACAGAGAAGACAAGTAGATATTCTACAGCATCTTACTACACGCTGAAGGACAGCGACTGTAATGGGGTGTGTGTGGGGGTACATCGTGAACGGGTCTACAGCATCCATCTCTGCTAACTGACAGCAACTGTAAGAGGTTTTTGGGAGGGACTTGGTGAAGGGGGGAGTCTAGGAAACATAATGTTCTTCACGTGATTGTAGATTAATGATAACAAAAACAATTTTATAAGTGCAATAAGGGCACAGCTCTGAATCATCAGAATAAAAGGACAGGCTTTGAGTGCTCCAAACAAATGACACAGGGTTAAAAGAAGGGATGAAAACTCAAGACCACCTTCGTGCTCCCTTACAGGAGACTCTCTTGAGATCCAAGGACACAGACAATCTAAAAGCCGAAGGGGTGTGTACAGGTACCCAACACAGTGAAACTGAAAAACAAACAATCCTAGAATGGATTCTGTTTGAGTCCACAGAGACAGTCAGTAGAAAATAGCCCTATCTGGCCAACGTGAATTCTTTTTGTTTGGTTTCAGCATTGCCCAGCCATAGATTTAGTGGTACAGCAACGTCTTTCTCATTTTCTCTCAACTCAACAATTGAATTGCTGTAAAAGTATACGTCTGGACCTTTGAGATCAGTGGGTTTTATGAAGTTCATGAAAGTAAAGAAGTAATAACTATATAAAGAGGGAAGTTTGGACACTGAAATAAACACGTCACTCCACAACACACTCTTTGCTCCCAACTGCTCCTGTCTAGCAACTGGTGTTCCTTTTCATTTGTCGTTCCATCCTATCAGCGGTGATCACGCCGATGTCCCTCAAACATGGTGGTGAACAAAGCACCAAGTTTTCTTTCTGTGGACAACAGGCCCAGAGGAACAATACCTGTGGTCTTCACGGAGCACTTAGTCAATGAATGTGGCTAAATAGAGTCAGCCAGTGAGAAGAAGATAATAGAGGATACAGACACAGGTTCAAGTCCCTGCACAACCATTTACTGGTTTTGTAGGTACACGTGGCTGACTCGACCTGCAAGTGTCTCGGTGAACCGAGTGCTCTTCCTACAGCCTAGTTACCATGAAAGATTTTTGGAAGCATAATGTAGGGAAGTGACAAAGGCGATGTTGTTAACTGTTCTGTACATAAGGATAGATGGGCAGACAAAAAGATGATTGATTCATACATAGATAGCTAGACAGACGACAGATGAAAGATAGATAGATAGGTACATAGATTGATGATAGACATCATAGATAGATGATAGGAAGATAGATAGATAGATAGATAGATAGATAGATAGATAGATAGATAGACAGACAGACAGACAGATGGATAGATAGATATAGGTACATATTGATTAACGTAAAGTTATTGCTAATAACGAAGAGAGCAATGGTGAAAGCACATAGCGAAACTACAGACAAAAGAGAAGACAGAAATCTAGTTTAAAAAGTACAGTAAGCAGCCGTAAGAAGAAAAAATCCTAATATTTGAACAACGTGGATGGAGCTAGAGGGTATTATGCTCAGTGAAAAAGGCCATGCGGAGAAAGACAAGTACCAAATGATTTCACTCATGTGTTGAGTATAACAACAAAGAAAAACTGAAGGAAAAAAACAGCAGCAGACTCACAGAACCCAAGAGTGGACTAACAGTTACCAAAGGGAAAGGGACTAGGCAGGGTGGGTGGGAAGGGTTTGGTAAATGTGGGGTGAAAGAAAGGGGGCATTAGGATTAGCATGTATAATGTGTGGGTGGCGGGAGCATGGGGAGGGCTGTACAACACAGAGAAGACCAGTAGTGATTCTACAGCATCTTACTACACGCTGATGGAAAGCGACTGTAACGGGGTGTGGGGGGGACATGGTGAAGGGGTCTACAGCATCCAACTATGCTGATGGACAGCTACTGTAATGGGGTTTTTGGGGGGGACGTGGTGTTCTTGGTGAACATAATGTTCTTTGCGTGATTGTGGATTAATGATAACAAAAAAAATTTTTAAAGTGCAATAAGGACATAGCTCTCAATTCTCAGAATAAAAGGACAGGCTCTTCAGGACTCCAATGAAAAGACACAGGGTTAAAAGAAGGGATGAAAACTCAAGACCACCTACGTGCTCCCTTAAAGGAGACTAACTTGAGATCCAAGGACGAAGATGAACTACAAGTTGAGGGGGTGGAAACATAGCTCTCAACGCTACTATTCCATTTCAGATAGACCTCACTCACATCTAAATGCGTAAATGCACTGAAATTCCACCTCCACCTTGACAGCAGAGGGGAGCAGTTTCCCCACAAGCTAGCTGGGCTGCCACCTCAGCAAGTCCATGGGCCACTGGCCCAGAAGAACCCCGCGTGTCACCAAAAGGCAGTTCCCTTAACCAGTGACTACACACATACTCTCTGAACATGGGCCACCAAGCAGGGCCACCGAGGTAACATCGGTGCACAGGCAAAAAGACATACTACTGGGCATGTACCTACCACGGACACCGCAGGCCCGCCAGGGTGCTCCCTGCATGGGGCCTCGGATATTCCCTGCAGCTCATGCAGCCGCCACAGCAGGAACGGCCCAGGGGCAGAGCAGCTGCAGGGCACTGGGCTGCACAGTTTCAAGAGCGCAGCCCACCAACCACACTATCCACACCCAGCAGACTCGTGCCACCTACGCAGGAGAAGTTCCCACCCAAGGCCACTCCTCTCAAGACCCAAACACACAGCTAACTCACAAAAACAAACACAAGGAATTGAGACTGAGAAGGACACAGAGGAATCAAAGTGCACCTAGGGACAGAACGTTGACAAAAGTGAGAAAACAGATATAGAGAGAGACAAATGATTGATACATAGATTCGACTGATATACATACAAATAGATGATAGATTAATTAGATAGATACACAGATGATAGTAGATAGATGACAGACCATACATAGATAGATGACAGATAGATAGATAGAAAGATTACATAGATAGGTAAAGAGATAGATAGGTAGGTAGATAGGAAAGCATCATACAAAACTAAGCTATCTTTCACTCAAGATCATGTATGTGCTCCCTTACGGGCGACTCACTTGAGATCCCAGGACACGGACAAATTAAAAGCTGAAGGGGCGGTGACAGGTACCCAAAAAAAGTGAAACTGAGAAACAAACAAACAAACAAATGGATTCTGTTTGAGTCCCCAGAGACAGTCAGTAGAAAATAGCCCTAGCTGGCCACCATGAATTTTTTTTTGTTTGGTTTCAGCAGTGCCCAGAAATAGATTCCGTTGTACAGCAAAGTCCTTCTCAATTTTCCTCACCTCAATAACAGAATTGCTGTAATAATATGTGTCTGGGCTTTTGAAATCAGTGCGTTTTATGATGTTCATGAATGTAAAAATGTAATAACCACTTAAGAGTGAAGGTTGGACACTCAAATAAACACGTCACTCCACAACACACTCTTTGTTCAAAACTGCTCCTGTCTAGAAATAGGTGTTCATTTTTATTTGTCCCTCCTCCTATCCGAGGTGATCACGCCGATGTCCTTCATACTTGGTGATGAGCAAAGCACCAAGTATACTTTTCTGACTACAACAGGCCCAGAGGAAGGATACTTGTGGTCTTCAGGGAAGACTTCGTCAATTATTGTGGCAAATTAGAGTCAGCAGGCGAGAAGGAGGTAAAAGAGGACAGAGGACAGAGATATGGGTTCAAGTCCCTGGACAACCATTTACTGGTTTTGTAAGCACACGCGGCAGACTCGACCTGCAATTGTCTCAGTGTACCCAGTGCTCTCCATACGTCCTAGTTACTTAGCAAGATTTTTGGAAGCATTATGTAGGGAAGTGACATAGGCGATGTTGTTAACTGTTCTGTACATAAGGATAGATGGGAAGACAAAAAATGATTGATTCATAGATACATAGATAGATGAGAGATTATAGATAGATGATAGACACGATAGATAGATGATAGGAAGATAGATAGAGAGATACATAGACAGAAAGATTGAAGGATAGATAGATAGATTGATAGATAGACAGACAGTTACACAGATTCAGATACATATCGATTAACACAAAGCTATTGCTCATAACCAACAGATCAATGGTGAAAGCACATAGGGAAACTACAAACAAAAAGGAAGAATGAAGTCCAGTTTAAAAAGTGCAGTAAGCAGCCATAAGAAGAAAACAAATCCTACCATTTGCAAGGATGTGGATGTAGCTAGACGGTAGCATGCTCAGTGATATACACCAGGTGGAGAAAGACAAGTAGCAAATGATTTCACTCATGTGTGGAGTATAACAACAAAGAAAAACTGGAGGAAATAAACAGCAGCAGACTCACAGAACCCGAGAGTTCAATAACAGTTACCAAAGGGAAAGGGAATGGGCAGGGTGTGTGGGAAGGGAGGGATGAGGGCAGGGAGAAGAAAGGGGACATTAGGATTAACATGTATAATGCGTGGGCTCGGGGGGGCAAAGGGAGGGATGTACAACACAGAGAAGACAAGTAGAGATTCTACAGCATTTACTACACGCTGATGGACAGCGACTGTAATGGGGTGTTTGTGGGGGGACATGGTGAAGCAGTCTACAGCATACAACAATGCTTATGGACAACGACTGTAAGAGGTTTTGGTGGGGACTTGGTGAAGGTGGGAGCCTAGTAAATATGATGTTCTTCACGTGATTGCAGATTAATGATAAAAAAATGTTTTTAAGTGCAATATGGGCACAGCAATAAAACAGGCTTTGCGAGCTCCAAACAAAAGACACAGGGTTAAAAGAAGGGATGAAAACTCAAGATCTCCTAAGTGCTCCCCAATAGGAGACTCACTTGAGATCCAAAGACACAGACAAACTACAATCTGAAGGGGTGGGTACAGCAACCCTACACAAGTGTAACTGAAAAGCAAACAAACAAACAAATGGATTTTGTTTGAGTCCCCAGAGACAGTCAGTAGAAAATAGCCCTATCTAGACACCGTGAATTCTTTTTGTTTGGTTTCAGCAGTTCCCAGCCATAGATTTAGTGGTACAGCAAAGTCCTTCTCATTTTTTCTCACCTCAACAACTGAATTGCTGTAATAATATGTGTCTGGGCTTTTGAAATCAGTGTATTTTATGTTGTTCTTGAAAGTAAAGTAGTAATAACCACCTAAAGAGGATAGTTTGGACACTCAAACAAACACGTAACTCCACAACACTCTCTTTGCTCCCAAATGCTGCTGCCTAGAAATAGGTGTTCTTTTTATTTGTCCCTCCTCCTATCAGCGCTGATCATGCCATTGTCCCTCAAACTTGGTGGTGAGCAAAGCACCAAGTATACTTTTCTGTCTAAACAGGCCCAGAGGAAGGATAGTTGTGGTCTTCTGGAAGCACTTAGTCAACCAATGTGGCTGAATACAGTCAGCAAGCGAGAAGGAGGTAAAAGAGGACAGAGGACAGAGAGATGGGTGCAAGTCCCTGCACCAACATAAATTACTGGATTTGTAAGCACAAGCGGCTGACTCGACCTGCAAGTGTCTCAGTGAACCCAGTGATCTCCCTAAGGACTAGTTACTTTGCAATATTTTTGGAAGCATAATGTAGGGAACTGACATAGGCGATGTTGTTAACTGTCCTGTACATAAGGATAGATGACCAGACAAAAAGATGATTGATTCATAGATAGATAGATAGATGACAGATGATATATAGACAGACGATAGACATGATAGGTAGATAGGAAGATAGATTGATAGACTGATAGATGATAGATAGATAGATAGATAGATAGATAGATAGATAGATAGATAGATAGATAGAAAGATAGAAGGATAGACAGATAGATAGATAGAAAGTTACATAGAGATACATATTAATTAACACAAAGCTATTGCTCATAACCAGGAGATCAATGGTGAAATCACATAGCGAAACTACAAACTAAAAGGAAGAATGAAGTCCAGTTTAAAAACTGCCGTTTGCAGCCATAAGAAGAAAACAAATGCTACCATTTGCAATGACGTGGATGGAGCGAGACGGTAGTATGCTCAGTAAAATATTCCAGCCAGAGAAAAACAAGTACCAAATGATTTCACTCATGTGTGGAGTATAACAACAAAGAAACACTGAAAATAAAAAAACAGCAGCAGACTCACAGAACCCTAATGTGGAGTAACAGTTACCAAAGGGAAAAGGACTGAGAAGGGTGGTTGGGAAGGGAGGGATAAGGGTGGGGAGAAAGAAAAGGGAGATTAGGATAAGCATGTATAATGCGTGAGGGCGGGGTCGCATGGCGAGTGCTGTACAACACAGAGAAGACAAGTAGATATTCTACAGCATCTTACTACACGCTGAAGGACAGCGACTGTAATGGGGTGTGTGGGGGGGTACATCGTGAACGGGTCTACAGCATCCATCTCTGCTAACTGACAGCAACTGTAAGAGGTTTTTGGGAGGGACTTGGTGAAGGGGGGAGTCTAGGAAACATAATGTTCTTCACGTGATTGTAGATTAATGATAACAAAAACAATTTTATAAGTGCAATAAGGGCACAGCTCTGAATCATCAGAATAAAAGGACAGGCTTTGAGTGCTCCAAACAAATGACACAGGGTTAAAAGAAGGGATGAAAACTCAAGACCACCTTCGTGCTCCCTTACAGGAGACTCTCTTGAGATCCAAGGACACAGACAATCTAAAAGCCGAAGGGGTGTGTACAGGTACCCAACACAGTGAAACTGAAAAACAAACAATCCTAGAATGGATTCTGTTTGAGTCCACAGAGACAGTCAGTAGAAAATAGCCCTATCTGGCCAACGTGAATTCTTTTTGTTTGGTTTCAGCATTGCCCAGCCATAGATTTAGTGGTACAGCAACGTCTTTCTCATTTTCTCTCAACTCAACAATTGAATTGCTGTAAAAGTATACGTCTGGACCTTTGAGATCAGTGGGTTTTATGAAGTTCATGAATGTAAAGAAGTAATAACTATATAAAGAGGGAAGTTTGGACACTGAAATAAACACGTCACTCCACAACACACTCTCTGCTCCCAACTGCTCCTGTCTAGCAACTGGTGTTCCTTTTCATTTGTCGTTCCATCCTATCAGCGGTGATCACGCCGATGTCCCTCAAACATGGTGGTGAACAAAGCACCAAGTTTTCTTTCTGTGGACAACAGGCCCAGAGGAACAATACCTGTGGTCTTCACGGAGCACTTAGTCAATGAATGTGGCTAAATAGAGTCAGCCAGTGAGAAGAAGATAATAGAGGATACAGACACAGGTTCAAGTCCCTGCAAAACCATTTACTGGTTTTGTAGGTACACGTGGCTGACTCGACCTGCAAGTGTCTCGGTGAACCGAGTGCTCTTCCTACAGCCTAGTTACCTTGAAAGATTTTTGGAAGCATAATGTAGGGAAGTGACAAAGGCGATGTTGTTAACTGTTCTGTACATAAGGATAGATGGGCAGACAAAAAGATGATTGATTCATACATAGATAGCTAGACAGACGACAGATGAAAGATAGATAGATAGGTACATAGATTGATGATAGACATCATAGATAGATGATAGATAGATAGATAGATAGATAGATAGATAGACAGACAGACAGACAGATGGATAGATAGATATAGGTACATATTGATTAACGTAAAGTTATTGCTAATAACGAAGAGAGCAATGGTGAAAGCACATAGCGAAACTACAGACAAAAGAGAAGACAGAAATCTAGTTTAAAAAGTACAGTAAGCAGCCGTAAGAAGAAAAAATCCTAATATTTGAACAACGTGGATGGAGCTAGAGGGTATTATGCTCAGTGAAAAAGGCCATGCGGAGAAAGACAAGTACCAAATGATTTCACTCATGTGTTGAGTATAACAACAAAGAAAAACTGAAGGAAAAAAACAGCAGCAGACTCACAGAACCCAAGAGTGGACTAACAGTTACCAAAGGGAAAGGGACTAGGCAGGGTGGGTGGGAAGGGTTTGGTAAATGTGGGGTGAAAGAAAGGGGGCATTAGGATTAGCATGTATAATGTGTGGGTGGCGGGAGCATGGGGAGGGCTGTACAACACAGAGAAGACCAGTAGTGATTCTACAGCATCTTACTACACGCTGATGGAAAGCGACTGTAACGGGGTGTGGGGGGGACATGGTGAAGGGGTCTATAGCATCCAACTATGCTGATGGATAGCTACTGTAATGGGGTTTTTGGGGGGGACGTGGTGTTCTTGGTGAACATAATGTTCTTTGCGTGATTGTGGATTAATGATAACAAAAAAAATTTTTAAAGTGCAATAAGGACATAGCTCTCAATTCTCAGAATAAAAGGACAGGCTCTTCAGGACTCCAATGAAAAGACACAGGGATAAAAGAAGGGATGAAAACTCAAGACCACCTACGTGCTCCCTTAAAGGAGACTAACTTGAGATCCAAGGACGAAGATGAACTACAAGTTGAGGGGGTGGAAACATAGCTCTCAACGCTACTATTCCATTTCAGATAGACCTCACTCACATCTAAATGCGTAAATGCACTGAAATTCCACCTCCACCTTGACAGCAGAGGGGAGCAGTTTCCCCACAAGCTAGCTGGGCTGCCACCTCAGCAAGTCCATGGGCCACTGGCCCAGAAGAACCCCGCGTGTCACCAAAAGGCAGTTCCCTTAACCAGTGACTACACACATACTCTCTGAACATGGGCCACCAAGCAGGGCCACCGAGGTAACATCGGTGCACAGGCAAAAAGACATACTACTGGGCATGTACCTACCACGGACCCCGCAGGCCCGCCAGGGTGCTCCCTGCATGGGGCCTCGGATATTCCCTGCAGCTCATGCAGCCGCCACAGCAGGAACGGCCCAGGGGCAGAGCAGCTGCAGGGCACTGGGCTGCACAGTTTCAAGAGCGCAGCCCACCAACCACACTATCCACACCCAGCAGACTCGTGCCACCTACGCAGGAGAAGTTCCCACCCAAGGCCACTCCTCTCAAGACCCAAACACACAGCTAACTCACAAAAACAAACACAAGGAATTGAGACTGAGAAGGACACAGAGGAATCAAAGTGCACCTAGGGACAGAACGTTGACAAAAGTGAGAAAACAGATATAGAGAGAGACAAATGATTGATACATAGATTCGACTGATATACATACAAATAGATGATAGATTAATTAGATAGATACACAGATGATAGTAGATAGATGACAGACCATAGATAGATGACAGATAGATAGATAGAAAGATTACATAGATAGGTAAAGAGATAGATAGGTAGGTAGATAGGAAAGCATCATACTAAACTAAGCTATCTTTCACTCAAGATCATGTATGTGCTCCCTTACAGGAGACTCACTTGAGATCCCAGGACACGGACAAATTAAAAGCTGAAGGGGCGGTGACAGGTACCCAAAAAAAGTGAAACTGAGAAACAAACAAACAAACAAATGGATTCTGTTTGAGTCCCCAGAGACAGTCAGTAGAAAATAGCCCTAGCTGGCCACCATGAATTTTTTTTTGTTTGGTTTCAGCAGTGCCCAGAAATAGATTCCGTTGTACAGCAAAGTCCTTCTCAATTTTCCTCACCTCAATAACAGAATTGCTGTAATAATATGTGTCTGGGCTTTTGAAATCAGTGCGTTTTATGATGTTCATGAATGTAAAAATGTAATAACCACTTAAGAGTGAAGGTTGGACACTCAAATAAACACGTCACTCCACAACACACTCTTTGTTCAAAACTGCTCCTGTCTAGAAATAGGTGTTCATTTTTATTTGTCTCTCCTCCTATCCGAGGTGATCACGCCGATGTCCTTCATACTTGGTGATGAGCAAAGCACCAAGTATACTTTTCTGACTACAACAGGCCCAGAGGAAGGATACTTGTGGTCTTCAGGGAAGACTTCGTCAATTATTGTGGCAAATTAGAGTCAGCAGGCGAGAAGGAGGTAAAAGAGGACAGAGGACAGAGATATGGGTTCAAGTCCCTGGACAACCATTTACTGGTTTTGTAAGCACACGCGGCAGACTCGACCTGCAATTGTCTCAGTGTACCCAGTGCTCTCCATACGTCCTAGTTACTTAGCAAGATTTTTGGAAGCATAATGTAGGGAAGTGACATAGGCGATGTTGTTAACTGTTCTGTACATAAGGATAGATGGGAAGACAAAAAATGATTGATTCATAGATACATAGATAGATGAGAGATTATAGATAGATGATAGACACGATAGATAGATGATAGGAAGATAGATAGAGAGATACATAGACAGAAAGATTGAAGGATAGATAGATAGATTGATAGATAGACAGACAGTTACACAGATTCAGATACATATCGATTAACACAAAGCTATTGCTCATAACCAACAGATCAATGGTGAAAGCACATAGGGAAACTACAAACAAAAAGGAAGAATGAAGTCCAGTTTAAAAAGTGCAGTAAGCAGCCATAAGAAGAAAACAAATCCTACCATTTGCAAGGATGTGGATGTAGCTAGACGGTAGCATGCTCAGTGATATACACCAGGTGGAGAAAGACAAGTAGCAAATGATTTCACTCATGTGTGGAGTATAACAACAAAGAAAAACTGGAGGAAATAAACAGCAGCAGACTCACAGAACCCGAGAGTTCAATAACAGTTACCAAAGGGAAAGGGAATGGGCAGGGTGTGTGGGAAGGGAGGGATGAGGGCAGGGAGAAGAAAGGGGACATTAGGATTAACATGTATAATGCGTGGGCTCGGGGGGGCAAAGGGAGGGATGTACAACACAGAGAAGACAAGTAGAGATTCTACAGCATTTACTACACGCTGATGGACAGCGACTGTAATGGGGTGTTTGTGGGGGGACATGGTGAAGCAGTCTACAGCATACAACAATGCTTATGGACAACGACTGTAAGAGGTTTTGGTGGGGACTTGGTGAAGGTGGGAGCCTAGTAAATATGATGTTCTTCACGTGATTGCAGATTAATGATAAAAAAAATGTTTTTAAGTGCAATATGGGCACAGCAATAAAACAGGCTTTGCGAGCTCCAAACAAAAGACACAGGGTTAAAAGAAGGGATGAAAACTCAAGATCACCTAAGTGCTCCCCTATAGGAGACTCACTTGAGATCCAAAGACACAGACAAACTACAATCTGAAGGGGTGGGGACAGCAACCCTACACAAGTGTAACTGAAAAGCAAACAAACAAACAAATGGATTTTGTTTGAGTCCCCAGAGACAGTCAGTAGAAAATAGCCCTATCTAGACACCGTGAATTCTTTTTGTTTGGTTTCAGCAGTTCCCAGCCATAGATTTAGTGGTACAGCAAAGTCCTTCTCATTTTTTCTCACCTCAACAACTGAATTGCTGTAATAATATGTGTCTGGGCTTTTGAAATCAGTGTATTTTATGTTGTTCTTGAAAGTAAAGTAGTAATAACCACCTAAAGAGGATAGTTTGGACACTCAAACAAACACGTAACTCCACAACACTCTCTTTGCTCCCAAATGCTGCTGCCTAGAAATAGGTGTTCTTTTTATTTGTCCCTCCTCCTATCAGCGCTGATCATGCCATTGTCCCTCAAACTTGGTGGTGAGCAAAGCACCAAGTATACTTTTCTGTCTAAACAGGCCCAGAGGAAGGATAGTTGTGGTCTTCTGGAAGCACTTAGTCAACCAATGTGGCTGAATACAGTCAGCAAGCGAGAAGGAGGTAAAAGAGGACAGAGGACAGAGAGATGGGTGCAAGTCCCTGCACCAACATAAATTACTGGATTTGTAAGCACAAGCGGCTGACTCGACCTGCAAGTGTCTCAGTGAACCCAGTGATCTCCCTAAGGACTAGTTACTTTGCAATATTTTTGGAAGCATAATGTAGGGAACTGACATAGGCGATGTTGTTAACTGTCCTGTACATAAGGATAGATGGCCAGACAAAAAGATGATTGATTCATAGATAGATAGATAGATGACAGATGATATATAGACAGACGATAGACATGATAGGTAGATAGGAAGATAGATTGATAGACTGATAGATGATAGATAGATAGATAGATAGATAGATAGATAGATAGATAGATAGATAGAAAGATAGAAGGATAGACAGATAGATAGATAGAAAGATACATACAGATACATATTAATTAACACAAAGCTATTGCTCATAACCAGGAGATCAATGGTGAAAGCACATAGCGAAACTACAAACTAAAAGGAAGAATGAAGTCCAGTTTAAAAACTGCCGTTTGCAGCCATAAGAAGAAAACAAATGCTACCATTTGCAATGACGTGGATGGAGCGAGACGGTAGTATGCTCAGTAAAATATTCCAGCCGGAGAAAAACAAGTACCAAATGATTTCACTCATGTGTGGAGTATAACAACAAAGAAACACTGAAAATAAAAAAACAGCAGCAGACTCACAGAACCCGAATGTGGAGTAACAGTTACCAAAGGGAAAAGGACTGAGAAGGGTGGTTGGGAAGGGAGGGATAAGGGTGGGGAGAAAGAAAAGGGAGATTAGGATAAGCATGTATAATGCGTGAGGGCGGGGTCGCATGGCGAGTGCTGTACAACACAGAGAAGACAAGTAGATATTCTACAGCATCTTACTACACGCTGAAGGACAGCGACTGTAATGGGGTGTGTGGGGGGGTACATCGTGAACGGGTCTACAGCATCCATCTCTGCTAACTGACAGCAACTGTAAGAGGTTTTTGGGAGGGACTTGGTGAAGGGGGGAGTCTAGGAAATATAATGTTCTTCACGTGATTGTAGATTAATGATAACAAAAACAATTTTATAAGTGCAATAAGGGCACAGCTCTGAATCATCAGAATAAAAGGACAGGCTTTGAGTGCTCCAAACAAATGACACAGGGTTAAAAGAAGGGATGAAAACTCAAGACCACCTTCGTGCTCCCTTACAGGAGACTCTCTTGAGATCCAAGGACACAGACAATCTAAAAGCCGAAGGGGTGTGTACAGGTACCCAACACAGTGAAACTGAAAAACAAACAATCCTAGAATGGATTCTGTTTGAGTCCACAGAGACAGTCAGTAGAAAATAGCCCTATCTGGCCAACGTGAATTCTTTTTGTTTGGTTTCAGCATTGCCCAGCCATAGATTTAGTGGTACAGCAACGTCTTTCTCATTTTCTCTCAACTCAACAATTGAATTGCTGTAAAAGTATACGTCTGGACCTTTGAGATCAGTGGGTTTTATGAAGTTCATGAATGTAAAGAAGTAATAACTATATAAAGAGGGAAGTTTGGACACTGAAATAAACACGTCACTCCACAACACACTCTTTGCTCCCAACTGCTCCTGTCTAGCAACTGGTGTTCCTTTTCATTTGTTGTTCCATCCTATCAGCGGTGATCACGCCGATGTCCCTCAAACATGGTGGTGAACAAAGCACCAAGTTTTCTTTCTGTGGACAACAGGCCCAGAGGAACAATACCTGTGGTCTTCACGGAGCACTTAGTCAATGAATGTGGCTAAATAGAGTCAGCCAGTGAGAAGAAGATAATAGAGGATACAGACACAGGTTCAAGTCCCTGCACAACCATTTACTGGTTTTGTAGGTACACGTGGCTGACTCGACCTGCAAGTGTCTCGGTGAACCGAGTGCTCTTCCTACAGCCTAGTTACCATGAAAGATTTTTGGAAGCATAATGTAGGGAAGTGACAAAGGCGATGTTGTTAACTGTTCTGTACATAAGGATAGATGGGCAGACAAAAAGATGATTGATTCATACATAGATAGCTAGACAGACGACAGATGAAAGATAGATAGATAGGTACATAGATTGACGATAGACATCATAGATAGATGATAGGAAGATAGATAGATAGATAGATAGATAGATAGATAGACAGACAGACAGACAGATGGATAGATAGATATAGGTACATATTGATTAACGTAAAGTTATTGCTAATAACGAAGAGAGCAATGGTGAAAGCACATAGCGAAACTACAGACAAAAGAGAAGACAGAAATCTAGTTTAAAAAGTACAGTAAGCAGCCGTAAGAAGAAAAAATCCTAATATTTGAACAACGTGGATGGAGCTAGAGGGTATTATGCTCAGTGAAAAAGGCCATGCGGAGAAAGACAAGTACCAAATGATTTCACTCATGTGTTGAGTATAACAACAAAGAAAAACTGAAGGAAAAAAACAGCAGCAGACTCACAGAACCCAAGAGTGGACTAACAGATACCAAAGGGAACGGGACTAGGCAGGGTGGGTGGGAAGGGTTTGGTAAATGTGGGGTGAAAGAAAGGGGGCATTAGGATTAGCATGTATAATGTGTGGGTGGCGGGAGAATGGGGAGGGCTGTACAACACAGAGAAGACCAGTAGTGATTCTACAGCATCTTACTACACGCTGATGGAAAGCGACTGTAACGGGTTGTGGGGTGGACATGGTGAAGGGGTCTACAGCATCCAACTATGCTGATGGACAGCTACTGTAATGGGGTTTTTGGGGGGGACGTGGTGTTCTTGGTGAACATAATGTTCTTTGCGTGATTGTGGATTAATGATAACAAAAAAAATTTTAAAGTGCAATAAGGACATAGCTCTCAATTCTCAGAATAAAAGGACAGGCTCTTCAGGACTCCAATGAAAAGACACAGGGTTAAAAGAAGGGATGAAAACTCAAGACCACCTACGTGCTCCCTTAAAGGAGACTAACTTGAGATCCAAGGACGAAGATGAACTACAAGTTGAGGGGGTGGAAACATAGCTCTCAACGCTACTATTCCATTTCAGATAGACCTCACTCACATCTAAATGCGTAAATGCACTGAAATTCCACCTCCACCTTGACAGCAGAGGGGAGCAGTTTCCCCACAAGCTAGCTGGGCTGCCACCTCAGCAAGTCCATGGGCCACTGGCCCAGAAGAACCCCGCGTGTCACCAAAAGGCAGTTCCCTTAACCAGTGACTACACACATACTCTCTGAACATGGGCCACCAAGCAGGGCCACCGAGGTAACATCGGTGCACAGGCAAAAAGACATACTACTGGGCATGTACCTACCACGGACCCCGCAGGCCCGCCAGGGTGCTCCCTGCATGGGGCCTCGGATATTCCCTGCAGCTCATGCAGCCGCCACAGCAGGAATGGCCCAGGGGCAGAGCAGCTGCAGGGCACTGGGCTGCACAGTTTCAAGAGCGCAGCCCACCAACCACACTATCCACACCCAGCAGACTCGTGCCACCTACGCAGGAGAAGTTCCCACCCAAGGCCACTCCTCTCAAGACCCAAACACACAGCTAACTCACAAAAACAAACACAAGGAATTGAGACTGAGAAGGACACAGAGGAATCAAAGTGCACCTAGGGACAGAACGTTGACAAAAGTGAGAAAACAGATATAGAGAGAGACAAATGATTGATACATAGATTCGACTGATATACATACAAATAGATGATAGATTAATTAGATAGATACACAGATGATAGTAGATAGATGACAGACCATAGATAGATGACAGATAGATAGATAGAAAGATTACATAGATAGGTAAAGAGATAGATAGGTAGGTAGATAGGAAAGCATCATACTAAACTAAGCTATCTTTCACTCAAGATCATGTATGTGCTCCCTTACAGGAGACTCACTTGAGATCCCAGGACACGGACAAATTAAAAGCTGAAGGGGCGGTGACAGGTACCCAAAAAAAGTGAAACTGAGAAACAAACAAACAAACAAATGGATTCTGTTTGAGTCCCCAGAGACAGTCAGTAGAAAATAGCCCTAGCTGGCCACCATGAATTTTTTTTTGTTTGGTTTCAGCAGTGCCCAGAAATAGATTCCGTTGTACAGCAAAGTCCTTCTCAATTTTCCTCACCTCAATAACAGAATTGCTGTAATAATATGTGTCTGGGCTTTTGAAATCAGTGCGTTTTATGATGTTCATGAATGTAAAAATGTAATAACCACTTAAGAGTGAAGGTTGGACACTCAAATAAACACGTCACTCCACAACACACTCTTTGTTCAAAACTGCTCCTGTCTAGAAATAGGTGTTCATTTTTATTTGTCCCTCCTCCTATCCGAGGTGATCACGCCGATGTCCTTCATACTTGGTGATGAGCAAAGCACCAAGTATACTTTTCTGACTACAACAGGCCCAGAGGAAGGATACTTGTGGTCTTCAGGGAAGACTTCGTCAATTATTGTGGCAAATTAGAGTCAGCAGGCGAGAAGGAGGTAAAAGAGGACAGAGGACAGAGATATGGGTTCAAGTCCCTGGACAACCATTTACTGGTTTTGTAAGCACACGCGGCAGACTCGACCTGCAATTGTCTCAGTGTACCCAGTGCTCTCCATACGTCCTAGTTACTTAGCAAGATTTTTGGAAGCATAATGTAGGGAAGTGACATAGGCGATGTTGTTAACTGTTCTGTACATAAGGATAGATGGGAAGACAAAAAATGATTGATTCATAGATACATAGATAGATGAGAGATTATAGATAGATGATAGACACGATAGATAGATGATAGGAAGATAGATAGAGAGATACATAGACAGAAAGATTGAAGGATAGATAGATAGATTGATAGATAGACAGACAGTTACACAGATTCAGATACATATCGATTAACACAAAGCTATTGCTCATAACCAACAGATCAATGGTGAAAGCACATAGGGAAACTACAAACAAAAAGGAAGAATGAAGTCCAGTTTAAAAAGTGCAGTAAGCAACCATAAGAAGAAAACAAATCCTACCATTTGCAAGGATGTGGATGTAGCTAGATGGTAGCATGCTCAGTGATATACACCAGGTGGAGAAAGACAAGTAGCAAATGATTTCACTCATGTGTGGAGTATAACAACAAAGAAAAACTGGAGGAAATAAACAGCAGCAGACTCACAGAACCCGAGAGTTCAATAACAGTTACCAAAGGGAAAGGGAATGGGCAGGGTGTGTGGGAAGGGAGGGATGAGGGCAGGGAGAAGAAAGGGGACATTAGGATTAACATGTATAATGCGTGGGCTCGGGGGGGCAAAGGGAGGGATGTACAACACAGAGAAGACAAGTAGAGATTCTACAGCATTTACTACACGCTGATGGACAGCGACTGTAATGGGGTGTTTGTGGGGGGACATGGTGAAGCAGTCTACAGCATACAACAATGCTTATGGACAACGACTGTAAGAGGTTTTGGTGGGGACTTGGTGAAGGTGGGAGCCTAGTAAATATGATGTTCTTCACGTGATTGCAGATTAATGATAAAAAAAATGTTTTTTAGTGCAATATGGGCACAGCAATAAAACAGGCTTTGCGAGCTCCAAACAAAAGACACAGGGTTAAAAGAAGGGATGAAAACTCAAGATCACCTAAGTGCTCCCCTATAGGAGACTCACTTGAGATCCAAAGACACAGACAAACTACAATCTGAAGGGGTGGGGACAGCAACCCTACACAAGTGTAACTGAAAAGCAAACAAACAAACAAATGGATTTTGTTTGAGTCCCCAGAGACAGTCAGTAGAAAATAGCCCTATCTAGACACCGTGAATTCTTTTTGTTTGGTTTCAGCAGTTCCCAGCCATAGATTTAGTGGTACAGCAAAGTCCTTCTCATTTTTTCTCACCTCAACAACTGAATTGCTGTAATAATATGTGTCTGGGCTTTTGAAATCAGTGTATTTTATGTTGTTCTTGAAAGTAAAGTAGTAATAACCACCTAAAGAGGATAGTTTGGACACTCAAACAAACACGTAACTCCACAACACTCTCTTTGCTCCCAAATGCTGCTGCCTAGAAATAGGTGTTCTTTTTATTTGTCCCTCCTCCTATCAGCGCTGATCATGCCATTGTCCCTCAAACTTGGTGGTGAGCAAAGCACCAAGTATACTTTTCTGTCTAAACAGGCCCAGAGGAAGGATAGTTGTGGTCTTCTGGAAGCACTTAGTCAACCAATGTGGCTGAATACAGTCAGCAAGCGAGAAGGAGGTAAAAGAGGACAGAGGACAGAGAGATGGGTGCAAGTCCCTGCACCAACATAAATTACTGGATTTGTAAGCACAAGCGGCTGACTCGACCTGCAAGTGTCTCAGTGAACCCAGTGATCTCCCTAAGGACTAGTTACTTTGCAATATTTTTGGAAGCATAATGTAGGGAACTGACATAGGCGATGTTGTTAACTGTCCTGTACATAAGGATAGATGGCCAGACAAAAAGATGATTGATTCATAGATAGATAGATAGATGACAGATGATATATAGACAGACGATAGACATGATAGGTAGATAGGAAGATAGATTGATAGACTGATAGATGATAGATAGATAGATAGATAGAAAGATAGAAGGATAGACAGATAGATAGATAGAAAGATACATACAGATACATATTAATTAACACAAAGCTATTGCTCATAACCAGGAGATCAATGGTGAAAGCACATAGCGAAACTACAAACTAAAAGGAAGAATGAAGTCCAGTTTAAAAACTGCCGTTTGCAGCCATAAGAAGAAAACAAATGCTACCATTTGCAATGACGTGGATGGAGCGAGACGGTAGTATGCTCAGTAAAATATTCCAGCCGGAGAAAAACAAGTACCAAATGATTTCACTCATGTGTGGAGTATAACAACAAAGAAACACTGAAAATAAAAAAACAGCAGCAGACTCACAGAACCCGAATGTGGAGTAACAGTTACCAAAGGGAAAAGGACTGAGAAGGGTGGTTGGGAAGGGAGGGATAAGGGTGGGGAGAAAGAAAAGGGAGATTAGGATAAGCATGTATAATGCGTGAGGGCGGGGTCGCATGGCGAGTGCTGTACAACACAGAGAAGACAAGTAGATATTCTACAGCATCTTACTACACGCTGAAGGACAGCGACTGTAATGGGGTGTGTGGGGGGGTACATCGTGAACGGGTCTACAGCATCCATCTCTGCTAACTGACAGCAACTGTAAGAGGTTTTTGGGAGGGACTTGGTGAAGGGGGGAGTCTAGGAAATATAATGTTCTTCACGTGATTGTAGATTAATGATAACAAAAACAATTTTATAAGTGCAATAAGGGCACAGCTCTGAATCATCAGAATAAAAGGACAGGCTTTGAGTGCTCCAAACAAATGACACAGGGTTAAAAGAAGGGATGAAAACTCAAGACCACCTTCGTGCTCCCTTACAGGAGACTCTCTTGAGATCCAAGGACACAGACAATCTAAAAGCCGAAGGGGTGTGTACAGGTACCCAACACAGTGAAACTGAAAAACAAACAATCCTAGAATGGATTCTGTTTGAGTCCACAGAGACAGTCAGTAGAAAATAGCCCTATCTGGCCAACGTGAATTCTTTTTGTTTGGTTTCAGCATTGCCCAGCCATAGATTTAGTGGTACAGCAACGTCTTTCTCATTTTCTCTCAACTCAACAATTGAATTGCTGTAAAAGTATACGTCTGGACCTTTGAGATCAGTGGGTTTTATGAAGTTCATGAATGTAAAGAAGTAATAACTATATAAAGAGGGAAGTTTGGACACTGAAATAAACACGTCACTCCACAACACACTCTTTGCTCCCAACTGCTCCTGTCTAGCAACTGGGGTTCCTTTTCATTTGTTGTTCCATCCTATCAGCGGTGATCACGCCGATGTCCCTCAAACATGGTGGTGAACAAAGCACCAAGTTTTCTTTCTGTGGACAACAGGCCCAGAGGAACAATACCTGTGGTCTTCACGGAGCACTTAGTCAATGAATGTGGCTAAATAGAGTCAGCCAGTGAGAAGAAGATAATAGAGGATACAGACACAGGTTCAAGTCCCTGCACAACCATTTACTGGTTTTGTAGGTACACGTGGCTGACTCGACCTGCAAGTGTCTCGGTGAACCGAGTGCTCTTCCTACAGCCTAGTTACCATGAAAGATTTTTGGAAGCATAATGTAGGGAAGTGACAAAGGCGATGTTGTTAACTGTTCTGTACATAAGGATAGATGGGCAGACAAAAAGATGATTGATTCATACATAGATAGCTAGACAGACGACAGATGAAAGATAGATAGATAGGTACATAGATTGACGATAGACATCATAGATAGATGATAGGAAGATAGATAGATAGATAGATAGATAGATAGATAGATAGATAGATAGATAGACAGACAGACAGATGGATAGATAGATATAGGTACATATTGATTAACGTAAAGTTATTGCTAATAACGAAGAGAGCAATGGTGAAAGCACATAGCGAAACTACAGACAAAAGAGAAGACAGAAATCTAGTTTAAAAAGTACAGTAAGCAGCCGTAAGAAGAAAAAATCCTAATATTTGAACAACGTGGATGGAGCTAGAGGGTATTATGCTCAGTGAAAAAGGCCATGCGGAGAAAGACAAGTACCAAATGATTTCACTCATGTGTTGAGTATAACAACAAAGAAAAACTGAAGGAAAAAAACAGCAGCAGACTCACAGAACCCAAGAGTGGACTAACAGTTACCAAAGGGAACGGGACTAGGCAGGGTGGGTGGGAAGGGTTTGGTAAATGTGGGGTGAAAGAAAGGGGGCATTAGGATTAGCATGTATAATGTGTGGGTGGCGGGAGAATGGGGAGGGCTGTACAACACAGAGAAGACCAGTAGTGATTCTACAGCATCTTACTACACGCTGATGGAAAGCGACTGTAACGGGGTGTGGGGGGGACATGGTGAAGGGGTCTACAGCATCCAACTATGCTGATGGACAGCTACTGTAATGGGGTTTTTGGGGGGGACGTGGTGTTCTTGGTGAACATAATGTTCTTTGCGTGATTGTGGATTAATGATAACAAAAAAAATTTTTAAAGTGCAATAAGGACATAGCTCTCAATTCTCAGAATAAAAGGACAGGCTCTTCAGGACTCCAATGAAAAGACACAGGGTTAAAAGAAGGGATGAAAACTCAAGACCACCTACGTGCTCCCTTAAAGGAGACTAACTTGAGATCCAAGGACGAAGATGAACTACAAGTTGAGGGGGTGGAAACATAGCTCTCAACGCTACTATTCCATTTCAGATAGACCTCACTCACATCTAAATGCGTAAATGCACTGAAATTCCACCTCCACCTTGACAGCAGAGGGGAGCAGTTTCCCCACAAGCTAGCTGGGCTGCCACCTCAGCAAGTCCATGGGCCACTGGCCCAGAAGAACCCCGCGTGTCACCAAAAGGCAGTTCCCTTAACCAGTGACTACACACATACTCTCTGAACATGGGCCACCAAGCAGGGCCACCGAGGTAACATCGGTGCACAGGCAAAAAGACATACTACTGGGCATGTACCTACCACGGACCCCGCAGGCCCGCCAGGGTGCTCCCTGCATGGGGCCTCGGATATTCCCTGCAGCTCATGCAGCCGCCACAGCAGGAACGGCCCAGGGGCAGAGCAGCTGCAGGGCACTGGGCTGCACAGTTTCAAGAGCGCAGCCCACCAACCACACTATCCACACCCAGCAGACTCGTGCCACCTACGCAGGAGAAGTTCCCAACCAAGGCCACTCCTCTCAAGACCCAAACACACAGCTAACTCACAAAAACAAACACAAGGAATTGAGACTGAGAAGGACACAGAGGAATCAAAGTGCACCTAGGGACAGAACGTTGACAAAAGTGAGAAAACAGATATAGAGAGAGACAAATGATTGATACATAGATTCGACTGATATACATACAAATAGATGATAGATTAATTAGATAGATACACAGATGATAGTAGATAGATGACAGACCATAGATAGATGACAGATAGATAGATAGAAAGATTACATAGATAGGTAAAGAGATAGATAGGTAGGTAGATAGGAAAGCATCATACTAAACTAAGCTATCTTTCACTCAAGATCATGTATGTGCTCCCTTACAGGAGACTCACTTGAGATCCCAGGACACGGACAAATTAAAAGCTGAAGGGGCGGTGACAGGTACCCAAAAAAAGTGAAACTGAGAAACAAACAAACAAACAAATGGATTCTGTTTGAGTCCCCAGAGACAGTCAGTAGAAAATAGCCCTAGCTGGCCACCATGAATTTTTTTTTGTTTGGTTTCAGCAGTGCCCAGAAATAGATTCCGTTGTACAGCAAAGTCCTTCTCAATTTTCCTCACCTCAATAACAGAATTGCTGTAATAATATGTGTCTGGGCTTTTGAAATCAGTGCGTTTTATGATGTTCATGAATGTAAAAATGTAATAACCACTTAAGAGTGAAGGTTGGACACTCAAATAAACACGTCACTCCACAACACACTCTTTGTTCAAAACTGCTCCTGTCTAGAAATAGGTGTTCATTTTTATTTGTCCCTCCTCCTATCCGAGGTGATCACGCCGATGTCCTTCATACTTGGTGATGAGCAAAGCACCAAGTATACTTTTCTGACTACAACAGGCCCAGAGGAAGGATACTTGTGGTCTTCAGGGAAGACTTCGTCAATTATTGTGGCAAATTAGAGTCAGCAGGCGAGAAGGAGGTAAAAGAGGACAGAGGACAGAGATATGGGTTCAAGTCCCTGGACAACCATTTACTGGTTTTGTAAGCACACGCGGCAGACTCGACCTGCAATTGTCTCAGTGTACCCAGTGCTCTCCATACGTCCTAGTTACTTAGCAAGATTTTTGGAAGCATAATGTAGGGAAGTGACATAGGCGATGTTGTTAACTGTTCTGTACATAAGGATAGATGGGAAGACAAAAAATGATTGATTCATAGATACATAGATAGATGAGAGATTATAGATAGATGATAGACACGATAGATAGATGATAGGAAGATAGATAGAGAGATACATAGACAGAAAGATTGAAGGATAGATAGATAGATTGATAGATAGACAGACAGTTACACAGATTCAGATACATATCGATTAACACAAAGCTATTGCTCATAACCAACAGATCAATGGTGAAAGCACATAGGGAAACTACAAACAAAAAGGAAGAATGAAGTCCAGTTTAAAAAGTGCAGTAAGCAGCCATAAGAAGAAAACAAATCCTACCATTTGCAAGGATGTGGATGTAGCTAGACGGTAGCATGCTCAGTGATATACACCAGGTGGAGAAAGACAAGTAGCAAATGATTTCACTCATGTGTGGAGTATAACAACAAAGAAAAACTGGAGGAAATAAACAGCAGCAGACTCACAGAACCCGAGAGTTCAATAACAGTTACCAAAGGGAAAGGGAATGGGCAGGGTGTGTGGGAAGGGAGGGATGAGGGCAGGGAGAAGAAAGGGGACATTAGGATTAACATGTATAATGCGTGGGCTCGGGGGGGCAAAGGGAGGGATGTACAACACAGAGAAGACAAGTAGAGATTCTACAGCATTTACTACACGCTGATGGACAGCGACTGTAATGGGGTGTTTGTGGGGGGACATGGTGAAGCAGTCTACAGCATACAACAATGCTTATGGACAACGACTGTAAGAGGTTTTGGTGGGGACTTGGTGAAGGTGGGAGCCTAGTAAATATGATGTTCTTCACGTGATTGCAGATTAATGATAAAAAAATGTTTTTAAGTGCAATATGGGCACAGCAATAAAACAGGCTTTGCGAGCTCCAAACAAAAGACACAGGGTTAAAAGAAGGGATGAAAACTCAAGATCACCTAAGTGCTCCCCTATAGGAGACTCACTTGAGATCCAAAGACACAGACAAACTACAATCTGAAGGGGTGGGGACAGCAACCCTACACAAGTGTAACTGAAAAGCAAACAAACAAACAAATGGATTTTGTTTGAGTCCCCAGAGACAGTCAGTAGAAAATAGCCCTATCTAGACACCGTGAATTCTTTTTGTTTGGTTTCAGCAGTTCCCAGCCATAGATTTAGTGGTACAGCAAAGTCCTTCTCATTTTTTCTCACCTCAACAACTGAATTGCTGTAATAATATGTGTCTGGGCTTTTGAAATCAGTGTATTTTATGTTGTTCTTGAAAGTAAAGTAGTAATAACCACCTAAAGAGGATAGTTTGGACACTCAAACAAACACGTAACTCCACAACACTCTCTTTGCTCCCAAATGCTGCTGCCTAGAAATAGGTGTTCTTTTTATTTGTCCCTCCTCCTATCAGCGCTGATCATGCCATTGTCCCTCAAACTTGGTGGTGAGCAAAGCACCAAGTATACTTTTCTGTCTAAACAGGCCCAGAGGAAGGATAGTTGTGGTCTTCTGGAAGCACTTAGTCAACCAATGTGGCTGAATACAGTCAGCAAGCGAGAAGGAGGTAAAAGAGGACAGAGGACAGAGAGATGGGTGCAAGTCCCTGCACCAACATAAATTACTGGATTTGTAAGCACAAGCGGCTGACTCGACCTGCAAGTGTCTCAGTGAACCCAGTGATCTCCCTAAGGACTAGTTACTTTGCAATATTTTTGGAAGCATAATGTAGGGAACTGACATAGGCGATGTTGTTAACTGTCCTGTACATAAGGATAGATGGCCAGACAAAAAGATGATTGATTCATAGATAGATAGATAGATGACAGATGATATATAGACAGACGATAGACATGATAGGTAGATAGGAAGATAGATTGATAGACTGATAGATGATAGATAGATAGATAGATAGAAAGATAGAAGGATAGACAGATAGATAGATAGAAAGATACATACAGATACATATTAATTAACACAAAGCTATTGCTCATAACCAGGAGATCAATGGTGAAAGCACATAGCGAAACTACAAACTAAAAGGAAGAATGAAGTCCAGTTTAAAAACTGCCGTTTGCAGCCATAAGAAGAAAACAAATGCTACCATTTGCAATGACGTGGATGGAGCGAGACGGTAGTATGCTCAGTAAAATATTCCAGCCGGAGAACAACAAGTACCAAATGATTTCACTCATGTGTGGAGTATAACAACAAAGAAACACTGAAAATAAAAAAACAGCAGCAGACTCACAGAACCCGAATGTGGAGTAACAGTTACCAAAGGGAAAAGGACTGAGAAGGGTGGTTGGGAAGGGAGGGATAAGGGTGGGGAGAAAGAAAAGGGAGATTAGGATAAGCATGTATAATGCGTGAGGGCGGGGTCGCATGGCGAGTGCTGTACAACACAGAGAAGACAAGTAGATATTCTACAGCATCTTACTACACGCTGAAGGACAGCGACTGTAATGGGGTGTGTGTGGGGGTACATCGTGAACGGGTCTACAGCATCCATCTCTGCTAACTGACAGCAACTGTAAGAGGTTTTTGGGAGGGACTTGGTGAAGGGGGGAGTCTAGGAAACATAATGTTCTTCACGTGATTGTAGATTAATGATAACAAAAACAATTTTTTAAGTGCAATAAGGGCACAGCTCTGAATCATCAGAATAAAAGGACAGGCTTTGAGTGCTCCAAACAAATGACACAGGGTTAAAAGAAGGGATGAAAACTCAAGACCACCTTCGTGCTCCCTTACAGGAGACTCTCTTGAGATCCAAGGACACAGACAATCTAAAAGCCGAAGGGGTGTGTACAGGTACCCAACACAGTGAAACTGAAAAACAAACAATCCTAGAATGGATTCTGTTTGAGTCCACAGAGACAGTCAGTAGAAAATAGCCCTATCTGGCCAACGTGAATTCTTTTTGTTTGGTTTCAGCATTGCCCAGCCATAGATTTAGTGGTACAGCAACGTCTTTCTCATTTTCTCTCAACTCAACAATTGAATTGCTGTAAAAGTATACGTCTGGACCTTTGAGATCAGTGGGTTTTATGAAGTTCATGAATGTAAAGAAGTAATAACTATATAAAGAGGGAAGTTTGGACACTGAAATAAACACGTCACTCCACAACACACTCTTTGCTCCCAACTGCTCCTGTCTAGCAACTGGTGTTCCTTTTCAGTTGTCGTTCCATCCTATCAGCGGTGATCACGCCGATGTCCCTCAAACATGGTGGTGAACAAAGCACCAAGTTTTCTTTCTGTGGACAACAGGCCCAGAGGAACAATACCTGTGGTCTTCACGGAGCACTTAGTCAATGAATGTGGCTAAATAGAGTCAGCCAGTGAGAAGAAGATAATAGAGGATACAGACACAGGTTCAAGTCCCTGCACAACCATTTACTGGTTTTGTAGGTACACGTGGCTGACTCGACCTGCAAGTGTCTCGGTGAACCGAGTGCTCTTCCTACAGCCTAGTTACCTTGAAAGATTTTTGGAAGCATAATGTAGGGAAGTGACAAAGGCGATGTTGTTAACTGTTCTGTACATAAGGATAGATGGGCAGACAAAAAGATGATTGATTCATACACAGATAGCTAGACAGACGACAGATGAAAGATAGATAGATAGGTACATAGATTGATGATAGACATCATAGATAGATGATAGGAAGATAGATAGATAGATAGATAGATAGATAGATAGATAGATAGACAGACAGACAGATGGATAGATAGATATAGGTACATATTGATTAACGTAAAGTTATTGCTAATAACGAAGAGAGCAATGGTGAAAGCACATAGCGAAACTACAGACAAAAGAGAAGACAGAAATCTAGTTTAAAAAGTACAGTAAGCAGCCGTAAGAAGAAAAAATCCTAATATTTGAACAACGTGGATGGAGCTAGAGGGTATTATGCTCAGTGAAAAAGGCCATGCGGAGAAAGACAAGTACCAAATGATTTCACTCATGTGTTGAGTATAACAACAAAGAAAAACTGAAGGAAAAAAACAGCAGCAGACTCACAGAACCCAAGAGTGGACTAACAGTTACCAAAGGGAACGGGACTAGGCAGGGTGGGTGGGAAGGGTTTGGTAAATGTGGGGTGAAAGAAAGGGGGCATTAGGATTAGCATGTATAATGTGTGGGTGGTGGGAGAATGGGGAGGGCTGTACAACACAGAGAAGACCAGTAGTGATTCTACAGCATCTTACTACACGCTGATGGAAAGCGACTGTAACGGGGTGTGGGGGGGACATGGTGAAGGGGTCTACAGCATCCAACTATGCTGATGGACAGCTACTGTAATGGGGTTTTTGGGGGGGACGTGGTGTTCTTGGTGAACATAATGTTCTTTGCGTGATTGTGGATTAATGATAACAAAAAAAATTTTTAAAGTGCAATAAGGACATAGCTCTCAATTCTCAGAATAAAAGGACAGGCTCTTCAGGACTCCAATGAAAAGACACAGGGTTAAAAGAAGGGATGAAAACTCAAGACCACCTACGTGCTCCCTTAAAGGAGACTAACTTGAGATCCAAGGACGAAGATGAACTACAAGTTGAGGGGGTGGAAACATAGCTCTCAACGCTACTATTCCATTTCAGATAGACCTCACTCACATCTAAATGCGTAAATGCACTGAAATTCCACCTCCACCTTGACAGCAGAGGGGAGCAGTTTCCCCACAAGCTAGCTGGGCTGCCACCTCAGCAAGTCCATGGGCCACTGGCCCAGAAGAACCCCGCGTGTCACCAAAAGGCAGTTCCCTTAACCAGTGACTACACACATACTCTCTGAACATGGGCCACCAAGCAGGGCCACCGAGGTAACATCGGTGCACAGGCAAAAAGACATACTACTGGGCATGTACCTACCACGGACCCCGCAGGCCCGCCAGGGTGCTCCCTGCATGGGGCCTCGGATATTCCCTGCAGCTCATGCAGCCGCCACAGCAGGAACGGCCCAGGGGCAGAGCAGCTGCAGGGCACTGGGCTGCACAGTTTCAAGAGCGCAGCCCACCAACCACACTATCCACACCCAGCAGACTCGTGCCACCTACGCAGGAGAAGTTCCCACCCAAGGCCACTCCTCTCAAGACCCAAACACACAGCTAACTCACAAAAACAAACACAAGGAATTGAGACTGAGAAGGACACAGAGGAATCAAAGTGCACCTAGGGACAGAACGTTGACAAAAGTGAGAAAACAGATATAGAGAGAGACAAATGATTGATACATAGATTCGACTGATATACATACAAATAGATGATAGATTAATTAGATAGATACACAGATGATAGTAGATAGATGACAGACCATAGATAGATGACAGATAGATAGATAGAAAGATTACATAGATAGGTAAAGAGATAGATAGGTAGGTAGATAGGAAAGCATCATACTAAACTAAGCTATCTTTCACTCAAGATCATGTATGTGCTCCCTTACAGGAGACTCACTTGAGATCCCAGGACACGGACAAATTAAAAGCTGAAGGGGCGGTGACAGGTACCCAAAAAAAGTGAAACTGAGAAACAAACAAACAAACAAATGGATTCTGTTTGAGTCCCCAGAGACAGTCAGTAGAAAATAGCCCTAGCTGGCCACCATGAATTTTTTTTTGTTTGGTTTCAGCAGTGCCCAGAAATAGATTCCGTTGTACAGCAAAGTCCTTCTCAATTTTCCTCACCTCAATAACAGAATTGCTGTAATAATATGTGTCTGGGCTTTTGAAATCAGTGCGTTTTATGATGTTCATGAATGTAAAAATGTAATAACCACTTAAGAGTGAAGGTTGGACACTCAAATAAACACGTCACTCCACAACACACTCTTTGTTCAAAACTGCTCCTGTCTAGAAATAGGTGTTCATTTTTATTTGTCCCTCCTCCTATCCGAGGTGATCACGCCGATGTCCTTCATACTTGGTGATGAGCAAAGCACCAAGTATACTTTTCTGACTACAACAGGCCCAGAGGAAGGATACTTGTGGTCTTCAGGGAAGACTTCGTCAATTATTGTGGCAAATTAGAGTCAGCAGGCGAGAAGGAGGTAAAAGAGGACAGAGGACAGAGATATGGGTTCAAGTCCCTGGACAACCATTTACTGGTTTTGTAAGCACACGCGGCAGACTCGACCTGCAATTGTCTCAGTGTACCCAGTGCTCTCCATACGTCCTAGTTACTTAGCAAGATTTTTGGAAGCATAATGTAGGGAAGTGACATAGGCGATGTTGTTAACTGTTCTGTACATAAGGATAGATGGGAAGACAAAAAATGATTGATTCATAGATACATAGATAGATGAGAGATTATAGATAGATGATAGACACGATAGATAGATGATAGGAAGATAGATAGAGAGATACATAGACAGAAAGATTGAAGGATAGATAGATAGATTGATAGATAGACAGACAGTTACACAGATTCAGATACATATCGATTAACACAAAGCTATTGCTCATAACCAACAGATCAATGGTGAAAGCACATAGGGAAACTACAAACAAAAAGGAAGAATGAAGTCCAGTTTAAAAAGTGCAGTAAGCAGCCATAAGAAGAAAACAAATCCTACCATTTGCAAGGATGTGGATGTAGCTAGACGGTAGCATGCTCAGTGATATACACCAGGTGGAGAAAGACAAGTAGCAAATGATTTCACTCATGTGTGGAGTATAACAACAAAGAAAAACTGGAGGAAATAAACAGCAGCAGACTCACAGAACCCGAGAGTTCAATAACAGTTACCAAAGGGAAAGGGAATGGGCAGGGTGTGTGGGAAGGGAGGGATGAGGGCAGGGAGAAGAAAGGGGACATTAGGATTAACATGTATAATGCGTGGGCTCGGGGGGGCAAAGGGAGGGATGTACAACACAGAGAAGACAAGTAGAGATTCTACAGCATTTACTACACGCTGATGGACAGCGACTGTAATGGGGTGTTTGTGGGGGGACATGGTGAAGCAGTCTACAGCATACAACAATGCTTATGGACAACGACTGTAAGAGGTTTTGGTGGGGACTTGGTGAAGGTGGGAGCCTAGTAAATATGATGTTCTTCACGTGATTGCAGATTAATGATAAAAAAATGTTTTTAAGTGCAATATGGGCACAGCAATAAAACAGGCTTTGCGAGCTCCAAACAAAAGACACAGGGTTAAAAGAAGGGATGAAAACTCAAGATCACCTAAGTGCTCCCCTATAGGAGACTCACTTGAGATCCAAAGACACAGACAAACTACAATCTGAAGGGGTGGGGACAGCAACCCTACACAAGTGTAACTGAAAAGCAAACAAACAAACAAATGGATTTTGTTTGAGTCCCCAGAGACAGTCAGTAGAAAATAGCCCTATCTAGACACCGTGAATTCTTTTTGTTTGGTTTCAGCAGTTCCCAGCCATAGATTTAGTGGTACAGCAAAGTCCTTCTCATTTTTTCTCACCTCAACAACTGAATTGCTGTAATAATATGTGTCTGGGCTTTTGAAATCAGTGTATTTTATGTTGTTCTTGAAAGTAAAGTAGTAATAACCACCTAAAGAGGATAGTTTGGACACTCAAACAAACACGTAACTCCACAACACTCTCTTTGCTCCCAAATGCTGCTGCCTAGAAATAGGTGTTCTTTTTATTTGTCCCTCCTCCTATCAGCGCTGATCATGCCATTGTCCCTCAAACTTGGTGGTGAGCAAAGCACCAAGTATACTTTTCTGTCTAAACAGGCCCAGAGGAAGGATAGTTGTGGTCTTCTGGAAGCACTTAGTCAACCAATGTGGCTGAATACAGTCAGCAAGCGAGAAGGAGGTAAAAGAGGACAGAGGACAGAGAGATGGGTGCAAGTCCCTGCACCAACATAAATTACTGGATTTGTAAGCACAAGCGGCTGACTCGACCTGCAAGTGTCTCAGTGAACCCAGTGATCTCCCTAAGGACTAGTTACTTTGCAATATTTTTGGAAGCATAATGTAGGGAACTGACATAGGCGATGTTGTTAACTGTCCTGTACATAAGGATAGATGGCCAGACAAAAAGATGATTGATTCATAGATAGATAGATAGATGACAGATGATATATAGACAGACGATAGACATGATAGGTAGATAGGAAGATAGATTGATAGACTGATAGATGATAGATAGATAGATAGATAGAAAGATAGAAGGATAGACAGATAGATAGATAGAAAGATACATACAGATACATATTAATTAACACAAAGCTATTGCTCATAACCAGGAGATCAATGGTGAAAGCACATAGCGAAACTACAAACTAAAAGGAAGAATGAAGTCCAGTTTAAAAACTGCCGTTTGCAGCCATAAGAAGAAAACAAATGCTACCATTTGCAATGACGTGGATGGAGCGAGACGGTAGTATGCTCAGTAAAATATTCCAGCCGGAGAACAACAAGTACCAAATGATTTCACTCATGTGTGGAGTATAACAACAAAGAAACACTGAAAATAAAAAAACAGCAGCAGACTCACAGAACCCGAATGTGGAGTAACAGTTACCAAAGGGAAAAGGACTGAGAAGGGTGGTTGGGAAGGGAGGGATAAGGGTGGGGAGAAAGAAAAGGGAGATTAGGATAAGCATGTATAATGCGTGAGGGCGGGGTCGCATGGCGAGTGCTGTACAACACAGAGAAGACAAGTAGATATTCTACAGCATCTTACTACACGCTGAAGGACAGCGACTGTAATGGGGTGTGTGTGGGGGTACATCGTGAACGGGTCTACAGCATCCATCTCTGCTAACTGACAGCAACTGTAAGAGGTTTTTGGGAGGGACTTGGTGAAGGGGGGAGTCTAGGAAACATAATGTTCTTCACGTGATTGTAGATTAATGATAACAAAAACAATTTTTTAAGTGCAATAAGGGCACAGCTCTGAATCATCAGAATAAAAGGACAGGCTTTGAGTGCTCCAAACAAATGACACAGGGTTAAAAGAAGGGATGAAAACTCAAGACCACCTTCGTGCTCCCTTACAGGAGACTCTCTTGAGATCCAAGGACACAGACAATCTAAAAGCCGAAGGGGTGTGTACAGGTACCCAACACAGTGAAACTGAAAAACAAACAATCCTAGAATGGATTCTGTTTGAGTCCACAGAGACAGTCAGTAGAAAATAGCCCTATCTGGCCAACGTGAATTCTTTTTGTTTGGTTTCAGCATTGCCCAGCCATAGATTTAGTGGTACAGCAACGTCTTTCTCATTTTCTCTCAACTCAACAATTGAATTGCTGTAAAAGTATACGTCTGGACCTTTGAGATCAGTGGGTTTTATGAAGTTCATGAATGTAAAGAAGTAATAACTATATAAAGAGGGAAGTTTGGACACTGAAATAAACACGTCACTCCACAACACACTCTTTGCTCCCAACTGCTCCTGTCTAGCAACTGGTGTTCCTTTTCATTTGTCGTTCCATCCTATCAGCGGTGATCACGCCGATGTCCCTCAAACATGGTGGTGAACAAAGCACCAAGTTTTCTTTCTGTGGACAACAGGCCCAGAGGAACAATACCTGTGGTCTTCACGGAGCACTTAGTCAATGAATGTGGCTAAATAGAGTCAGCCAGTGAGAAGAAGATAATAGAGGATACAGACACAGGTTCAAGTCCCTGCACAACCATTTACTGGTTTTGTAGGTACACGTGGCTGACTCGACCTGCAAGTGTCTCGGTGAACCGAGTGCTCTTCCTACAGCCTAGTTACCTTGAAAGATTTTTGGAAGCATAATGTAGGGAAGTGACAAAGGCGATGTTGTTAACTGTTCTGTACATAAGGATAGATGGGCAGACAAAAAGATGATTGATTCATACACAGATAGCTAGACAGACGACAGATGAAAGATAGATAGATAGGTACATAGATTGATGATAGACATCATAGATAGATGATAGGAAGATAGATAGATAGATAGATAGATAGATAGATAGATAGATAGATAGACAGACAGACAGATGGATAGATAGATATAGGTACATATTGATTAACGTAAAGTTATTGCTAATAACGAAGAGAGCAATGGTGAAAGCACATAGCGAAACTACAGACAAAAGAGAAGACAGAAATCTAGTTTAAAAAGTACAGTAAGCAGCCGTAAGAAGAAAAAATCCTAATATTTGAACAACGTGGATGGAGCTAGAGGGTATTATGCTCAGTGAAAAAGGCCATGCGGAGAAAGACAAGTACCAAATGATTTCACTCATGTGTTGAGTATAACAACAAAGAAAAACTGAAGGAAAAAAACAGCAGCAGACTCACAGAACCCAAGAGTGGACTAACAGTTACCAAAGGGAACGGGACTAGGCAGGGTGGGTGGGAAGGGTTTGGTAAATGTGGGGTGAAAGAAAGGGGGCATTAGGATTAGCATGTATAATGTGTGGGTGGTGGGAGAATGGGGAGGGCTGTACAACACAGAGAAGACCAGTAGTGATTCTACAGCATCTTACTACACGCTGATGGAAAGCGACTGTAACGGGGTGTGGGGGGGACATGGTGAAGGGGTCTACAGAATCCAACTATGCTGATGGACAGCTACTGTAATGGGGTTTTTGGGGGGGACGTGGTGTTCTTGGTGAACATAATGTTCTTTGCGTGATTGTGGATTAATGATAACAAAAAAAATTTTTAAAGTGCAATAAGGACATAGCTCTCAATTCTCAGAATAAAAGGACAGGCTCTTCAGGACTCCAATGAAAAGACACAGGGTTAAAAGAAGGGATGAAAACTCAAGACCACCTACGTGCTCCCTTAAAGGAGACTAACTTGAGATCCAAGGACGAAGATGAACTACAAGTTGAGGGGGTGGAAACATAGCTCTCAACGCTACTATTCCATTTCAGATAGACCTCACTCACATCTAAATGCGTAAATGCACTGAAATTCCACCTCCACCTTGACAGCAGAGGGGAGCAGTTTCCCCACAAGCTAGCTGGGCTGCCACCTCAGCAAGTCCATGGGCCACTGGCCCAGAAGAACCCCGCGTGTCACCAAAAGGCAGTTCCCTTAACCAGTGACTACACACATACTCTCTGAACATGGGCCACCAAGCAGGGCCACCGAGGTAACATCGGTGCACAGGCAAAAAGACATACTACTGGGCATGTACCTACCACGGACCCCGCAGGCCCGCCAGGGTGCTCCCTGCATGGGGCCTCGGATATTCCCTGCAGCTCATGCAGCCGCCACAGCAGGAACGGCCCAGGGGCAGAGCAGCTGCAGGGCACTGGGCTGCACAGTTTCAAGAGCGCAGCCCACCAACCACACTATCCACACCCAGCAGACTCGTGCCACCTACGCAGGAGAAGTTCCCACCCAAGGCCACTCCTCTCAAGACCCAAACACACAGCTAACTCACAAAAACAAACACAAGGAATTGAGACTGAGAAGGACACAGAGGAATCAAAGTGCACCTAGGGACAGAACGTTGACAAAAGTGAGAAAACAGATATAGAGAGAGACAAATGATTGATACATAGATTCGACTGATATACATACAAATAGATGATAGATTAATTAGATAGATACACAGATGATAGTAGATAGATGACAGACCATAGATAGATGACAGATAGATAGATAGAAAGATTACATAGATAGGTAAAGAGATAGATAGGTAGGTAGATAGGAAAGCATCATACTAAACTAAGCTATCTTTCACTCAAGATCATGTATGTGCTCCCTTACAGGAGACTCACTTGAGATCCCAGGACACGGACAAATTAAAAGCTGAAGGGGCGGTGACAGGTACCCAAAAAAAGTGAAACTGAGAAACAAACAAACAAACAAATGGATTCTGTTTGAGTCCCCAGAGACAGTCAGTAGAAAATAGCCCTAGCTGGCCACCATGAATTTTTTTTTGTTTGGTTTCAGCAGTGCCCAGAAATAGATTCCGTTGTACAGCAAAGTCCTTCTCAATTTTCCTCACCTCAATAACAGAATTGCTGTAATAATATGTGTCTGGGCTTTTGAAATCAGTGCGTTTTATGATGTTCATGAATGTAAAAATGTAATAACCACTTAAGAGTGAAGGTTGGACACTCAAATAAACACGTCACTCCACAACACACTCTTTGTTCAAAACTGCTCCTGTCTAGAAATAGGTGTTCATTTTTATTTGTCCCTCCTCCTATCCGAGGTGATCACGCCGATGTCCTTCATACTTGGTGATGAGCAAAGCACCAAGTATACTTTTCTGACTACAACAGGCCCAGAGGAAGGATACTTGTGGTCTTCAGGGAAGACTTCGTCAATTATTGTGGCAAATTAGAGTCAGCAGGCGAGAAGGAGGTAAAAGAGGACAGAGGACAGAGATATGGGTTCAAGTCCCTGGACAACCATTTACTGGTTTTGTAAGCACACGCGGCAGACTCGACCTGCAATTGTCTCAGTGTACCCAGTGCTCTCCATACGTAGTTACTTAGCAAGATTTTTGGAAGCATAATGTAGGGAAGTGACATAGGCGATGTTGTTAACTGTTCTGTACATAAGGATAGATGGGAAGACAAAAAATGATTGATTCATAGATACATAGATAGATGAGAGATTATAGATAGATGATAGACACGATAGATAGATGATAGGAAGATAGATAGAGAGATACATAGACAGAAAGATTGAAGGATAGATAGATAGATTGATAGATAGACAGACAGTTACACAGATTCAGATACATATCGATTAACACAAAGCTATTGCTCATAACCAACAGATCAATGGTGAAAGCACATAGGGAAACTACAAACAAAAAGGAAGAATGAAGTCCAGTTTAAAAAGTGCAGTAAGCAGCCATAAGAAGAAAACAAATCCTACCATTTGCAAGGATGTGGATGTAGCTAGACGGTAGCATGCTCAGTGATATACACCAGGTGGAGAAAGACAAGTAGCAAATGATTTCACTCATGTGTGGAGTATAACAACAAAGAAAAACTGGAGGAAATAAACAGCAGCAGACTCACAGAACCCGAGAGTTCAATAACAGTTACCAAAGGGAAAGGGAATGGGCAGGGTGTGTGGGAAGGGAGGGATGAGGGCAGGGAGAAGAAAGGGGACATTAGGATTAACATGTATAATGCGTGGGCTCGGGGGGGCAAAGGGAGGGATGTACAACACAGAGAAGACAAGTAGAGATTCTACAGCATTTACTACACGCTGATGGACAGCGACTGTAATGGGGTGTTTGTGGGGGGACATGGTGAAGCAGTCTACAGCATACAACAATGCTTATGGACAACGACTGTAAGAGGTTTTGGTGGGGACTTGGTGAAGGTGGGAGCCTAGTAAATATGATGTTCTTCACGTGATTGCAGATTAATGATAAAAAAATGTTTTTAAGTGCAATATGGGCACAGCAATAAAACAGGCTTTGCGAGCTCCAAACAAAAGACACAGGGTTAAAAGAAGGGATGAAAACTCAAGATCTCCTAAGTGCTCCCCTATAGGAGACTCACTTGAGATCCAAAGACACAGACAAACTACAATCTGAAGGGGTGGGGACAGCAACCCTACACAAGTGTAACTGAAAAGCAAACAAACAAACAAATGGATTTTGTTTGAGTCCCCAGAGACAGTCAGTAGAAAATAGCCCTATCTAGACACCGTGAATTCTTTTTGTTTGGTTTCAGCAGTTCCCAGCCATAGATTTAGTGGTACAGCAAAGTCCTTCTCATTTTTTCTCACCTCAACAACTGAATTGCTGTAATAATATGTGTCTGGGCTTTTGAAATCAGTGTATTTTATGTTGTTCTTGAAAGTAAAGTAGTAATAACCACCTAAAGAGGATAGTTTGGACACTCAAACAAACACGTAACTCCACAACACTCTCTTTGCTCCCAAATGCTGCTGCCTAGAAATAGGTGTTCTTTTTATTTGTCCCTCCTCCTATCAGCGCTGATCATGCCATTGTCCCTCAAACTTGGTGGTGAGCAAAGCACCAAGTATACTTTTCTGTCTAAACAGGCCCAGAGGAAGGATAGTTGTGGTCTTCTGGAAGCACTTAGTCAACCAATGTGGCTGAATACAGTCAGCAAGCGAGAAGGAGGTAAAAGAGGACAGAGGACAGAGAGATGGGTGCAAGTCCCTGCACCAACATAAATTACTGGATTTGTAAGCACAAGCGGCTGACTCGACCTGCAAGTGTCTCAGTGAACCCAGTGATCTCCCTAAGGACTAGTTACTTTGCAATATTTTTGGAAGCATAATGTAGGGAACTGACATAGGCGATGTTGTTAACTGTCCTGTACATAAGGATAGATGGCCAGACAAAAAGATGATTGATTCATAGATAGATAGATAGATGACAGATGATATATAGACAGACGATAGACATGATAGGTAGATAGGAAGATAGATTGATAGACTGATAGATGATAGATAGATAGATAGATAGATAGATAGATAGATAGATAGATAGATAGATAGATAGAAAGAAAGATAGAAGGATAGACAGATAGATAGATAGAAAGATACATACAGATACATATTAATTAACACAAAGCTATTGCTCATAACCAGGAGATCAATGGTGAAAGCACATAGCGAAACTACAAACTAAAAGGAAGAATGAAGTTCAGTTTAAAAACTGCCGTTTGCAGCCATAAGAAGAAAACAAATGCTACCATTTGCAATGACGTGGATGGAGCGAGACGGTAGTATGCTCAGTAAAATATTCCAGCCAGAGAAAAACAAGTACCAAATGATTTCACTCATGTGTGGAGTATAACAACAAAGAAACACTGAAAATAAAAAAACAGCAGCAGACTCACAGAACCCGAATGTGGAGTAACAGTTACCAAAGGGAAAAGGACTGAGAAGGGTGGTTGGGAAGGGAGGGATAAGGGTGGGGAGAAAGAAAAGGGAGATTAGGATAAGCATGTATAATGCGTGAGGGCGGGGTCGCATGGCGAGTGCTGTACAACACAGAGAAGACAAGTAGATATTCTACAGCATCTTACTACACGCTGAAGGACAGCGACTGTAATGGGGTGTGTGGGGGGGTACATCGTGAACGGGTCTACAGCATCCATCTCTGCTAACTGACAGCAACTGTAAGAGGTTTTTGGGAGGGACTTGGTGAAGGAGGGAGTCTAGGAAACATAATGTTCTTCACGTGATTGTAGATTAATGATAACAAAAACAATTTTATAAGTGCAATAAGGGCACAGCTCTGAATCATCAGAATAAAAGGACAGGCTTTGAGTGCTCCAAACAAATGACACAGGGTTAAAAGAAGGGATGAAAACTCAAGACCACCTTCGTGCTCCCTTACAGGAGACTCTCTTGAGATCCAAGGACACAGACAATCTAAAAGCCGAAGGGGTGTGTACAGGTACCCAACACAGTGAAACTGAAAAACAAACAATCCTAGAATGGATTCTGTTTGAGTCCACAGAGACAGTCAGTAGAAAATAGCCCTATCTGGCCAACGTGAATTCTTTTTGTTTGGTTTCAGCATTGCCCAGCCATAGATTTAGTGGTACAGCAACGTCTTTCTCATTTTCTCTCAACTCAACAATTGAATTGCTGTAAAAGTATACGTCTGGACCTTTGAGATCAGTGGGTTTTATGAAGTTCATGAATGTAAAGAAGTAATAACTATATAAAGAGGGAAGTTTGGACACTGAAATAAACACGTCACTCCACAACACACTCTCTGCTCCCAACTGCTCCTGTCTAGCAACTGGTGTTCCTTTTCATTTGTCGTTCCATCCTATCAGCGGTGATCACGCCGATGTCCCTCAAACATGGTGGTGAACAAAGCACCAAGTTTTCTTTCTGTGGACAACAGGCCCAGAGGAACAATACCTGTGGTCTTCACGGAGCACTTAGTCAATGAATGTGGCTAAATAGAGTCAGCCAGTGAGAAGAAGATAATAGAGGATACAGACACAGGTTCAAGTCCCTGCACAACCATTTACTGGTTTTGTAGGTACACGTGGCTGACTCGACCTGCAAGTGTCTCGGTGAACCGAGTGCTCTTCCTACAGCCTAGTTACCATGAAAGATTTTTGGAAGCATAATGTAGGGAAGTGACAAAGGCGATGTTGTTAACTGTTCTGTACATAAGGATAGATGGGCAGACAAAAAGATGATTGATTCATACATAGATAGCTAGACAGACGACAGATGAAAGATAGATAGATAGGTACATAGATTGACGATAGACATCATAGATAGATGATAGGAAGATAGATAGATAGATAGATAGATAGATAGATAGATAGACAGACAGACAGATGGATAGATAGATATAGGTACATATTGATTAACGTAAAGTTATTGCTAATAACGAAGAGAGCAATGGTGAAAGCACATAGCGAAACTACAGACAAAAGAGAAGACAGAAATCTAGTTTAAAAAGTACAGTAAGCAGCCGTAAGAAGAAAAAATCCTAATATTTGAACAACGTGGATGGAGCTAGAGGGTATTATGCTCAGTGAAAAAGGCCATGCGGAGAAAGACAAGTACCAAATGATTTCACTCATGTGTTGAGTATAACAACAAAGAAAAACTGAAGGAAAAAAACAGCAGCAGACTCACAGAACCCAAGAGTGGACTAACAGTTACCAAAGGGAAAGGGACTAGGCAGGGTGGGTGGGAAGGGTTTGGTAAATGTGGGGTGAAAGAAAGGGGGCATTAGGATTAGCATGTATAATGTGTGGGTGGCGGGAGCATGGGGAGGGCTGTACAACACAGAGAAGACCAGTAGTGATTCTACAGCATCTTACTACACGCTGATGGAAAGCGACTGTAACGGGGTGTGGGGGGGACATGGTGAAGGGGTCTACAACATCCAACTATGCTGATGGACAGCTACTGTAATGGGGTTTTTGGGGGGGATGTGGTGTTCTTGGTGAACATAATGTTCTTTGCGTGATTGTGGATTAATGATAACAAAAAAAATTTTTAAAGTGCAATAAGGACATAGCTCTCAATTCTCAGAATAAAAGGACAGGCTCTTCAGGACTCCAATGAAAAGACACAGGGTTAAAAGAAGGGATGAAAACTCAAGACCACCTACGTGCTCCCTTAAAGGAGACTAACTTGAGATCCAAGGACGAAGATGAACTACAAGTTGAGGGGGTGGAAACATAGCTCTCAACGCTACTATTCCATTTCAGATAGACCTCACTCACATCTAAATGCGTAAATGCACTGAAATTCCACCTCCACCTTGACAGCAGAGGGGAGCAGTTTCCCCACAAGCTAGCTGGGCTGCCACCTCAGCAAGTCCATGGGCCACTGGCCCAGAAGAACCCCGCGTGTCACCAAAAGGCAGTTCCCTTAACCAGTGACTACACACATACTCTCTGAACATGGGCCACCAAGCAGGGCCACCGAGGTAACATCGGTGCACAGGCAAAAAGACATACTACTGGGCATGTACCTACCACGGACCCCGCAGGCCCGCCAGGGTGCTCCCTGCATGGGGCCTCGGATATTCCCTGCAGCTCATGCAGCCGCCACAGCAGGAACGGCCCAGGGGCAGAGCAGCTGCAGGGCACTGGGCTGCACAGTTTCAAGAGCGCAGCCCACCAACCACACTATCCACACCCAGCAGACTCGTGCCACCTACGCAGGAGAAGTTCCCACCCAAGGCCACTCCTCTCAAGACCCAAACACACAGCTAACTCACAAAAACAAACACAAGGAATTGAGACTGAGAAGGACACAGAGGAATCAAAGTGCACCTAGGGACAGAACGTTGACAAAAGTGAGAAAACAGATATAGAGAGAGACAAATGATTGATACATAGATTCGACTGATATACATACAAATAGATGATAGATTAATTAGATAGATACACAGATGATAGTAGATAGATGACAGACCATACATAGATAGATGACAGATAGATAGATAGAAAGATTACATAGATAGGTAAAGAGATAGATAGGTAGGTAGATAGGAAAGCATCATACTAAACTAAGCTATCTTTCACTCAAGATCATGTATGTGCTCCCTTACAGGAGACTCACTTGAGATCCCAGGACACGGACAAATTAAAAGCTGAAGGGGCGGTGACAGGTACCCAAAAAAAGTGAAACTGAGAAACAAACAAACAAACAAATGGATTCTGTTTGAGTCCCCAGAGACAGTCAGTAGAAAATAGCCCTAGCTGGCCACCATGAATTTTTTTTTGTTTGGTTTCAGCAGTGCCCAGAAATAGATTCCGTTGTACAGCAAAGTCCTTCTCAATTTTTCTCACCTCAATAACAGAATTGCTGTAATAATATGTGTCTGGGCTTTTGAAATCAGTGCGTTTTATGATGTTCATGAATGTAAAAATGTAATAACCACTTAAGAGTGAAGGTTGGACACTCAAATAAACACGTCACTCCACAACACACTCTTTGTTCAAAACTGCTCCTGTCTAGAAATAGGTGTTCATTTTTATTTGTCCCTCCTCCTATCCGAGGTGATCACGCCGATGTCCTTCATACTTGGTGATGAGCAAAGCACCAAGTATACTTTTCTGACTACAACAGGCCCAGAGGAAGGATACTTGTGGTCTTCAGGGAAGACTTCGTCAATTATTGTGGCAAATTAGAGTCAGCAGGCGAGAAGGAGGTAAAAGAGGACAGAGGACAGAGATATGGGTTCAAGTCCCTGGACAACCATTTACTGGTTTTGTAAGCACACGCGGCAGACTCGACCTGCAATTGTCTCAGTGTACCCAGTGCTCTCCATACGTCCTAGTTACTTAGCAAGATTTTTGGAAGCATAATGTAGGGAAGTGACATAGGCGATGTTGTTAACTGTTCTGTACATAAGGATAGATGGGAAGACAAAAAATGATTGATTCATAGATACATAGATAGATGAGAGATTATAGATAGATGATAGACACGATAGATAGATGATAGGAAGATAGATAGAGAGATACATAGACAGAAAGATTGAAGGATAGATAGATAGATTGATAGATAGACAGACAGTTACACAGATTCAGATACATATCGATTAACACAAAGCTATTGCTCATAACCAACAGATCAATGGTGAAAGCACATAGGGAAACTACAAACAAAAAGGAAGAATGAAGTCCAGTTTAAAAAGTGCAGTAAGCAGCCATAAGAAGAAAACAAATCCTACCATTTGCAAGGATGTGGATGTAGCTAGACGGTAGCATGCTCAGTGATATACACCAGGTGGAGAAAGACAAGTAGCAAATGATTTCACTCATGTGTGGAGTATAACAACAAAGAAAAACTGGAGGAAATAAACAGCAGCAGACTCACAGAACCCGAGAGTTCAATAACAGTTACCAAAGGGAAAGGGAATGGGCAGGGTGTGTGGGAAGGGAGGGATGAGGGCAGGGAGAAGAAAGGGGACATTAGGATTAACATGTATAATGCGTGGGCTCGGGGGGGCAAAGGGAGGGATGTACAACACAGAGAAGACAAGTAGAGATTCTACAGCATTTACTACACGCTGATGGACAGCGACTGTAATGGGGTGTTTGTGGGGGGACATGGTGAAGCAGTCTACAGCATACAACAATGCTTATGGACAACGACTGTAAGAGGTTTTGGTGGGGACTTGGTGAAGGTGGGAGCCTAGTAAATATGATGTTCTTCACGTGATTGCAGATTAATGATAAAAAAATGTTTTTAAGTGCAATATGGGCACAGCAATAAAACAGGCTTTGCGAGCTCCAAACAAAAGACACAGGGTTAAAAGAAGGGATGAAAACTCAAGATCACCTAAGTGCTCCCCTATAGGAGACTCACTTGAGATCCAAAGACACAGACAAACTACAATCTGAAGGGGTGGGGACAGCAACCCTACACAAGTGTAACTGAAAAGCAAACAAACAAACAAATGGATTTTGTTTGAGTCCCCAGAGACAGTCAGTAGAAAATAGCCCTATCTAGACACCGTGAATTCTTTTTGTTTGGTTTCAGCAGTTCCCAGCCATAGATTTAGTGGTACAGCAAAGTCCTTCTCATTTTTTCTCACCTCAACAACTGAATTGCTGTAATAATATGTGTCTGGGCTTTTGAAATCAGTGTATTTTATGTTGTTCTTGAAAGTAAAGTAGTAATAACCACCTAAAGAGGATAGTTTGGACACTCAAACAAACACGTAACTCCACAACACTCTCTTTGCTCCCAAATGCTGCTGCCTAGAAATAGGTGTTCTTTTTATTTGTCCCTCCTCCTATCAGCGCTGATCATGACATTGTCCCTCAAACTTGGTGGTGAGCAAAGCACCAAGTATACTTTTCTGTCTAAACAGGCCCAGAGGAAGGATAGTTGTGGTCTTCTGGAAGCACTTAGTCAACCAATGTGGCTGAATACAGTCAGCAAGCGAGAAGGAGGTAAAAGAGGACAGAGGACAGAGAGATGGGTGCAAGTCCCTGCACCAACATAAATTACTGGATTTGTAAGCACAAGCGGCTGACTCGACCTGCAAGTGTCTCAGTGAACCCAGTGATCTCCCTAAGGACTAGTTACTTTGCAATATTTTTGGAAGCATAATGTAGGGAACTGACATAGGCGATGTTGTTAACTGTCCTGTACATAAGGATAGATGGCCAGACAAAAAGATGATTGATTCATAGATAGATAGATAGATGACAGATGATATATAGACAGACGATAGACATGATAGGTAGATAGGAAGATAGATTGATAGACTGATAGATGATAGATAGAAAGATAGATAGATAGATAGAAAGATAGAAGGATAGACAGATAGATAGATAGAAAGATACATACAGATACATATTAATTAACACAAAGCTATTGCTCATAACCAGGAGATCAATGGTGAAATCACATAGCGAAACTACAAACTAAAAGGAAGAATGAAGTCCAGTTTAAAAACTGCCGTTTGCAGCCATAAGAAGAAAACAAATGCTACCATTTGCAATGACGTGGATGGAGCGAGACGGTAGTATGCTCAGTGTAATATTCCAGCCGGAGAAAAACAAGTACCAAATGATTTCACTCATGTGTGGAGTATAACAACAAAGAAACACTGAAAATAAAAAAACAGCAGCAGACTCACAGAACCCGAATGTGGAGTAACAGTTACCAAAGGGAAAAGGACTGAGAAGGGTGGTTGGGAAGGGAGGGATAAGGGTGGGGAGAAAGAAAAGGGAGATTAGGATAAGCATGTATAATGCGTGAGGGCGGGGTCGCATGGCGAGTGCTGTACAACACAGAGAAGACAAGTAGATATTCTACAGCATCTTACTACACGCTGAAGGACAGCGACTGTAATGGGGTGTGTGTGGGGGTACATCGTGAACGGGTCTACAGCATCCATCTCTGCTAACTGACAGCAACTGTAAGAGGTTTTTGGGAGGGACTTGGTGAAGGGGGGAGTCTAGGAAACATAATGTTCTTCACGTGATTGTAGATTAATGATAACAAAAACAATTTTATAAGTGCAATAAGGGCACAGCTCTGAATCATCAGAATAAAAGGACAGGCTTTGAGTGCTCCAAACAAATGACACAGGGTTAAAAGAAGGGATGAAAACTCAAGACCACCTTCGTGCTCCCTTACAGGAGACTCTCTTGAGATCCAAGGACACAGACAATCTAAAAGCCGAAGGGGTGTGTACAGGTACCCAACACAGTGAAACTGAAAAACAAACAATCCTAGAATGGATTCTGTTTGAGTCCACAGAGACAGTCAGTAGAAAATAGCCCTATCTGGCCAACGTGAATTCTTTTTGTTTGGTTTCAGCATTGCCCAGCCATAGATTTAGTGGTACAGCAACGTCTTTCTCATTTTCTCTCAACTCAACAATTGAATTGCTGTAAAAGTATACGTCTGGACCTTTGAGATCAGTGGGTTTTATGAAGTTCATGAATGTAAAGAAGTAATAACTATATAAAGAGGGAAGTTTGGACACTGAAATAAACACGTCACTCCACAACACACTCTTTGCTCCCAACTGCTCCTGTCTAGCAACTGGTGTTCCTTTTCATTTGTCGTTCCATCCTATCAGCGGTGATCACGCCGATGTCCCTCAAACATGGTGGTGAACAAAGCACCAAGTTTTCTTTCTGTGGACAACAGGCCCAGAGGAACAATACCTGTGGTCTTCACGGAGCACTTAGTCAATGAATGTGGCTAAATAGAGTCAGCCAGTGAGAAGAAGATAATAGAGGATACAGACACAGGTTCAAGTCCCTGCACAACCATTTACTGGTTTTGTAGGTACACGTGGCTGACTCGACCTGCAAGTGTCTCGGTGAACCGAGTGCTCTTCCTACAGCCTAGTTACCTTGAAAGATTTTTGGAAGCATAATGTAGGGAAGTGACAAAGGCGATGTTGTTAACTGTTCTGTACATAAGGATAGATGGGCAGACAAAAAGATGATTGATTCATACATAGATAGCTAGACAGACGACAGATGAAAGATAGATAGATAGGTACATAGATTGATGATAGACATCATAGATAGATGATAGGAAGATAGATAGATAGATAGATAGATAGATAGATAGATAGATAGATAGATAGATAGATAGACAGACAGACAGACAGATGGATAGATAGATATAGGTACATATTGATTAATGTAAAGTTATTGCTAATAACGAAGAGAGCAATGGTGAAAGCACATAGCGAAACTACAGACAAAAGTGAAGACAGAAATCTAGTTTAAAAAGTACAGTAAGCAGCCGTAAGAAGAAAAAAATCCTAATATTTGCACAACGTGGATGGAGCTAGAGGGTATTATGCTCAGTGAAAAAGGCCATGCGGAGAAAGACAAGTACCAAATGATTTCACTCATGTGTTGAGTATAACAACAAAGAAAAACTGAAGGAAAAAAACAGCAGCAGACTCACAGAACCCAAGAGTGGACTAACAGTTACCAAAGGGAAAGGGATTAGGCAGGGTGGGTGGGAAGGGTTTGGTAAATGTGGGGTGAAAGAAAGGGGGCATTAGGATTAGCATGTATAATGTGTGGGTGGCGGGAGCATGGGGAGGGCTGTACAACACAGAGAAGACCAGTAGTGATTCTACAGCATCTTACTACACGCTGATGGAAAGCGACTGTAACGGGGTGTGGGGGGGACATGGTGAAGGGGTCTACAGCATCCAACTATGCTGATGGACAGCTACTGTAATGGGGTTTTTGGGGGGGACGTGGTGTTCTTGGTGAACATAATGTTCTTTGCGTGATTGTGGATTAATGATAACAAAAAAAATTTTTAAAGTGCAATAAGGACATAGCTCTCAATTCTCAGAATAAAAGGACAGGCTCTTCAGGACTCCAATGAAAAGACACAGGGTTAAAAGAAGGGATGAAAACTCAAGACCACCTACGTGCTCCCTTAAAGGAGACTAACTTGAGATCCAAGGACGAAGATGAACTACAAGTTGAGGGGGTGGAAACATAGCTCTCAACGCTACTATTCCATTTCAGATAGACCTCACTCACATCTAAATGCGTAAATGCACTGAAATTCCACCTCCACCTTGACAGCAGAGGGGAGCAGTTTCCCCACAAGCTAGCTGGGCTGCCACCTCAGCAAGTCCATGGGCCACTGGCCCAGAAGAACCCCGCGTGTCACCAAAAGGCAGTTCCCTTAACCAGTGACTACACACATACTCTCTGAACATGGGCCACCAAGCAGGGCCACCGAGGTAACATCGGTGCACAGGCAAAAAGACATACTACTGGGCATGTACCTACCACGGACCCCGCAGGCCCGCCAGGGTGCTCCCTGCATGGGGCCACGGATATTCCCTGCAGCTCATGCAGCCGCCACAGCAGGAACGGCCCAGGGGCAGAGCAGCTGCAGGGCACTGGGCTGCACAGTTTCAAGAGCGCAGCCCACCAACCACACTATCCACACCCAGCAGACTCGTGCCACCTACGCAGGAGAAGTTCCCACCCAAGGCCACTCCTCTCAAGACCCAAACACACAGCTAACTCACAAAAACAAACACAAGGAATTGAGACTGAGAAGGACACAGAGGAATCAAAGTGCACCTAGGGACAGAACGTTGACAAAAGTGAGAAAACAGATATAGAGAGAGACAAATGATTGATACATAGATTCGACTGATATACATACAAATAGATGATAGATTAATTAGATAGATACACAGATGATAGTAGATAGATGACAGACCATACATAGATAGATGACAGATAGATAGATAGAAAGATTACATAGATAGGTAAAGAGATAGATAGGTAGGTAGATAGGAAAGCATCATACTAAACTAAGCTATCTTTCACTCAAGATCATGTATGTGCTCCCTTACAGGAGACTCACTTGAGATCCCAGGACACGGACAAATTAAAAGCTGAAGGGGCGGTGACAGGTACCCAAAAAAAGTGAAACTGAGAAACAAACAAACAAACAAATGGATTCTGTTTGAGTCCCCAGAGACAGTCAGTAGAAAATAGCCCTAGCTGGCCACCATGAATTTTTTTTTGTTTGGTTTCAGCAGTGCCCAGAAATAGATTCCGTTGTACAGCAAAGTCCTTCTCAATTTTCCTCACCTCAATAACAGAATTGCTGTAATAATATGTGTCTGGGCTTTTGAAATCAGTGCGTTTTATGATGTTCATGAATGTAAAAATGTAATAACCACTTAAGAGTGAAGGTTGGACACTCAAATAAACACGTCACTCCACAACACACTCTTTGTTCAAAACTGCTCCTGTCTAGAAATAGGTGTTCATTTTTATTTGTCCCTCCTCCTATCCGAGGTGATCACGCCGATGTCCTTCATACTTGGTGATGAGCAAAGCACCAAGTATACTTTTCTGACTACAACAGGCCCAGAGGAAGGATACTTGTGGTCTTCAGGGAAGACTTCGTCAATTATTGTGGCAAATTAGAGTCAGCAGGCGAGAAGGAGGTAAAAGAGGACAGAGGACAGAGATATGGGTTCAAGTCCCTGGACAACCATTTACTGGTTTTGTAAGCACACGCGGCAGACTCGACCTGCAATTGTCTCAGTGTACCCAGTGCTCTCCATACGTCCTAGTTACTTAGCAAGATTTTTGGAAGCATAATGTAGGGAAGTGACATAGGCGATGTTGTTAACTGTTCTGTACATAAGGATAGATGGGAAGACAAAAAATGATTGATTCATAGATACATAGATAGATGAGAGATTATAGATAGATGATAGACACGATAGATAGATGATAGGAAGATAGATAGAGAGATACATAGACAGAAAGATTGAAGGATAGATAGATTGATAGATAGACAGACAGTTACACAGATTCAGATACATATCGATTAACACAAAGCTATTGCTCATAACCAACAGATCAATGGTGAAAGCACATAGGGAAACTACAAACAAAAAGGAAGAATGAAGTCCAGTTTAAAAAGTGCAGTAAGCAGCCATAAGAAGAAAACAAATCCTACCATTTGCAAGGATGTGGATGTAGCTAGACAGTAGCATGCTCAGTGATATACACCAGGTGGAGAAGGACAAGTAGCAAATGATTTCACTCATGTGTGGAGTATAACAACAAAGAAAAACTGGAGGAAATAAACAGCAGCAGACTCACAGAACCCGAGAGTTCAATAACAGTTACCAAAGGGAAAGGGAATGGGCAGGGTGTGTGGGAAGGGAGGGATGAGGGCAGGGAGAAGAAAGGGGACATTAGGATTAACATGTATAATGCGTGGGCTCGGGGGGGCAAAGGGAGGGATGTACAACACAGAGAAGACAAGTAGAGATTCTACAGCATTTACTACACGCTGATGGACAGCGACTGTAATGGGGTGTTTGTGGGGGGACATGGTGAAGCAGTCTACAGCATACAACAATGCTTATGGACAACGACTGTAAGAGGTTTTGGTGGGGACTTGGTGAAGGTGGGAGCCTAGTAAATATGATGTTCTTCACGTGATTGCAGATTAATGATAAAAAAATGTTTTTAAGTGCAATATGGGCACAGCAATAAAACAGGCTTTGCGAGCTCCAAACAAAAGACACAGGGTTAAAAGAAGGGATGAAAACTCAAGATCACCTAAGTGCTCCCCTATAGGAGACTCACTTGAGATCCAAAGACACAGACAAACTACAATCTGAAGGGGTGGGGACAGCAACCCTACACAAGTGTAACTGAAAAGCAAACAAACAAACAAATGGATTTTGTTTGAGTCCCCAGAGACAGTCAGTAGAAAATAGCCCTATCTAGACACCGTGAATTCTTTTTGTTTGGTTTCAGCAGTTCCCAGCCATAGATTTAGTGGTACAGCAAAGTCCTTCTCATTTTTTCTCACCTCAACAACTGAATTGCTGTAATAATATGTGTCTGGGCTTTTGAAATCAGTGTATTTTATGTTGTTCTTGAAAGTAAAGTAGTAATAACCACCTAAAGAGGATAGTTTGGACACTCAAACAAACACGTAACTCCACAACACTCTCTTTGCTCCCAAATGCTGCTGCCTAGAAATAGGTGTTCTTTTTATTTGTCCCTCCTCCTATCAGCGCTGATCATGCCATTGTCCCTCAAACTTGGTGGTGAGCAAAGCACCAAGTATACTTTTCTGTCTAAACAGGCCCAGAGGAAGGATAGTTGTGGTCTTCTGGAAGCACTTAGTCAACCAATGTGGCTGAATACAGTCAGCAAGCGAGAAGGAGGTAAAAGAGGACAGAGGACAGAGAGATGGGTGCAAGTCCCTGCACCAACATAAATTACTGGATTTGTAAGCACAAGCGGCTGACTCGACCTGCAAGTGTCTCAGTGAACCCAGTGATCTCCCTAAGGACTAGTTACTTTGCAATATTTTTGGAAGCATAATGTAGGGAACTGACATAGGCGATGTTGTTAACTGTCCTGTACATAAGGATAGATGGCCAGACAAAAAGATGATTGATTCATAGATAGATAGATAGATGACAGATGATATATAGACAGACGATAGACATGATAGGTAGATAGGAAGATAGATTGATAGACTGATAGATGATAGATAGAAAGATAGATAGATAGATAGAAAGATAGAAGGATAGACAGATAGATAGATAGAAAGATACATACAGATACATATTAATTAACACAAAGCTATTGCTCATAACCAGGAGATCAATGGTGAAAGCACATAGCGAAACTACAAACTAAAAGGAAGAATGAAGTCCAGTTTAAAAACTGCCGTTTGCAGCCATAAGAAGAAAACAAATGCTACCATTTGCAATGACGTGGATGGAGCGAGACGGTAGTATGCTCAGTAAAATATTCCAGCCGGAGAACAACAAGTACCAAATGATTTCACTCATGTGTGGAGTATAACAACAAAGAAACACTGAAAATAAAAAAACAGCAGCAGACTCACAGAACCCGAATGTGGAGTAACAGTTACCAAAGGGAAAAGGACTGAGAAGGGTGGTTGGGAAGGGAGGGATAAGGGTGGGGAGAAAGAAAAGGGAGATTAGGATAAGCATGTATAATGCGTGAGGGCGGGGTCGCATGGCGAGTGCTGTACAACACAGAGAAGACAAGTAGATATTCTACAGCATCTTACTACACGCTGAAGGACAGCGACTGTAATGGGGTGTGTGTGGGGGTACATCGTGAACGGGTCTACAGCATCTATCTCTGCTAACTGACAGCAACTGTAAGAGGTTTTTGGGAGGGACTTGGTGAAGGGGGAGTCTAGGAAACATAATGTTCTTCACGTGATTGTAGATTAATGATAACAAAAACAATTTTATAAGTGCAATAAGGGCACAGCTCTGAATCATCAGAATAAAAGGACACGCTTTGAGTGCTCCAAACAAATGACACAGGGTTAAAAGAAGGGATGAAAACTCAAGACCACCTTCGTGCTCCCTTACAGGAGACTCTCTTGAGATCCAAGGACACAGACAATCTAAAAGCCGAAGGGGTGTTTACAGGTACCCAACACAGTGAAACTGAAAAACAAACAATCCTAGAATGGATTCTGTTTGAGTCCACAGAGACAGTCAGTAGAAAATAGCCCTATCTGGCCAACGTGAATTCTTTTTGTTTGGTTTCAGCATTGCCCAGCCATAGATTTAGTGGTACAGCAACGTCTTTCTCATTTTCTCTCAACTCAACAATTGAATTGCTGTAAAAGTATACATCTGGACCTTTGAGATCAGTGGGTTTTATGAAGTTCATGAAAGTAAAGAAGTAATAACTATATAAAGAGGGAAGTTTGGACACTGAAATAAACACGTCACTCCACAACACACTCTTTGCTCCCAACTGCTCCTGTCTAGCAACTGGTGTTCCTTTTCATTTGTCGTTCCATCCTATCAGCGGTGATCACGCCGATGTCCCTCAAACATGGTGGTGAACAAAGCACCAAGTTTTCTTTCTGTGGACAACAGGCCCAGAGGAACAATACCTGTGGTCTTCACGGAGCACTTAGTCAATGAATGTGGCTAAATAGAGTCAGCCAGTGAGAAGAAGATAATAGAGGATACAGACACAGGTTCAAGTCCCTGCACAACCATTTACTGGTTTTGTAGGTACACGTGGCTGACTCGACCTGCAAGTGTCTCGGTGAACCGAGTGCTCTTCCTACAGCCTAGTTACCTTGAAAGATTTTTGGAAGCATAATGTAGGGAAGTGACAAAGGCGATGTTGTTAACTGTTCTGTACATAAGGATAGATGGGCAGACAAAAAGATGATTGATTCATACATAGATAGCTAGACAGACGACAGATGAAAGATAGATAGATAGGTACATAGATTGATGATAGACATCATAGATAGATGATAGGAAGATAGATAGATAGATAGATAGATAGATAGATAGATAGATAGACAGACAGACAGACAGATGGATAGATATCGGTACATATTGATTAACGTAAAGTTATTGCTAATAACGAAGAGAGCAATGGTGAAAGCACATAGCGAAACTACAGACAAAAGTGAAGACAGAAATCTAGTTTAAAAGTACAGTAAGCAGCCGTAAGAAGAAAAAAATCCTAATATTTGAACAACGTGGATGGAGCTAGAGGGTATTATGCTCAGTGAAAAAGGCCATGCGGAGAAAGACAAGTACCAAATGATTTCACTCATGTGTTGAGTATAACAACAAAGAAAAACTGAAGGAAAAAAACAGCAGCAGACTCACAGAACCCAAGAGTGGACTAACAGTTACCAAAGGGAAAGGGACTAGGCAGGGTGGGTGGGAAGGGTTTGGTAAATGTGGGGTGAAAGAAAGGGGGCATTAGGATTAGCATGTATAATGTGTGGGTGGCGGGAGCATGGGGAGGGCTGTACAACACAGAGAAGACCAGTAGTGATTCTACAGCATCTTACTACACGCTGATGGAAAGCGACTGTAACGGGGTGTGGGGGGGACATGGTGAAGGGGTCTACAGCATCCAACTATGCTGATGGACAGCTACTGTAATGGGGTTTTTGGGGGGGACGTGGTGTTCTTGGTGAACATAATGTTCTTTGCGTGATTGTGGATTAATGATAACAAAAAAAATTTTTAAAGTGCAATAAGGACATAGCTCTCAATTCTCAGAATAAAAGGACAGGCTCTTCAGGACTCCAATGAAAAGACACAGGGTTAAAAGAAGGGATGAAAACTCAAGACCACCTACGTGCTCCCTTAAAGGAGACTAACTTGAGATCCAAGGACGAAGATGAACTACAAGTTGAGGGGGTGGAAACATAGCTCTCAACGCTACTATTCCATTTCAGATAGACCTCACTCACATCTAAATGCGTAAATGCACTGAAATTCCACCTCCACCTTGACAGCAGAGGGGAGCAGTTTCCCCACAAGCTAGCTGGGCTGCCACCTCAGCAAGTCCATGGGCCACTGGCCCAGAAGAACCCCGCGTGTCACCAAAAGGCAGTTCCCTTAACCAGTGACTACACACATACTCTCTGAACATGGGCCACCAAGCAGGGCCACCGAGGTAACATCGGTGCACAGGCAAAAAGACATACTACTGGGCATGTACCTACCACGGACCCCGCAGGCCCGCCAGGGTGCTCCCTGCATGGGGCCTCGGATATTCCCTGCAGCTCATGCAGCCGCCACAGCAGGAACGGCCCAGGGGCAGAGCAGCTGCAGGGCACTGGGCTGCACAGTTTCAAGAGCGCAGCCCACCAACCACACTATCCACACCCAGCAGACTCGTGCCACCTACGCAGGAGAAGTTCCCACCCAAGGCCACTCCTCTCAAGACCCAAACACACAGCTAACTCACAAAAACAAACACAAGGAATTGAGACTGAGAAGGACACAGAGGAATCAAAGTGCACCTAGGGACAGAACGTTGACAAAAGTGAGAAAACAGATATAGAGAGAGACAAATGATTGATACATAGATTCGACTGATATACATACAAATAGATGATAGATTAATTAGATAGATACACAGATGATAGTAGATAGATGACAGACCATACATAGATAGATGACAGATAGATAGATAGAAAGATTACATAGATAGGTAAAGAGATAGATAGGTAGGTAGATAGGAAAGCATCATACTAAACTAAGCTATCTTTCACTCAAGATCATGTATGTGCTCCCTTACAGGAGACTCACTTGAGATCCCAGGACACGGACAAATTAAAAGCTGAAGGGGCGGTGACAGGTACCCAAAAAAAGTGAAACTGAGAAACAAACAAACAAACAAATGGATTCTGTTTGAGTCCCCAGAGACAGTCAGTAGAAAATAGCCCTAGCTGGCCACCATGAATTTTTTTTTGTTTGGTTTCAGCAGTGCCCAGAAATAGATTCCGTTGTACAGCAAAGTCCTTCTCAATTTTTCTCACCTCAATAACAGAATTGCTGTAATAATATGTGTCTGGGCTTTTGAAATCAGTGCGTTTTATGATGTTCATGAATGTAAAAATGTAATAACCACTTAAGAGTGAAGGTTGGACACTCAAATAAACACGTCACTCCACAACACACTCTTTGTTCAAAACTGCTCCTGTCTAGAAATAGGTGTTCATTTTTATTTGTCCCTCCTCCTATCCGAGGTGATCACGCCGATGTCCTTCATACTTGGTGATGAGCAAAGCACCAAGTATACTTTTCTGACTACAACAGGCCCAGAGGAAGGATACTTGTGGTCTTCAGGGAAGACTTCGTCAATTATTGTGGCAAATTAGAGTCAGCAGGCGAGAAGGAGGTAAAAGAGGACAGAGGACAGAGATATGGGTTCAAGTCCCTGGACAACCATTTACTGGTTTTGTAAGCACACGCGGCAGACTCGACCTGCAATTGTCTCAGTGTACCCAGTGCTCTCCATACGTCCTAGTTACTTAGCAAGATTTTTGGAAGCATAATGTAGGGAAGTGACATAGGCGATGTTGTTAACTGTTCTGTACATAAGGATAGATGGGAAGACAAAAAATGATTGATTCATAGATACATAGATAGATGAGAGATTATAGATAGATGATAGACACGATAGATGGATGATAGGAAGATAGATAGAGAGATACATAGACAGAAAGATTGAAGAATAGATAGATAGATTGATAGATAGACAGACAGTTACACAGATTCAGATACATATCGATTAACACAAAGCTATTGCTCATAACCAACAGATCAATGGTGAAAGCACATAGGGAAACTACAAACAAAAAGGAAGAATGAAGTCCAGTTTAAAAAGTGCAGTAAGCAGCCATAAGAAGAAAACAAATCCTACCATTTGCAAGGATGTGGATGTAGCTAGACGGTAGCATGCTCAGTGATATACACCAGGTGGAGAAAGACAAGTAGCAAATGATTTCACTCATGTGTGGAGTATAACAACAAAGAAAAACTGGAGGAAATAAACAGCAGCAGACTCACAGAACCCGAGAGTTCAATAACAGTTACCAAAGGGAAAGGGAATGGGCAGGGTGTGTGGGAAGGGAGGGATGAGGGCAGGGAGAAGAAAGGGGACATTAGGATTAACATGTATAATGCGTGGGCTCGGGGGGGCAAAGGGAGGGATGTACAACACAGAGAAGACAAGTAGAGATTCTACAGCATTTACTACACGCTGATGGACAGCGACTGTAATGGGGTGTTTGTGGGGGGACATGGTGAAGCAGTCTACAGCATACAACAATGCTTATGGACAACGACTGTAAGAGGTTTTGGTGGGGACTTGGTGAAGGTGGGAGCCTAGTAAATATGATGTTCTTCACGTGATTGCAGATTAATGATAAAAAAAATGTTTTTAAGTGCAATATGGGCACAGCAATAAAACAGGCTTTGCGAGCTCCAAACAAAAGACACAGGGTTAAAAGAAGGGATGAAAACTCAAGATCACCTAAGTGCTCCCCTATAGGAGACTCACTTGAGATCCAAAGACACAGACAAACTACAATCTGAAGGGGTGGGGACAGCAACCCTACACAAGTGTAACTGAAAAGCAAACAAACAAACAAATGGATTTTGTTTGAGTCCCCAGAGACAGTCAGTAGAAAATAGCCCTATCTAGACACCGTGAATTCTTTTTGTTTGGTTTCAGCAGTTCCCAGCCATAGATTTAGTGGTACAGCAAAGTCCTTCTCATTTTTTCTCACCTCAACAACTGAATTGCTGTAATAATATGTGTCTGGGCTTTTGAAATCAGTGTATTTTATGTTGTTCTTGAAAGTAAGGTAGTAATAACCACCTAAAGAGGATAGTTTGGACACTCAAACAAACACGTAACTCCACAACACTCTCTTTGCTCCCAAATGCTGCTGCCTAGAAATAGGTGTTCTTTTTATTTGTCCCTCCTCCTATCAGCGCTGATCATGCCATTGTCCCTCAAACTTGGTGGTGAGCAAAGCACCAAGTATACTTTTCTGTCTAAACAGGCCCAGAGGAAGGATAGTTGTGGTCTTCTGGAAGCACTTAGTCAACCAATGTGGCTGAATACAGTCAGCAAGCGAGAAGGAGGTAAAAGAGGACAGAGGACAGAGAGATGGGTGCAAGTCCCTGCACCAACATAAATTACTGGATTTGTAAGCACAAGCGGCTGACTCGACCTGCAAGTGTCTCAGTGAACCCAGTGATCTCCCTAAGGACTAGTTACTTTGCAATATTTTTGGAAGCATAATGTAGGGAACTGACATAGGTGATGTTGTTAACTGTCCTGTACATAAGGATAGATGGCCAGACAAAAAGATGATTGATTCATAGATAGATAGATAGATGACAGATGATATATAGACAGACGATAGACATGATAGGTAGATAGGAAGATAGATTGATAGACTGATAGATGATAGATAGATAGATAGATAGAAAGATAGATAGATAGATAGAAAGATAGAAGGATAGACAGATAGATAGATAGATAGAAAGATACATACAGATACATATTAATTAACACAAAGCTATTGCTCATAACCAGGAGATCAATGGTGAAAGCACATAGAGAAACTACAAACTAAAAGGAAGAATGAAGTTCAGTTTAAAAACTGCCGTTTGCAGCCATAAGAAGAAAACAAATGCTACCATTTGCAATGACGTGGATGGAGCGAGACGGTAGTATGCTCAGTAAAATATTCCAGCCGGAGAACAACAAGTACCAAATGATTTCACTCATGTGTGGAGTATAACAACAAAGAAACACTGAAAATAAAAAAACAGCAGCAGACTCACAGAACCCGAATGTGGAGTAACAGTTACCAAAGGGAAAAGGACTGAGAAGGGTGGTTGGGAAGGGAGGGATAAGGGTGGGGAGAAAGAAAAGGGAGATTAGGATAAGCATGTATAATGCGTGAGGGCGGGGTCGCATGGCGAGTGCTGTACAACACAGAGAAGACAAGTAGATATTCTACAGCATCTTACTACACGCTGAAGGACAGCGACTGTAATGGGGTGTGTGTGGGGGTACATCGTGAACGGGTCTACAGCATCCATCTCTGCTAACTGACAGCAACTGTAAGAGGTTTTTGGGAGGGACTTGGTGAAGGGGGGAGTCTAGGAAACATAATGTTCTTCACGTGATTGTAGATTAATGATAACAAAAACAATTTTATAAGTGCAATAAGGGCACAGCTCTGAATCATCAGAATAAAAGGACACGCTTTGAGTGCTCCAAACAAATGACACAGGGTTAAAAGAAGGGATGAAAACTCAAGACCACCTTCGTGCTCCCTTACAGGAGACTCTCTTGAGATCCAAGGACTCAGACAATCTAAAAGCCGAAGGGGTGTGTACAGGTACCCAACACAGTGAAACTGAAAAACAAACAATCCTAGAATGGATTCTGTTTGAGTCCACAGAGACAGTCAGTAGAAAATAGCCCTATCTGGCCAACGTGAATTCTTTTTGTTTGGTTTCAGCTTTGCCCAGCCATAGATTTAGTGGTACATCAACGTCTTTCTCATTTTCTCTCAACTCAACAATTGAATTGCTGTAAAAGTATACATCTGGACCTTTGAGATCAGTGGGTTTTATGAAGTTCATGAAAGTAAAGAAGTAATAACTATATAAAGAGGGAAGTTTGGACACTGAAATAAACACGTCACTCCACAACACACTCTTTGCTCCCAACTGCTCCTGTCTAGCAACTGGTGTTCCTTTTCATTTGTCGTTCCATCCTATCAGCGGTGATCACGCCGATGTCCCTCAAACATGGTGGTGAGCAAAGCACCAAGTTTTCTTTCTGTGGACACAGGCCCAGAGGAACAATGCCTGTGGTCTTCACGGAGCACTTAGTCAATGAATGTGGCTAAATAGAGTCAGCCAGTGAGAAGAAGATAATAGAGGATACAGACACAGGTTCAAGTCCCTGCACAACCATTTACTGGTTTTGTAGGTACACGTGGCTGACTCGACCTGCAAGTGTCTCGGTGAACCGAGTGCTCTTCCTACAGCCTAGTTACCTTGAAAGATTTTTGGAAGCATAATGTAGGGAAGTGACAAAGGCGATGTTGTTAACTGTTCTGTACATAAGGATAGATGGGCAGACAAAAAGATGATTGATTCATACATAGATATCTAGACAGACGACAGATGAAAGATAGATAGATAGGTACATAGATTGATGATAGACATCATAGATAGATGATAGGAAGATAGATAGATAGATAGATAGATAGATAGATAGATAGATAGATAGATAGACAGACAGACAGACAGATGGATAGATAGATATAGGTACATATTGATTAACGTAAAGTTATTGCTAATAACGAAGAGAGCAATGGTGAAAGCACATAGCGAAACTACAGACAAAAGAGAAGACAGAAATCTAGTTTAAAAAGTACAGTAAGCAGCCGTAAGAAGAAAAAAATCCTAATATTTGAACAACGTGGATGGAGCTAGAGGGTATTATGCTCAGTGAAAAAGGCCATGCGGAGAAAGACAAGTACCAAATGATTTCACTCATGTGTTGAGTATAACAACAAAGAAAAACTGAAGGAAAAAAACAGCAGCAGACTCACAGAACCCAAGAGTGGACTAACAGTTACCAAAGGGAAAGGGATTTGGCAGGGTGGGTGGGAAGGGTTTGGTAAATGTGGGGTGAAAGAAAGGGGGCATTAGGATTAGCATGTATAATGTGTGGGTGGCGGTAGCATGGGGAGGGCTGTACAACACAGAGAAGACCAGTAGTGATTCTACAGCATCTTACTACACGCTGATGGAAAGCGACTGTAACGGGGTGTGGGGGGGACATGGTGAAGGGGTCTACAGCATCCAACTATGCTGATGGACAGCTACTGTAATGGGGTTTTTGGGGGGGACGTGGTGTTCTTGATGAACATAATGTTCTTTGCGTGATTGTGGATTAATGATAACAAAAAAAATTTTTAAAGTGCCATAAGGACATAGCTCTCAATTCTCAGAATAAAAGGACAGGCTCTTCAGGACTCCAATGAAAAGACACAGGGTTAAAAGAAGGGATGAAAACTCAAGACCACCTACGTGCTCCCTTAAAGGAGACTAACTTGAGATCCAAGGACGAAGATGAACTACAAGTTGAGGGGGTGGAAACATAGCTCTCAACGCTACTATTCCATTTCAGATAGACCTCACTCACATCTAAATGCGTAAATGCACTGAAATTCCACCTCCACCTTGACAGCAGAGGGGAGCAGTTTCCCCACAAGCTAGCTGGGCTGCCACCTCAGCAAGTCCATGGGCCACTGGCCCAGAAGAACCCCGCGTGTCACCAAAAGGCAGCTCCCTTAACCAGTGACTACACACATACTCTCTGAACATGGGCCACCAAGCAGGGCCACCGAGGTAACATCGGTGCACAGGCAAAAAGACATACTACTGGGCATGTACCTACCACGGACCCCGCAGGCCCGCCAGGGTGCTCCCTGCATGGGGCCTCGGATATTCCCTGCAGCTCATGCAGCCGCCACAGCAGGAACGGCCCAGGGGCAGAGCAGCTGCAGGGCACTGGGCTGCACAGTTTCAAGAGCGCAGCCCACCAACCACACTATCCACACCCAGCAGACTCGTGCCACCTACGCAGGAGAAGTTCCCACCCAAGGCCACTCCTCTCAAGACCCAAACACACAGCTAACTCACAAAAACAAACACAAGGAATTGAGACTGAGAAGGACACAGAGGAATCAAAGTGCACCTAGGGACAGAACGTTGACAAAAGTGAGAAAACAGATATAGAGAGAGACAAATGATTGATACATAGATTCGACTGATATACATACAAATAGATGATAGATTAATTAGATAGATACACAGATGATAGTAGATAGATGACAGACCATACATAGATAGATGACAGATAGATAGATAGAAAGATTACATAGATAGGTAAAGAGATAGATTGGTAGGTAGATAGGAAAGCATCATACTAAACTAAGATATCTTTCACTCAAGATCATGTATGTGCTCCCTTACAGGAGACTCACTTGAGATCCCAGGACACGGACAAATTAAAAGCTGAAGGGGCGGTGACAGGTACCCAAAAAAAGTGAAACTGAGAAACAAACAAACAAACAAATGGATTCTGTTTGAGTCCCCAGAGACAGTCAGTAGAAAATAGCCCTAGCTGGCCACCATGAATTTTTTTTTGTTTGGTTTCAGCAGTGCCCAGAAATAGATTCCGTTGTACAGCAAAGTCCTTCTCAATTTTTCTCACCTCAATAACAGAATTGCTGTAATAATATGTGTCTGGGCTTTTGAAATCAGTGCGTTTTATGATGTTCATGAATGTAAAAATGTAATAACCACTTAAGAGTGAAGGTTGGACACTCAAATAAACACGTCACTCCACAACACACTCTTTGTTCAAAACTGCTCCTGTCTAGAAATAGGTGTTCATTTTTATTTGTCCCTCCTCCTATCCGAGGTGATCACGCCGATGTCCTTCATACTTGGTGATGAGCAAAGCACCAAGTATACTTTTCTGACTACAACAGGCCCAGAGGAAGGATACTTGTGGTCTTCAGGGAAGACTTCGTCAATTATTGTGGCAAATTAGAGTCAGCAGGCGAGAAGGAGGTAAAAGAGGACAGAGGACAGAGATATGGGTTCAAGTCCCTGGACAACCATTTACTGGTTTTGTAAGCACACGCGGCAGACTCGACCTGCAATTGTCTCAGTGTACCCAGTGCTCTCCATACGTCCTAGTTACTTAGCAAGATTTTTGGAAGCATAATGTAGGGAAGTGACATAGGCGATGTTGTTAACTGTTCTGTACATAAGGATAGATGGGAAGACAAAAAATGATTGATTCATAGATACATAGATAGATGAGAGATTATAGATAGATGATAGACACGATAGATAGATGATAGGAAGATAGATAGAGAGATACATAGACAGAAAGATTGAAGGATAGATAGATAGATTGATAGATAGACAGACAGTTACACAGATTCAGATACATATCGATTAACACAAAGCTATTGCTCATAACCAACAGATCAATGGTGAAAGCACATAGGGAAACTACAAACAAAAAGGAAGAATGAAGTCCAGTTTAAAAAGTGCAGTAAGCAGCCATAAGAAGAAAACAAATCCTACCATTTGCAAGGATGTGGATGTAGCTAGACGGTAGCATGCTCAGTGATATACACCAGGTGGAGAAAGACAAGTAGCAAATGATTTCACTCATGTGTGGAGTATAACAACAAAGAAAAACTGGAGGAAATAAACAGCAGCAGACTCACAGAACCCGAGAGTTCAATAACAGTTACCAAAGGGAAAGGGAATGGGCAGGGTGTGTGGGAAGGGAGGGATGAGGGCAGGGAGAAGAAAGGGGACATTAGGATTAACATGTATAATGCGTGGGCTCGGGGGGGCAAAGGGAGGGATGTACAACACAGAGAAGACAAGTAGAGATTCTACAGCATTTACTACACGCTGATGGACAGCGACTGTAATGGGGTGTTTGTGGGGGGACATGGTGAAGCAGTCTACAGCATACAACAATGCTTATGGACAACGACTGTAAGAGGTTTTGGTGGGGACTTGGTGAAGGTGGGAGCCTAGTAAATATGATGTTCTTCACGTGATTGCAGATTAATGATAAAAAAATGTTTTTAAGTGTAATATGGGCACAGCAATAAAACAGGCTTTGCGAGCTCCAAACAAAAGACACAGGGTTAAAAGAAGGGATGAAAACTCAAGATCACCTAAGTGCTCCCCTATAGGAGACTCACTTGAGATCCAAAGACACAGACAAACTACAATCTGAAGGGGTGGGGACAGCAACCCTACACAAGTGTAACTGAAAAGCAAACAAACAAACAAATGGATTTTGTTTGAGTCCCCAGAGACAGTCAGTAGAAAATAGCCCTATCTAGACACCGTGAATTCTTTTTGTTTGGTTTCAGCAGTTCCCAGCCATAGATTTAGTGGTACAGCAAAGTCCTTCTCATTTTTTCTCACCTCAACAACTGAATTGCTGTAATAATATGTGTCTGGGCTTTTGAAATCAGTGAATTTTATGTTGTTCTTGAAAGTAAGGTAGTAATAACCACCTAAAGAGGATAGTTTGGACACTCAAACAAACACGTAACTCCACAACACTCTCTTTGCTCCCAAATGCTGCTGCCTAGAAATAGGTGTTCTTTTTATTTGTCCCTCCTCCTATCAGCGCTGATCATGCCATTGTCCCTCAAACTTGGTGGTGAGCAAAGCACCAAGTATACTTTTCTGTCTAAACAGGCCCAGAGGAAGGATAGTTGTGGTCTTCTGGAAGCACTTAGTCAACCAATGTGGCTGAATACAGTCAGCAAGCGAGAAGGAGGTAAAAGAGGACAGAGGACAGAGAGATGGGTGCAAGTCCCTGCACCAACATAAATTACTGGATTTGTAAGCACAAGCGGCTGACTCGACCTGCAAGTGTCTCAGTGAACCCAGTGATCTCCCTAAGGACTAGTTACTTTGCAATATTTTTGGAAGCATAATGTAGGGAACTGACATAGGCGATGTTGTTAACTGTCCTGTACATAAGGATAGATGGCCAGACAAAAAGATGATTGATTCATAGATAGATAGATAGATGACAGATGATATATAGACAGACGATAGACATGATAGGTAGATAGGAAGATAGATTGATAGACTGATAGATGATAGATAGATAGATAGATAGATAGATAGATAGATAGATAGATAGATAGATAGATAGATAGAAAGATAGAAGGATAGACAGATAGATAGATAGAAAGATACATACAGATACATATTAATTAACACAAAGCTATTGCTCATAACCAGGAGATCAATGGTGAAAGCACATAGCGAAACTACAAACTAAAAGGAAGAATGAAGTTCAGTTTAAAAACTGCCGTTTGCAGCCATAAGAAGAAAACAAATGCTACCATTTGCAATGACGTGGATGGAGCGAGACGGTAGTATGCTCAGTAAAATATTCCAGCCGGAGAACAACAAGTACCAAATGATTTCACTCATGTGTGGAGTATAACAACAAAGAAACACTGAAAATAAAAAAACAGCAGCAGACTCACAGAACCCGAATGTGGAGTAACAGTTACCAAAGGGAAAAGGACTGAGAAGGGTGGTTGGGAAGGGAGGGATAAGGGTGGGGAGAAAGAAAAGGGAGATTAGGATAAGCATGTATAATGCGTGAGGGCGGGGTCGCATGGCGAGTGCTGTACAACACAGAGAAGACAAGTAGATATTCTACAGCATCTTACTACACGCTGAAGGACAGCGACTGTAATGGGGTGTGTGTGGGGGTACATCGTGAACGGGTCTACAGCATCCATCTCTGCTAACTGACAGCAACTGTAAGAGGTTTTTGGGAGGGACTTGGTGAAGGGGGGAGTCTAGGAAACATAATGTTCTTCACGTGATTGTAGATTAATGATAACAAAAACAATTTTATAAGTGCAATAAGGGCACAGCTCTGAATCATCAGAATAAAAGGACACGCTTTGAGTGCTCCAAACAAATGACACAGGGTTAAAAGAAGGGATGAAAACTCAAGACCACCTTCGTGCTCCCTTACAGGAGACTCTCTTGAGATCCAAGGACTCAGACAATCTAAAAGCCGAAGGGGTGTGTACAGGTACCCAACACAGTGAAACTGAAAAACAAACAATCCTAGAATGGATTCTGTTTGAGTCCACAGAGACAGTCAGTAGAAAATAGCCCTATCTGGCCAACGTGAATTCTTTTTGTTTGGTTTCAGCTTTGCCCAGCCATAGATTTAGTGGTACAGCAACGTCTTTCTCATTTTCTCTCAACTCAACAATTGAATTGCTGTAAAAGTATACATCTGGACCTTTGAGATCAGTGGGTTTTATGAAGTTCATGAAAGTAAAGAAGTAATAACTATATAAAGAGGGAAGTTTGGACACTGAAATAAACACGTCACTCCACAACACACTCTTTGCTCCCAACTGCTCCTGTCTAGCAACTGGTGTTCCTTTTCATTTGTCGTTCCATCCTATCAGCGGTGATCACGCCGATGTCCCTCAAACATGGTGGTGAGCAAAGCACCAAGTTTTCTTTCTGTGGACACAGGCCCAGAGGAACAATGCCTGTGGTCTTCACGGAGCACTTAGTCAATGAATGTGGCTAAATAGAGTCAGCCAGTGAGAAGAAGATAATAGAGGATACAGACACAGGTTCAAGTCCCTGCACAACCATTTACTGGTTTTGTAGGTACACGTGGCTGACTCGACCTGCAAGTGTCTCGGTGAACCGAGTGCTCTTCCTACAGCCTAGTTACCTTGAAAGATTTTTGGAAGCATAATGTAGGGAAGTGACAAAGGCGATGTTGTTAACTGTTCTGTACATAAGGATAGATGGGCAGACAAAAAGATGATTGATTCATACATAGATATCTAGACAGACGACAGATGAAAGATAGATAGATAGGTACATAGATTGATGATAGACATCATAGATAGATGATAGGAAGATAGATAGATAGATAGATAGATAGATAGATAGATAGATAGATAGACAGACAGACAGACAGATGGATAGATAGATATAGGTACATATTGATTAACGTAAAGTTATTGCTAATAACGAAGAGAGCAATGGTGAAAGCACATAGCGAAACTACAGACAAAAGAGAAGACAGAAATCTAGTTTAAAAAGTACAGTAAGCAGCCGTAAGAAGAAAAAAATCCTAATATTTGAACAACGTGGATGGAGCTAGAGGGTATTATGCTCAGTGAAAAAGGCCATGCGGAGAAAGACAAGTACCAAATGATTTCACTCATGTGTTGAGTATAACAACAAAGAAAAACTGAAGGAAAAAAACAGCAGCAGACTCACAGAACCCAAGAGTGGACTAACAGTTACCAAAGGGAAAGGGATTTGGCAGGGTGGGTGGGAAGGGTTTGGTAAATGTGGGGTGAAAGAAAGGGGGCATTAGGATTAGCATGTATAATGTGTGGGTGGCGGTAGCATGGGGAGGGCTGTACAACACAGAGAAGACCAGTAGTGATTCTACAGCATCTTACTACACGCTGATGGAAAGCGACTGTAACGGGGTGTGGGGGGGACATGGTGAAGGGGTCTACAGCATCCAACTATGCTGATGGACAGCTACTGTAATGGGGTTTTTGGGGGGGACGTGGTGTTCTTGATGAACATAATGTTCTTTGCGTGATTGTGGATTAATGATAACAAAAAAAATTTTTAAAGTGCCATAAGGACATAGCTCTCAATTCTCAGAATAAAAGGACAGGCTCTTCAGGACTCCAATGAAAAGACACAGGGTTAAAAGAAGGGATGAAAACTCAAGACCACCTACGTGCTCCCTTAAAGGAGACTAACTTGAGATCCAAGGACGAAGATGAACTACAAGTTGAGGGGGTGGAAACATAGCTCTCAACGCTACTATTCCATTTCAGATAGACCTCACTCACATCTAAATGCGTAAATGCACTGAAATTCCACCTCCACCTTGACAGCAGAGGGGAGCAGTTTCCCCACAAGCTAGCTGGGCTGCCACCTCAGCAAGTCCATGGGCCACTGGCCCAGAAGAACCCCGCGTGTCACCAAAAGGCAGCTCCCTTAACCAGTGACTACACACATACTCTCTGAACATGGGCCACCAAGCAGGGCCACCGAGGTAACATCGGTGCACAGGCAAAAAGACATACTACTGGGCATGTACCTACCACGGACCCCGCAGGCCCGCCAGGGTGCTCCCTGCATGGGGCCTCGGATATTCCCTGCAGCTCATGCAGCCGCCACAGCAGGAACGGCCCAGGGGCAGAGCAGCTGCAGGGCACTGGGCTGCACAGTTTCAAGAGCGCAGCCCACCAACCACACTATCCACACCCAGCAGACTCGTGCCACCTACGCAGGAGAAGTTCCCACCCAAGGCCACTCCTCTCAAGACCCAAACACACAGCTAACTCACAAAAACAAACACAAGGAATTGAGACTGAGAAGGACACAGAGGAATCAAAGTGCACCTAGGGACAGAACGTTGACAAAAGTGAGAAAACAGATATAGAGAGAGACAAATGATTGATACATAGATTCGACTGATATACATACAAATAGATGATAGATTAATTAGATAGATACACAGATGATAGTAGATAGATGACAGACCATACATAGATAGATGACAGATAGATAGATAGAAAGATTACATAGATAGGTAAAGAGATAGATTGGTAGGTAGATAGGAAAGCATCATACTAAACTAAGATATCTTTCACTCAAGATCATGTATGTGCTCCCTTACAGGAGACTCACTTGAGATCCCAGGACACGGACAAATTAAAAGCTGAAGGGGCGGTGACAGGTACCCAAAAAAAGTGAAACTGAGAAACAAACAAACAAACAAATGGATTCTGTTTGAGTCCCCAGAGACAGTCAGTAGAAAATAGCCCTAGCTGGCCACCATGAATTTTTTTTTGTTTGGTTTCAGCAGTGCCCAGAAATAGATTCCGTTGTACAGCAAAGTCCTTCTCAATTTTTCTCACCTCAATAACAGAATTGCTGTAATAATATGTGTCTGGGCTTTTGAAATCAGTGCGTTTTATGATGTTCATGAATGTAAAAATGTAATAACCACTTAAGAGTGAAGGTTGGACACTCAAATAAACACGTCACTCCACAACACACTCTTTGTTCAAAACTGCTCCTGTCTAGAAATAGGTGTTCATTTTTATTTGTCCCTCCTCCTATCCGAGGTGATCACGCCGATGTCCTTCATACTTGGTGATGAGCAAAGCACCAAGTATACTTTTCTGACTACAACAGGCCCAGAGGAAGGATACTTGTGGTCTTCAGGGAAGACTTCGTCAATTATTGTGGCAAATTAGAGTCAGCAGGCGAGAAGGAGGTAAAAGAGGACAGAGGACAGAGATATGGGTTCAAGTCCCTGGACAACCATTTACTGGTTTTGTAAGCACACGCGGCAGACTCGACCTGCAATTGTCTCAGTGTACCCAGTGCTCTCCATACGTCCTAGTTACTTAGCAAGATTTTTGGAAGCATAATGTAGGGAAGTGACATAGGCGATGTTGTTAACTGTTCTGTACATAAGGATAGATGGGAAGACAAAAAATGATTGATTCATAGATACATAGATAGATGAGAGATTATAGATAGATGATAGACACGATAGATAGATGATAGGAAGATAGATAGAGAGATACATAGACAGAAAGATTGAAGGATAGATAGATAGATTGATAGATAGACAGACAGTTACACAGATTCAGATACATATCGATTAACACAAAGCTATTGCTCATAACCAACAGATCAATGGTGAAAGCACATAGGGAAACTACAAACAAAAAGGAAGAATGAAGTCCAGTTTAAAAAGTGCAGTAAGCAGCCATAAGAAGAAAACAAATCCTACCATTTGCAAGGATGTGGATGTAGCTAGACGGTAGCATGCTCAGTGATATACACCAGGTGGAGAAAGACAAGTAGCAAATGATTTCACTCATGTGTGGAGTATAACAACAAAGAAAAACTGGAGGAAATAAACAGCAGCAGACTCACAGAACCCGAGAGTTCAATAACAGTTACCAAAGGGAAAGGGAATGGGCAGGGTGTGTGGGAAGGGAGGGATGAGGGCAGGGAGAAGAAAGGGGACATTAGGATTAACATGTATAATGCGTGGGCTCGGGGGGGCAAAGGGAGGGATGTACAACACAGAGAAGACAAGTAGAGATTCTACAGCATTTACTACACGCTGATGGACAGCGACTGTAATGGGGTGTTTGTGGGGGGACATGGTGAAGCAGTCTACAGCATACAACAATGCTTATGGACAACGACTGTAAGAGGTTTTGGTGGGGACTTGGTGAAGGTGGGAGCCTAGTAAATATGATGTTCTTCACGTGATTGCAGATTAATGATAAAAAAATGTTTTTAAGTGTAATATGGGCACAGCAATAAAACAGGCTTTGCGAGCTCCAAACAAAAGACACAGGGTTAAAAGAAGGGATGAAAACTCAAGATCACCTAAGTGCTCCCCTATAGGAGACTCACTTGAGATCCAAAGACACAGACAAACTACAATCTGAAGGGGTGGGGACAGCAACCCTACACAAGTGTAACTGAAAAGCAAACAAACAAACAAATGGATTTTGTTTGAGTCCCCAGAGACAGTCAGTAGAAAATAGCCCTATCTAGACACCGTGAATTCTTTTTGTTTGGTTTCAGCAGTTCCCAGCCATAGATTTAGTGGTACAGCAAAGTCCTTCTCATTTTTTCTCACCTCAACAACTGAATTGCTGTAATAATATGTGTCTGGGCTTTTGAAATCAGTGAATTTTATGTTGTTCTTGAAAGTAAGGTAGTAATAACCACCTAAAGAGGATAGTTTGGACACTCAAACAAACACGTAACTCCACAACACTCTCTTTGCTCCCAAATGCTGCTGCCTAGAAATAGGTGTTCTTTTTATTTGTCCCTCCTCCTATCAGCGCTGATCATGCCATTGTCCCTCAAACTTGGTGGTGAGCAAAGCACCAAGTATACTTTTCTGTCTAAACAGGCCCAGAGGAAGGATAGTTGTGGTCTTCTGGAAGCACTTAGTCAACCAATGTGGCTGAATACAGTCAGCAAGCGAGAAGGAGGTAAAAGAGGACAGAGGACAGAGAGATGGGTGCAAGTCCCTGCACCAACATAAATTACTGGATTTGTAAGCACAAGCGGCTGACTCGACCTGCAAGTGTCTCAGTGAACCCAGTGATCTCCCTAAGGACTAGTTACTTTGCAATATTTTTGGAAGCATAATGTAGGGAACTGACATAGGCGATGTTGTTAACTGTCCTGTACATAAGGATAGATGGCCAGACAAAAAGATGATTGATTCATAGATAGATAGATAGATGACAGATGATATATAGACAGACGATAGACATGATAGGTAGATAGGAAGATAGATTGATAGACTGATAGATGATAGATAGATAGATAGATAGATAGATAGATAGATAGATAGATAGATAGATAGATAGAAAGATAGAAGGATAGACAGATAGATAGATAGAAAGATACATACAGATACATATTAATTAACACAAAGCTATTGCTCATAACCAGGAGATCAATGGTGAAAGCACATAGCGAAACTACAAACTAAAAGGAAGAATGAAGTTCAGTTTAAAAACTGCCGTTTGCAGCCATAAGAAGAAAACAAATGCTACCATTTGCAATGACGTGGATGGAGCGAGACGGTAGTATGCTCAGTAAAATATTCCAGCCGGAGAAAAACAAGTACCAAATGATTTCACTCATGTGTGGAGTATAACAACAAAGAAACACTGAAAATAAAAAAACAGCAGCAGACTCACAGAACCCGAATGTGGAGTAACAGTTACCAAAGGGAAAAGGACTGAGAAGGGTGGTTGGGAAGGGAGGGATAAGGGTGGGGAGAAAGAAAAGGGAGATTAGGATAAGCATGTATAATGCGTGAGGGCGGGGTCGCATGGCGAGTGCTGTACAACACAGAGAAGACAAGTAGATATTCTACAGCATCTTACTACACGCTGAAGGACAGCGACTGTAATGGGGTGTGTGTGGGGGTACATCGTGAACGGGTCTACAGCATCCATCTCTGCTAACTGACAGCAACTGTAAGAGGTTTTTGGGAGGACTTGGTGAAGGGGGGAGTCTAGGAAACATAATGTTCTTCACGTGATTGTAGATTAATGATAACAAAAACAATTTTATAAGTGCAATAAGGGCACAGCTCTGAATCATCAGAATAAAAGGACAGGCTTTGAGTGCTCCAAACAAATGACACAGGGTTAAAAGAAGGGATGAAAACTCAAGACCACCTTCGTGCTCCCTTACAGGAGACTCTCTTGAGATCCAAGGACACAGACAATCTAAAAGCCGAAGGGGTGTGTACAGGTACCCAACACAGTGAAACTGAAAAACAAACAATCCTAGAATGGATTCTGTTTGAGTCCACAGAGACAGTCAGTAGAAAATAGCCCTATCTGGCCAACGTGAATTCTTTTTGTTTGGTTTCAGCATTGCCCAGCCATAGATTTAGTGGTACAGCAACGTCTTTCTCATTTTCTCTCAACTCAACAATTGAATTGCTGTAAAAGTATACGTCTGGACCTTTGAGATCAGTGGGTTTTATGAAGTTCATGAATGTAAAGAAGTAATAACTATATAAAGAGGGAAGTTTGGACACTGAAATAAACACGTCACTCCACAACACACTCTTTGCTCCCAACTGCTCCTGTCTAGCAACTGGTGTTCCTTTTCATTTGTCGTTCCATCCTATCAGCGGTGATCACGCCGATGTCCCTCAAACATGGTGGTGAACAAAGCACCAAGTTTTCTTTCTGTGGACAACAGGCCCAGAGGAACAATACCTGTGGTCTTCACGGAGCACTTAGTCAATGAATGTGGCTAAATAGAGTCAGCCAGTGAGAAGAAGATAATAGAGGATACAGACACAGGTTCAAGTCCCTGCACAACCATTTACTGGTTTTGTAGGTACACGTGGCTGACTCGACCTGCAAGTGTCTCGGTGAACCGAGTGCTCTTCCTACAGCCTAGTTACCTTGAAAGATTTTTGGAAGCATAATGTAGGGAAGTGACAAAGGCGATGTTGTTAACTGTTCTGTACATAAGGATAGATGGGCAGACAAAAAGATGATTGATTCATACATAGATAGCGAGACAGACGACAGATGAAAGATAGATAGATAGGTACATAGATTGATGATAGACATCATAGATAGATGATAGGAAGATAGATAGATAGATAGATAGATAGACAGACAGACAGACAGATGGATAGATAGATATAGGTACATATTGATTAATGTAAAGTCATTGCTAATAACGAAGAGAGCAATGGTGAAAGCACATAGCGAAACTACAGACAAAAGAGAAGACAGAAATCTAGTTTAAAAAGTACAGTAAGCAGCCGTAAGAAGAAAAAAATCCTAATATTTGAACAACGTGGATGGAGCTAGAGGGTATTATGCTCAGTGAAAAAGGCCATGCGGAGAAAGACAAGTACCAAATGATTTCACTCATGTGTTGAGTATAACAACAAAGAAAAACTGAAGGAAAAAAACAGCAGCAGACTCACAGAACCCGAGTGGACTAACAGTAACCAAAGGGAAAGGGACTAGGCAGGGTGGGTGGGAAGGGTTTGGTAAATGTGGGGTGAAAGAAAGGGGGCATTAGGATTAGCATGTATAGTGTGTGGTAGGGGAAGCATGGGGAGGGCTGTACAACACAGAGAAGACCAGTAGTGATTCTACAGCATCTTACTACACGCTGATGGAAAGCGACTGTAACGGGGTGTGGGGGGGACATGGTGAAGGGGTCTACAGCATCCAACTATGCTGATGGACAGCTACTGTAATGGGGTTTTTGGGGGGGACGTGGTGTACTTGGTGAACATAATGTTCTTTGCGTGATTGTGGATTAATGATAACAAAAAAAATTTTTAAAGTGCAATAAGGACATAGCTCTCAATTCTCAGAATAAAAGGACAGGCTCTTCAGGACTCCAATGAAAAGACACAGGGTTAAAAGAAGGGATGAAAACTCAAGACCACCTACGTGCTCCCTTACAGGAGACTGACTTGAGATCCAAGGACGAAGATGAACTACAAGTTGAGGGGGTGGAAACATAGCTCTCAACGCTACTATTCCATTTCAGATAGACCTCACTCACATCTAAATGCGTAAATGCACTGAAATTCCACCTCCGCCTTGACAGCAGAGGGGAGCAGTTTCCCCACAAGCTAGCTGGGCTGCCACCTCAGCAAGTCCATGGGCCACTGGCCCAGAAGAACCCCGCGTGTCACCAAAAGGCAGTTCCCTTAACCAGTGACTACACACATACTCTCTGAACATGGGCCACCAAGCAGGGCCACCGAGGTAACATCGGTGCACAGGCAAAAAGACATACTACTGGGCATGTACCTACCACGGACCCCGCAGGCCCGCCAGGGTGCTCCCTGCATGGGGCCTCGGATATTCCCTGCAGCTCATGCAGCCGCCACAGCAGGAACGGCCCAGGGGCAGAGCAGCTGCAGGGCACTGGGCTGCACAGTTTCAAGAGCGCAGCCCACCAACCACACTATCCACACCCAGCAGACTCGTGCCACCTACGCAGGAGAAGTTCCCACCCAAGGCCACTCCTCTCAAGACCCAAACACACAGCTAACTCACAAAAACAAACACAAGGAATTGAGACTGGGAAGGACACAGAGGAATCAAAGTGCACCTAGGGACAGAACGTTGACAAAAGTGAGAAAACAGATATAGAGAGAGACAAATGATTGATACATAGATTCGACTGATATACATACATATAGATGATAGATTAATTGGATAGATACACAGATGATAGTAGATAGATGACAGACCACACATAGATAGATGACAGATAGATAGATAGAAAGATTACATAGATAGGTAAAGAGATAGATAGGTAGGTAGATAGGAAAGCATCATACTAAACTAAGCTATCTTTCACTCAAGATCATGTATGTGCTCCCTTACAGGAGACTCACTTGAGATCCCAGGACACGGACAAATTAAAAGCTGAAGGGGCGGTGACAGGTACCCAAAAAAAGTGAAACTGAGAAACAAACAAACAAACAAATGGATTCTGTTTGAGTCCCCAGAGACAGTCAGTAGAAAATAGCCCTAGCTGGTCACCATGAATTTTTTTTTGTTTGGTTTCAGCAGTGCCCAGAAATAGATTCCGTTGTACAGCAAAGTCCTTCTCAATTTTCCTCACCTCAATAACAGAATTGCTGTAATAATATGTGTCTGGGCTTTTGAAATCAGTGCGTTTTATGATGTTCATGAATGTAAAAATGTAATAACCACTTAAGAGTGAAGGTTGGACACTCAAATAAACACGTCACTCCACAACACACTCTTTGTTCAAAACTGCTCCTGTCTAGAAATAGGTGTTCATTTTTATTTGTCCCTCCTCCTATCCGAGGTGATCACGCCGATGTCCTTCATACTTGGTGATGAGCAAAGCACCAAGTATACTTTTCTGACTACAACAGGCCCAGAGGAAGGATACTTGTGGTCTTCAGGGAAGACTTCGTCAATTATTGTGGCAAATTAGAGTCAGCAGGCGAGAAGGAGGTAAAAGAGGACAGAGGACAGAGATATGGGTTCAAGTCCCTGGACAACCATTTACTGGTTTTGTAAGCACACGCGGCAGACTCGACCTGCAATTGTCTCAGTGTACCCAGTGCTCTCCATACGTCCTAGTTACTTAGAAAGATTTTTGGAAGCATAATGTAGGGAAGTGACATAGGCGATGTTGTTAACTGTTCTGTACATAAGGATAGATGGGAAGACAAAAAATGATTGATTCATAGATACATAGATAGATGAGAGATTATAGATAGATGATAGACACGATAGATAGATGATAGGAAGATAGATAGAGAGATACATAGACAGAAAGATTGAAGGATAGATAGATAGATTGATAGATAGACAGACAGTTACACAGATTCAGATACATATCGATTAACACAAAGCTATTGCTCATAACCAACAGATCAATGGTGAAAGCACATAGGGAAACTACAAACAAAAAGGAAGAATGAAGTCCAGTTTAAAAAGTGCAGTAAGCAGCCATAAGAAGAAAACAAATCCTACCATTTGCAAGGATGTGGATGTAGCTAGACGGTAGCATGCTCAGTGATATACACCAGGTGGAGAAAGACAAGTAGCAAATGATTTCACTCATGTGTGGAGTATAACAACAAAGAAAAACTGGAGGAAATAAACAGCAGCAGACTCACAGAACCCGAGAGTTCAATAACAGTTACCAAAGGGAAAGGGAATGGGCAGGGTGTGTGGGAAGGGAGGGATGAGGGCAGGGAGAAGAAAGGGGACATTAGGATTAACATGTATAATGCGTGGGCTCGGGGGGGCAAAGGGAGGGATGTACAACACAGAGAAGACAAGTAGAGATTCTACAGCATTTACTACACGCTGATGGACAGCGACTGTAATGGGGTGTTTGTGGGGGGACATGGTGAAGCAGTCTACAGCATACAACAATGCTTATGGACAACGACTGTAAGAGGTTTTGGTGGGGACTTGGTGAAGGTGGGAGCCTAGTAAATATGATGTTCTTCACGTGATTGCAGATTAATGATAAAAAAATGTTTTTAAGTGCAATATGGGCACAGCAATAAAACAGGCTTTGCGAGCTCCAAACAAAAGACACAGGGTTAAAAGAAGGGATGAAAACTCAAGATCACCTAAGTGCTCCCCTATAGGAGACTCACTTGAGATCCAAAGACACAGACAAACTACAATCTGAAGGGGTGGGGACAGCAACCCTACACAAGTGTAACTGAAAAGCAAACAAACAAACAAATGGATTTTGTTTGAGTCCCCAGAGACAGTCAGTAGAAAATAGCCCTATCTAGACACCGTGAATTCTTTTTGTTTGGTTTCAGCAGTTCCCAGCCATAGATTTAGTGGTACAGCAAAGTCCTTCTCATTTTTTCTCACCTCAACAACTGAATTGCTGTAATAATATGTGTCTGGGCTTTTGAAATCAGTGTATTTTATGTTGTTCTTGAAAGTAAAGTAGTAATAACCACCTAAAGAGGATAGTTTGGACACTCAAACAAACATGTAACTCCACAACACTCTCTTTGCTCCCAAATGCTGCTGCCTAGAAATAGGTGTTCTTTTTATTTGTCCCTCCTCCTATCAGCGCTGATCATGCCATTGTCCCTCAAACTTGGTGGTGAGCAAAGCACCAAGTATACTTTTCTGTCTAAACAGGCCCAGAGGAAGGATAGTTGTGGTCTTCTGGAAGCACTTAGTCAACCAATGTGGCTGAATACAGTCAGCAAGCGAGAAGGAGGTAAAAGAGGACAGAGGACAGAGAGATGGGTGCAAGTCCCTGCACCAACATAAATTACTGGATTTGTAAGCACAAGCGGCTGACTCGACCTGCAAGTGTCTCAGTGAACCCAGTGATCTCCCTAAGGACTAGTTACTTTGCAATATTTTTGGAAGCATAATGTAGGGAACTGACATAGGCAATGTTGTTAACTGTCCTGTACATAAGGATAGATGGCCAGACAAAAAGATGATTGATTCATAGATAGATAGATAGATGACAGATGATATATAGACAGACGATAGACATGATAGGTAGATAGGAAGATAGATTGATAGACTGATAGATGATAGATAGATAGATAGATAGATAGATAGAAAGATAGAAGGATAGACAGATAGATAGATAGAAAGATACATACAGATACATATTAATTAACACAAAGCTATTGCTCATAACCAGGAGATCAATGGTGAAAGCACATAGCGAAACTACAAACTAAAAGGAAGAATGAAGTCCAGTTTAAAAACTGCCGTTTGCAGCCATAAGAAGAAAACAAATGCTACCATTTGCAATGACGTGGATGGAGCGAGACGGTAGTATGCTCAGTAAAATATTCCAGCCGGAGAACAACAAGTACCAAATGATTTCACTCATGTGTGGAGTATAACAACAAAGAAACACTGAAAATAAAAAAACAGCAGCAGACTCACAGAACCCGAATGTGGAGTAACAGTTACCAAAGGGAAAAGGACTGAGAAGGGTGGTTGGGAAGGGAGGGATAAGGGTGGGGAGAAAGAAAAGGGAGATTAGGATAAGCATGTATAATGCGTGAGGGCGGGGTCGCATGGCGAGTGCTGTACAACACAGAGAAGACAAGTAGATATTCTACAGCATCTTACTACACGCTGAAGGACAGCGACTGTAATGGGGTGTGTGGGGGGGTACATCGTGAACGGGTCTACAGCATCCATCTCTGCTAACTGACAGCAACTGTAAGAGGTTTTTGGGAGGGACTTGGTGAAGGGGGGAGTCTAGGAAACATAATGTTCTTCACGTGATTGTAGATTAATGATAACAAAAACAATTTTATAAGTGCAATAAGGGCACAGCTCTGAATCATCAGAATAAAAGGACACGCTTTGAGTGCTCCAAACAAATGACACAGGGTTAAAAGAAGGGATGAAATCTCAAGACCACCTTCGTGCTCCCTTACAGGAGACTCTCTTGAGATCCAAGGACACAGACAATCTAAAAGCCGAAGGGGTGTGTACAGGTACCCAACACAGTGAAACTGAAAAGCAAACAATCCTAGAATGGATTCTGTTTGAGTCCACAGAGACAGTCAGTAGAAAATAGCCCTATCTGGCCAACGTGAATTCTTTTTGTTTGGTTTCAGCATTGCCCAGCCATAGATTTAGTGGTACAGCAACGTCTTTCTCATTTTCTCTCAACTCAACAATTGAATTGCTGTAAAAGTATATGTCTGGACCTTTGAGATCAGTGGGTTTTATGAAGTTCATGAATGTAAAGAAGTAATAACTATATAAAGAGGGAAGTTTGGACACTGAAATAAACACGTCACTCCACAACACACTCTTTGCTCCCAACTGCTCCTGTCTAGCAACTGGTGTTCCTTTTCATTTGTCGTTCCATCCTATCAGCGGTGATCACGCCGATGTCCCTCAAACATGGTGGTGAACAAAGCACCAAGTTTTCTTTCTGTGGACAACAGGCCCAGAGGAACAATACTTGTGGTCTTCACGGAGCACTTAGTCAATGAATGTGGCTAAATAGAGTCAGCCAGTGAGAAGAAGATAATAGAGGATACAGACACAGGTTCAAGTCCCTGCACAACCATTTACTGGTTTTGTAGGTACACGTGGCTGACTCGACCTGCAAGTGTCTCGGTGAACCGAGTGCTCTTCCTACAGCCTAGTTACCTTGAAAGATTTTTGGAAGCATAATGTAGGGAAGTGACAAAGGCGATGTTGTTAACTGTTCTGTACATAAGGATAGATGGGCAGACAAAAAGATGATTGATTCATACATAGATAGCTAGACAGACGACAGATGAAAGATAGATAGATAGGTACATAGATTGATGATAGACATCATAGATAGATGATAGGAAGATAGATAGATAGATAGATAGATAGATAGATAGATAGATAGACAGACAGACAGACAGATGGATAGATAGATATCGGTACATATTGATTAACGTAAAGTTATTGCTAATAACGAAGAGAGCAATGGTGAAAGCACATAGCGAAACTACAGACAAAAGTGAAGACAGAAATCTAGTTTAAAAAGTACAGTAAGCAGCCGTAAGAAGAAAAAAATCCTAATATTTGAACAACGTGGATGGAGCTAGAGGGTATTATGCTCAGTGAAAAAGGCCATGCGGAGAAAGACAAGTACCAAATGATTTCACTCATGTGTTGAGTATAACAACAAAGAAAAACTGAAGGAAAAAAACAGCAGCAGACTCACAGAACCCAAGAGTGGACTAACAGTTACCAAAGGGAAAGGGATTAGGCAGGGTGGGTGGGAAGGGTTTGGTAAATGTGGGGTGAAAGAAAGGGGGCATTAGGATTAGCATGTATAATGTGTGGGTGGCGGGAGAATGGGGAGGGCTGTACAACACAGAGAAGACCAGTAGTGATTCTACAGCATCTTACTACACGCTGATGGAAAGCGACTGTAACGGGGTGTGGGGGGGACATGGTGAAGGGGTCTACAGCATCCAACTATGCTGATGGACAGCTACTGTAATGGGGTTTTTGGGGGGGACGTGGTGTTCTTGGTGAACATAATGTTCTTTGCGTGATTGTGGATTAATGATAACAAAAAAAATTTTTAAAGTGCAATAAGGACATAGCTCTCAATTCTCAGAATAAAAGGACAGGCTCTTCAGGACTCCAATGAAAAGACACAGGGTTAAAAGAAGGGATGAAAACTCAAGACCACCTACGTGCTCCCTTAAAGGAGACTAACTTGAGATCCAAGGACGAAGATGAACTACAAGTTGAGGGGGTGGAAACATAGCTCTCAACGCTACTATTCCATTTCAGATAGACCTCACTCACATCTAAATGCGTAAATGCACTGAAATTCCACCTCCACCTTGACAGCAGAGGGGAGCAGTTTCCCCACAAGCTAGCTGGGCTGCCACCTCAGCAAGTCCATGGGCCACTGGCCCAGAAGAACCCCGCGTGTCACCAAAAGGCAGTTCCCTTAACCAGTGACTACACACATACTCTCTGAACATGGGCCACCAAGCAGGGCCACCGAGGTAACATCGGTGCACAGGCAAAAAGACATACTACTGGGCATGTACCTACCACGGACCCCGCAGGCCCGCCAGGGTGCTCCCTGCATGGGGCCTCGGATATTCCCTGCAGCTCATGCAGCCGCCACAGCAGGAACGGCCCAGGGGCAGAGCAGCTGCAGGGCACTGGGCTGCACAGTTTCAAGAGCGCAGCCCACCAACCACACTATCCACACCCAGCAGACTCGTGCCACCTACGCAGGAGAAGTTCCCACCCAAGGCCACTCCTCTCAAGACCCAAACACACAGCTAACTCACAAAAACAAACACAAGGAATTGAGACTGAGAAGGACACAGAGGAATCAAAGTGCACCTAGGGACAGAACGTTGACAAAAGTGAGAAAACAGATATAGAGAGAGACAAATGATTGATACATAGATTCGACTGATATACATACAAATAGATGATAGATTAATTAGATAGATACACAGATGATAGTAGATAGATGACAGACCATACATAGATAGATGACAGATAGATAGATAGAAAGATTACATAGATAGGTAAAGAGATAGATAGGTAGGTAGATAGGAAAGCATCATACTAAACTAAGCTATCTTTCACTCAAGATCATGTATGTGCTCCCTTACAGGAGACTCACTTGAGATCCCAGGACACGGACAAATTAAAAGCTGAAGGGGCGGTGACAGGTACCCAAAAAAAGTGAAACTGAGAAACAAACAAACAAACAAAAGGATTCTGTTTGAGTCCCCAGAGACAGTCAGTAGAAAATAGCCCTAGCTGGCCACCATGAATTTTTTTTTGTTTGGTTTCAGCAGTGCCCAGAAATAGATTCCGTTGTACAGCAAAGTCCTTCTCAATTTTTCTCACCTCAATAACAGAATTGCTGTAATAATATGTGTCTGGGCTTTTGAAATCAGTGCGTTTTATGATGTTCATGAATGTAAAAATGTAATAACCACTTAAGAGTGAAGGTTGGACACTCAAATAAACACGTCACTCCACAACACACTCTTTGTTCAAAACTGCTCCTGTCTAGAAATAGGTGTTCATTTTTATTTGTCCCTCCTCCTATCCGAGGTGATCACGCCGATGTCCTTCATACTTGGTGATGAGCAAAGCACCAAGTATACTTTTCTGACTACAACAGGCCCAGAGGAAGGATACTTGTGGTCTTCAGGGAAGACTTCGTCAATTATTGTGGCAAATTAGAGTCAGCAGGCGAGAAGGAGGTAAAAGAGGACAGAGGACAGAGATATGGGTTCAAGTCCCTGGACAACCATTTACTGGTTTTGTAAGCACACGCGGCAGACTCGACCTGCAATTGTCTCAGTGTACCCACTGCTCTCCATACGTCCTAGTTACTTAGCAAGATTTTTGGAAGCATAATGTATGGAAGTGACATAGGCGATGTTGTTAACTGTTCTATACATAAGGATAGACGGGAAGACAAAAAAATGATTGATTCATAGATACATAGATAGATGAGAGATTATAGATAGATGATAGACACGATAGATAGATGATAGGAAGATAGATAGAGAGATACATAGACAGAAAGATTGAAGGATAGATAGATTGATAGATAGACAGACAGTTACACAGATTCAGATACATATCGATTAACACAAAGCTATTGCTCATAACCAACAGATCATTGGTGAAAGCACATAGGGAAACTACAAACAAAAAGGAAGAATGAAGTCCAGTTTAAAAAGTGCAGTAAGCAGCCATAAGAAGAAAACAAATCCTACCATTTGCAAGGATGTGGATGTAGCTAGACGGTAGCATGCTCAGTGATATACACCAGGTGGAGAAGGACAAGTAGCAAATGATTTCACTCATGTGTGGAGTATAACAACAAAGAAAAACTGGAGGAAATAAACAGCAGCAGACTCACAGAACCCGAGAGTTCAATAACAGTTACCAAAGGGAAAGGGAATGGGCAGGGTGTGTGGGAAGGGAGGGATGAGGGCAGGGAGAAGAAAGGGGACATTAGGATTAACATGTATAATGCGTGGGCTCGGGGGGGCAAAGGGAGGGATGTACAACACAGAGAAGACAAGTAGAGATTCTACAGCATTTACTACACGCTGATGGACAGCGACTGTAATGGGGTGTTTGTGGGGGGACATGGTGAAGCAGTCTACAGCATACAACAATGCTTATGGACAACGACTGTAAGAGGTTTTGGTGGGGACTTGGTGAAGGTGGGAGCCTAGTAAATATGATGTTCTTCACGTGATTGCAGATTAATGATAAAAAAATGGTTTTAAGTGCAATATGGGCACAGCAATAAAACAGGCTTTGCGAGCTCCAAACAAAAGACACAGGGTTAAAAGAAGGGATGAAAACTCAAGATCACCTAAGTGCTCCCCTATAGGAGACTCACTTGAGATCCAAAGACACAGACAAACTACAATCTGAAGGGGTGGGGACAGCAACCCTACACAAGTGTAACTGAAAAGCAAACAAACAAACAAATGGATTTTGTTTGAGTCCCCAGAGACAGTCAGTAGAAAATAGCCCTATCTAGACACCGTGAATTCTTTTTGTTTGGTTTCAGCAGTTCCCAGCCATAGATTTAGTGGTACAGCAAAGTCCTTCTCATTTTTTCTCACCTCAACAACTGAATTGCTGTAATAATATGTGTCTGGGCTTTTGAAATCAGTGTATTTTATGTTGTTCTTGAAAGTAAGGTAGTAATAACCACCTAAAGAGGATAGTTTGGACACTCAAACAAACACGTAACTCCACAACACTCTCTTTGCTCCCAAATGCTGCTGCCTAGAAATAGGTGTTCTTTTTATTTGTCCCTCCTCCTATCAGCGCTGATCATGCCATTGTCCCTCAAACTTGGTGGTGAGCAAAGCACCAAGTATACTTTTCTGTCTAAACAGGCCCAGAGGAAGGATAGTTGTGGTCTTCTGGAAGCACTTAGTCAACCAATGTGGCTGAATACAGTCAGCAAGCGAGAAGGAGGTAAAAGAGGACAGAGGACAGAGAGATGGGTGCAAGTCCCTGCACCAACATAAATTACTGGATTTGTAAGCACAAGCGGCTGACTCGACCTGCAAGTGTCTCAGTGAACCCAGTGATCTCCCTAAGGACTAGTTACTTTGCAATATTTTTGGAAGCATAATGTAGGGAACTGACATAGGCGATGTTGTTAACTGTCCTGTACATAAGGATAGATGGCCAGACAAAAAGATGATTGATTCATAGATAGATAGATAGATGACAGATGATATATAGACAGACGATAGACATGATAGGTAGATAGGAAGATAGATTGATAGACTGATAGATGATAGATAGATAGATAGATAGATAGAAAGATAGAAGGATAGACAGATAGATAGATAGAAAGATACATACAGATACATATTAATTAACACAAAGCTATTGCTCATAACCAGGAGATCAATGGTGAAAGCACATAGCGAAACTACAAACTAAAAGGAAGAATGAAGTCCAGTTTAAAAACTGCCGTTTGCAGCCATAAGAAGAAAACAAATGCTACCATTTGCAATGACGTGGATGGAGCGAGACGGTAGTATGCTCAGTAAAATATTCCAGCCGGAGAACAACAAGTACCAAATGATTTCACTCATGTGTGGAGTATAACAACAAAGAAACACTGAAAATAAAAAAACAGCAGCAGACTCACAGAACCCGAATGTGGAGTAACAGTTACCAAAGGGAAAAGGACTGAGAAGGGTGGTTGGGAAGGGAGGGATAAGGGTGGGGAGAAAGAAAAGGGAGATTAGGATAAGCATGTATAATGCGTGAGGGCGGGGTCGCATGGCGAGTGCTGTACAACACAGAGAAGACAAGTAGATATTCTACAGCATCTTACTACACGCTGAAGGACAGCGACTGTAATGGGGTGTGTGGGGGGGTACATCGTGAACGGGTCTACAGCATCCATCTCTGCTAACTGACAGCAACTGTAAGAGGTTTTTGGGAGGGACTTGGTGAAGGGGGGAGTCTAGGAAACATAATGTTCTTCACGTGATTGTAGATTAATGATAACAAAAACAATTTTATAAGTGCAATAAGGGCACAGCTCTGAATCATCAGAATAAAAGGACACGCTTTGAGTGCTCCAAACAAATGACACAGGGTTAAAAGAAGGGATGAAATCTCAAGACCACCTTCGTGCTCCCTTACAGGAGACTCTCTTGAGATCCAAGGACACAGACAATCTAAAAGCCGAAGGGGTGTGTACAGGTACCCAACACAGTGAAACTGAAAAGCAAACAATCCTAGAATGGATTCTGTTTGAGTCCACAGAGACAGTCAGTAGAAAATAGCCCTATCTGGCCAACGTGAATTCTTTTTGTTTGGTTTCAGCATTGCCCAGCCATAGATTTAGTGGTACAGCAACGTCTTTCTCATTTTCTCTCAACTCAACAATTGAATTGCTGTAAAAGTATACGTCTGGACCTTTGAGATCAGTGGGTTTTATGAAGTTCATGAATGTAAAGAAGTAATAACTATATAAAGAGGGAAGTTTGGACACTGAAATAAACACGTCACTGCACAACACACTCTTTGCTCCCAACTGCTCCTGTCTAGCAACTGGTGTTCCTTTTCATTTGTCGTTCCATCCTATCAGCGGTGATCACGCCGATGTCCCTCAAACATGGTGGTGAACAAAGCACCAAGTTTTCTTTCTGTGGACAACAGGCCCAGAGGAACAATACCTGTGGTCTTCACGGAGCACTTAGTCAATGAATGTGGCTAAATAGAGTCAGCCAGTGAGAATAAGATAATAGAGGATACAGACACAGGTTCAAGTCCCTGCACAACCATTTACTGGTTTTGTAGGTACACGTGGCTGACTCGACCTGCAAGTGTCTCGGTGAAACGAGTGCTCTTCCTACAGCCTAGTTACCTTGAAAGATTTTTGGAAGCATAATGTAGGGAAGTGACAAAGGCGATGTTGTTAACTGTTCTGTACATAAGGATAGATGGGCAGACAAAAAGATGATTGATTCATACATAGATAGCTAGACAGACGACAGATGAAAGATAGATAGATAGGTACATAGATTGATGATAGACATCATAGATAGATGATAGGAAGATAGATAGATAGATAGATAGATAGATAGATAGATAGATAGATAGACAGAGAGACAGACAGATGGATAGATAGATATAGGTACATATTTATTAACGTAAAGTTATTGCTAATAACGCAGAGAGCAATGGTGAAAGCACATAGCGAAACTACAGACAAAAGAGAAGACAGAAATCTAGTTTAAAAAGTACAGTAAGCAGCCGTAAGAAGAAAAAAATCCTAATATTTGAACAACGTGGATGGAGCTAGAGGGTATTATGCTCAGTGAAAAAGGCCATGCGGAGAAAGACAAGTACCAAATGATTTCACTCATGTGTTGAGTATAACAACAAAGAAAAACTGAAGGAAAAAAACAGCAGCAGACTCACAGAACCCAAGAGTGGACTAACAGTTACCAAAGGGAAAGGGACTAGGCAGGGTGGGTGGGAAGGGTTTGGTAAATGTGGGGTTAAAGAAAGGGGGCATTAGGATTAGCATGTATAGTGTGTGGTAGGGGAAGCATGGGGAGGGCTGTACAACACAGAGAAGACCAGTAGTGATTCTACAGCATCTTACTACACGCTGATGGAAAGCGACTGTAACGGGGTGTGGGGGGGACATGGTGAAGGGGTCTACAGCATCCAACTATGCTGATGGACAGCTACTGTAATGGGGTTTTTGGGGGGGACGTGGTGTACTTGGTGAACATAATGTTCTTTGCGTGATTGTGGATTAATGATAACAAAAAAAATTTTTAAAGTGCAATAAGGACATAGCTCTCAATTCTCAGAATAAAAGGACAGGCTCTTCAGGACTCCAATGAAAAGACACAGGGTTAAAAGAAGGGATGAAAACTCAAGACCACCTACGTGCTCCCTTACAGGAGACTGACTTGAGATCCAAGGACGAAGATGAACTACAAGTTGAGGGGGTGGAAACATAGCTCTCAACGCTACTATTCCATTTCAGATAGACCTCACTCACATCTAAATGCGTAAATGCACTGAAATTCCACCTCCGCCTTGACAGCAGAGGGGAGCAGTTTCCCCACAAGCTAGCTGGGCTGCCACCTCAGCAAGTCCATGGGCCACTGGCCCAGAAGAACCCCGCGTGTCACCAAAAGGCAGTTCCCTTAACCAGTGACTACACACATACTCTCTGAACATGGGCCACCAAGCAGGGCCACCGAGGTAACATCGGTGCACAGGCAAAAAGACATACTACTGGGCATGTACCTACCACGGACCCCGCAGGCCCGCCAGGGTGCTCCCTGCATGGGGCCTCGGATATTCCCTGCAGCTCATGCAGCCGCCACAGCAGGAACGGCCCAGGGGCAGAGCAGCTGGAGGGCACTGGGCTGCACAGTTTCAAGAGCGCAGCCCACCAACCACACTATCCACACCCAGCAGACTCGTGCCACCTACGCAGGAGAAGTTCCCACCCAAGGCCACTCCTCTCAAGACCAAAACACACAGCTAACTCACAAAAACAAACACAAGGAATTGAGACTGAGAAGGACACAGAGGAATCAAAGTGCACCTAGGGACAGAACGTTGACAAAAGTGAGAAAACAGATATAGAGAGAGACAAATGATTGATACATAGATTCGACTGATATACATACATATAGATGATAGATTAATTGGATAGATACACAGATGATAGTAGATAGATGACAGACCATACATAGATAGATGACAGATAGATAGATAGAAAGATTACATAGATAGGTAAAGAGATAGATAGGTAGGTAGATAGGAAAGCATCATACTAAACTAAGCTATCTTTCACTCAAGATCATGTATGTGCTCCCTTACAGGAGACTCACTTGAGATCCCAGGACACGGACAAATTAAAAGCTGAAGGGGCGGTGACAGGTACCCAAAAAAAGTGAAACTGAGAAACAAACAAACAAACAAATGGATTCTGTTTGAGTCCACAGAGACAGTCAGTAGAAAATAGCCCTAGCTGGCCACCATGAATTTTTTTTTGTTTGGTTTCAGCAGTGCCCAGAAATAGATTCCGTTGTACAGCAAAGTCCTTCTCAATTTTCCTCACCTCAATAACAGAATTGCTGTAATAATATGTGTCTGGGCTTTTGAAATCAGTGCGTTTTATGATGTTCATGAATGTAAAAATGTAATAACCACTTAAGAGTGAAGGTTGGACACTCAAATAAACACGTCACTCCACAACACACTCTTTGTTCAAAACTGCTCCTGTCTAGAAATAGGTGTTCATTTTTATTTGTCCCTCCTCCTATCCGAGGTGATCACGCCGATGTCCTTCATACTTGGTGATGAGCAAAGCACCAAGTATACTTTTCTGACTACAACAGGCCCAGAGGAAGGATACTTGTGGTCTTCAGGGAAGACTTCGTCAATTATTGTGGCAAATTAGAGTCAGCAGGCGAGAAGGAGGTAAAAGAGGACAGAGGACAGAGATATGGGTTCAAGTCCCTGGACAACCATTTACTGGTTTTGTAAGCACACGCGGCAGACTCGACCTGCAATTGTCTCAGTGTACCCAGTGCTCTCCATACGTCCTAGTTACTTAGCAAGATTTTTGGAAGCATAATGTAGGGAAGTGACATAGGCGATGTTGTTAACTGTTCTGTACATAAGGATAGATGGGAAGACAAAAAATGATTGATTCATAGATACATAGATAGATGAGAGATTATAGATAGATGATAGACACGATAGATAGATGATAGGAAGATAGATAGAGAGATACATAGACAGAAAGATTGAAGGATAGATAGATAGATTGATAGATAGACAGACAGTTACACAGATTCAGATACATATCGATTAACACAAAGCTATTGCTCATAACCAACAGATCAATGGTGAAAGCACATAGGGAAACTACAAACAAAAAGGAAGAATGAAGTCCAGTTTAAAAAGTGCAGTAAGCAGCCATAAGAAGAAAACAAATCCTACCATTTGCAAGGATGTGGATGTAGCTAGACGGTAGCATGCTCAGTGATATACACCAGGTGGAGAAGGACAAGTAGCAAATGATTTCACTCATGTGTGGAGTATAACAACAAAGAAAAACTGGAGGAAATAAACAGCAGCAGACTCACAGAACCCGAGAGTTCAATAACAGTTACCAAAGGGAAAGGGAATGGGCAGGGTGTGTGGGAAGGGAGGGATGAGGGCAGGGAGAAGAAAGGGGACATTAGGATTAACATGTATAATGCGTGGGCTCGGGGGGGCAAAGGGAGGGATGTACAACACAGAGAAGACAAGTAGAGATTCTACAGCATTTACTACACGCTGATGGACAGCGACTGTAATGGGGTGTTTGTGGGGGGACATGGTGAAGCAGTCTACAGCATACAACAATGCTTATGGACAACGACTGTAAGAGGTTTTGGTGGGGACTTGGTGAAGGTGGGAGCCTAGTAAATATGATGTTCTTCACGTGATTGCAGATTAATGATAAAAAAATGTTTTTAAGTGCAATATGGGCACAGCAATAAAACAGGCTTTGCGAGCTCCAAACAAAAGACACAGGGTTAAAAGAAGGGATGAAAACTCAAGATCACCTAAGTGCTCCCCTATAGGAGACTCACTTGAGATCCAAAGACACAGACAAACTACAATCTGAAGGGGTGGGGACAGCAACCCTACACAAGTGTAACTGAAAAGCAAACAAACAAACAAATGGATTTTGTTTGAGTCCCCAGAGACAGTCAGTAGAAAATAGCCCTATCTAGACACCGTGAATTCTTTTTGTTTGGTTTCAGCAGTTCCCAGCCATAGATTTAGTGGTACAGCAAAGTCCTTCTCATTTTTTCTCACCTCAACAACTGAATTGCTGTAATAATATGTGTCTGGGCTTTTGAAATCAGTGTATTTTATGTTGTTCTTGAAAGTAAGGTAGTAATAACCACCTAAAGAGGATAGTTTGGACACTCAAACAAACACGTAACTCCACAACACTCTCTTTGCTCCCAAATGCTGCTGCCTAGAAATAGGTGTTCTTTTTATTTGTCCCTCCTCCTATCAGCGCTGATCATGCCATTGTCCCTCAAACTTGGTGGTGAGCAAAGCACCAAGTATACTTTTCTGTCTAAACAGGCCCAGAGGAAGGATAGTTGTGGTCTTCTGGAAGCACTTAGTCAACCAATGTGGCTGAATACAGTCAGCAAGCGAGAAGGAGGTAAAAGAGGACAGAGGACAGAGAGATGGGTGCAAGTCCCTGCACCAACATAAATTACTGGATTTGTAAGCACAAGCGGCTGACTCGACCTGCAAGTGTCTCAGTGAACCCAGTGATCTCCCTAAGGACTAGTTACTTTGCAATATTTTTGGAAGCATAATGTAGGGAACTGACATAGGCGATGTTGTTAACTGTCCTGTACATAAGGATAGATGGCCAGACAAAAAGATGATTGATTCATAGATAGATAGATAGATGACAGATGATATATAGACAGACGATAGACATGATAGGTAGATAGGAAGATAGATTGATAGACTGATAGATGATAGATAGATAGATAGATAGATAGAAAGATAGAAGGATAGACAGATACATAGATAGAAAGATACATACAGATACATATTAATTAACACAAAGCTATTGCTCATAACCAGGAGATCAATGGTGAAAGCACATAGCGAAACTACAAACTAAAAGGAAGAATGAAGTCCAGTTTAAAAACTGCCGTTTGCAGCCATAAGAAGAAAACAAATGCTACCATTTGCAATGACGTGGATGGAGCGAGACGGTAGTATGCTCAGTAAAATATTCCAGCCGGAGAACAACAAGTACCAAATGATTTCACTCATGTGTGGAGTATAACAACAAAGAAACACTGAAAATAAAAAAACAGCAGCAGACTCACAGAACCCGAATGTGGAGTAACAGTTACCAAAGGGAAAAGGACTGAGAAGGGTGGTTGGGAAGGGAGGGATAAGGGTGGGGAGAAAGAAAAGGGAGATTAGGATAAGCATGTATAATGCGTGAGGGCGGGGTCGCATGGCGAGTGCTGTACAACACAGAGAAGACAAGTAGATATTCTACAGCATCTTACTACACGCTGAAGGACAGCGACTGTAATGGGGTGTGTGGGGGGGTACATCGTGAACGGGTCTACAGCATCCATCTCTGCTAACTGACAGCAACTGTAAGAGGTTTTTGGGAGGGACTTGGTGAAGGGGGGAGTCTAGGAAACATAATGTTCTTCACGTGATTGTAGATTAATGATAACAAAAACAATTTTATAAGTGCAATAAGGGCACAGCTCTGAATCATCAGAATAAAAGGACACGCTTTGAGTGCTCCAAACAAATGACACAGGGTTAAAAGAAGGGATGAAATCTCAAGACCACCTTCGTGCTCCCTTACAGGAGACTCTCTTGAGATCCAAGGACACAGACAATCTAAAAGCCGAAGGGGTGTGTACAGGTACCCAACACAGTGAAACTGAAAAGCAAACAATCCTAGAATGGATTCTGTTTGAGTCCACAGAGACAGTCAGTAGAAAATAGCCCTATCTGGCCAACGTGAATTCTTTTTGTTTGGTTTCAGCATTGCCCAGCCATAGATTTAGTGGTACAGCAACGTCTTTCTCATTTTCTCTCAACTCAACAATTGAATTGCTGTAAAAGTATACGTCTGGACCTTTGAGATCAGTGGGTTTTATGAAGTTCATGAATGTAAAGAAGTAATAACTATATAAAGAGGGAAGTTTGGACACTGAAATAAACACGTCACTCCACAACACACTCTTTGCTCCCAACTGCTCCTGTCTAGCAACTGGTGTTCCTTTTCATTTGTCGTTCCATCCTATCAGCGGTGATCACGCCGATGTCCCTCAAACATGGTGGTGAACAAAGCACCAAGTTTTCTTTCTGTGGACAACAGGCCCAGAGGAACAATACCTGTGGTCTTCACGGAGCACTTAGTCAATGAATGTGGCTAAATAGAGTCAGCCAGTGAGAAGAAGATAATAGAGGATACAGACACAGGTTCAAGTCCCTGCACAACCATTTACTGGTTTTGTAGGTACACGTGGCTGACTCGACCTGCAAGTGTCTCGGTGAACCGAGTGCTCTTCCTACAGCCTAGTTACCTTGAAAGATTTTTGGAAGCATAATGTAGGGAAGTGACAAAGGCGATGTTGTTAACTGTTCTGAACATAAGGATAGATGGGCAGACAAAAAGATGATTGATTCATACATAGATAGCTAGACAGACGACAGATGAAAGATAGATAGATAGGTACATAGATTGATGATAGACATCATAGATAGATGATAGGAAGATAGATAGATAGATAGATAGATAGATAGATAGATAGATAGATAGATAGATAGATAGACAGAGAGACAGACAGATGGATAGATAGATATAGGTACATATTTATTAACGTAAAGTTATTGCTAATAACGCAGAGAGCAATGGTGAAAGCACATAGCGAAACTACAGACAAAAGAGAAGACAGAAATCTAGTTTAAAAAGTACAGTAAGCAGCCGTAAGAAGTAAAAAATCCTAATATTTGAACAACGTGGATGGAGCTAGAGGGTATTATGCTCAGTGAAAAAGGCCATGCGGAGAAAGACAAGTACCAAATGATTTCACTCATGTGTTGAGTATAACAACAAAGAAAAACTGAAGGAAAAAAACAGCAGCAGACTCACAGAACCCAAGAGTGGACTAACAGTTACCAAAGGGAAAGGGACTAGGCAGGGTGGGTGGGAAGGGTTTGGTAAATGTGGGGTGAAAGAAAGGGGGCATTAGGATTAGCATGTATAGTGTGTGGTAGGGGAAGCATGGGGAGGGCTGTACAACACAGAGAAGACCAGTAGTGATTCTACAGCATCTTACTACACGCTGATGGAAAGCGACTGTAACGGGGTGTGGGGGGGACATGGTGAAGGGGTCTACAGCATCCAACTATGCTGATGGACAGCTACTGTAATGGGGATTTTGGGGGGGACGTGGTGTACTTGGTGAACATAATGTTCTTTGCGTGATTGTGGATTAATGATAACAAAAAAAATTTTTAAAGTGCAATAAGGACATAGCTCCCAATTCTCAGAATAAAAGGACAGGCTCTTCAGGACTCCAATGAAAAGACACAGGGTTAAAAGAAGGGATGAAAACTCAAGACCACCTACGTGCTCCCTTACAGGAGACTGACTTGAGATCCAAGGACGAAGATGAACTACAAGTTGAGGGGGTGGAAACATAGCTCTCAACGCTACTATTCCATTTCAGATAGACCTCACTCACATCTAAATGCGTAAATGCACTGAAATTCCACCTCCGCCTTGACAGCAGAGGGGAGCAGTTTCCCCACAAGCTAGCTGGGCTGCCACCTCAGCAAGTCCATGGGCCACTGGCCCAGAAGAACCCCGCGTGTCACCAAAAGGCAGTTCCCTTAACCAGTGACTACACACATACTCTCTGAACATGGGCCACCAAGCAGGGCCACCGAGGTAACATCGGTGCACAGGCAAAAAGACATACTACTGGGCATGTACCTACCACGGACCCCGCAGGCCCGCCAGGGTGCTCCCTGCATGGGGCCTCGGATATTCCCTGCAGCTCATGCAGCCGCCACAGCAGGAACGGCCCAGGGGCAGAGCAGCTGGAGGGCACTGGGCTGCACAGTTTCAAGAGCGCAGCCCACCAACCACACTATCCACACCCAGCAGACTCGTGCCACCTACGCAGGAGAAGTTCCCACCCAAGGCCACTCCTCTCAAGACCAAAACACACAGCTAACTCACAAAAACAAACACAAGGAATTGAGACTGAGAAGGACACAGAGGAATCAAAGTGCACCTAGGGACAGAACGTTGATAAAAGTGAGAAAACAGATATAGAGAGAGACAAATGATTGATACATAGATTCGACTGATATACATACATATAGATGATAGATTAATTGGATAGATACACAGATGATAGTAGATAGATGACAGACCATACATAGATAGATGACAGATAGATAGATAGAAAGATTACATAGATAGGTAAAGAGATAGATAGGTAGGTAGATAGGAAAGCATCATACTAAACTAAGCTATCTTTCACTCAAGATCATGTATGTGCTCCCTTACAGGAGACTCACTTGAGATCCCAGGACACGGACAAATTAAAAGCTGAAGGGGCGGTGACAGGTACCCAAAAAAAGTGAAACTGAGAAACAAACAAACAAACAAATGGATTCTGTTTGAGTCCCCAGAGACAGTCAGTAGAAAATAGCCCTAGCTGGCCACCATGAATTTTTTTTTGTTTGGTTTCAGCAGTGCCCAGAAATAGATTCCGTTGTACAGCAAAGTCCTTCTCAATTTTCCTCACCTCAATAACAGAATTGCTGTAATAATATGTGTCTGGGCTTTTGAAATCAGTGCGTTTTATGATGTTCATGAATGTAAAAATGTAATAACCACTTAAGAGTGAAGGTTGGACACTCAAATAAACACGTCACTCCACAACACACTCTTTGTTCAAAACTGCTCCTGTCTAGAAATAGGTGTTCATTTTTATTTGTCCCTCCTCCTATCCGAGGTGATCACGCCGATGTCCTTCATACTTGGTGATGAGCAAAGCACCAAGTATACTTTTCTGACTACAACAGGCCCAGAGGAAGGATACTTGTGGTCTTCAGGGAAGACTTCGTCAATTATTGTGGCAAATTAGAGTCAGCAGGCGAGAAGGAGGTAAAAGAGGACAGAGGACAGAGATATGGGTTCAAGTCCCTGGACAACCATTTACTGGTTTTGTAAGCACACGCGGCAGACTCGACCTGCAATTGTCTCAGTGTACCCAGTGCTCTCCATACGTCCTAGTTACTTAGCAAGATTTTTGGAAGCATAATGTAGGGAAGTGACATAGGCGATGTTGTTAACTGTTCTGTACATAAGGATAGATGGGAAGACAAAAAATGATTGATTCATAGATACATAGATAGATGAGAGATTATAGATAGATGATAGACACGATAGATAGATGATAGGAAGATAGATAGAGAGATACATAGACAGAAAGATTGAAGGATAGATAGATAGATTGATAGATAGACAGACAGTTACACAGATTCAGATACATATCGATTAACACAAAGCTATTGCTCATAACCAACAGATCAATGGTGAAAGCACATAGGGAAACTACAAACAAAAAGGAAGAATGAAGTCCAGTTTAAAAAGTGCAGTAAGCAGCCATAAGAAGAAAACAAATCCTACCATTTGCAAGGATGTGGATGTAGCTAGACGGTAGCATGCTCAGTGATATACACCAGGTGGAGAAGGACAAGTAGCAAATGATTTCACTCATGTGTGGAGTATAACAACAAAGAAAAACTGGAGGAAATAAACAGCAGCAGACTCACAGAACCCGAGAGTTCAATAACAGTTACCAAAGGGAAAGGGAATGGGCAGGGTGTGTGGGAAGGGAGGGATGAGGGCAGGGAGAAGAAAGGGGACATTAGGATTAACATGTATAATGCGTGGGCTCGGGGGGGCAAAGGGAGGGATGTACAACACAGAGAAGACAAGTAGAGTTTCTACAGCATTTACTACACGCTGATGGACAGCGACTGTAATGGGGTGTTTGTGGGGGGACATGGTGAAGCAGTCTACAGCATACAACAATGCTTATGGACAACGACTGTAAGAGGTTTTGGTGGGGACTTGGTGAAGGTGGGAGCCTAGTAAATATGATGTTCTTCACGTGATTGCAGATTAATGATAAAAAAATGGTTTTAAGTGCAATATGGGCACAGCAATAAAACAGGCTTTGCGAGCTCCAAACAAAAGACACAGGGTTAAAAGAAGGGATGAAAACTCAAGATCACCTAAGTGCTCCCCTATAGGAGACTCACTTGAGATCCAAAGACACAGACAAACTACAATCTGAAGGGGTGGGGACAGCAACCCTACACAAGTGTAACTGAAAAGCAAACAAACAAACAAATGGATTTTGTTTGAGTCCCCAGAGACAGTCAGTAGAAAATAGCCCTATCTAGACACCGTGAATTCTTTTTGTTTGGTTTCAGCAGTTCCCAGCCATAGATTTAGTGGTACAGCAAAGTCCTTCTCATTTTTTCTCACCTCAACAACTGAATTGCTGTAATAATATGTGTCTGGGCTTTTGAAATCAGTGTATTTTATGTTGTTCTTGAAAGTAAAGTAGTAATAACCACCTAAAGAGGATAGTTTGGACACTCAAACAAACACGTAACTCCACAACACTCTCTTTGCTCCCAAATGCTGCTGCCTAGAAATAGGTGTTCTTTTTATTTGTCCCTCCTCCTATCAGCGCTGATCATGCCATTGTCCCTCAAACTTGGTGGTGAGCAAAGCACCAAGTATACTTTTCTGTCTAAACAGGCCCAGAGGAAGGATAGTTGTGGTCTTCTGGAAGCACTTAGTCAACCAATGTGGCTGAATACAGTCAGCAAGCGAGAAGGAGGTAAAAGAGGACAGAGGACAGAGAGATGGGTGCAAGTCCCTGCACCAACATAAATTACTGGATTTGTAAGCACAAGCGGCTGACTCGACCTGCAAGTGTCTCAGTGAACCCAGTGATCTCCCTAAGGACTAGTTACTTTGCAATATTTTTGGAAGCATAATGTAGGGAACTGACATAGGCGATGTTGTTAACTGTCCTGTACATAAGGATAGATGGCCAGACAAAAAGATGATTGATTCATAGATAGATAGATAGATGACAGATGATATATAGACAGACGATAGACATGATAGGTAGATAGGAAGATAGATTGATAGACTGATAGATGATAGATAGAAAGATAGATAGATAGATAGAAAGATAGAAGGATAGACAGATAGATAGATAGAAAGATACATACAGATACATATTAATTAACACAAAGCTATTGCTCATAACCAGGAGATCAATGGTGAAAGCACATAGCGAAACTACAAACTAAAAGGAAGAATGAAGTCCAGTTTAAAAACTGCCGTTTGCAGCCATAAGAAGAAAACAAATGCTACCATTTGCAATGACGTGGATGGAGCGAGACGGTAGTATGCTCAGTAAAATATTCCAGCCGGAGAACAACAAGTACCAAATGATTTCACTCATGTGTGGAGTATAACAACAAAGAAACACTGAAAATAAAAAAACAGCAGCAGACTCACAGAACCCGAATGTGGAGTAACAGTTACCAAAGGGAAAAGGACTGAGAAGGGTGGTTGGGAAGGGAGGGATAAGGGTGGGGAGAAAGAAAAGGGAGATTAGGATAAGCATGTATAATGCGTGAGGGCGGGGTCGCATGGCGAGTGCTGTACAACACAGAGAAGACAAGTAGATATTCTACAGCATCTTACTACACGCTGAAGGACAGCGACTGTAATGGGGTGTGTGGGGGGGTACATCGTGAACGGGTCTACAGCATCCATCTCTGCTAACTGACAGCAACTGTAAGAGGTTTTTGGGAGGGACTTGGTGAAGGGGGGAGTCTAGGAAACATAATGTTCTTCACGTGATTGTAGATTAATGATAACAAAAACAATTTTATAAGTGCAATAAGGGCACAGCACTGAATCATCAGAATAAAAGGACAGGCTTTGAGTGCTCCAAACAAATGACACAGGGTTAAAAGAAGGGATGAAAACTCAAGACCACCTTCGTGCTCCCTTACAGGAGACTCTCTTGAGATCCAAGGACACAGACAATCTAAAAGCCGAAGGGGTGTGTACAGGTACCCAACACAGTGAAACTGAAAAACAAACAATCCTAGAATGGATTCTGTTTGAGTCCACAGAGACAGTCAGTAGAAAATAGCCCTATCTGGCCAACGTGAATTCTTTTTGTTTGGTTTCAGCATTGCCCAGCCATAGATTTAGTGGTACAGCAACGTCTTTCTCATTTTCTCTCAACTCAACAATTGAATTGCGGTAAAAGTATACGTCTGGACCTTTGAGATCAGTGGGTTTTATGAAGTTCATGAATGTAAAGAAGTAATAACTATATAAAGAGGGAAGTTTGGACACTGAAATAAACACGTCACTCCACAACACACTCTTTGCTCCCAACTGCTCCTGTCTAGCAACTGGTGTTCCTTTTCATTTGTCGTTCCATCCTATCAGCGGTGATCACGCCGATGTCCCTCAAACATGGTGGTGAACAAAGCACCAAGTTTTCTTTCTGTGGACAACAGGCCCAGAGGAACAATACCTGTGGTCTTCACGGAGCACTTAGTCAATGAATGTGGCTAAATAGAGTCAGCCAGTGAGAAGAAGATAATAGAGGATACAGACACAGGTTCAAGTCCCTGCACAACCATTTACTGGTTTTGTAGGTACACGTGGCTGACTCGACCTGCAAGTGTCTCGGTGAACCGAGTGCTCTTCCTACAGCCTAGTTACCTTGAAAGATTTTTGGAAGCATAATGTAGGGAAGTGACAAAGGCGATGTTGTTAACTGTTCTGTACATAAGGATAGATGGGCAGACAAAAAGATGATTGATTCATACATAGATAGCTAGACAGACGACAGATGAAAGATAGATAGATAGGTACATAGATTGATGATAGACATCATAGATAGATGATAGGAAGATAGATAGATAGATAGATAGATAGATAGATAGATAGATAGATAGATAGATAGACAGACAGACAGATGGATAGATAGGTATAGGTACATATTGATTAACGTAAAGTTATTGCTAATAACGAAGAGAGCAATGGTGAAAGCACATAGCGAAACTACAGACAAAAGAGAAGACAGAAATCTAGTTTAAAAAGTACAGTAAGCAGCCGTAAGAAGAAAAAAATCCTAATATTTGAACAACGTGGATGGAGCTAGAGGGTATTATGCTCAGTGAAAAAGGCCATGCGGAGAAAGACAAGTACCAAATGATTTCACTCATGTGTGGAGTATAACAACAAAGAAAAACTGGAGGAAATAAACAGCAGCAGACTCACAGAACCCGAGAGTTCAATAACAGTTACCAAAGGGAAAGGGAATGGGCAGGGTGTGTGGGAAGGGAGGGATGAGGGCAGGGAGAAGAAAGGGGACATTAGGATTAACATGTATAATGCGTGGGCTCGGGGGGGCAAAGGGAGGGATGTACAACACAGAGAAGACAAGTAGAGATTCTACAGCATTTACTACACGCTGATGGACAGCGACTGTAATGGGGTGTTTGTGGGGGGACATGGTGAAGCAGTCTACAGCATACAACAATGCTTATGGACAACGACTGTAAGAGGTTTTGGTGGGGACTTGGTGAAGGTGGGAGCCTAGTAAATATGATGTTCTTCACGTGATTGCAGATTAATGATAAAAAAATGTTTTTAAGTGCAATATGGGCACAGCAATAAAACAGGCTTTGCGAGCTCCAAACAAAAGACACAGGGTTAAAAGAAGGGATGAAAACTCAAGATCACCTAAGTGCTCCCCTATAGGAGACTCACTTGAGATCCAAAGACACAGACAAACTACAATCTGAAGGGGTGGGGACAGCAACCCTACACAAGTGTAACTGAAAAGCAAACAAACAAACAAATGGATTTTGTTTGAGTCCCCAGAGACAGTCAGTAGAAAATAGCCCTATCTAGACACCGTGAATTCTTTTTGTTTGGTTTCAGCAGTTCCCAGCCATAGATTTAGTGGTACAGCAAAGTCCTTCTCATTTTTTCTCACCTCAACAACTGAATTGCTGTAATAATATGTGTCTGGGCTTTTGAAATCAGTGTATTTTATGTTGTTCTTGAAAGTAAGGTAGTAATAACCACCTAAAGAGGATAGTTTGGACACTCAAACAAACACGTAACTCCACAACACTCTCTTTGCTCCCAAATGCTGCTGCCTAGAAATAGGTGTTCTTTTTATTTGTCCCTCCTCCTATCAGCGCTGATCATGCCATTGTCCCTCAAACTTGGTGGTGAGCAAAGCACCAAGTATACTTTTCTGTCTAAACAGGCCCAGAGGAAGGATAGTTGTGGTCTTCTGGAAGCACTTAGTCAACCAATGTGGCTGAATACAGTCAGCAAGCGAGAAGGAGGTAAAAGAGGACAGAGGACAGAGAGATGGGTGCAAGTCCCTGCACCAACATAAATTACTGGATTTGTAAGCACAAGCGGCTGACTCGACCTGCAAGTGTCTCAGTGAACCCAGTGATCTCCCTAAGGACTAGTTACTTTGCAATATTTTTGGAAGCATAATGTAGGGAACTGACATAGGCGATGTTGTTAACTGTCCTGTACATAAGGATAGATGGCCAGACAAAAAGATGATTGATTCATAGATAGATAGATAGATGACAGATGATATATAGACAGACGATAGACATGATAGGTAGATAGGAAGATAGATTGATAGACTGATAGATGATAGATAGATAGATAGATAGATAGAAAGATAGAAGGATAGACAGATAGATAGATAGAAAGATACATACAGATACATATTAATTAACACAAAGCTATTGCTCATAACCAGGAGATCAATGGTGAAAGCACATAGCGAAACTACAAACTAAAAGGAAGAATGAAGTCCAGTTTAAAAACTGCCGTTTGCAGCCATAAGAAGAAAACAAATGCTACCATTTGCAATGACGTGGATGGAGCGAGACGGTAGTATGCTCAGTAAAATATTCCAGCCGGAGAAAAACAAGTACCAAATGATTTCACTCATGTGTGGAGTATAACAACAAAGAAACACTGAAAATAAAAAAACAGCAGCAGACTCACAGAACCCGAATGTGGAGTAACAGTTACCAAAGGGAAAAGGACTGAGAAGGGTGGTTGGGAAGGGAGGGATAAGGGTGGGGAGAAAGAAAAGGGAGATTAGGATAAGCATGTATAATGCGTGAGGGCGGGGTCGCATGGCGAGTGCTGTACAACACAGAGAAGACAAGTAGATATTCTACAGCATCTTACTACACGCTGAAGGACAGCGACTGTAATGGGGTGTGTGTGGGGGTACATCGTGAACGGGTCTACAGCATCCATCTCTGCTAACTGACAGCAACTGTAAGAGGTTTTTGGGAGGGACTTGGTGAAGGGGGGAGTCTAGGAAACATAATGTTCTTCACGTGATTGTAGATTAATGATAACAAAAACAATTTTATAAGTGCAATAAGGGCACAGCTCTGAATCATCAGAATAAAAGGACAGGCTTTGAGTGCTCCAAACAAATGACACAGGGTTAAAAGAAGGGATGAAAACTCAAGACCACCTTCGTGCTCCCTTACAGGAGACTCTCTTGAGATCCAAGGACACAGACAATCTAAAAGCCGAAGGGGTGTGTACAGGTACCCAACACAGTGAAACTGAAAAGCAAACAATCCTAGAATGGATTCTGTTTGAGTCCACAGAGACAGTCAGTAGAAAATAGCCCTATCTGGCCAACGTGAATTCTTTTTGTTTGGTTTCAGCATTGCCCAGCCATAGATTTAGTGGTACAGCAACGTCTTTCTCATTTTCTCTCAACTCAACAATTGAATTGCTGTAAAAGTATACGTCTGGACTTTTGAGATCAGTGGGTTTTATGAAGTTCATGAATGTAAAGAAGTAATAACTATATAAAGAGGGAAGTTTGGACACTGAAATAAACACGTCACTCCACAACACACTATTTGCTCCCAACTGCTCCTGTCTAGCAACTGGTGTTCCTTTTCATTTGTCGTTCCATCCTATCAGCGGTGATCACGCCGATGTCCCTCAAACATGGTGGTGAACAAAGCACCAAGTTTTCTTTCTGTGGACAACAGGCCCAGAGGAACAATACCTGTGGTCTTCACGGAGCACTTAGTCAATGAATGTGGCTAAATAGAGTCAGCCAGTGAGAAGAAGATAATAGAGGATACAGACACAGGTTCAAGTCCCTGCACAACCATTTACTGGTTTTGTAGGTACACGTGGCTGACTCGACCTGCAAGTGTCTCGGTGAACCGAGTGCTCTTCCTACAGCCTAGTTACCTTGAAAGATTTTTGGAAGCATAATGTAGGGAAGTGACAAAGGCGATGTTGTTAACTGTTCTGTACATAAGGATAGATGGGCAGACAAAAAGATGATTGATTCATACATAGATAGCTAGACAGACGACAGATGAAAGATAGATAGATAGGTACATAGATTGATGATAGACATCATAGATAGATGATAGGAAGATAGATAGATAGATAGATAGATAGATAGATAGATAGATAGATAGACAGACAGACAGATGGATAGATAGGTATAGGTACATATTGATTAACGTAAAGTTATTGCTAATAACGAAGAGAGCAATGGTGAAAGCACATAGCGAAACTACAGACAAAAGAGAAGACAGAAATCTAGTTTAAAAAGTACAGTAAGCAGCCGTAAGAAGAAAAAAATCCTAATATTTGAACAACGTGGATGGAGCTAGAGGGTATTATGCTCAGTGAAAAAGGCCATGCGGAGAAAGACAAGTACCAAATGATTTCACTCATGTGTGGAGTATAACAACAAAGAAAAACTGGAGGAAATAAACAGCAGCAGACTCACAGAACCCGAGAGTTCAATAACAGTTACCAAAGGGAAAGGGAATGGGCAGGGTGTGTGGGAAGGGAGGGATGAGGGCAGGGAGAAGAAAGGGGACATTAGGATTAACATGTATAATGCGTGGGCTCGGGGGGGCAAAGGGAGGGATGTACAACACAGAGAAGACAAGTAGAGATTCTACAGCATTTACTACACGCTGATGGACAGCGACTGTAATGGGGTGTTTGTGGGGGGACATGGTGAAGCAGTCTACAGCATACAACAATGCTTATGGACAACGACTGTAAGAGGTTTTGGTGGGGACTTGGTGAAGGTGGGAGCCTAGTAAATATGATGTTCTTCACGTGATTGCAGATTAATGATAAAAAAATGTTTTTAAGTGCAATATGGGCACAGCAATAAAACAGGCTTTGCGAGCTCCAAACAAAAGACACAGGGTTAAAAGAAGGGATGAAAACTCAAGATCACCTAAGTGCTCCCCTATAGGAGACTCACTTGAGATCCAAAGACACAGACAAACTACAATCTGAAGGGGTGGGGACAGCAACCCTACACAAGTGTAACTGAAAAGCAAACAAACAAACAAATGGATTTTGTTTGAGTCCCCAGAGACAGTCAGTAGAAAATAGCCCTATCTAGACACCGTGAATTCTTTTTGTTTGGTTTCAGCAGTTCCCAGCCATAGATTTAGTGGTACAGCAAAGTCCTTCTCATTTTTTCTCACCTCAACAACTGAATTGCTGTAATAATATGTGTCTGGGCTTTTGAAATCAGTGTATTTTATGTTGTTCTTGAAAGTAAGGTAGTAATAACCACCTAAAGAGGATAGTTTGGACACTCAAACAAACACGTAACTCCACAACACTCTCTTTGCTCCCAAATGCTGCTGCCTAGAAATAGGTGTTCTTTTTATTTGTCCCTCCTCCTATCAGCGCTGATCATGCCATTGTCCCTCAAACTTGGTGGTGAGCAAAGCACCAAGTATACTTTTCTGTCTAAACAGGCCCAGAGGAAGGATAGTTGTGGTCTTCTGGAAGCACTTAGTCAACCAATGTGGCTGAATACAGTCAGCAAGCGAGAAGGAGGTAAAAGAGGACAGAGGACAGAGAGATGGGTGCAAGTCCCTGCACCAACATAAATTACTGGATTTGTAAGCACAAGCGGCTGACTCGACCTGCAAGTGTCTCAGTGAACCCAGTGATCTCCCTAAGGACTAGTTACTTTGCAATATTTTTGGAAGCATAATGTAGGGAACTGACATAGGCGATGTTGTTAACTGTCCTGTACATAAGGATAGATGGCCAGACAAAAAGATGATTGATTCATAGATAGATAGATAGATGACAGATGATATATAGACAGACGATAGACATGATAGGTAGATAGGAAGATAGATTGATAGACTGATAGATGATAGATAGATAGATAGATAGATAGAAAGATAGAAGGATAGACAGATAGATAGATAGAAAGATACATACAGATACATATTAATTAACACAAAGCTATTGCTCATAACCAGGAGATCAATGGTGAAAGCACATAGCGAAACTACAAACTAAAAGGAAGAATGAAGTCCAGTTTAAAAACTGCCGTTTGCAGCCATAAGAAGAAAACAAATGCTACCATTTGCAATGACGTGGATGGAGCGAGACGGTAGTATGCTCAGTAAAATATTCCAGCCGGAGAAAAACAAGTACCAAATGATTTCACTCATGTGTGGAGTATAACAACAAAGAAACACTGAAAATAAAAAAACAGCAGCAGACTCACAGAACCCGAATGTGGAGTAACAGTTACCAAAGGGAAAAGGACTGAGAAGGGTGGTTGGGAAGGGAGGGATAAGGGTGGGGAGAAAGAAAAGGGAGATTAGGATAAGCATGTATAATGCGTGAGGGCGGGGTCGCATGGCGAGTGCTGTACAACACAGAGAAGACAAGTAGATATTCTACAGCATCTTACTACACGCTGAAGGACAGCGACTGTAATGGGGTGTGTGTGGGGGTACATCGTGAACGGGTCTACAGCATCCATCTCTGCTAACTGACAGCAACTGTAAGAGGTTTTTGGGAGGGACTTGGTGAAGGGGGGAGTCTAGGAAACATAATGTTCTTCACGTGATTGTAGATTAATGATAACAAAAACAATTTTATAAGTGCAATAAGGGCACAGCTCTGAATCATCAGAATAAAAGGACAGGCTTTGAGTGCTCCAAACAAATGACACAGGGTTAAAAGAAGGGATGAAAACTCAAGACCACCTTCGTGCTCCCTTACAGGAGACTCTCTTGAGATCCAAGGACACAGACAATCTAAAAGCCGAAGGGGTGTGTACAGGTACCCAACACAGTGAAACTGAAAAACAAACAATCCTAGAATGGATTCTGTTTGAGTCCACAGAGACAGTCAGTAGAAAATAGCCCTATCTGGCCAACGTGAATTCTTTTTGTTTGGTTTCAGCATTGCCCAGCCATAGATTTAGTGGTACAGCAACGTCTTTCTCATTTTCTCTCAACTCAACAATTGAATTGCGGTAAAAGTATACGTCTGGACCTTTGAGATCAGTGAGTTTTATGAAGTTCATGAATGTAAAGAAGTAATAACTATATAAAGAGGGAAGTTTGGACACTGAAATAAACACGTCACTCCACAACACACTCTTTGCTCCCAACTGCTCCTGTCTAGCAACTGGTGTTCCTTTTCATTTGTCGTTCCATCCTATCAGCGGTGATCACGCCGATGTCCCTCAAACATGGTGGTGAACAAAGCACCAAGTTTTCTTTCTGTGGACAACAGGCCCAGAGGAACAATACCTGTGGTCTTCACGGAGCACTTAGTCAATGAATGTGGCTAAATAGAGTCAGCCAGTGAGAAGAAGATAATAGAGGATACAGACACAGGTTCAAGTCCCTGCACAACCATTTACTGGTTTTGTAGGTACACGTGGCTGACTCGACCTGCAAGTGTCTCGGTGAACCGAGTGCTCTTCCTACAGCCTAGTTACCTTGAAAGATTTTTGGAAGCATAATGTAGGGAAGTGACAAAGGCGATGTTGTTAACTGTTCTGTACATAAGGATAGATGGGCAGACAAAAAGATGATTGATTCATACATAGATAGCTAGACAGACGACAGATGAAAGATAGATAGATAGGTACATAGATTGATGATAGACATCATAGATAGATGATAGGAAGATAGATAGATAGATAGATAGATAGATAGATAGATAGATAGATAGATAGACAGACAGACAGATGGATAGATAGGTATAGGTACATATTGATTAACGTAAAGTTATTGCTAATAACGAAGAGAGCAATGGTGAAAGCACATAGCGAAACTACAGACAAAAGAGAAGACAGAAATCTAGTTTAAAAAGTACAGTAAGCAGCCGTAAGAAGAAAAAAATCCTAATATTTGAACAACGTGGATGGAGCTAGAGGGTATTATGCTCAGTGAAAAAGGCCATGCGGAGAAAGACAAGTACCAAATGATTTCACTCATGTGTGGAGTATAACAACAAAGAAAAACTGGAGGAAATAAACAGCAGCAGACTCACAGAACCCGAGAGTTCAATAACAGTTACCAAAGGGAAAGGGAATGGGCAGGGTGTGTGGGAAGGGAGGGATGAGGGCAGGGAGAAGAAAGGGGACATTAGGATTAACATGTATAATGCGTGGGCTCGGGGGGGCAAAGGGAGGGATGTACAACACAGAGAAGACAAGTAGAGATTCTACAGCATTTACTACACGCTGATGGACAGCGACTGTAATGGGGTGTTTGTGGGGGGACATGGTGAAGCAGTCTACAGCATACAACAATGCTTATGGACAACGACTGTAAGAGGTTTTGGTGGGGACTTGGTGAAGGTGGGAGCCTAGTAAATATGATGTTCTTCACGTGATTGCAGATTAATGATAAAAAAATGTTTTTAAGTGCAATATGGGCACAGCAATAAAACAGGCTTTGCGAGCTCCAAACAAAAGACACAGGGTTAAAAGAAGGGATGAAAACTCAAGATCACCTAAGTGCTCCCCTATAGGAGACTCACTTGAGATCCAAAGACACAGACAAACTACAATCTGAAGGGGTGGGGACAGCAACCCTACACAAGTGTAACTGAAAAGCAAACAAACAAACAAATGGATTTTGTTTGAGTCCCCAGAGACAGTCAGTAGAAAATAGCCCTATCTAGACACCGTGAATTCTTTTTGTTTGGTTTCAGCAGTTCCCAGCCATAGATTTAGTGGTACAGCAAAGTCCTTCTCATTTTTTCTCACCTCAACAACTGAATTGCTGTAATAATATGTGTCTGGGCTTTTGAAATCAGTGTATTTTATGTTGTTCTTGAAAGTAAGGTAGTAATAACCACCTAAAGAGGATAGTTTGGACACTCAAACAAACACGTAACTCCACAACACTCTCTTTGCTCCCAAATGCTGCTGCCTAGAAATAGGTGTTCTTTTTATTTGTCCCTCCTCCTATCAGCGCTGATCATGCCATTGTCCCTCAAACTTGGTGGTGAGCAAAGCACCAAGTATACTTTTCTGTCTAAACAGGCCCAGAGGAAGGATAGTTGTGGTCTTCTGGAAGCACTTAGTCAACCAATGTGGCTGAATACAGTCAGCAAGCGAGAAGGAGGTAAAAGAGGACAGAGGACAGAGAGATGGGTGCAAGTCCCTGCACCAACATAAATTACTGGATTTGTAAGCACAAGCGGCTGACTCGACCTGCAAGTGTCTCAGTGAACCCAGTGATCTCCCTAAGGACTAGTTACTTTGCAATATTTTTGGAAGCATAATGTAGGGAACTGACATAGGCGATGTTGTTAACTGTCCTGTACATAAGGATAGATGGCCAGACAAAAAGATGATTGATTCATAGATAGATAGATAGATGACAGATGATATATAGACAGACGATAGACATGATAGGTAGATAGGAAGATAGATTGATAGACTGATAGATGATAGATAGATAGATAGATAGATAGAAAGATAGAAGGATAGACAGATAGATAGATAGAAAGATACATACAGATACATATTAATTAACACAAAGCTATTGCTCATAACCAGGAGATCAATGGTGAAAGCACATAGCGAAACTACAAACTAAAAGGAAGAATGAAGTCCAGTTTAAAAACTGCCGTTTGCAGCCATAAGAAGAAAACAAATGCTACCATTTGCAATGACGTGGATGGAGCGAGACGGTAGTATGCTCAGTAAAATATTCCAGCCGGAGAAAAACAAGTACCAAATGATTTCACTCATGTGTGGAGTATAACAACAAAGAAACACTGAAAATAAAAAAACAGCAGCAGACTCACAGAACCCGAATGTGGAGTAACAGTTACCAAAGGGAAAAGGACTGAGAAGGGTGGTTGGGAAGGGAGGGATAAGGGTGGGGAGAAAGAAAAGGGAGATTAGGATAAGCATGTATAATGCGTGAGGGCGGGGTCGCATGGCGAGTGCTGTACAACACAGAGAAGACAAGTAGATATTCTACAGCATCTTACTACACGCTGAAGGACAGCGACTGTAATGGGGTGTGTGTGGGGGTACATCGTGAACGGGTCTACAGCATCCATCTCTGCTAACTGACAGCAACTGTAAGAGGTTTTTGGGAGGGACTTGGTGAAGGGGGGAGTCTAGGAAACATAATGTTCTTCACGTGATTGTAGATTAATGATAACAAAAACAATTTTATAAGTGCAATAAGGGCACAGCTCTGAATCATCAGAATAAAAGGACAGGCTTTGAGTGCTCCAAACAAATGACACAGGGTTAAAAGAAGGGATGAAAACTCAAGACCACCTTCGTGCTCCCTTACAGGAGACTCTCTTGAGATCCAAGGACACAGACAATCTAAAAGCCGAAGGGGTGTGTACAGGTACCCAACACAGTGAAACTGAAAAGCAAACAATCCTAGAATGGATTCTGTTTGAGTCCACAGAGACAGTCAGTAGAAAATAGCCCTATCTGGCCAACGTGAATTCTTTTTGTTTGGTTTCAGCATTGCCCAGCCATAGATTTAGTGGTACAGCAACGTCTTTCTCATTTTCTCTCAACTCAACAATTGAATTGCTGTAAAAGTATACGTCTGGACTTTTGAGATCAGTGGGTTTTATGAAGTTCATGAATGTAAAGAAGTAATAACTATATAAAGAGGGAAGTTTGGACACTGAAATAAACACGTCACTCCACAACACACTATTTGCTCCCAACTGCTCCTGTCTAGCAACTGGTGTTCCTTTTCATTTGTCGTTCCATCCTATCAGCGGTGATCACGCCGATGTCCCTCAAACATGGTGGTGAACAAAGCACCAAGTTTTCTTTCTGTGGACAACAGGCCCAGAGGAACAATACCTGTGGTCTTCACGGAGCACTTAGTCAATGAATGTGGCTAAATAGAGTCAGCCAGTGAGAAGAAGATAATAGAGGATACAGACACAGGTTCAAGTCCCTGCACAACCATTTACTGGTTTTGTAGGTACACGTGGCTGACTCGACCTGCAAGTGTCTCGGTGAACCGAGTGCTCTTCCTACAGCCTAGTTACCTTGAAAGATTTTTGGAAGCATAATGTAGGGAAGTGACAAAGGCGATGTTGTTAACTGTTCTGTACATAAGGATAGATGGGCAGACAAAAAGATGATTGATTCATACATAGATAGCTAGACAGACGACAGATGAAAGATAGATAGATAGGTACATAGATTGATGATAGACATCATAGATAGATGATAGGAAGATAGATAGATAGATAGATAGATAGATAGATAGATAGATAGATAGATAGATAGACAGACAGACAGATGGATAGATAGGTATAGGTACATATTGATTAACGTAAAGTTATTGCTAATAACGAAGAGAGCAATGGTGAAAGCACATAGCGAAACTACAGACAAAAGAGAAGACAGAAATCTAGTTTAAAAAGTACAGTAAGCAGCCGTAAGAAGAAAAAAATCCTAATATTTGAACAACGTGGATGGAGCTAGAGGGTATTATGCTCAGTGAAAAAGGCCATGCGGAGAAAGACAAGTACCAAATGATTTCACTCATGTGTGGAGTATAACAACAAAGAAAAACTGGAGGAAATAAACAGCAGCAGACTCACAGAACCCGAGAGTTCAATAACAGTTACCAAAGGGAAAGGGAATGGGCAGGGTGTGTGGGAAGGGAGGGATGAGGGCAGGGAGAAGAAAGGGGACATTAGGATTAACATGTATAATGCGTGGGCTCGGGGGGGCAAAGGGAGGGATGTACAACACAGAGAAGACAAGTAGAGATTCTACAGCATTTACTACACGCTGATGGACAGCGACTGTAATGGGGTGTTTGTGGGGGGACATGGTGAAGCAGTCTACAGCATACAACAATGCTTATGGACAACGACTGTAAGAGGTTTTGGTGGGGACTTGGTGAAGGTGGGAGCCTAGTAAATATGATGTTCTTCACGTGATTGCAGATTAATGATAAAAAAATGTTTTTAAGTGCAATATGGGCACAGCAATAAAACAGGCTTTGCGAGCTCCAAACAAAAGACACAGGGTTAAAAGAAGGGATGAAAACTCAAGATCACCTAAGTGCTCCCCTATAGGAGACTCACTTGAGATCCAAAGACACAGACAAACTACAATCTGAAGGGGTGGGGACAGCAACCCTACACAAGTGTAACTGAAAAGCAAACAAACAAACAAATGGATTTTGTTTGAGTCCCCAGAGACAGTCAGTAGAAAATAGCCCTATCTAGACACCGTGAATTCTTTTTGTTTGGTTTCAGCAGTTCCCAGCCATAGATTTAGTGGTACAGCAAAGTCCTTCTCATTTTTTCTCACCTCAACAACTGAATTGCTGTAATAATATGTGTCTGGGCTTTTGAAATCAGTGTATTTTATGTTGTTCTTGAAAGTAAGGTAGTAATAACCACCTAAAGAGGATAGTTTGGACACTCAAACAAACACGTAACTCCACAACACTCTCTTTGCTCCCAAATGCTGCTGCCTAGAAATAGGTGTTCTTTTTATTTGTCCCTCCTCCTATCAGCGCTGATCATGCCATTGTCCCTCAAACTTGGTGGTGAGCAAAGCACCAAGTATACTTTTCTGTCTAAACAGGCCCAGAGGAAGGATAGTTGTGGTCTTCTGGAAGCACTTAGTCAACCAATGTGGCTGAATACAGTCAGCAAGCGAGAAGGAGGTAAAAGAGGACAGAGGACAGAGAGATGGGTGCAAGTCCCTGCACCAACATAAATTACTGGATTTGTAAGCACAAGCGGCTGACTCGACCTGCAAGTGTCTCAGTGAACCCAGTGATCTCCCTAAGGACTAGTTACTTTGCAATATTTTTGGAAGCATAATGTAGGGAACTGACATAGGCGATGTTGTTAACTGTCCTGTACATAAGGATAGATGGCCAGACAAAAAGATGATTGATTCATAGATAGATAGATAGATGACAGATGATATATAGACAGACGATAGACATGATAGGTAGATAGGAAGATAGATTGATAGACTGATAGATGATAGATAGATAGATAGATAGATAGAAAGATAGAAGGATAGACAGATAGATAGATAGAAAGATACATACAGATACATATTAATTAACACAAAGCTATTGCTCATAACCAGGAGATCAATGGTGAAAGCACATAGCGAAACTACAAACTAAAAGGAAGAATGAAGTCCAGTTTAAAAACTGCCGTTTGCAGCCATAAGAAGAAAACAAATGCTACCATTTGCAATGACGTGGATGGAGCGAGACGGTAGTATGCTCAGTAAAATATTCCAGCCGGAGAAAAACAAGTACCAAATGATTTCACTCATGTGTGGAGTATAACAACAAAGAAACACTGAAAATAAAAAAACAGCAGCAGACTCACAGAACCCGAATGTGGAGTAACAGTTACCAAAGGGAAAAGGACTGAGAAGGGTGGTTGGGAAGGGAGGGATAAGGGTGGGGAGAAAGAAAAGGGAGATTAGGATAAGCATGTATAATGCGTGAGGGCGGGGTCGCATGGCGAGTGCTGTACAACACAGAGAAGACAAGTAGATATTCTACAGCATCTTACTACACGCTGAAGGACAGCGACTGTAATGGGGTGTGTGTGGGGGTACATCGTGAACGGGTCTACAGCATCCATCTCTGCTAACTGACAGCAACTGTAAGAGGTTTTTGGGAGGGACTTGGTGAAGGGGGGAGTCTAGGAAACATAATGTTCTTCACGTGATTGTAGATTAATGATAACAAAAACAATTTTATAAGTGCAATAAGGGCACAGCTCTGAATCATCAGAATAAAAGGACAGGCTTTGAGTGCTCCAAACAAATGACACAGGGTTAAAAGAAGGGATGAAAACTCAAGACCACCTTCGTGCTCCCTTACAGGAGACTCTCTTGAGATCCAAGGACACAGACAATCTAAAAGCCGAAGGGGTGTGTACAGGTACCCAACACAGTGAAACTGAAAAGCAAACAATCCTAGAATGGATTCTGTTTGAGTCCACAGAGACAGTCAGTAGAAAATAGCCCTATCTGGCCAACGTGAATTCTTTTTGTTTGGTTTCAGCATTGCCCAGCCATAGATTTAGTGGTACAGCAACGTCTTTCTCATTTTCTCTCAACTCAACAATTGAATTGCTGTAAAAGTATACGTCTGGACTTTTGAGATCAGTGGGTTTTATGAAGTTCATGAATGTAAAGAAGTAATAACTATATAAAGAGGGAAGTTTGGACACTGAAATAAACACGTCACTCCACAACACACTATTTGCTCCCAACTGCTCCTGTCTAGCAACTGGTGTTCCTTTTCATTTGTCGTTCCATCCTATCAGCGGTGATCACGCCGATGTCCCTCAAACATGGTGGTGAACAAAGCACCAAGTTTTCTTTCTGTGGACAACAGGCCCAGAGGAACAATACCTGTGGTCTTCACGGAGCACTTAGTCAATGAATGTGGCTAAATAGAGTCAGCCAGTGAGAAGAAGATAATAGAGGATACAGACACAGGTTCAAGTCCCTGCACAACCATTTACTGGTTTTGTAGGTACACGTGGCTGACTCGACCTGCAAGTGTCTCGGTGAACCGAGTGCTCTTCCTACAGCCTAGTTACCTTGAAAGATTTTTGGAAGCATAATGTAGGGAAGTGACAAAGGCGATGTTGTTAACTGTTCTGTACATAAGGATAGATGGGCAGACAAAAAGATGATTGATTCATACATAGATAGCTAGACAGACGACAGATGAAAGATAGATAGATAGGTACATAGATTGATGATAGACATCATAGATAGATGATAGGAAGATAGATAGATAGATAGATAGATAGGTAGATAGATAGATAGATAGATAGATAGATAGATAGATAGATAGATAGACAGACAGACAGACAGATGGATAGATAGATATAGGTACATATTGATTAACGTAAAGTTATTGCTAATAACGAAGAGAGCAATGGTGAAAGCACATAGCGAAACTACAGACAAAAGAGAAGACAGAAATCTAGTTTAAAAAGTACACTAAGCAGCCGTAAGAAGAAAAAAATCCTAATATTTGAACAACGTGGATGGAGCTAGAGGGTATTATGCTCAGTGAAAAAGGCCATGCGGAGAAAGACAAGTACCAAATGATTTCACTCATGTGTTGAGTATAACAACAAAGAAAAACTGAAGGAAAAAAACAGCAGCAGACTCACAGAACCCAAGAGTGGACTAACAGTTACCAAAGGGAAAGGGACTAGGCAGGGTGGGTGGGAAGGGTTTGGTAAATGTGGGGTGAAAGAAAGGGGGCATTAGGATTAGCATGTATAGTGTGTGGTAGGGGAAGCATGGGGAGGGCTGTACAACACAGAGAAGACCAGTAGTGATTCTACAGCATCTTACTACACGCTGATGGAAAGCGACTGTAACGGGGTGTGGGGGGGACATGGTGAAGGGGTCTACAGCATCCAACTATGCTGATGGACAGCTACTGTAATGGGGTTTTTGGGGGGGACGTGGTGTACTTGGTGAACATAATGTTCTTTGCGTGATTGTGGATTAATGATAACAAAAAAAATTTTTAAAGTGCAATAAGGACATAGCTCTCAATTCTCAGAATAAAAGGACAGGCTCTTCAGGACTCCAATGAAAAGACACAGGGTTAAAAGAAGGGATGAAAACTCAAGACCACCTACGTGCTCCCTTACAGGAGACTGACTTGAGATCCAAGGACGAAGATGAACTACAAGTTGAGGGGGTGGAAACATAGCTCTCAACGCTACTATTCCATTTCAGATAGACCTCACTCACATCTAAATGCGTAAATGCACTGAAATTCCACCTCCGCCTTGACAGCAGAGGGGAGCAGTTTCCCCACAAGCTAGCTGGGCTGCCACCTCAGCAAGTCCATGGGCCACTGGCCCAGAAGAACCCCGCGTGTCACCAAAAGGCAGTTCCCTTAACCAGTGACTACACACATACTCTCTGAACATGGGCCACCAAGCAGGGCCACCGAGGTAACATCGGTGCACAGGCAAAAAGACATACTACTGGGCATGTACCTACCACGGACCCCGCAGGCCCGCCAGGGTGCTCCCTGCATGGGGCCTCGGATATTCCCTGCAGCTCATGCAGCCGCCACAGCAGGAACGGCCCAGGGGCAGAGCAGCTGGAGGGCACTGGGCTGCACAGTTTCAAGAGCGCAGCCCACCAACCACACTATCCACACCCAGCAGACTCGTGCCACCTACGCAGGAGAAGTTCCCACCCAAGGCCACTCCTCTCAAGACCAAAACACACAGCTAACTCACAAAGACAAACACAAGGAATTGAGACTGAGAAGGACACAGAGGAATCAAAGTGCACCTAGGGACAGAACGTTGACAAAAGTGAGAAAACAGATATAGAGAGAGACAAATGATTGATACATAGATTCGACTGATATACATACATATAGATGATAGATTAATTGGATAGATACACAGATGATAGTAGATAGATGACAGACCATACATAGATAGATGACAGATAGATAGATAGAAAGATTACATAGATAGGTAAGAGATAGATAGGTAGGTAGATAGGAAAGCATCATACTAAACTAAGCTATCTTTCACTCAAGATCATGTATGTGCTCCCTTACAGGAGACTCACTTGAGATCCCAGGACACGGACAAATTAAAAGCTGAAGGGTCGGTGACAGGTACCCAAAAAAAGTGAAACTGAGAAACAAACAAACAAACAAATGGATTCTGTTTGAGTCCCCAGAGACAGTCAGTAGAAAATAGCCCTAGCTGGCCACCATGAATTTTTTTTTGTTTGGTTTCAGCAGTGCCCAGAAATAGATTCCGTTGTACAGCAAAGTCCTTCTCAATTTTCCTCACCTCAATAACAGAATTGCTGTAATAATATGTGTCTGGGCTTTTGAAATCAGTGCGTTTTATGATGTTCATGAATGTAAAAATGTAATAACCACTTAAGAGTGAAGGTTGGACACTCAAATAAACACGTCACTCCACAACACACTCTTTGTTCAAAACTGCTCCTTTCTAGAAATAGGTGTTCATTTTTATTTGTCCTTCCTCCTATCCGAGGTGATCACGCCGATGTCCTTCATACTTGGTGATGAGCAAAGCACCAAGTATACTTTTCTGACTACAACAGGCCCAGAGGAAGGATACTTGTGGTCTTCAGGGAAGACTTCGTCAATTATTGTGGCAAATTAGAGTCAGCAGGCGAGAAGGAGGTAAAAGAGGACAGAGGACAGAGATATGGGTTCAAGTCCCTGGACAACCATTTACTGGTTTTGTAAGCACACGCGGCAGACTCGACCTGCAATTGTCTCAGTGTACCCAGTGCTCTCCATACGTCCTAGTTACTTAGCAAGATTTTTGGAAGCATAATGTAGGGAAGTGACATAGGCGATGTTGTTAACTGTTCTGTACATAAGGATAGATGGGAAGACAAAAAATGATTGATTCATAGATACATAGATAGATGAGAGATTATAGATAGATGATAGACACGATAGATAGATGATAGGAAGATAGATAGAGAGATACATAGACAGAAAGATTGAAGGATAGATAGATAGATTGATAGATAGACAGACAGTTACACAGATTCAGATACATATCGATTAACACAAAGCTATTGCTCATAACCAACAGATCAATGGTGAAAGCACATAGGGAAACTACAAACAAAAAGGAAGAATGAAGTCCAGTTTAAAAAGTGCAGTAAGCAGCCATAAGAAGAAAACAAATCCTACCATTTGCAAGGATGTGGATGTAGCTAGACGGTAGCATGCTCAGTGATATACACCAGGTGGAGAAAGACAAGTAGCAAATGATTTCACTCATGTGTGGAGTATAACAACAAAGAAAAACTGGAGGAAATAAACAGCAGCAGACTCACAGAACCCGAGAGTTCAATAACAGTTACCAAAGGGAAAGGGAATGGGCAGGGTGTGTGGGAAGGGAGGGATGAGGGCAGGGAGAAGAAAGGGGACATTAGGATTAACATGTATAATGCGTGGGCTCGGGGGGGCAAAGGGAGGGATGTACAACACAGAGAAGACAAGTAGAGATTCTACAGCATTTACTACACGCTGATGGACAGCGACTGTAATGGGGTGTTTGTGGGGGGACATGGTGAAGCAGTCTACAGCATACAACAATGCTTATGGACAACGACTGTAAGAGGTTTTGGTGGGGACTTGGTGAAGGTGGGAGCCTAGTAAATATGATGTTCTTCACGTGATTGCAGATTAATGATAAAAAAATGTTTTTAAGTGCAATATGGGCACAGCAATAAAACAGGCTTTGCGAGCTCCAAACAAAAGACACAGGGTTAAAAGAAGGGATGAAAACTCAAGATCACCTAAGTGCTCCCCTATAGGAGACTCACTTGAGATCCAAAGACACAGACAAACTACAATCTGAAGGGGTGGGGACAGCAACCCTACACAAGTGTAACTGAAAAGCAAACAAACAAACAAATGGATTTTGTTTGAGTCCCCAGAGACAGTCAGTAGAAAATAGCCCTATCTAGACACCGTGAATTCTTTTTGTTTGGTTTCAGCAGTTCCCAGCCATAGATTTAGTGGTACAGCAAAGTCCTTCTCATTTTTTCTCACCTCAACAACTGAATTGCTGTAATAATATGTGTCTGGGCTTTTGAAATCAGTGTATTTTATGTTGTTCTTGAAAGTAAAGTAGTAATAACCACCTAAAGAGGATAGTTTGGACACTCAAACAAACACGTAACTCCACAACACTCTCTTTGCTCCCAAATGCTGCTGCCTAGAAATAGGTGTTCTTTTTATTTGTCCCTCCTCCTATCAGCGCTGATCATGCCATTGTCCCTCAAACTTGGTGGTGAGCAAAGCACCAAGTATACTTTTCTGTCTAAACAGGCCCAGAGGAAGGATAGTTGTGGTCTTCTGGAAGCACTTAGTCAACCAATGTGGCTGAATACAGTCAGCAAGCGAGAAGGAGGTAAAAGAGGACAGAGGACAGAGAGATGGGTGCAAGTCCCTGCACCAACATAAATTACTGGATTTGTAAGCACAAGCGGCTGACTCGACCTGCAAGTGTCTCAGTGAACCCAGTGATCTCCCTAAGGACTAGTTACTTTGCAATATTTTTGGAAGCATAATGTAGGGAACTGACATAGGCGATGTTGTTAACTGTCCTGTACATAAGGATAGATGGCCAGACAAAAAGATGATTGATTCATAGATAGATAGATAGATGACAGATGATATATAGACAGACGATAGACATGATAGGTAGATAGGAAGATAGATTGATAGACTGATAGATGATAGATAGATAGATAGATAGAAAGATAGAAGGATAGACAGATAGATAGATAGAAAGATACATACAGATACATATTAATTAACACAAAGCTATTGCTCATAACCAGGAGATCAATGGTGAAAGCACATAGCGAAACTACAAACTAAAAGGAAGAATGAAGTCCAGTTTAAAAACTGCCGTTTGCAGCCATAAGAAGAAAACAAATGCTACCATTTGCAATGACGTGGATGGAGCGAGACGGTAGTATGCTCAGTAAAATATTCCAGCCGGAGAAAAACAAGTACCAAATGATTTCACTCATGTGTGGAGTATAACAACAAAGAAACACTGAAAATAAAAAAACAGCAGCAGACTCACAGAACCCGAATGTGGAGTAACAGTTACCAAAGGGAAAAGGACTGAGAAGGGTGGTTGGGAAGGGAGGGATAAGGGTGGGGAGAAAGAAAAGGGAGATTAGGATAAGCATGTATAATGCGTGAGGGCGGGGTCGCATGGCGAGTGCTGTACAACACAGAGAAGACAAGTAGATATTCTACAGCATCTTACTACACGCTGAAGGACAGCGACTGTAATGGGGTGTGTGTGGGGGTACATCGTGAACGGGTCTACAGCATCCATCTCTGCTAACTGACAGCAACTGTAAGAGGTTTTTGGGAGGGACTTGGTGAAGGGGGGAGTCTAGGAAACATAATGTTCTTCACGTGATTGTAGATTAATGATAACAAAAACAATTTTATAAGTGCAATAAGGGCACAGCTCTGAATCATCAGAATAAAAGGACAGGCTTTGAGTGCTCCAAACAAATGACACAGGGTTAAAAGAAGGGATGAAAACTCAAGACCACCTTCGTGCTCCCTTACAGGAGACTCTCTTGAGATCCAAGGACACAGACAATCTAAAAGCCGAAGGGGTGTGTACAGGTACCCAACACAGTGAAACTGAAAAGCAAACAATCCTAGAATGGATTCTGTTTGAGTCCACAGAGACAGTCAGTAGAAAATAGCCCTATCTGGCCAACGTGAATTCTTTTTGTTTGGTTTCAGCATTGCCCAGCCATAGATTTAGTGGTACAGCAACGTCTTTCTCATTTTCTCTCAACTCAACAATTGAATTGCTGTAAAAGTATACGTCTGGACTTTTGAGATCAGTGGGTTTTATGAAGTTCATGAATGTAAAGAAGTAATAACTATATAAAGAGGGAAGTTTGGACACTGAAATAAACACGTCACTCCACAACACACTCTTTGCTCCCAACTGCTCCTGTCTAGCAACTGGTGTTCCTTTTCATTTGTCGTTCCATCCTATCAGCGGTGATCACGCCGATGTCCCTCAAACATGGTGGTGAACAAAGCACCAAGTTTTCTTTCTGTGGACAACAGGCCCAGAGGAACAATACCTGTGGTCTTCACGGAGCACTTAGTCAATGAATGTGGCTAAATAGAGTCAGCCAGTGAGAAGAAGATAATAGAGGATACAGACACAGGTTCAAGTCCCTGCACAACCATTTACTGGTTTTGTAGGTACACGTGGCTGACTCGACCTGCAAGTGTCTCGGTGAACCGAGTGCTCTTCCTACAGCCTAGTTACCATGAAAGATTTTTGGAAGCATAATGTAGGGAAGTGACAAAGGCGATGTTGTTAACTGTTCTGTACATAAGGATAGATGGGCAGACAAAAAGATGATTGATTCATACATAGATAGCTAGACAGACGACAGATGAAAGATAGATAGATAGGTACATAGATTGATGATAGACATCATAGATAGATGATAGGAAGATAGATAGATAGATAGATAGATAGATAGATAGATAGATAGACAGACAGACAGACAGATGGATAGATAGATATAGGTACATATTGATTAACGTAAAGTTATTGCTAATAACGAAGAGAGCAATGGTGAAAGCACATAGCGAAACTACAGACAAAAGAGAAGACAGAAATCTAGTTTAAAAAGTACAGTAAGCAGCCGTAAGAAGAAAAAAATCCTAATATTTGAACAACGTGGATGGAGCTAGAGGGTATTATGCTCAGTGAAAAAGGCCATGCGGAGAAAGACAAGTACCAAATGATTTCACTCATGTGTTGAGTATAACAACAAAGAAAAACTGAAGGAAAAAAACAGCAGCAGACTCACAGAACCCAAGAGTGGACTAACAGTTACCAAAGGGAAAGGGACTAGGCAGGGTGGGTGGGAACTGTTTGGTAAATGTGGGGTGAAAGAAAGGGGGCATTAGGATTAGCATGTATAGTGTGTGGTAGGGGAAGCATGGGGAGGGCTGTACAACACAGAGAAGACCAGTAGTGATTCTACAGCATCTTACTACACGCTGATGGAAAGCGACTGTAACGGGGTGTGGGGGGGACATGGTGAAGGGGTCTACAGCATCCAACTATGCTGATGGACAGCTACTGTAATGGGGTTTTTGGGGGGGACGTGGTGTACTTGGTGAACATAATGTTCTTTGCGTGATTGTGGATTAATGATAACAAAAAAAATTTTTAAAGTGCAATAAGGACATAGCTCTCAATTCTCAGAATAAAAGGACAGGCTCTTCAGGACTCCAATGAAAAGACACAGGGTTAAAAGAAGGGATGAAAACTCAAGACCACCTACGTGCTCCCTTACAGGAGACTGACTTGAGATCCAAGGACGAAGATGAACTACAAGTTGAGGGGGTGGAAACATAGCTCTCAACGCTACTATTCCATTTCAGATAGACCTCACTCACATCTAAATGCGTAAATGCACTGAAATTCCACCTCCGCCTTGACAGCAGAGGGGAGCAGTTTCCCCACAAGCTAGCTGGGCTGCCACCTCAGCAAGTCCATGGGCCACTGGCCCAGAAGAACCCCGCGTGTCACCAAAAGGCAGTTCCCTTAACCAGTGACTACACACATACTCTCTGAACATGGGCCACCAAGCAGGGCCACCGAGGTAACATCGGTGCACAGGCAAAAAGACATACTACTGGGCATGTACCTACCACGGACCCCGCAGGCCCGCCAGGGTGCTCCCTGCATGGGGCCTCGGATATTCCCTGCAGCTCATGCAGCCGCCACAGCAGGAACGGCCCAGGGGCAGAGCAGCTGGAGGGCACTGGGCTGCACAGTTTCAAGAGCGCAGCCCACCAACCACACTATCCACACCCAGCAGACTCGTGCCACCTACGCAGGAGAAGTTCCCACCCAAGGCCACTCCTCTCAAGACCAAAACACACAGCTAACTCACAAAGACAAACACAAGGAATTGAGACTGAGAAGGACACAGAGGAATCAAAGTGCACCTAGGGACAGAACGTTGACAAAAGTGAGAAAACAGATATAGAGAGAGACAAATGATTGATACATAGATTCGACTGATATACATACATATAGATGATAGATTAATTGGATAGATACACAGATGATAGTAGATAGATGACAGACCATACATAGATAGATGACAGATAGATAGATAGAAAGATTACATAGATAGGTAAAGAGATAGATAGGTAGGTAGATAGGAAAGCATCATACTAAACTAAGCTATCTTTCACTCAAGATCATGTATGTGCTCCCTTACAGGAGACTCACTTGAGATCCCAGGACACGGACAAATTAAAAGCTGAAGGGTCGGTGACAGGTACCCAAAAAAAGTGAAACTGAGAAACAAACAAACAAACAAATGGATTCTGTTTGAGTCCCCAGAGACAGTCAGTAGAAAATAGCCCTAGCTGGCCACCATGAATTTTTTTTTGTTTGGTTTCAGCAGTGCCCAGAAATAGATTCCGTTGTACAGCAAAGTCCTTCTCAATTTTCCTCACCTCAATAACAGAATTGCTGTAATAATATGTGTCTGGGCTTTTGAAATCAGTGCGTTTTATGATGTTCATGAATGTAAAAATGTAATAACCACTTAAGAGTGAAGGTTGGACACTCAAATAAACACGTCACTCCACAACACACTCTTTGTTCAAAACTGCTCCTTTCTAGAAATAGGTGTTCATTTTTATTTGTCCTTCCTCCTATCCGAGGTGATCACGCCGATGTCCTTCATACTTGGTGATGAGCAAAGCACCAAGTATACTTTTCTGACTACAACAGGCCCAGAGGAAGGATACTTGTGGTCTTCAGGGAAGACTTCGTCAATTATTGTGGCAAATTAGAGTCAGCAGGCGAGAAGGAGGTAAAAGAGGACAGAGGACAGAGATATGGGTTCAAGTCCCTGGACAACCATTTACTGGTTTTGTAAGCACACGCGGCAGACTCGACCTGCAATTGTCTCAGTGTACCCAGTGCTCTCCATACGTCCTAGTTACTTAGCAAGATTTTTGGAAGCATAATGTAGGGAAGTGACATAGGCGATGTTGTTAACTGTTCTGTACATAAGGATAGATGGGAAGACAAAAAATGATTGATTCATAGATACATAGATAGATGAGAGATTATAGATAGATGATAGACACGATAGATAGATGATAGGAAGATAGATAGAGAGATACATAGACAGAAAGATTGAAGGATAGATAGATAGATTGATAGATAGACAGACAGTTACACAGATTCAGATACATATCGATTAACACAAAGCTATTGCTCATAACCAACAGATCAATGGTGAAAGCACATAGGGAAACTACAAACAAAAAGGAAGAATGAAGTCCAGTTTAAAAAGTGCAGTAAGCAGCCATAAGAAGAAAACAAATCCTACCATTTGCAAGGATGTGGATGTAGCTAGACGGTAGCATGCTCAGTGATATACACCAGGTGGAGAAAGACAAGTAGCAAATGATTTCACTCATGTGTGGAGTATAACAACAAAGAAAAACTGGAGGAAATAAACAGCAGCAGACTCACAGAACCCGAGAGTTCAATAACAGTTACCAAAGGGAAAGGGAATGGGCAGGGTGTGTGGGAAGGGAGGGATGAGTGCAGGGAGAAGAAAGGGGACATTAGGATTAACATGTATAATGCGTGGGCTCGGGGGGGCAAAGGGAGGGATGTACAACACAGAGAAGACAAGTAGAGATTCTACAGCATTTACTACACGCTGATGGACAGCGACTGTAATGGGGTGTTTGTGGGGGGACATGGTGAAGCAGTCTACAGCATACAACAATGCTTATGGACAACGACTGTAAGAGGTTTTGGTGGGGACTTGGTGAAGGTGGGAGCCTAGTAAATATGATGTTCTTCACGTGATTGCAGATTAATGATAAAAAAAATGTTTTTAAGTGCAATATGGGCACAGCAATAAAACAGGCTTTGCGAGCTCCAAACAAAAGACACAGGGTTAAAAGAAGGGATGAAAACTCAAGATCACCTAAGTGCTCCCCTATAGGAGACTCACTTGAGATCCAAAGACACAGACAAACTACAATCTGAAGGGGTGGGGACAGCAACCCTACACAAGTGTAACTGAAAAGCAAACAAACAAACAAATGGATTTTGTTTGAGTCCCCAGAGACAGTCAGTAGAAAATAGCCCTATCTAGACACCGTGAATTCTTTTTGTTTGGTTTCAGCAGTTCCCAGCCATAGATTTAGTGGTACAGCAAAGTCCTTCTCATTTTTTCTCACCTCAACAACTGAATTGCTGTAATAATATGTGTCTGGGCTTTTGAAATCAGTGTATTTTATGTTGTTCTTGAAAGTAAAGTAGTAATAACCACCTAAAGAGGATAGTTTGGACACTCAAACAAACACGTAACTCCACAACACTCTCTTTGCTCCCAAATGCTGCTGCCTAGAAATAGGTGTTCTTTTTATTTGTCCCTCCTCCTATCAGCGCTGATCATGCCATTGTCCCTCAAACTTGGTGGTGAGCAAAGCACCAAGTATACTTTTCTGTCTAAACAGGCCCAGAGGAAGGATAGTTGTGGTCTTCTGGAAGCACTTTGTCAACCAATGTGGCTGAATACAGTCAGCAAGCGAGAAGGAGGTAAAAGAGGACAGAGGACAGAGAGATGGGTGCAAGTCCCTGCACCAACATAAATTACTGGATTTGTAAGCACAAGCGGCTGACTCGACCTGCAAGTGTCTCAGTGAACCCAGTGATCTCCCTAAGGACTAGTTACTTTGCAATATTTTTGGAAGCATAATGTAGGGAACTGACATAGGCGATGTTGTTAACTGTCCTGTACATAAGGATAGATGGCCAGACAAAAAGATGATTGATTCATAGATAGATAGATAGATGACAGATGATATATAGACAGACGATAGACATGATAGGTAGATAGGAAGATAGATTGATAGACTGATAGATGATAGATAGATAGATAGATAGAAAGATAGAAGGATAGACAGATAGATAGATAGAAAGATACATACAGATACATATTAATTAACACAAAGCTATTGCTCATAACCAGGAGATCAATGGTGAAAGCACATAGCGAAACTACAAACTAAAAGGAAGAATGAAGTCCAGTTTAAAAACTGCCGTTTGCAGCCATAAGAAGAAAACAAATGCTACCATTTGCAATGACGTGGATGGAGCGAGACGGTAGTATGCTCAGTAAAATATTCCAGCCGGAGAACAACAAGTACCAAATGATTTCACTCATGTGTGGAGTATAACAACAAAGAAACACTGAAAATAAAAAAACAGCAGCAGACTCACAGAACCCGAATGTGGAGTAACAGTTACCAAAGGGAAAAGGACTGAGAAGGGTGGTTGGGAAGGGAGGGATAAGGGTGGGGAGAAAGAAAAGGGAGATTAGGATAAGCATGTATAATGCGTGAGGGCGGGGTCGCATGGCGAGTGCTGTACAACACAGAGAAGACAAGTAGATATTCTACAGCATCTTACTACACGCTGAAGGACAGCGACTGTAATGGGGTGTGTGTGGGGGTACATCGTGAACGGGTCTACAGCATCCATCTCTGCTAACTGACAGCAACTGTAAGAGGTTTTTGGGAGGTACTTGGTGAAGGGGGGAGTCTAGGAAACATAATGTTCTTCACGTGATTGTAGATTAATGATAACAAAAACAATTTTATAAGTGCAATAAGGGCACAGCTCTGAATCATCAGAATAAAAGGACAGGCTTTGAGTGCTCCAAACAAATGACACAGGGTTAAAAGAAGGGATGAAAACTCAAGACCACCTTCGTGCTCCCTTACAGGAGACTCTCTTGAGATCCAAGGACACAGACAATCTAAAAGCCGAAGGGGTGTGTACAGGTACCCAACACAGTGAAACTGAAAAGCAAACAATCCTAGAATGGATTCTGTTTGAGTCCACAGAGACAGTCAGTAGAAAATAGCCCTATCTGGCCAACGTGAATTCTTTTTGTTTGGTTTCAGCATTGCCCAGCCATAGATTTAGTGGTACAGCAACGTCTTTCTCATTTTCTCTCAACTCAACAATTGAATTGCTGTAAAAGTATACGTCTGGACTTTTGAGATCAGTGGGTTTTATGAAGTTCATGAATGTAAAGAAGTAATAACTATATAAAGAGGGAAGTTTGGACACTGAAATAAACACGTCACTCCACAACACACTCTTTGCTCCCAACTGCTCCTGTCTAGCAACTGGTGTTCCTTTTCATTTGTCGTTCCATCCTATCAGCGGTGATCACGCCGATGTCCCTCAAACATGGTGGTGAACAAAGCACCAAGTTTTCTTTCTGTGGACAACAGGCCCAGAGGAACAATACCTGTGGTCTTCACGGAGCACTTAGTCAATGAATGTGGCTAAATAGAGTCAGCCAGTGAGAAGAAGATAATAGAGGATACAGACACAGGTTCAAGTCCCTGCACAACCATTTACTGGTTTTGTAGGTACACGTGGCTGACTCGACCTGCAAGTGTCTCGGTGAACCGAGTGCTCTTCCTACAGCCTAGTTACCATGAAAGATTTTTGGAAGCATAATGTAGGGAAGTGACAAAGGCGATGTTGTTAACTGTTCTGTACATAAGGATAGATGGGCAGACAAAAAGATGATTGATTCATACATAGATAGCTAGACAGACGACAGATGAAAGATAGATAGATAGGTACATAGATTGATGATAGACATCATAGATAGATGATAGGAAGATAGATAGATAGATAGATAGGTAGATAGATAGATAGATAGATAGATAGATAGATAGATAGATAGATAGACAGACAGACAGACAGATGGATAGATAGATATAGGTACATATTGATTAACGTAAAGTTATTGCTAATAACGAAGAGAGCAGTGGTGAAAGCACATAGCGAAACTACAGACAAAAGAGAAGACAGAAATCTAGTTTAAAAAGTACACTAAGCAGCCGTAAGAAGAAAAAAATCCTAATATTTGAACAACGTGGATGGAGCTAGAGGGTATTATGCTCAGTGAAAAAGGCCATGCGGAGAAAGACAAGTACCAAATGATTTCACTCATGTGTTGAGTATAACAACAAAGAAAAACTGAAGGAAAAAAACAGCAGCAGACTCACAGAACCCAAGAGTGGACTAACAGTTACCAAAGGGAAAGGGACTAGGCAGGGTGGGTGGGAAGGGTTTGGTAAATGTGGGGTGAAAGAAAGGGGGCATTAGGATTAGCATGTATAGTGTGTGGTAGGGGAAGCATGGGGAGGGCTGTACAACACAGAGAAGACCAGTAGTGATTCTACAGCATCTTACTACACGCTGATGGAAAGCGACTGTAACGGGGTGTGGGGGGGACATGGTGATGGGGTCTACAGCATCCAACTATGCTGATGGACAGCTACTGTAATGGGGTTTTTGGGGGGGACGTGGTGTACTTGGTGAACATAATGTTCTTTGCGTGATTGTGGATTAATGATAACAAAAAAAATTTTTAAAGTGCAATAAGGACATAGCTCTCAATTCTCAGAATAAAAGGACAGGCTCTTCAGGACTCCAATGAAAAGACACAGGGTTAAAAGAAGGGATGAAAACTCAAGACCACCTACGTGCTCCCTTACAGGAGACTGACTTGAGATCCAAGGACGAAGATGAACTACAAGTTGAGGGGGTGGAAACATAGCTCTCAACGCTACTATTCCATTTCAGATAGACCTCACTCACATCTAAATGCGTAAATGCACTGAAATTCCACCTCCGCCTTGACAGCAGAGGGGAGCAGTTTCCCCACAAGCTAGCTGGGCTGCCACCTCAGCAAGTCCATGGGCCACTGGCCCAGAAGAACCCCGCGTGTCACCAAAAGGCAGTTCCCTTAACCAGTGACTACACACATACTCTCTGAACATGGGCCACCAAGCAGGGCCACCGAGGTAACATCGGTGCACAGGCAAAAAGACATACTACTGGGCATGTACCTACCACGGACCCCGCAGGCCCGCCAGGGTGCTCCCTGCATGGGGCCTCGGATATTCCCTGCAGCTCATGCAGCCGCCACAGCAGGAACGGCCCAGGGGCAGAGCAGCTGGAGGGCACTGGGCTGCACAGTTTCAAGAGCGCAGCCCACCAACCACACTATCCACACCCAGCAGACTCGTGCCACCTACGCAGGAGAAGTTCCCACCCAAGGCCACTCCTCTCAAGACCAAAACACACAGCTAACTCACAAAGACAAACACAAGGAATTGAGACTGAGAAGGACACAGAGGAATCAAAGTGCACCTAGGGACAGAACGTTGACAAAAGTGAGAAAACAGATATAGAGAGAGACAAATGATTGATACATAGATTCGACTGATATACATACATATAGATGATAGATTAATTGGATAGATACACAGATGATAGTAGATAGATGACAGACCATACATAGATAGATGACAGATAGATAGATAGAAAGATTACATAGATAGGTAAAGAGATAGATAGGTAGGTAGATAGGAAAGCATCATACTAAACTAAGCTATCTTTCACTCAAGATCATGTATGTGCTCCCTTACAGGAGACTCACTTGAGATCCCAGGACACGGACAAATTAAAAGCTGAAGGGGCGGTGACAGGTACCCAAAAAAAGTGAAACTGAGAAACAAACAAACAAACAAATGGATTCTGTTTGAGTCCCCAGAGACAGTCAGTAGAAAATAGCCCTAGCTGGCCACCATGAATTTTTTTTTGTTTGGTTTCAGCAGTGCCCAGAAATAGATTCCGTTGTACAGCAAAGTCCTTCTCAATTTTCCTCACCTCAATAACAGAATTGCTGTAATAATATGTGTCTGGGCTTTTGAAATCAGTGCGTTTTATGATGTTCATGAATGTAAAAATGTAATAACCACTTAAGAGTGAAGGTTGGACACTCAAATAAACACGTCACTCCACAACACACTCTTTGTTCAAAACTGCTCCTTTCTAGAAATAGGTGTTCATTTTTATTTGTCCTTCCTCCTATCCGAGGTGATCACGCCGATGTCCTTCATACTTGGTGATGAGCAAAGCACCAAGTATACTTTTCTGACTACAACAGGCCCAGAGGAAGGATACTTGTGGTCTTCAGGGAAGACTTCGTCAATTATTGTGGCAAATTAGAGTCAGCAGGCGAGAAGGAGGTAAAAGAGGACAGAGGACAGAGATATGGGTTCAAGTCCCTGGACAACCATTTACTGGTTTTGTAAGCACACGCGGCAGACTCGACCTGCAATTGTCTCAGTGTACCCAGTGCTCTCCATACGTCCTAGTTACTTAGCAAGATTTTTGGAAGCATAATGTAGGGAAGTGACATAGGCGATGTTGTTAACTGTTCTGTACATAAGGATAGATGGGAAGACAAAAAATGATTGATTCATAGATACATAGATAGATGAGAGATTATAGATAGATGATAGACACGATAGATAGATGATAGGAAGATAGATAGAGAGATACATAGACAGAAAGATTGAAGGATAGATAGATAGATTGATAGATAGACAGACAGTTACACAGATTCAGATACATATCGATTAACACAAAGCTATTGCTCATAACCAACAGATCAATGGTGAAAGCACATAGGGAAACTACAAACAAAAAGGAAGAATGAAGTCCAGTTTAAAAAGTGCAGTAAGCAGCCATAAGAAGAAAACAAATCCTACCATTTGCAAGGATGTGGATGTAGCTAGACGGTAGCATGCTCAGTGATATACACCAGGTGGAGAAAGACAAGTAGCAAATGATTTCACTCATGTGTGGAGTATAACAACAAAGAAAAACTGGAGGAAATAAACAGCAGCAGACTCACAGAACCCGAGAGTTCAATAACAGTTACCAAAGGGAAAGGGAATGGGCAGGGTGTGTGGGAAGGGAGGGATGAGGGCAGGGAGAAGAAAGGGGACATTAGGATTAACATGTATAATGCGTGGGCTCGGGGGGGCAAAGGGAGGGATGTACAACACAGAGAAGACAAGTAGAGATTCTACAGCATTTACTACACGCTGATGGACAGCGACTGTAATGGGGTGTTTGTGGGGGGACATGGTGAAGCAGTCTACAGCATACAACAATGCTTATGGACAACGACTGTAAGAGGTTTTGGTGGGGACTTGGTGAAGGTGGGAGCCTAGTAAATATGATGTTCTTCACGTGATTGCAGATTAATGATAAAAAAAATGTTTTTAAGTGCAATATGGGCACAGCAATAAAACAGGCTTTGCGAGCTCCAAACAAAAGACACAGGGTTAAAAGAAGGGATGAAAACTCAAGATCACCTAAGTGCTCCCCTATAGGAGACTCACTTGAGATCCAAAGACACAGACAAACTACAATCTGAAGGGGTGGGGACAGCAACCCTACACAAGTGTAACTGAAAAGCAAACAAACAAACAAATGGATTTTGTTTGAGTCCCCAGAGACAGTCAGTAGAAAATAGCCCTATCTAGACACCGTGAATTCTTTTTGTTTGGTTTCAGCAGTTCCCAGCCATAGATTTAGTGGTACAGCAAAGTCCTTCTCATTTTTTCTCACCTCAACAACTGAATTGCTGTAATAATATGTGTCTGGGCTTTTGAAATCAGTGTATTTTATGTTGTTCTTGAAAGTAAAGTAGTAATAACCACCTAAAGAGGATAGTTTGGACACTCAAACAAACACGTAACTCCACAACACTCTCTTTGCTCCCAAATGCTGCTGCCTAGAAATAGGTGTTCTTTTTATTTGTCCCTCCTCCTATCAGCGCTGATCATGCCATTGTCCCTCAAACTTGGTGGTGAGCAAAGCACCAAGTATACTTTTCTGTCTAAACAGGCCCAGAGGAAGGATAGTTGTGGTCTTCTGGAAGCACTTTGTCAACCAATGTGGCTGAATACAGTCAGCAAGCGAGAAGGAGGTAAAAGAGGACAGAGGACAGAGAGATGGGTGCAAGTCCCTGCACCAACATAAATTACTGGATTTGTAAGCACAAGCGGCTGACTCGACCTGCAAGTGTCTCAGTGAACCCAGTGATCTCCCTAAGGACTAGTTACTTTGCAATATTTTTGGAAGCATAATGTAGGGAACTGACATAGGCGATGTTGTTAACTGTCCTGTACATAAGGATAGATGGCCAGACAAAAAGATGATTGATTCATAGATAGATAGATAGATGACAGATGATATATAGACAGACGATAGACATGATAGGTAGATAGGAAGATAGATTGATAGACTGATAGATGATAGATAGAAAGATAGATAGATAGATAGAAAGATAGAAGGATAGACAGATAGATAGATAGAAAGATACATACAGATACATATTAATTAACACAAAGCTATTGCTCATAACCAGGAGATCAATGGTGAAAGCACATAGCGAAACTACAAACTAAAAGGAAGAATGAAGTCCAGTTTAAAAACTGCCGTTTGCAGCCATAAGAAGAAAACAAATGCTACCATTTGCAATGACGTGGATGGAGCGAGACGGTAGTATGCTCAGTAAAATATTCCAGCCGGAGAACAACAAGTACCAAATGATTTCACTCATGTGTGGAGTATAACAACAAAGAAACACTGAAAATAAAAAAACAGCAGCAGACTCACAGAACCCGAATGTGGAGTAACAGTTACCAAAGGGAAAAGGACTGAGAAGGGTGGTTGGGAAGGGAGGGATAAGGGTGGGGAGAAAGAAAAGGGAGATTAGGATAAGCATGTATAATGCGTGAGGGCGGGGTCGCATGGCGAGTGCTGTACAACACAGAGAAGACAAGTAGATATTCTACAGCATCTTACTACACGCTGAAGGACAGCGACTGTAATGGGGTGTGTGTGGGGGTACATCGTGAACGGGTCTACAGCATCCATCTCTGCTAACTGACAGCAACTGTAAGAGGTTTTTGGGAGGGACTTGGTGAAGGGGGGAGTCTAGGAAACATAATGTTCTTCACGTGATTGTAGATTAATGATAACAAAAACAATTTTATAAGTGCAATAAGGGCACAGCTCTGAATCATCAGAATAAAAGGACACGCTTTGAGTGCTCCAAACAAATGACACAGGGTTAAAAGAAGGGATGAAAACTCAAGACCACCTTCGTGCTCCCTTACAGGAGACTCTCTTGAGATCCAAGGACACAGACAATCTAAAAGCCGAAGGGGTGTGTACAGGTACCCAACACAGTGAAACTGAAAAACAAACAATCCTAGAATGGATTCTGTTTGAGTCCACAGAGACAGTCAGTAGAAAATAGCCCTATCTGGCCAACGTGAATTCTTTTTGTTTGGTTTCAGCATTGCCCAGCCATAGATTTAGTGGTACAGCAACGTCTTTCTCATTTTCTCTCAACTCAACAATTGAATTGCGGTAAAAGTAAACGTCTGGACCTTTGAGATCAGTGGGTTTTATGAAGTTCATGAATGTAAAGAAGTAATAACTATATAAAGAGGGAAGTTTGGACACTGAAATAAACACGTCACTCCACAACACACTCTTTGCTCCCAACTGCTCCTGTCTAGCAACTGGTGTTCCTTTTCATTTGTCGTTCCATCCTATCAGCGGTGATCACGCCGATGTCCCTCAAACATGGTGGTGAACAAAGCACCAAGTTTTCTTTCTGTGGACAACAGGCCCAGAGGAACAATACCTGTGGTCTTCACGGAGCACTTAGTCAATGAATGTGGCTAAATAGGGTCAGCCAGTGAGAAGAAGATAATAGAGGATACAGACACAGGTTCAAGTCCCTGCACAACCATTTACTGGTTTTGTAGGTACACGTGGCTGACTCGACCTGCAAGTGTCTCGGTGAACCGAGTGCTCTTCCTACAGCCTAGTTACCTTGAAAGATTTTTGGAAGCATAATGTAGGGAAGTGACAAAGGCGATGTTGTTAACTGTTCTGTACATAAGGATAGATGGGCAGACAAAAAGATGATTGATTCATACATAGATAGCTAGACAGACGACAGATGAAAGATAGATAGATAGGTACATAGATTGATGATAGACATCATAGATAGATGATAGGAAGATAGATAGATAGATAGATAGATAGATAGATAGATAGATAGACAGACAGACAGACAGACAGATGGATAGATAGATATAGGTACATATTGATTAACGTAAAGTTATTGCTAATAACGAAGAGAGCAATGGTGAAAGCACATAGCGAAACTACAGACAAAAGAGAAGACAGAAATCTAGTTTAAAAAGTACACTAAGCAGCCGTAAGAAGAAAAAAATCCTAATATTTGAACAACGTGGATGGAGCTAGAGGGTATTATGCTCAGTGAAAAAGGCCATGCGGAGAAAGACAAGTACCAAATGATTTCACTCATGTGTTGAGTATAACAACAAAGAAAAACTGAAGGAAAAAAACAGCAGCAGACTCACAGAACCCAAGAGTGGACTAACAGTTACCAAAGGGAAAGGGACTAGGCAGGGTGGGTGGGAAGGGTTTGGTAAATGTGGGGTGAAAGAAAGGGGGCATTAGGATTAGCATGTATAGTGTGTGGTAGGGGAAGCATGGGGAGGGCTGTACAACACAGAGAAGACCAGTAGTGATTCTACAGCATCTTACTACACGCTGATGGAAAGCGACTGTAACGGGGTGTGGGGGGGACATGGTGAAGGGGTCTACAGCATCCAACTATGCTGATGGACAGCTACTGTAATGGGGTTTTTGGGGGGGACGTGGTGTACTTGGTGAACATAATGTTCTTTGCGTGATTGTGGATTAATGATAACAAAAAAAATTTTTAAAGTGCAATAAGGACATAGCTCTCAATTCTCAGAATAAAAGGACAGGCTCTTCAGGACTCCAATGAAAAGACACAGGGTTAAAAGAAGGGATGAAAACTCAAGACCACCTACGTGCTCCCTTACAGGAGACTGACTTGAGATCCAAGGACGAAGATGAACTACAAGTTGAGGGGGTGGAAACATAGCTCTCAACGCTACTATTCCATTTCAGATAGACCTCACTCACATCTAAATGCGTAAATGCACTGAAATTCCACCTCCGCCTTGACAGCAGAGGGGAGCAGTTTCCCCACAAGCTAGCTGGGCTGCCACCTCAGCAAGTCCATGGGCCACTGGCCCAGAAGAACCCCGCGTGTCACCAAAAGGCAGTTCCCTTAACCAGTGACTACACACATACTCTCTGAACATGGGCCACCAAGCAGGGCCACCGAGGTAACATCGGTGCACAGGCAAAAAGACATACTACTGGGCATGTACCTACCACGGACCCCGCAGGCCCGCCAGGGTGCTCCCTGCATGGGGCCTCGGATATTCCCTGCAGCTCATGCAGCCGCCACAGCAGGAACGGCCCAGGGGCAGAGCAGCTGGAGGGCACTGGGCTGCACAGTTTCAAGAGCGCAGCCCACCAACCACACTATCCACACCCAGCAGACTCGTGCCACCTACGCAGGAGAAGTTCCCACCCAAGGCCACTCCTCTCAAGACCAAAACACACATCTAACTCACAAAGACAAACACAAGGAATTGAGACTGAGAAGGACACAGAGGAATCAAAGTGCACCTAGGGACAGAACGTTGACAAAAGTGAGAAAACAGATATAGAGAGAGACAAATGATTGATACATAGATTCGACTGATATACATACATATAGATGATAGATTAATTGGATAGATACACAGATGATAGTAGATAGATGACAGACCATACATAGATAGATGACAGATAGATAGATAGAAAGATTACATAGATAGGTAAAGAGATAGATAGGTAGGTAGATAGGAAAGCATCATACTAAACTAAGCTATCTTTCACTCAAGATCATGTATGTGCTCCCTTACAGGAGACTCACTTGAGATCCCAGGACACGGACAAATTAAAAGCTGAAGGGGCGGTGACAGGTACCCAAAAAAAGTGAAACTGAGAAACAAACAAACAAACAAATGGATTCTGTTTGAGTCCCCAGAGACAGTCAGTAGAAAATAGCCCTAGCTGGCCACCATGAATTTTTTTTTGTTTGGTTTCAGCAGTGCCCAGAAATAGATTCCGTTGTACAGCAAAGTCCTTCTCAATTTTCCTCACCTCAATAACAGAATTGCTGTAATAATATGTGTCTGGGCTTTTGAAATCAGTGCGTTTTATGATGTTCATGAATGTAAAAATGTAATAACCACTTAAGAGTGAAGGTTGGACACTCAAATAAACACGTCACTCCACAACACACTCTTTGTTCAAAACTGCTCCTGTCTAGAAATAGGTGTTCATTTTTATTTGTCCCTCCTCCTATCCGAGGTGATCACGCCGATGTCCTTCATACTTGGTGATGAGCAAAGCACCAAGTATACTTTTCTGACTACAACAGGCCCAGAGGAAGGATACTTGTGGTCTTCAGGGAAGACTTCGTCAATTATTGTGGCAAATTAGAGTCAGCAGGCGAGAAGGAGGTAAAAGAGGACAGAGGACAGAGATATGGGTTCAAGTCCCTGGACAACCATTTACTGGTTTTGTAAGCACACGCGGCAGACTCGACCTGCAATTGTCTCAGTGTACCCAGTGCTCTCCATACGTCCTAGTTACTTAGCAAGATTTTTGGAAGCATAATGTAGGGAAGTGACATAGGCGATGTTGTTAACTGTTCTGTACATAAGGATAGATGGGAAGACAAAAAATGATTGATTCATAGATACATAGATAGATGAGAGATTATAGATAGATGATAGACACGATAGATGATAGGAAGATAGATAGAGAGATACATAGACAGAAAGATTGAAGGATAGATAGATAGATTGATAGATAGACAGACAGTTACACAGATTCAGATACATATCGATTAACACAAAGCTATTGCTCATAACCAACAGATCAATGGTGAAAGCACATAGGGAAACTACAAACAAAAAGGAAGAATGAAGTCCAGTTTAAAAAGTGCAGTAAGCAGCCATAAGAAGAAAACAAATCCTACCATTTGCAAGGATGTGGATGTAGCTAGACGGTAGCATGCTCAGTGATATACACCAGGTGGAGAAAGACAAGTAGCAAATGATTTCACTCATGTGTGGAGTATAACAACAAAGAAAAACTGGAGGAAATAAACAGCAGCAGACTCACAGAACCCGAGAGTTCAATAACAGTTACCAAAGGGAAAGGGAATGGGCAGGGTGTGTGGGAAGGGAGGGATGAGGGCAGGGAGAAGAAAGGGGACATTAGGATTAACATGTATAATGCGTGGGCTCGGGGGGGCAAAGGGAGGGATGTACAACACAGAGAAGACAAGTAGAGATTCTACAGCATTTACTACACGCTGATGGACAGCGACTGTAATGGGGTGTTTGTGGGGGGACATGGTGAAGCAGTCTACAGCATACAACAATGCTTATGGACAACGACTGTAAGAGGTTTTGGTGGGGACTTGGTGAAGGTGGGAGCCTAGTAAATATGATGTTCTTCACGTGATTGCAGATTAATGATAAAAAAAATGTTTTTAAGTGCAATATGGGCACAGCAATAAAACAGGCTTTGCGAGCTCCAAACAAAAGACACAGGGTTAAAAGAAGGGATGAAAACTCAAGATCACCTAAGTGCTCCCCTATAGGAGACTCACTTGAGATCCAAAGACACAGACAAACTACAATCTGAAGGGGTGGGGACAGCAACCCTACACAAGTGTAACTGAAAAGCAAACAAACAAACAAATGGATTTTGTTTGAGTCCCCAGAGACAGTCAGTAGAAAATAGCCCTATCTAGACACCGTGAATTCTTTTTGTTTGGTTTCAGCAGTTCCCAGCCATAGATTTAGTGGTACAGCAAAGTCCTTCTCATTTTTTCTCACCTCAACAACTGAATTGCTGTAATAATATGTGTCTGGGCTTTTGAAATCAGTGTATTTTATGTTGTTCTTGAAAGTAAAGTAGTAATAACCACCTAAAGAGGATAGTTTGGACACTCAAACAAACACGTAACTCCACAACACTCTCTTTGCTCCCAAATGCTGCTGCCTAGAAATAGGTGTTCTTTTTATTTGTCCCTCCTCCTATCAGCGCTGATCATGCCATTGTCCCTCAAACTTGGTGGTGAGCAAAGCACCAAGTATACTTTTCTGTCTAAACAGGCCCAGAGGAAGGATAGTTGTGGTCTTCTGGAAGCACTTTGTCAACCAATGTGGCTGAATACAGTCAGCAAGCGAGAAGGAGGTAAAAGAGGACAGAGGACAGAGAGATGGGTGCAAGTCCCTGCACCAACATAAATTACTGGATTTGTAAGCACAAGCGGCTGACTCGACCTGCAAGTGTCTCAGTGAACCCAGTGATCTCCCTAAGGACTAGTTACTTTGCAATATTTTTGGAAGCATAATGTAGGGAACTGACATAGGCGATGTTGTTAACTGTCCTGTACATAAGGATAGATGGCCAGACAAAAAGATGATTGATTCATAGATAGATAGATAGATGACAGATGATATATAGACAGACGATAGACATGATAGGTAGATAGGAAGATAGATTGATAGACTGATAGATGATAGATAGATAGATAGATAGAAAGATAGAAGGATAGACAGATAGATAGATAGAAAGATACATACAGATACATATTAATTAACACAAAGCTATTGCTCATAACCAGGAGATCAATGGTGAAAGCACATAGCGAAACTACAAACTAAAAGGAAGAATGAAGTCCAGTTTAAAAACTGCCGTTTGCAGCCATAAGAAGAAAACAAATGCTACCATTTGCAATGACGTGGATGGAGCGAGACGGTAGTATGCTCAGTAAAATATTCCAGCCGGAGAACAACAAGTACCAAATGATTTCACTCATGTGTGGAGTATAACAACAAAGAAACACTGAAAATAAAAAAACAGCAGCAGACTCACAGAACCCGAATGTGGAGTAACAGTTAGCAAAGGGAAAAGGACTGAGAAGGGTGGTTGGGAAGGGAGGGATAAGGGTGGGGAGAAAGAAAAGGGAGATTAGGATAAGCATGTATAATGCGTGAGGGCGGGGTCGCATGGCGAGTGCTGTACAACACAGAGAAGACAAGTAGATATTCTACAGCATCTTACTACACGCTGAAGGACAGCGACTGTAATGGGGTGTGTGTGGGGGTACATCGTGAACGGGTCTACAGCATCCATCTCTGCTAACTGACAGCAACTGTAAGAGGTTTTTGGGAGGGACTTGGTGAAGGGGGGAGTCTAGGAAACATAATGTTCTTCACGTGATTGTAGATTAATGATAACAAAAACAATTTTATAAGTGCAATAAGGGCACAGCTCTGAATCATCAGAATAAAAGGACAGGCTTTGAGTGCTCCAAACAAATGACACAGGGTTAAAAGAAGGGATGAAAACTCAAGACCACCTTCGTGCTCCCTTACAGGAGACTCTCTTGAGATCCAAGGACACAGACAATCTAAAAGCCGAAGGGGTGTGTACAGGTACCCAACACAGTGAAACTGAAAAGCAAACAATCCTAGAATGGATTCTGTTTGAGTCCACAGAGACAGTCAGTAGAAAATAGCCCTATCTGGCCAACGTGAATTCTTTTTGTTTGGTTTCAGCATTGCCCAGCCATAGATTTAGTGGTACAGCAACGTCTTTCTCATTTTCTCTCAACTCAACAATTGAATTGCTGTAAAAGTATACGTCTGGACCTTTGAGATCAGTGGGTTTTATGAAGTTCATGAATGTAAAGAAGTAATAACTATATAAAGAGGGAAGTTTGGACACTGAAATAAACACGTCACTCCACAACACACTCTTTGCTCCCAACTGCTCCTGTCTAGCAAATGGTGTTCCTTTTCATTTGTCGTTCCATCCTATCAGCGGTGATCACGCCGATGTCCCTCAAACATGGTGGTGAACAAAGCACCAAGTTTTCTTTCTGTGGACAACAGGCCCAGAGGAACAATACCTGTGGTCTTCACGGAGCACTTAGTCAATGAATGTGGCTAAATAGAGTCAGCCAGTGAGAAGAAGATAATAGAGGATACAGACACAGGTTCAAGTCCCTGCACAACCATTTACTGGTTTTGTAGGTACACGTGGCTGACTCGACCTGCAAGTGTCTCGGTGAACCGAGTGCTCTTCCTACAGCCTAGTTACCTTGAAAGATTTTTGGAAGCATAATGTAGGGAAGTGACAAAGGCGATGTTGTTAACTGTTCTGTACATAAGGATAGATGGGCAGACAAAAAGATGATTGATTCATACATAGATAGCTAGACAGACGACAGATGAAAGATAGATAGATAGGTACATAGATTGATGATAGACATCATAGATAGATGATAGGAAGATAGATAGATAGATAGATAGATAGATAGATAGATAGATAGACAGACAGACAGACAGATGGATAGATAGATATAGGTACATATTGATTAATGTAAAGTTATTGCTAATAACGAAGAGAGCAATGGTGAAAGCACATAGCGAAACTACAGACAAAAGTGAAGACAGAAATCTAGTTTAAAAAGTACAGTAAGCAGCCGTAAGAAGAAAAAAATCCTAATATTTGAACAACGTGGATGGAGCTAGAGGGTATTATGCTCAGTGAAAAAGGCCATGCGGAGAAAGACAAGTACCAAATGATTTCACTCATGTGTTGAGTATAACAACAAAGAAAAACTGAAGGAAAAAAACAGCAGCAGACTCACAGAACCCAAGAGTGGACTAACAGTTACCAAAGGGAAAGGGATTAGGCAGGGTGGGTGGGAAGGGTTTGGTAAATGTGGGGTGAAAGAAAGGGGGCATTAGGATTAGCATGTATAATGTGTGGGTGGCGGGAGAATGGGGAGGGCTGTACAACACAGAGAAGACCAGTAGTGATTCTACAGCATCTTACTACACGCTGATGGAAAGCGACTGTAACGGGGTGTGGGGGGGACATGGTGAAGGGGTCTACAGCATCCAACTATGCTGATGGACAGCTACTGTAATGGGGTTTTTGGGGGGGACGTGGTGTACTTGGTGAACATAATGTTCTTTGCGTGATTGTGGATTAATGATAACAAAAAAAATTTTTAAAGTGCAATAAGGACATAGCTCTCAATTCTCAGAATAAAAGGACAGGCTCTTCAGGACTCCAATGAAAAGACACAGGGTTAAAAGAAGGGATGAAAACTCAAGACCACCTACGTGCTCCCTTACAGGAGACTGACTTGAGATCCAAGGACGAAGATGAACTACAAGTTGAGGGGGTGGAAACATAGCTCTCAACGCTACTATTCCATTTCAGATAGACCTCACTCACATCTAAATGCGTAAATGCACTGAAATTCCACCTCCGCCTTGACAGCAGAGGGGAGCAGTTTCCCCACAAGCTAGCTGGGCTGCCACCTCAGCAAGTCCATGGGCCACTGGCCCAGAAGAACCCCGCGTGTCACCAAAAGGCAGTTCCCTTAACCAGTGACTACACACATACTCTCTGAACATGGGCCACCAAGCAGGGCCACCGAGGTAACATCGGTGCACAGGCAAAAAGACATACTACTGGGCATGTACTTACCACGGACCCCGCAGGCCCGCCAGGGTGCTCCCTGCATGGGGCCTCGGATATTCCCTGCAGCTCATGCAGCCGCCACAGCAGGAACGGCCCAGGGTCAGAGCAGCTGGAGGGCACTGGGCTGCACAGTTTCAAGAGCGCAGCCCACCAACCACACTATCCACACCCAGCAGACTCGTGCCACCTACGCAGGAGAAGTTCCCACCCAAGGCCACTCCTCTCAAGACCAAAACACACAGCTAACTCACAAAGACAAACACAAGGAATTGAGACTGAGAAGGACACAGAGGAATCAAAGTGCACCTAGGGACAGAACGTTGACAAAAGTGAGAAAACAGATATAGAGAGAGACAAATGATTGATACATAGATTCGACTGATATACATACATATAGATGATAGATTAATTGGATAGATACACAGATGATAGTAGATAGATGACAGACCATACATAGATAGATGACAGATAGATAGATAGAAAGATTACATAGATAGGTAAAGAGATAGATAGGTAGGTAGATAGGAAAGCATCATACTAAACTAAGCTATCTTTCACTCAAGATCATGTATGTGCTCCCTTACAGGAGACTCACTTGAGATCCCAGGACACGGACAAATTAAAAGCTGAAGGGGCGGTGACAGGTACCCAAAAAAAGTGAAACTGAGAAACAAACAAACAAACAAATGGATTCTGTTTGAGTCCACAGAGACAGTCAGTAGAAAATAGCCCTAGCTGGCCACCATGAATTTTTTTTTGTTTGGTTTCAGCAGTGCCCAGAAATAGATTCCGTTGTACAGCAAAGTCCTTCTCAATTTTCCTCACCTCAATAACAGAATTGCTGTAATAATATGTGTCTGGGCTTTTGAAATCAGTGCGTTTTATGATGTTCATGAATGTAAAAATGTAATAACCACTTAAGAGTGAAGGTTGGACTCTCAAATAAACACGTCACTCCACAACACACTCTTTGTTCAAAACTGCTCCTGTCTAGAAATAGGTGTTCATTTTTATTTGTCCCTCCTCCTATCCGAGGTGATCACGCCGATGTCCTTCATACTTGGTGATGAGCAAAGCACCAAGTATACTTTTCTGACTACAACAGGCCCAGAGGAAGGATACTTGTGGTCTTCAGGGAAGACTTCGTCAATTATTGTGGCAAATTAGAGTCAGCAGGCGAGAAGGAGGTAAAAGAGGACAGAGGACAGAGATATGGGTTCAAGTCCCTGGACAACCATTTACTGGTTTTGTAAGCACATGCGGCAGACTCGACCTGCAATTGTCTCAGTGTACCCAGTGCTCTCCATACGTCCTAGTTACTTAGCAAGATTTTTGGAAGCATAATGTAGGGAAGTGACATAGGCGATGTTGTTAACTGTTCTGTACATAAGGATAGATGGGAAGACAAAAAATGATTGATTCATAGATACATAGATAGATGAGAGATTATAGATAGATGATAGACACAATAGATAGATGATAGGAAGATAGATAGAGAGATACATAGACAGAAAGATTGAAGGATAGATAGATAGATTGATAGATAGACAGACAGTTACACAGATTCAGATACATATCGATTAACACAAAGCTATTGCTCATAACCAACAGATCAATGGTGAAAGCACATAGGGAAACTACAAACAAAAAGGAAGAATGAAGTCCAGTTTAAAAAGTGCAGTAAGCAGCCATAAGAAGAAAACAAATCCTACCATTTGCAAGGATGTGGATGTAGCTAGACGGTAGCATGCTCAGTGATATACACCAGGTGGAGAAAGACAAGTAGCAAATGATTTCACTCATGTGTGGAGTATAACAACAAAGAAAAACTGGAGGAAATAAACAGCAGCAGACTCACAGAACCCGAGAGTTCAATAACAGTTACCAAAGGGAAAGGGAATGGGCAGGGTGTGTGGGAAGGGAGGGATGAGGGCAGGGAGAAGAAAGGGGACATTAGGATTAACATGTATAATGCGTGGGCTCGGGGGGGCAAAGGGAGGGATGTACAACACAGAGAAGACAAGTAGAGATTCTACAGCATTTACTACACGCTGATGGACAGCGACTGTAATGGGGTGTTTGTGGGGGGACATGGTGAAGCAGTCTACAGCATACAACAATGCTTATGGACAACGACTGTAAGAGGTTTTGGTGGGGACTTGGTGAAGGTGGGAGCCTAGTAAATATGATGTTCTTCACGTGATTGCAGATTAATGATAAAAAAAATGTTTTAAGTGCAATATGGGCACAGCAATAAAACAGGCTTTGCGAGCTCCAAACAAAAGACACAGGGTTAAAAGAAGGGATGAAAACTCAAGATCACCTAAGTGCTCCCCTATAGGAGACTCACTTGAGATCCAAAGACACAGACAAACTACAATCTGAAGGGGTGGGGACAGCAACCCTACACAAGTGTAACTGAAAAGCAAACAAACAAACAAATGGATTTTGTTTGAGTCCCCAGAGACAGTCAGTAGAAAATAGCCCTATCTAGACACCGTGAATTCTTTTTGTTTGGTTTCAGCAGTTCCCAGCCATAGATTTAGTGGTACAGCAAAGTCCTTCTCATTTTTTCTCACCTCAACAACTGAATTGCTGTAATAATATGTGTCTGGGCTTTTGAAATCAGTGTATTTTATGTTGTTCTTGAAAGTAAAGTAGTAATAACCACCTAAAGAGGATAGTTTGGACACTCAAACAAACACGTAACTCCACAACACTCTCTTTGCTCCCAAATGCTGCTGCCTAGAAATAGGTGTTCTTTTTATTTGTCCCTCCTCCTATCAGCGCTGATCATGCCATTGTCCCTCAAACTTGGTGGTGAGCAAAGCACCAAGTATACTTTTCTGTCTAAACAGGCCCAGAGGAAGGATAGTTGTGGTCTTCTGGAAGCACTTTGTCAACCAATGTGGCTGAATACAGTCAGCAAGCGAGAAGGAGGTAAAAGAGGACAGAGGACAGAGAGATGGGTGCAAGTCCCTGCACCAACATAAATTACTGGATTTGTAAGCACAAGCGGCTGACTCGACCTGCAAGTGTCTCAGTGAACCCAGTGATCTCCCTAAGGACTAGTTACTTTGCAATATTTTTGGAAGCATAATGTAGGGAACTGACATAGGCGATGTTGTTAACTGTCCTGTACATAAGGATAGATGGCCAGACAAAAAGATGATTGATTCATAGATAGATAGATAGATGACAGATGATATATAGACAGACGATAGACATGATAGGTAGATAGGAAGATAGATTGATAGACTGATAGATGATAGATAGATAGATAGATAGAAAGATAGAAGGATAGACAGATAGATAGATAGAAAGATACATACAGATACATATTAATTAACACAAAGCTATTGCTCATAACCAGGAGATCAATGGTGAAAGCACATAGCGAAACTACAAACTAAAAGGAAGAATGAAGTCCAGTTTAAAAACTGCCGTTTGCAGCCATAAGAAGAAAACAAATGCTACCATTTGCAATGACGTGGATGGAGCGAGACGGTAGTATGCTCAGTAAAATATTCCAGCCGGAGAAAAACAAGTACCAAATGATTTCACTCATGTGTGGAGTATAACAACAAAGAAACACTGAAAATAAAAAAACAGCAGCAGACTCACAGAACCCGAATGTGGAGTAACAGTTACCAAAGGGAAAAGGACTGAGAAGGGTGGTTGGGAAGGGAGGGATAAGGGTGGGGAGAAAGAAAAGGGAGATTAGGATAAGCATGTATAATGCGTGAGGGCGGGGTCGCATGGCGAGTGCTGTACAACACAGAGAAGACAAGTAGATATTCTACAGCATCTTACTACACGCTGAAGGACAGCGACTGTAATGGGGTGTGTGTGGGGGTACATCGTGAACGGGTCTACAGCATCCATCTCTGCTAACTGACAGCAACTGTAAGAGGTTTTTGGGAGGGACTTGGTGAAGGGGGGAGTCTAGGAAACATAATGTTCTTCACGTGATTGTAGATTAATGATAACAAAAACAATTTTATAAGTGCAATAAGGGCACAGCTCTGAATCATCAGAATAAAAGGACAGGCTTTGAGTGCTCCAAACAAATGACACAGGGTTAAAAGAAGGGATGAAAACTCAAGACCACCTTCGTGCTCCCTTACAGGAGACTCTCTTGAGATCCAAGGACACAGACAATCTAAAAGCCGAAGGGGTGTGTACAGGTACCCAACACAGTGAAACTGAAAAGCAAACAATCCTAGAATGGATTCTGTTTGAGTCCACAGAGACAGTCAGTAGAAAATAGCCCTATCTGGCCAACGTGAATTCTTTTTGTTTGGTTTCAGCATTGCCCAGCCATAGATTTAGTGGTACAGCAACGTCTTTCTCATTTTCTCTCAACTCAACAATTGAATTGCTGTAAAAGTATACGTCTGGACCTTTGAGATCAGTGGGTTTTATGAAGTTCATGAATGTAAAGAAGTAATAACTATATAAAGAGGGAAGTTTGGACACTGAAATAAACACGTCACTCCACAACACACTCTTTGCTCCCAACTGCTCCTGTCTAGCAAATGGTGTTCCTTTTCATTTGTCGTTCCATCCTATCAGCGGTGATCACGCCGATGTCCCTCAAACATGGTGGTGAACAAAGCACCAAGTTTTCTTTCTGTGGACAACAGGCCCAGAGGAACAATACCTGTGGTCTTCACGGAGCACTTAGTCAATGAATGTGGCTAAATAGAGTCAGCCAGTGAGAAGAAGATAATAGAGGATACAGACACAGGTTCAAGTCCCTGCACAACCATTTACTGGTTTTGTAGGTACACGTGGCTGACTCGACCTGCAAGTGTCTCGGTGAACCGAGTGCTCTTCCTACAGCCTAGTTACCTTGAAAGATTTTTGGAAGCATAATGTAGGGAAGTGACAAAGGCGATGTTGTTAACTGTTCTGTACATAAGGATAGATGGGCAGACAAAAAGATGATTGATTCATACATAGATAGCTAGACAGACGACAGATGAAAGATAGATAGATAGGTACATAGATTGATGATAGACATCATAGATAGATGATAGGAAGATAGATAGATAGATAGATAGATAGATAGATAGATAGACAGACAGACAGACAGATGGATAGATAGATATAGGTACATATTGATTAATGTAAAGTTATTGCTAATAACGAAGAGAGCAATGGTGAAAGCACATAGCGAAACTACAGACAAAAGTGAAGACAGAAATCTAGTTTAAAAAGTACAGTAAGCAGCCGTAAGAAGAAAAAAATCCTAATATTTGAACAACGTGGATGGAGCTAGAGGGTATTATGCTCAGTGAAAAAGGCCATGCGGAGAAAGACAAGTACCAAATGATTTCACTCATGTGTTGAGTATAACAACAAAGAAAAACTGAAGGAAAAAAACAGCAGCAGACTCACAGAACCCAAGAGTGGACTAACAGTTACCAAAGGGAAAGGGATTAGGCAGGGTGGGTGGGAAGGGTTTGGTAAATGTGGGGTGAAAGAAAGGGGGCATTAGGATTAGCATGTATAATGTGTGGGTGGCGGGAGAATGGGGAGGGCTGTACAACACAGAGAAGACCAGTAGTGATTCTACAGCATCTTACTACACGCTGATGGAAAGCGACTGTAACGGGGTGTGGGGGGGACATGGTGAAGGGGTCTACAGCATCCAACTATGCTGATGGACAGCTACTGTAATGGGGTTTTTGGGGGGGACGTGGTGTTCTTGGTGAACATAATGTTCTTTGCGTGATTGTGGATTAATGATAACAAAAAAAATTTTTAAAGTGCAATAAGGACATAGCTCTCAATTCTCAGAATAAAAGGACAGGCTCTTCAGGACTCCAATGAAAAGACACAGGGTTAAAAGAAGGGATGAAAACTCAAGACCACCTACGTGCTCCCTTAAAGGAGACTAACTTGAGATCCAAGGACGAAGATGAACTACAAGTTGAGGGGGTGGAAACATAGCTCTCAACGCTACTATTCCATTTCAGATAGACCTCACTCACATCTAAATGCGTAAATGCACTGAAATTCCACCTCCACCTTGACAGCAGAGGGGAGCAGTTTCCCCACAAGCTAGCTGGGCTGCCACCTCAGCAAGTCCATGGGCCACTGGCCCAGAAGAACCCCGCGTGTCACCAAAAGGCAGTTCCCTTAACCAGTGACTACACACATACTCTCTGAACATGGGCCACCAAGCAGGGCCACCGAGGTAACATCGGTGCACAGGCAAAAAGACATACTACTGGGCATGTACCTACCACGGACCCCGCAGGCCCGCCAGGGTGCTCCCTGCATGGGGCCTCGGATATTCCCTGCAGCTCATGCAGCCGCCACAGCAGGAACGGCCCAGGGGCAGAGCAGCTGCAGGGCACTGGGCTGCACAGTTTCAAGAGCGCAGCCCACCAACCACACTATCCACACCCAGCAGACTCGTGCCACCTACGCAGGAGAAGTTCCCACCCAAGGCCACTCCTCTCAAGACCCAAACACACAGCTAACTCACAAAAACAAACACAAGGAATTGAGACTGAGAAGGACACAGAGGAATCAAAGTGCACCTAGGGACAGAACGTTGACAAAAGTGAGAAAACAGATATAGAGAGAGACAAATGATTGATACATAGATTCGACTGATATACATACAAATAGATGATAGATTAATTAGATAGATACACAGATGATAGTAGATAGATGACAGACCATACATAGATAGATGACAGATAGATAGATAGAAAGATTACATAGATAGGTAAAGAGATAGATAGGTAGGTAGATAGGAAAGCATCATACTAAACTAAGCTATCTTTCACTCAAGATCATGTATGTGCTCCCTTACAGGAGACTCACTTGAGATCCCAGGACACGGACAAATTAAAAGCTGAAGGGTCGGTGACAGGTACCCAAAAAAAGTGAAACTGAGAAACAAACAAACAAACAAATGGATTCTGTTTGAGTCCCCAGAGACAGTCAGTAGAAAATAGCCCTAGCTGGCCACCATGAATTTTTTTTTGTTTGGTTTCAGCAGTGCCCAGAAATAGATTCCGTTGTACAGCAAAGTCCTTCTCAATTTTTCTCACCTCAATAACAGAATTGCTGTAATAATATGTGTCTGGGCTTTTGAAATCAGTGCGTTTTATGATGTTCATGAATGTAAAAATGTAATAACCACTTAAGAGTGAAGGTTGGACACTCAAATAAACACGTCACTCCACAACACACTCTTTGTTCAAAACTGCTCCTGTCTAGAAATAGGTGTTCATTTTTATTTGTCCCACCTCCTATCCGAGGTGATCACGCCGATGTCCTTCATACTTGGTGATGAGCAAAGCACCAAGTATACTTTTCTGACTACAACAGGCCCAGAGGAAGGATACTTGTGGTCTTCAGGGAAGACTTCGTCAATTATTGTGGCAAATTAGAGTCAGCAGGCGAGAAGGAGGTAAAAGAGGACAGAGGACAGAGATATGGGTTCAAGTCCCTGGACAACCATTTACTGGTTTTGTAAGCACACGCGGCAGACTCGACCTGCAATTGTCTCAGTGTACCCAGTGCTCTCCATACGTCCTAGTTACTTAGCAAGATTTTTGGAAGCATAATGTAGGGAAGTGACATAGGCGATGTTGTAAACTGTTCTATACATAAGGATAGATGGGAAGACAAAAAAATGATTGATTCATAGATACATAGATAGATGAGAGATTATAGATAGATGATAGACACGATAGATAGATGATAGGAAGATAGATAGAGAGATACATAGACAGAAAGATTGAAGGATAGATAGATAGATTGATAGATAGACAGACAGTTACACAGATTCAGATACATATCGATTAACACAAAGCTATTGCTCATAACCAACAGATCAATGGTGAAAGCACATAGGGAAACTACAAACAAAAAGGAAGAATGAAGTCCAGTTTAAAAAGTGCAGTAAGCAGCCATAAGAAGAAAACAAATCCTACCATTTGCAAGGATGTGGATGTAGCTAGACGGTAGCATGCTCAGTGATATACACCAGGTGGAGAAGGACAAGTAGCAAATGATTTCACTCATGTGTGGAGTATAACAACAAAGAAAAACTGGAGGAAATAAACAGCAGCAGACTCACAGAACCCGAGAGTTCAATAACAGTTACCAAAGGGAAAGGGAATGGGCAGGGTGTGTGGGAAGGGAGGGATGAGGGCAGGGAGAAGAAAGGGGACATTAGGATTAACATGTATAATGCGTGGGCTCGGGGGGGCAAAGGGAGGGATGTACAACACAGAGAAGACAAGTAGAGATTCTACAGCATTTACTACACGCTGATGGACAGCGACTGTAATGGGGTGTTTGTGGGGGACATGGTGAAGCAGACTACAGCATACAACAATGCTTATGGACAACGACTGTAAGAGGTTTTGGTGTTGTCTTGGTGAAGGTGGGAGCCTAGTAAATATGATGTTCTTCACGTGATTGCAGATTAATGATAAAAAAATGTTTTTAAGTGCAATATGGGCACAGCAATAAAACAGGCTTTGCGAGCTCCAAACAAAAGACACAGGTTTAAAGGAAGGGATGAAATCTCAAGATCACCTAAGTGCTCCCCTATAGGAGACTCACTTGAGATCCAAAGACACAGACAATCTACAATCCGAAAGGGTGGGGACAGCAACCCTACACAAGTGTAACTGAAAAGCAAACAAACAAACAAATGGATTTTGTTTGAGTCCCCAGAGACAGTCAGTAGAAAGTAGCCCTATCTAGGAACCGTGAATTATTTTTGTTTGGTTTCAGCAGTGCCCAGCCATAGATTTAGTGGTACAGCAACGTCCTTCTCATTTTTTCTCACCTCAACAACTGAATTGCTGTAATAATATGTGTCTGGGCTTTTGAAATCAGTGGATTTTATGATGTTCTTGAAAGTAAAGTTGTAATAACCACCTAAAGAGGATAGTTTGAACACTCAAACAAACACGTAACTCCACAACACTCTCTTTGCTCCCAAATGCTGCTGCCTAGAAATAGGTGTTCTTTTCATTTGTCCCTCCTCCTATCAGCGGTGATCATGCCATTGTCCCTCAAACTTGGTGGTGAGCAAAGCACCAAGTATACTTTTCTGTCTAAACAGGCCCAGAGGAAGGATAGTTATGGTCTTCTGGAAGCACATATTCAAAGAATGTGGCTGAATACAGTCAGCAAGCGAGAAGGAGGTAAAAGAGGACAGAGGACAGAGATATGGGTGCAAGTCTCTGCACCACCATAAATTACTGGATTTGTAAGCACAAGCGGCTGACTCGACCTGCAAGTGTCTCAGTGAACCCAGTGCTCTCCCTAAGGACTTGTTACTTTGCAATATTTTTGGAAGTATAATGTAGGGAAGTGACATAGTTGATGTTGTTAACTGTCCTGTACATAAGGATAGATGGCCATACAAAAAGATGATTGATTCACAGATAGATAGATAGATAGATGACAGATGATAGATAGATAGATGATAGACATGATAGGGAGATAGGAAGATACATTGATATACAGATAGATGATAGATAGATAGATAGATAGATAGATAGATAGATAGATAGATAGATAGATAGATAGATAGGTAGAAAGATAGATAAATAGAAAGATAGAAGGATAGACAGATAGATAGACAAACAGATAGATAGAAAGATACATACAGATACATATTAAATAACACAAAGCTATTGCTCATAACCAGGAGATCAATGGTGAAATCACATAGCGAAACTACAAACTAAAAGGAAGAATGAAGTCCAGTTTAAAAACTGCTGTTTGCAGCCATAAGAAGACAACAAATGCTAAAAATTGCAATGACGTGGATGGAGCAAGATGGTAGTATGCTCAGTGGAATATTCCAAGCGGAGAAAGACAAGTACCAAATGATTTCACTCATGTGTGGAGTATAACAACAAAGAAACACTGAAAAAAAAAAAAACAGCAGCAGACTCACAGAACCCGAATGTGGAGTAACAGTTACCAAAGGGAAAATAACTGAAAAGGGTGGTTGGGAAGGGAGGGAAAAGGGTGGGGAGAAAGAAAAGTGAGATTAGGATAAGCATGTATAATGCGTGAGGGCAGGGTCGCATCACGAGTGCTGTACAACACAGAAAGAAAAGTAGATATTCTACAGCATCTTACTACACGCCGAAGGACAGCGACTGTAATGGGGTGTGTTTGGGGGTACATCGTGAACGGGTCTACAGCATCCATCTCTGCTAACTGACAGCAACTGTAAGAGGTTTTTGGGAGGGACTTGGTGAATGGGGGAGTCTAGGAAACATAATGTTCTTCACGTGATTGTAGATTTATGATAACAAAAACAATTTTTTAAGTGCAATAAGGGCACAGCACTGAATCATCAGAATAAAAGGACAGGCTTTGAGTGCTCCAAACAAATGACACAGGGTTAAAAGAAGGGATGAAAACTCAAGACCACCTTCGTGCTCTCTTACAGGAGACTCGCTTGAGATCCAAGGACACAGACAATCTAAAAGCCGAAGGGTTGTGTATAGGTACCCAACACAGTGAAACTGAAAAACAAACAATCCTAGAATGGATTCTGTTTGAGTCCACAGAGACAGTCAGTAGAAAATAGCCCTATCTGGCCAACGTGAATTCTTTTTGTTTGGTTTCAGCATTGCCCAGCCATAGATTTAGTGGTACAGCAACGTCTTTCTCATTTTCTCTCAACTCAACAATTGAATTGCTGTAAAAGTATACGTCTCGACCTTTGAGATTAGTGGGTTTTATGAAGTTCATGAATGTAAAGAAGTAATAACTACATAAAGGGGGAATTTTGGACACTGAAATAAACACTTCACTCCACAACACACTCTTTGCTCCCAACTGCTCCTGTCTAGCAACTGGTGTTCCTTTTCATTTGTCGTTCCTTCCTATCAGTGGTGATCACGCCGATGTCTAGCAAACATGGTGGTGATCAAAGCACCAAGTTTTCTTTCTGTGGACAACAGGCCCAGAGGAACAATACTTGTGGTCTTCACGGAGCACTTAGTAAATGAATGTGGCTAAATAGTGTCAGTCAGTGAGAAGAAGATAATAGAGGATACATACACAGGTTCAAGTCCCTGCACAACCATTTACTGGTTTTGTAGGTACACGTGGCTGACTCGACCTGCAAGTGTCTCAGTGAACCGAGTGCTCTTCCTACAGCCTAGTTACCTTGAAAGATTTTTGGAAGCATAATGTAGGGAAGTGACATAGGTGATGTTGTTAACTGTTCTGTACATAAGGAGAGATGGGCAGACAAAAAGATGACTGATTCATAGATAGGTAGATAGATGACTGATGATAGATAGATAGATGATAGAAATGACAGATAGATAGGAAGATAAGCAGATAGATAGATAGACAGATAGATAGAGAGATAGGTAGGTAGATAGAAACATAGAAGGAAAGATAGGTAGATAGATAAATTCAAAGATAGATAGACAGATAGATAGATAGTTAGATAGATAGATAGATAGATAGATAGATAGATAGATAGATAGATAGATAGATAGATAGATAGATAGATAGGTTGACAGATAGATAGGTAGATAGACAGACAGTCAGACAGATAGATAGATAGATAGATAGATAGATAGATACACAGATAGATACAGATACAACTCTATTAACACAAAGCTATTGCTCATAACTGGGAGATAAATGGTGAAAACACATAGTGATACTACACATCAAAAGGAAGAATGAAATCCAGTTTAAAATGTGCAGTAAGCAGCCATAAGAAGAAAACAAATCCACACCATTTACAATGATGTGGATGGAGCTAGACGGTAGTATGCTCAGTGAAATAGGCCAGAAGGAGAAACACAAGTACCAAATGATTTTACTCATGTGTGGAGTACAACAACAATGAAAAACTGATGGAAATAAACAGCAGCAGAATCACAGAACCTGAGACTGGACTAAAAGATACCAAAGGGAAAGGTAATTGGCAAGGTGGGTGATAAGGGAGGGATAAGGGCAGGAAGAAAGAAAGGGGACATTATTATTAGCATGAATAATGCATGGGGTCGTTTGGGCATGGGGAGTGCTGTACAACACAGAGAAGAGAAGTAGTGTTTCTACAGCATATTTCTACACGCTGATGGACAGCGACTGTAACGGGGCTTTTAGGGGTCTTGGTGTACTTGGTGATCATAAAGACCTTCACGTGATTGTAGATTAATGATAACAAAAAATTTTTTTTTTACAATAAGGACACAGCTCTCAATTATCACAATAAAAGGACCGACTCTGAGTGCTCCAATCAAAATACACAGGGTTAGAGGAAGGGATGAAAACTTAAGACCACCTATGTGCTCCCTTACTGGAGACTCACTTGAGATCCAAGGATACAGAGAAACTACAAGCTGACGGGGCGGGGACAGGAACCCTACACAAGTGAAACTGTGAAACAAACAAATGGATTCTGTTTGAGTACCCAGAGACAGTCAGTAGAAAAAAGTCCTATCTAGCCACCGTGAATTCATTTGTTTGGTTTCAGCACTGCCCAGCCATAGATTTAGACTTACAGCAACGTCCTTCTTATTTTTTCTCACCTCAACAACTGAAATGCTATAATAATATGCGACTGGGCTTTTGAAATCAGTGCATTTTATGATGTTCACGAATGTAAAGAAGTAATAACCACCTAAAGAGGGAAGTTTGGACACCCAAATAAACAGGTCACTCCACAACACACTCTTTGTTCCCAACTACTCCTGTGGAGAAATAGGTGTTCCTTTTTATTGTCCCTCCTCCTATCTGCAGTGATCACGCCGATGTCCCTCAAACATAGTGGTGAGCAAAGCACCAAGTATAATTTTCGGTCTACAACAGGCCCAGAGGAAGGATACTTGTGGTTTTCAGGGAGGTCTTAGGCAATGAAGGAGGCTAAATACATTCAGCAAGTGAGAAGGAGGTAAAAGACGACAGAGGACAGAGATACGGGTTCATGTCCCTGCATCACCATTTACATTTTTATAAGCACATGCCACTGACTTGACCTGCAAGTGTCTCAGAGATATCAGTGCTCTAACTACGCCTAGTAACCTTGCAAGATTTTTGGAACTATAATGTAGTGAAGTGACGTAGGCCATGTTCTTAACTGTTCTGTACGTAAGGATAGATAGGAAGACAGAAAGATGATTGATTCATAGAAAGATAGAGAGATGATAGATGATAGACAGATAGATAGATAGATAGATAGATAGATAGATAGATAGATGATAGGAAAATAGTTACATAGATAGATAGAAAGATAGAAGGATATAAAGATAGATAGATAGATACATAGATGGACAGATAGACAGACAGATAGATAGACAGATAAAAATACATATCGATTAACAAAAAACTATTGCTCATAACCAGGAGATCAATGGTGAAAGTGTACAGCAAAACTACAAACAAAAGGAAGAATTAAATCCAGTTTAAAAAGTGCAGTAAGCAGACATAAGAAGAAAACAAATCCTACCATTTGCTATGACGTGGATGGAGCTAGACGGTAGTATGCTCAGTGAAATAGGCCAGGTAGAGAAACACAAGTACCAAATAATTTCACTCTTGTGTGGAGTATAACAACAAAGAAAAACTGAAGGAAAAAATCATCAGTAGACTCACTGAACCGGAGAGTGGACTAACAGTTATTAAAGGGAAAGGGACCTTGTAGGGTGAGTGGGAAGGGAGGGATAAGGGCGGAGAAAAAGTTAGGGGACATAAGGTTTAGCATGCATAATTTTTGGGTTCTGTGGGTCATGGGGATGGCTGTACAACACAGAGAAGACAAGTAGAGATTCTACAGCATTTTACTACACGCTGATGGAGAGAAACTGTAATGGGTTGTGTGTGGGGGGACATGGTGAAGGAGTCTACAGCATCCAACTACGCTGATGGACAGCGACTGTAAGAGGTTTTTGGTGGGTACTTGGTGAAGAGGGGAGCCTAGTAAACATAATGTTCTTCACGTGACTGTAGATTAATGATAACAAAAAAAAGTTTTTAAGTGCAGTAACGGCACTGCTCTGAATCATCAGAATAAAAGGACAGGCTTTGAATGCTCCAATCAAAAGACACAGGGTTAGAAGAAGGGATGAAAACTCAAGACCACCTATGTGCTCCCTTACAGCAGACTCACTTGAGATCCAAGGACACAGACAAACTTCATGCCGAATGGGTGGGTATAGGTACTCTACACAAGTGAAAGTGAAAAAGAAACAATCAAACAAATGGATTCTGTTTGAGTCCCCAGAGACAGTCAGTAGGAAATAGCCCTATCTGGCCACCATGAATTATATTTATTTGGTTTCAGCAGTGCGCAGCCATGATTTATTGGTGCAGCAACGTCCTTCTCATTTCTTCTCACTTCAACAACTGAATTACTGTAAAAGTGTGCATCTGGGACTTTGAAATCAGTGGCTTTATGATGTTCACGAATGTAAAAAAGTAATAACCAGTTAAAGAGGGAAGTTTGGACACTGAAATAAATACGTCACTCCACAACACACTCTATGCTCCCCAGTGCACCTGTCTAGAAATTGGTGTTCCTTTTTATTTTTCCCTCCCTCCTATCAGAGGTGATCACGCCGATGTCCCTCAAACATGGTTGTGAGCAAAACACCAAGTTTTCTTTATGTGGACAACAGGCCCAGAGGAACAATACTTGTGGTCTTCACAGAGCACTTAGTCAATGAATGTGGCTAAATAGTGTCAGTCAGTGAGAAGAAGATAATAGAGGATACATACACAGGTTCAAGTCCCTGCACAACCATTTACTGGTTTTGTAGGTACACGTGGCTGACTCGACCTGCAAGTGTCTCAGTGAACCGAGTGCTCTTCCTACAGCCTTGTTACCTTGAAAGATTTTTGGAAGCATAATGTAGGGAAGTGACATAGGCGATGTTGTTAACTGTTCTGTACATAAGGAGAGATGGGCAGACAAAAAGATGACTGATTCATAGATAGGTAGATAGATGACTGATGATAGATAGATAGATGATAGAAATGACAGATAGATAGGAAGATAAGCAGATAGATAGATAGACAGATAGATAGAGAGATAGGTAGGTAGATAGAAACATAGAAGGAAAGATAGGTAGATAGATAAATTCAAAGATAGATAGACAGATAGATAGATAGTTAGATAGATAGATAGATAGATAGATAGATAGATAGATAGATAGGTTGACAGATAGATAGGTAGATAGACAGACAGTCAGACAGATAGATAGATAGATAGATAGATAGATAGATAGATAGATAGATAGATAGATAGATAGATAGATAGATAGATAGATAGATACACAGATAGATACAGATACAACTCTATTAACACAAAGCTATTGCTCATAACTGGGAGATAAATGGTGAAAACACATAGTGATACTACACATCAAAAGGAAGAATGAAATCCAGTTTAAAATGTGCAGTAAGCAGCCATAAGAAGAAAACAAATCCACACCATTTACAATGATGTGGATGGAGCTAGACGGTAGTATGCTCAGTGAAATAGGCCAGAAGGAGAAACACAAGTACCAAATGATTTTACTCATGTGTGGAGTACAACAACAATGAAAAACTGATGGAAATAAACAGCAGCAGAATCACAGAACCTGAGACTGGACTAAAAGATACCAAAGGGAAAGGTAATTGGCAAGGTGGGTGATAAGGGAGGGATAAGGGCAGGAAGAAAGAAAGGGGACATTATTATTAGCATGAATAATGCATGGGGTCGTTTGGGCATGGGGAGTGCTGTACAACACAGAGAAGAGAAGTAGTGTTTCTACAGCATATTTCTACACGCTGATGGACAGCGACTGTAACGGGGCTTTTAGGGGTCTTGGTGTACTTGGTGATCATAAAGACCTTCACGTGATTGTAGATTAATGATAACAAAAAATTTTTTTTTTACAATAAGGACACAGCTCTCAATTATCACAATAAAAGGACCGACTCTGAGTGCTCCAATCAAAATACACAGGGTTAGAGGAAGGGATGAAAACTTAAGACCACCTATGTGCTCCCTTACTGGAGACTCACTTGAGATCCAAGGATACAGAGAAACTACAAGCTGACGGGGCGGGGACAGGAACCCTACACAAGTGAAACTGTGAAACAAACAAATGGATTCTGTTTGAGTACCCAGAGACAGTCAGTAGAAAAAAGTCCTATCTAGCCACCGTGAATTCATTTGTTTGGTTTCAGCACTGCCCAGCCATAGATTTAGACTTACAGCAACGTCCTTCTTATTTTTTCTCACCTCAACAACTGAAATGCTATAATAATATGCGACTGGGCTTTTGAAATCAGTGCATTTTATGATGTTCACGAATGTAAAGAAGTAATAACCACCTAAAGAGGGAAGTTTGGACACCCAAATAAACAGGTCACTCCACAACACACTCTTTGTTCCCAACTACTCCTGTGGAGAAATAGGTGTTCCTTTTTATTGTCCCTCCTCCTATCTGCAGTGATCACGCCGATGTCCCTCAAACATAGTGGTGAGCAAAGCACCAAGTATAATTTTCGGTCTACAACAGGCCCAGAGGAAGGATACTTGTGGTTTTCAGGGAGGTCTTAGGCAATGAAGGAGGCTAAATACATTCAGCAAGTGAGAAGGAGGTAAAAGACGACAGAGGACAGAGATACGGGTTCATGTCCCTGCATCACCATTTACATTTTTATAAGCACATGCCACTGACTTGACCTGCAAGTGTCTCAGAGATATCAGTGCTCTAACTACGCCTAGTAACCTTGCAAGATTTTTGGAACTATAATGTAGTGAAGTGACGTAGGCCATGTTCTTAACTGTTCTGTACGTAAGGATAGATAGGAAGACAGAAAGATGATTGATTCATAGAAAGATAGAGAGATGATAGATGATAGACAGATAGATAGATAGATAGATAGATAGATAGATAGATAGATGATAGGAAAATAGTTACATAGATAGATAGAAAGATAGAAGGATATAAAGATAGATAGATAGATACATAGATGGACAGATAGACAGACAGATAGATAGACAGATAAAAATACATATCGATTAACAAAAAACTATTGCTCATAACCAGGAGATCAATGGTGAAAGTGTACAGCAAAACTACAAACAAAAGGAAGAATTAAATCCAGTTTAAAAAGTGCAGTAAGCAGACATAAGAAGAAAACAAATCCTACCATTTGCTATGACGTGGATGGAGCTAGACGGTAGTATGCTCAGTGAAATAGGCCAGGTAGAGAAACACAAGTACCAAATAATTTCACTCTTGTGTGGAGTATAACAACAAAGAAAAACTGAAGGAAAAAATCATCAGTAGACTCACTGAACCGGAGAGTGGACTAACAGTTATTAAAGGGAAAGGGACCTTGTAGGGTGAGTGGGAAGGGAGGGATAAGGGCGGAGAAAAAGTTAGGGGACATAAGGTTTAGCATGCATAATTTTTGGGTTCTGTGGGTCATGGGGATGGCTGTACAACACAGAGAAGACAAGTAGAGATTCTACAGCATTTTACTACACGCTGATGGAGAGAAACTGTAATGGGTTGTGTGTGGGGGGACATGGTGAAGGAGTCTACAGCATCCAACTACGCTGATGGACAGCGACTGTAAGAGGTTTTTGGTGGGTACTTGGTGAAGAGGGGAGCCTAGTAAACATAATGTTCTTCACGTGACTGTAGATTAATGATAACAAAAAAAAGTTTTTAAGTGCAGTAACGGCACTGCTCTGAATCATCAGAATAAAAGGACAGGCTTTGAATGCTCCAATCAAAAGACACAGGGTTAGAAGAAGGGATGAAAACTCAAGACCACCTATGTGCTCCCTTACAGCAGACTCACTTGAGATCCAAGGACACAGACAAACTTCATGCCGAATGGGTGGGTATAGGTACTCTACACAAGTGAAAGTGAAAAAGAAACAATCAAACAAATGGATTCTGTTTGAGTCCCCAGAGACAGTCAGTAGGAAATAGCCCTATCTGGCCACCATGAATTATATTTATTTGGTTTCAGCAGTGCGCAGCCATGATTTATTGGTGCAGCAACGTCCTTCTCATTTCTTCTCACTTCAACAACTGAATTACTGTAAAAGTGTGCATCTGGGACTTTGAAATCAGTGGCTTTATGATGTTCACGAATGTAAAAAAGTAATAACCAGTTAAAGAGGGAAGTTTGGACACTGAAATAAATACGTCACTCCACAACACACTCTATGCTCCCCAGTGCACCTGTCTAGAAATTGGTGTTCCTTTTTATTTTTCCCTCCCTCCTATCAGAGGTGATCACGCCGATGTCCCTCAAACATGGTTGTGAGCAAAACACCAAGTTTTCTTTATGTGGACAACAGGCCCAGAGGAACAATACTTGTGGTCTTCACGGAGCACTTAGTCAATGAATGTGGCTAAATAGTGTCAGTCAGTGAGAAGAAGATAATAGAGGATACATACACAGGTTCAAGTCCCTGCACAACCATTTACTGGTTTTGTAGGTACACGTGGCTGACTCGACCTGCAAGTGTCTCAGTGAACCGAGTGCTCTTCCTACAGCCTTGTTACCTTGAAAGATTTTTGGAAGCATAATGTAGGGAAGTGACATAGGCGATGTTGTTAACTGTTCTGTACATAAGGAGAGATGGGCAGACAAAAAGATGACTGATTCATAGATAGGTAGATAGATGACTGATGATAGATAGATAGATGATAGAAATGATAGATAGATAGGAAGATAAGCAGATAGATAGAGAGATAGGTAGGTAGATAGAAACAGTAGGAAAGAAAGTTAGATACATAAATTGAAATATAGATAGACAGACAGATAGATAGATAGATAGATAGATAGATAGATAGATAGATAGATAGATAGATAGATAGATACAACTCTATTAACACAAAGCTATTGCTCATATCTGCGAGATAAATGGTGAAAACACATAGTGATACTACACACCAAAAGGAAGAATGAAATCCAGTTTAAAATGTGCAGTAAGCAGCCATAAGAAGAAAACAAATCCACAACATTTACAATGATGTGGATGGAGCTAGACGTTAGTATGCTCAGTGAAATAGGCCAGAAGGAGAAACACAAGTACCAAATGATTTTACTCATGTGTGGAGTACAACAACAAAGAAAAACTGATGGAAATAAACAGCAGCAGAATCACAGAACCTGAGAGTGGACTAACAGATACCAAAGGGAAAGGTACTTGGCAGGGCGGGTGATAAGGGAGGGATAAGGGCAGGAAGAAAGAAAGGGGACATTATTATTGGCATGAATAATGCATGGGGTCGGTTGGGCATGGGGAGTGCTGTACAACACAGAGAAGAGAAGTAGTGTTTCTACAGCATATTTCTACACGCTGATGGACAGCGACTGTAACGGGGCTTTTAGGGGGCTTGGTGTACTGGGTGATCATAAAGACCTTCACGTGATTGTAGATTAATGATAACAAAAAAATTTTTTTTACAATAAGGACACAGCTCTCAATTATCACAATAAAAGGACCGACTCTGAGTGCTCCAATCAAAATACACAGGGTTAGAGGAAGGGATGAAAACTTAAGACCACCTATGTGCTCCCTTACTGGAGACTCACTTGAGATCCAAGGATACAGAGAAACTACAAGCTGACGGGGCGGGGACAGGAACCCTACACAAGTGAAACTGTGAAACAAACAAATGGATTCTGTTTGAGTACCCAGAGACAGTCAGTGGAAAAAAGCCCTATCTAGCCACCGTGAATTCATTTGTTTGGTTTCAGCACTGCCCAGCCATAGATTTAGACTTACAGCAACGTCCTTCTTATTTTTTCTCACCTCAACAACTGAAATGCTATAATAATATGCGACTGGGCTTTTGAAATCAGTGCATTTTATGATGTTCACGAATGTAAAGAAGTAATAACCACCTAAAGAGGGAAGTTTGGACACCCAAATAAACAGGTCACTCCACAACACACTCTTTGTTCCCAACTACTCCTGTGGAGAAATAGGTGTTCCTTTTTATTGTCACTCCTCCTATCTGCAGTGATCACGCCAATGTCCCTCAAACATGGTGGTGAGCAAAGCACCAAGTATACTTTTCGGTCTACAACAGGCCCAGAGGAAGGATACTTGTGGTTTTCAGGGAGGTCTTAGGCAATGAAGGAGGCTAAATACATTCAGCAAGTGAGAAGGAGGTAAAAGACGACAGAGGAAAGAGATACGGGTTCATGTCCCTGCATCACCATTTACTTTTTTTATAAGCACATGCCGCTGACTCGCCCTGCAAGTATCTCAGAGATATCAGTGCTCTAACTACGCCTAGTAACCTTGCAAGATTTTTGGAACTATAATGTAGGGAAGTGACGTAGGCCATGTTCTTAACTGTTCTGTACGTAAGGATAGATAGGCAGAAAAAAAGATGATTGATTCATAGATAGATAGAGAGATGATAGATAGATAGATAGATAGATAGATAGATAGATAGATAGATAGATAGATAGATGATAGGAAAATAGTTACATAGATAGATAGAAAGATAGAAGGATATAAAGATAGATAGATAGATACATAGATGGACAGATAGACAGACAGATAGATAGACAGATAAAAATACATATCGATTAACAAAAAACTATTGCTCATAACCAGGAGATCAATGGTGAAAGCGTACAGCAAAACTACAAACAAAAGGAAGAATGAAATCCAGTTTAAAAAGTGCAGTAAGCAGCCATAAGAAGAAAACAAATCCTACCATTTGCTATGACGTGGATGGAGCTAGACGGTAGTATGATCAGTGAAATAGGCCAGGCAGAGAAACACAAGTACCAAATAATTTCACTCTTGTGTGGAGTATAACAACAAAGAAAAACTGAAGGAAAAAATCATCAGTAGACTCACTGAACCGGAGAGTGGACTAAGAGTTATTAAAGGGAAAGGGACTTTGTAGGGTGGGTGGGAAGGGAGGGATAAGGGCGGAGAGAAAGTTAGGGGACATAAGGTTTAGCATGCATAATGTGTGGGTTCTGTGGGTCATAGGGATGGCTGTACAACACAGAGAAGACAAGTAGAGATTCTACAGCATTTTACTACACGCTGATGGAGAGCAACTGTAATGGGTTGTGTGTGGGGGGACATGGTGAAGGAGTCTACAGCATCCAACTACGCTGATGGACAGCGACTGTAAGAGGTTTTTGGTGGGTACTTGGTGAAGAGGGGAGCCTAGTAAACATAATGTTCTTCACGTGACTGTAGATTAATGATAACAAAAAAAAGTTTTTAAGTGCAGTAACGGCACTGCTCTGAATCATCAGAATAAAAGGACAGGCTTTGAATGCTCCAATCAAAAGACACAGGGTTAGAAGAAGGGATGAAAACTCAAGACCACCTATGTGCTCCCTTACAGCAGACTCACTTGAGATCCAAGGACACAGACAAACTTCTTGCCGAATGGGTGGGTATAGGTACTCTACATAAGTGAAAGTGAAAAAGAAACAATCAAACAAATGGATTCTGTTTGAGTCCCCAGAGACAGTCAGTAGGAAATAGCCCTATCTGGCCACCATGAATTATATTTATTTGGTTTCAGCAGTGCGCAGCCATGATTTATTGGTGCAGCAACGTCCTTCTCATTTCTTCTCACTTCAACAACTGAATTACTGTAAAAGTGTGCATCTGGGTCTTTGAAATCAGTGGCTTTATGATGTTCACGAATGTAAAAAAGTAATAACCAGTTAAAGAGGGAAGTTTGGACACTGAAATAAACACGTCACTCCACAACACACTCTATGCTCCCCAGTGCACCTGTCTAGAAATTGGTGTTCCTTTTTATTTTTTCCCTCCCTCCTATCAGAGGTGATCACGCCGATGTCCCTCAAACATGGTTGTGAGCAAAGCACCAAGTTTTCTTTATGTGGACAACAGTCCCAGAGGAACAATACTTGTGGTCTTCACGGAGCACTTAGTCAATGAATGTGGCTAAATAGTGTCAGTCAGTGAGAAGAAGATAATAGAGGATACATACACAGGTTCAAGTCCCTGCACAACCATTTACTGGTTTTGTAGGTACACGTGGCTGACTCGACCTGCAAGTGTCTCAGTGAACCGAGTGCTCTTCCTACAGCCTTGTTACCTTGAAAGATTTTTGGAAGCATAATGTAGGGAAGTGACATAGGCGATGTTGTTAACTGTTCTGTACATAAGGAGAGATGGGCAGACAAAAAGATGACTGATTCATAGATAGGTAGATAGATGACTGATGATAGATAGATAGATGATAGAAATGATAGATTGATAGGAAGATAAGCAGATAGATAGATAGACAGATAGATAGGTAGGTAGATAGAAACATAGTAGGAAAGATAGGTAGATAGATAAATTGAAAGATAGATAGACAGATAGATAGATAGATAGATAGATACATAGATAGATAGATAGATAGATAGATAGATAGATAGATAGATAGATAGATAGATAGATAGATAGATAGATACAGATACAACTCTATTAACACAAAGCTATTGCTCATAACTGGGAGATAAATGGTGAAAACACATAGTGATACTACACACCAAAAGGAAGAATGAAATCCAGTTTAAAATGTGCAGTAAGCAGCCATAAGAAGAAAACAAATCCACACCATTTACAATGATGTGGATGGAGCTAGACGGTAGTATGCTCAGTGAAATAGGCCAGAAGGAGAAACACAAGTACCAAATGATTTTACTCATGTGTGGAGTACAACAACAAAGAAAAACTGATGGAAATAAACAGCAGCAGAATCACAGAACCTGAGAGTGGACTAACAGATACCAAAGGGAAAGGTACTTGGCAGGATGGGTGATAAGGGAGGGATAAGGGCAGGAAGAAAGAAAGGGGACATTATTATTAGCATGAATAATGCATGGGGTCGGTTGGGCATGGGGAGTGCTGTACAACACAGAGAAGAGAAGTAGTGTTTCTACAACATATTTCTACACGCTGATGGACAGCGACTCTAACGGGGCTTTTAGGGGGCTTGGTGTACTTGGTGATAATAAAGACCTTCACGTGATTGTAGATTAATGATAACAAAAAAATTTTTTTTTACAATAAGGACACAGCTCTCAATTATCACAATAAAAGGACAAACTCTGAGTGCTCCAATCAAAATACACAGGGTTAGAGGAAGGGATGGAAACTTAAGACCACCTATGTGCTCCCTTACTGGAGACTCACTTGAGATCCAAGGATACAGAAAAACTACAAGCTGACGGGGCGGGGACAGGAACCCTACACAAGTGAAACTGTGAAACAAACAAATGGATTCTGTTGGAGTACCCAGAGACAGTCAGTAGAAAAAAGCCCTATCTAGCCACCGTGAATTCATTTGTTTGGTTTCAGCACTGCCCAGCCATAGATTTAGACTTAACAGCAACGTCCTTCTTATTTTTTCTCACCTCAACAACTGAAATGCTATAATAATATGCGACTGGGCTTTTGAAATCAGTGCATTTTATGATGTTCACGAATGTAAAGAAGTAATAACCACCTAAAGAGGGAAGTTTGGACACCCAAGTAAACAGGTCACTCCACAACACACTCTTTGTTCCCAACTACTCCTGTGGAGAAATAGGTGTTCCTTTTTATTGTCCCTCCTCCTATCTGCAGTGATCACGCCGATATCCCTCAAACATGGTGGTGAGCAAAGCACCAAGTATACTTTTCGGTCTACAACAGGCCCAGAGGAAGGATACTTGTGGTTTTCAGGGAGGTCTTAGGCAATGAAGGAGGCTAAATACATTCAGCAAGTGAGAAGCAGGTAAAAGACGACAGAGGACAGAGGTACGGGTTCATGTCCCTGCATCACCATTTACTTTTTTTATAAGCACATGCCGCTGACTCGACCTGCAAGTGTCTCAGAGATATCAGTGCTCTAACTACGCCTAGTAACCTTGCAAGATTTTTGGAACTATAATATAGGGAAGTGATGCAGGCCATGTACTTAATTGTTCTGTACGTAAGGATAGATAGGCAGACAAAAAGATGATTGATTCATAGATAGATAGAGAGATGATAGATGATAGATAGATAGATAGATAGATAGATAGATAGATAGATAGATAGATGGATAGATAGATGATAGGAAAATAGTTACATAGATAGATAGAAAGATAGAAGGATATAAACATAGATAGATAGATACATAGATGGACAGATAGACAGACAGATAGATAGACAGATAAAAATATATATCGATTAACAAAAAACTATTGCTCATAACCAGGAGATCAATGGTGAAAGCGTACAGCAAAACTACAAACAAAAGGAAGAATGAAATCCAGTTTAAAAAGTGCAGTAAGCAGCCATAAGAAGAAAACAAATCCTACCATTTGCTATGACGTGGATGGAGCTAGACGGTAGTATGCTCAGTGAAATAGGCCAGGCAGAGAAACACAAGTACCAAATAATTTCACTCTTGTGTGGAGTATAACAACAAAGAAAATCTGAAGGAAAAAATCATCAATAGACTCACTGAACCGGAGAGTGGACTAACAGTTATTAAAGGGAAAAGGACTTTGTAGGGTGGGTGGGAAGGGAGGGATAAGGGCAGAGAGAAAGTTAGGGGACATAAGGTTTAGCATGCATAATGTGTGGGTTCTGTGGGTCATGGGGATGGCTGTACAACACAGAGAAGACAAGTAGAGATTCTACAGCATTTTACTACACGCTGATGGAGAGCAACTGTAATGGGTTGTGTGTGGGGGGACATGGTGAAGGAGTCTACAGCATCCAACTACGCTGATGGACAGCGACTGTAAGAGGTTTTTGGTGGGTACTTGGTGAAGAGGGGAGCCTAGTAAACATAATGTTCTTCACGTGACTGTAGATTAATGATAACAAAAAAAAGTTTCTAAGTGCAGTAACGGCACTGCTCTGAATCATCAGAATAAAAGGACAGGCTTTGAATGCTCCAATCAAAAGACACAGGATTAGAAGAAGGAATGAAAACTCAAGACCACCTATGTGCTCCCTTACAGCAGACTCACTTGAGATCCAAGGACACAGACAAACTTCATTCCGAATGGGTGGGTATATGTACTCTACACAAGTGAAAGTGAAAAAGAAACAATCAAACAAATGGATTCTGTTTGAGTCCCCAGAGACAGTCAGTAGGAAATAGCCCTATCTGGCCACCATGAATTATATTTATTTGGTTTCAGCATTGCGCAGCCATGATTTATTGGTGCAGCAACGTCCTTCTCATTTCTTCTCACTTCAACAACTGCATTACTGTAAAAGTGTGCATCTGGGTCTTTGAAATCAGTGGCTTTATGATGTTCACGAATGTAAAAAAGTAATAACCAGTTAAAGAGGGAAGTTTGGACACTGAAATAAACACGTCACTCCACAACACACTCTATGCTCTCCAGTGCACCTGTCTAAAAATTGGTGTTCCTTTTTATTTTTCCCTCCCTCCTATCAGAGGTGATCACGCCAATGTCCCTCAAACATGGTTGTGAGCAAAGCACCAAGTTTTCTTTATGTGGACAACAGGCCCAGAGGAACAATACTTGTGGTCTTCATGGAGCACTTAGTCAATGAATGTGGCTAAATAGTGTCAGTCAGTGAGAAGAAGATAATAGAGGATACATACACAGGTTCAAGTCCCTGCACAACCATTTACTGGTTTTGTAGGTACACGTGGCTGACTCGACCTGCAAGTGTCTCAGTGAACCGAGTACTCTTCCTACAGCCTTGTTACCTTGAAAGATTTTTGGAAGCATAATGTAGGGAAGTGACATAGGCGATGTTGTTAACTGTTCTGTACATAAGGAGAGATGGGCAGACAAAAAGATGACTGATTCATAGATAGGTAGATAGATGACTGATGATAGATAGATAGATGATAGAAATGATAGATAGATAGGAAGATAAGCAGATAGATAGAGAGATAGGTAGGTAGATAGAAATAGTAGGAAAGAAAGTTAGATAGATAAATTGAAATATAGATAGACAGACAGACAGATAGATAGATAGATAGATAGATAGATAGATAGATAGATAGATAGACAGACAGACAGACAGACAGACAGACAGACAGACAGACAGACAGACAGTCAGACAGATAGATAGATAGATAGATAGATAGATAGATAGATAGATAGATAGATAGATAGATAGATAGATAGATAGATAGATTGACAGATAGGTAGACAGACAGACAGACAGATAGATAGATAGATAGATAGATAGATAGATAGATAGATAGATAGATAGATAGATAGATAGATAGATAGATAGATAGATACAGATACAACTCTATTAACACAAAGCTATTGCTCATATCTGCGAGATAAATGGTGAAAACACATAGTGATACTACACACCAAAAGGAAGAATGAAATCCAGTTTAAAATGTGCAGTAAGCAGCCATAAGAAGAAAACAAATCCACAACATTTACAATGATGTGGATGGAGCTACACGTTAGTATGCTCAGTGAAATAGGCCAGAAGGAGAAACACAAGTACCAAATGATTTTACTCATGTGTGGAGTACAACAACAATGAAAAACTGATGGAAATAAACAGCAGCAGAATCACAGAACCTGTAAGTGGACTAACAGATACCAAAGGGAAGGGTACTTGGCAGGGTGGGTGATAAGGGAGGGATAAGGGCAGGAAGAAAGAAAGGGGTCATTATTATTAGCATGAATAATGCATGGGGTCGGTTGGGCATGGGGAGTGCTGTACAACACAGAGAAGAGAAGTAGTGTTTCTACAGCATATTTCTACACGCTGATGGACAGCGACTGTAACGGGTCTTTCAGGGGGCTTGGTGTACTTGGTGATCATAAAGACTTTCACGTGATTGTAGATTAATGATAACAAAAAAATTTTTTTTTACAATAAGGACACAGCTCTCAATTATCACAATAAAATGACCGACTCTGAGTGCTCCAATCAAAATACACAGGGTTAGAGGAAGGGATGAAAACTTAAGACCACCTATGTGCTCCCTTACTGGAGACTCACTTGAGATCCAAGGATACAGAAAAACTACAGGCTGACGGTGCGGGGACAGGAACTATACACAAGTGAAACTGTGAAACAAACAAATGGATTCTGTTTGAGTACCCAGAGACAGTCAGCAGAAAAAAGCCCTATCTAGCCACCGTGAATTCATTTGTTTGGTTTCAGCACCGCCCAGCCATAGATTTAGACTTACAGCAACGTCCTTCTTATTTTTTCTCACCTCAACAACTGAAATGCTATAATAATATGCGACTGGGCTTTTGAAATCAGTGCATTTTATGATGTTCACGAATGTAAAGAAGTAATAACCACCTAAAGAGGGAAGTTTGAACACCCAAATAAACAGGTCACTCCACAACACACTCTTTGTTCCCAACTGGAGAAATAGGTGTTCCTTTTTATTGTCCCTCCTCCTATCTGCAGTGATCACGCCGATGTCCCTCAAACATGGTGGTGAGCAAAGCACCAAGTATACTTTTCAGTCTACAACAGGCCCAGAGGAAGGATACTTGTGGTTTTCAGGGAGGTCTTAGGCAATGAAGGAGGCTAAATACATTCAGCAAGTGAGAAGGAGGTAAAAGAGGACAGAGGACAGAGATACGGGTTCATGTCACTGCATCACCATTTACTTTTTTTATAAGCACATGCCGCTGACTCGACCTGAAAGTGTCTCAGAGATATCAGTGCTCTAACTTCGCCTAGTAACCTTGCAAGATTTTTGGAACTATAATGTAGGGAAGTGACGTAGGCCATGTTCTTAACTGTTCTGTACGTAAAGATAGATAGGCAGACAAAAAGATGATTGATTCATAGATAGATAGAAAGATGATAGATGATAGATGATAGATAGATAGATAGATAGATAGATAGATAGATAGATAGATAGATAGATAGATGATAGGAAAATAGTTACATAGATAGATAGAAAGATAGAAGGATATAAAGATAGATAGATAGACACATAGATGGACAGATAGACAGACAGATAGATAGACAGATAAAAATACATATCGATTAACAAAAAACTATTGCTCATAATCAGGAGATCAATGGTGAAAGCATACAGCAAAACTACAAACAAAAGGAAGAATGAAATCCAGTTTAAAATGTGCAGTAAGCAGCCATAAGAAGAAAACAAATCCTACCATTTGCTATGACGTGGATGGAGCTAGACGGTAGTATGCTCAGTGAAATAGGCCAGGCAGAGAAACACAAGTACCAAATAATTTCACTCTTGTGTGGAGTATAACAACAAAGAAAAACTGAAGGAAAAAATCATCAGCAGACTCACTGAACCGGAGAGTGGACAAACAGTTATTAAAGATAAAGGGACTTTGTAGGGTGGGTGGGAAGGGAGGGATAAGGGCGCAGAGAAAGTTAGGGGACATAAGGTTTAGCATGCATAATGTGTGGGTTCTGTGGGTCATGGGGATGGCTGTACAACACAGAGAAGACAAGTAGAGATTCTACAGCATTTTACTACACGCTGATGGAGAGCAACTGTAATGGGTTGTGTGTGGGGGGACATGGTGAAGGAGTCTACAGCATCCAACTACGCTGATGGACAGCGACTGTAAGAGGTTTTTGGTGGGTACTTGGTGAAGAGGGGAGCCTAGTAAACATAATGTTCTTCACGTGACAGTAGATTAATGATAACAAAAAAAAGTTTTTAAGTGCAGTAACGGCACTGCTTTGAATCATCAGAATAAAAGGACAGGCTTTGAATGCTCCAATCAAAAGACACAGGGTTAGAAGAAGGGATGAAAACTCAAGACCACCTATGTGCTCCCTTACAGCAGACTCACTTGAGATCCAAGGACACAGACAAACTTCATGCCGAATGGGTGGGTATAGGTACTCTACACAAGTGAAAGTGAAAAAGAAACAATCAAACAAATGGATTCTGTTTGAGTCCCCAGAGACAGTCAGTAGGAAATAGCCCTATCTGGCCACCATGAATTATATTTATTTGGTTTCAGCAGTGCGCAGCCATGATTTATTGGTGCAGCAACGTCCTTCTCATTTCTTCTCACTTCAACAACTGCATTACTGTAAAAGTGTGCATCTGGGTCTTTGAAATCAGTGGCTTTATGATGTTCACGAATGTAAAAAAGTAATAACCAGTTAAAGAGGGAAGTTTGGACACTGAAATAAACACGTCACTCCACAACACACTCTATGCTCCCCACTGCACCTGTTCTAGGAATTGGTGTTCCTTTTTATTTTTCCCTCCCTCCTATCAGAGGTGATCACGCCGATGTCCCTCAAATATGGTTGTGAGCAAAGCACCAAGTTTTCTTTATGTGGACAACAGGCCCAGAGGAACAATACTTGTGGTCTTCACGGAGCACTTAGTCAATGAATGTGGCTAAATAGTGTCAGTCAGAGAGAAGAAGATAATAGAGGATACATACACAGGTTCAAGTCCCTGCACAACCATTTATTGGTTTTGTAGGTACACGTGGCTGACTCGACCTGCAAGTGTCTCAGTGAACCGAGTGCTCTTCCTACAGCCTTGTTACCTTGAAAGATTTTTGGAAGCATAATGTAGGGAAGTGACATAGGCGATGTTGTTAACTGTTCTGTACATAAGGAGAGATGGGCAGACAAAAAGATGACTGATTCATAGATAGGTAGATAGATGACTGATGATAGATAGATAGATGATAGAAATGATAGATAGATAGGAAGATAAGCAGATAGATAGACAGATAGATAGGTAGGTAGATAGAAACATAGTAGGAAAGATAGGTAGATAGATAAATTGAAAGATAGATAGACAAATAGATAGATAGATAGATAGATAGATAGATAGATAGATAGATAGATAGATAGATAGATAGATAGATAGATAGATACAGATACAACTCTATTAACACAAAGCTATTGCTCATAACTGGGAGATAAATGGTGAAAACACATAGTGATACTACATACCAAAAGGAAGAATTAAATCCAGTTTAATATGTGCAGTAAGCAGCCATAAGAAGAAAACAATCTACACCATTTACAATGATGTGGATGGAGCTAGACGGTAGTATGCTCAGTGAAATAGGCCAGAAGGAGAAACACAAGTACCAAATGATTTTACTCATGTGTGGAGTACAACAACAAAGAAAAACTGATGGAAATAAACAGCAGCAGAATCACAGAACCTGAGAGTGGACTAACAGATACCAAAGGGAAAGGTACTTGGCTGGGCGGGTGATAAGGGAGGGATAAGGGCAGGAAGAAAGAAAGGGTACATTATTATTGGCATGAATAATGCATGGGGTCGGTTGGGCATGGGGAGTGCTGTACAACACAGAGAAGAGAAGTAGTGTTTCTACAGCATATTTCTACACGCTGATGGACAGCGACTGTAACGGGTCTTTTAGGGGGCTTGGTGTACTTGGTGATCATAAAGACTTTCACGTGATTGTAGATTAATGATAACAAAAAAATTTTTTTTTACAATAAGGACACAGCTCTCAATTATCACAATAAAAGGACCGACTCTGAGTGCTCCAATCAAAATACACAGGGTTAGAGGAAGGGATGAAAACTTAAGAACACCTATGTGCTCCCTTACTGGAGACTCACTTGAGATCCAAGGATACAGAAACACTACAGGCTGACGGGGCGGGGACAGGAACTATACACAAGTGAAACTGTGAAACAAACAAATGGATTCTGTTTGAGTACCCAGAGACAGTCAGCAGAAAAAAGCCCTATCTAGCCACCGTGAATTCATTTGTTTGGTTTCAGCACCGCCCAGCCATAGATTTAGACTTACAGCAACGTCCTTCTTATTTTTTCTCACCTCAACAACTGAAATGCTATAATAATATGCGACTGGGCTTTTGAAATCAGTGCATTTTATGATGTTCACGAATGTAAAGAAGTAATAACCACCTAAAGAGGGAAGTTTGAACACCCAAATAAACAGGTCACTCCACAACACACTCTTTGTTCCCAACTGGAGAAATAGGTGTTCCTTTTTATTGTCCCTCCTCCTATCTGCAGTGATCACGCCGATGTCCCTCAAACATGGTGGTGAGCAAAGCACCAAGTATACTTTTCGGTCTACAACAGGCCCAGAGGTAGGATACTTGTGGTTTTCAGGGAGGTCTTAGGCAATGAAGGAGGCTAAATACATTCAGCAAGTGAGAAGGAGGTAAAAGACGACAGAGGACAGAGATACGGGTTCATGTCACTGCATCACCATTTACTTTTTTTATAAGCACATGCCGCTGACTCGACCTGCAAGTGTCTCAGAGATATCAGTGCTCTAACTACGCCTAGTAACCTTGCAAGATTTTTGGAACTATAATGTAGGGAAGTGACGTAGGCCATGTTCTTAACTGTTCTGTACGTAAGGATAGATAGGCAGACAAAAAGACGATTGATTCATAGATAGATAGAAAGATGATAGATGATAGATGATAGATAGATAGATAGATAGATAGATAGATAGATAGATAGATAGATGATAGGAAAATAGTTACATAGATAGATAGAAAGATAGAAGGATATAAAGATAGATAGATAGACACATAGATGGACAGATAGACAGACAGATAGATAGCCAGATAAAAATACATATCGATTAACAAAAAACTATTGCTCATAACCAGGAGATCAATGGTGAAAGCATACAGCAAAACTACAAACAAAAGGAAGAATGAAATCCAGTTTAAAAAGTGCAGTAAGCAGCCATAAGAAGAAAACAAATCCTACCATTTGCTATGACGTGGATGGAGCTAGACGGTAGTATGCTCAGTGAAATAGGCCAGGCAGAGAAACACAAGTACCAAATAATTTCACTCTTGTGTGGAGTATAACAACAAAGAAAAACTGAAGGAAAAAATCATCAGCAGACTCACTGAAACGGAGAGTGGACTAACAGTTATTAAAGATAAAGGGACTAAGTAGGGTGGGTGGGAAGGGAGGGATAAGGGCGCAGAGAAAGTTAGGGGACATAAGGTTTAGCATGCATAATGTGTGGGTTCTGTGGGTCATGGGGATGGCTGTACAACACAGAGAAGACAAGTAGAGATTCTACAGCATTTTCCTACACGCTGATGGAGAGCAACTGTAATGGGTTGTGTGTGGGGGGACATGGTGAAGGAGTCTACAGCATCCAACTACGCTGATGGACAGCGACTGTAAGAGGTTTTTGGTGGGTACTTGGTGAAGAGGGGAGCCTAGTAAACATAATGTTTTCACGTGACTGTAGATTAATCATAACAAAAAAAAGTTTTTAAGTGCAGTAACGGCACTGCTCTGAATTATCAGAATAAAAGGACAGGCTTTGAATGCTCCAATCAAAAGACACAGGGTTAGAAGAAGGGATGAAAACTCAAGACCACCTATGTGCTCCCTTACAGCAGACTCACTTGAGATCCAAGGACACAGACAAACTTCATGCCGAATGGGTGGGTATAGGTACTCTACACAAGTGAAAGTGAAAAAGAAACAATCAAACAAATGGATTCTGTTTGAGTCCCCAGAGACAGTCAGTAGGAAATAGCCCTATCTGGCCACCATGAATTATATTTATTTGGTTTCAGCAGTGCGCAGCCATGATTTATTGGTGCAGCAACGTCCTTCTCATTTCTTCTCACTTCAACAACTGCATTACTGTAAAAGTGTGCATCTGGGTCTTTGAAATCAGTGGCTTTATGATGTTCACGAATGTAAAAAAGTAATAACCAGTTAAAGAGGGAAGTTTGGACACTGAAATAAACACGTCACTCCACAACACACTCTATGCTCCCCACTGCACCTGTCTAGGAATTGGTGTTCCTTTTTATTTTTCCCTCCCTCCTATCAGAGGTGATCACGCCAATGTCCCTCAAATATGGTTGTGAGCAAAGCACCAAGTTTTCTTTATGTGGACAACAGGCCCAGAGGAACAATACTTGTGGTCTTCACGGAGCACTTAGTCAATGAATGTGGCTAAATAGTGTCAGTCAGAGAGAAGAAGATAATAGAGGATACATACACAGGTTCAAGTCCCTGCACAACCATTTATTGGTTTTGTAGGTACACGTGGCTGACTCGACCTGCAAGTGTCTCAGTGAACCGAGTACTCTTCCTACAGCCTTCTTACCTTGAAAGATTTTTGGAAGCATAATGTAGGAAAGTGACATAGGGGATGTTGTTAACTGTTCTGTACATAAGGAGAGATGGGCAGACAAAAAGATGACTGATTCATAGATAGGTAGATAGATGACTGATGATAGATAGATAGATGATAGAAATGATAGATAGATAGGAAGATAAGCAGATAGATAGACAGATAGATAGGTAGGTAGATAGAAACATAGTAGGAAAGATAGGTAGATAGATAAATTGAAAGATAGATAGACAAATAGATAGATAGATAGACAGATAGATAGATAGATAGATAGATAGATAGATAGATAGATAGATAGATAGATAGATAGATAGATAGATAGGTTGACAGATAAATAGGTAGATAGACAGACAGACAGATAGATAGATAGATAGATAGAGAGATAGATAGATAGATAGATAGATAGATAGATAGATAGATAGATAGATAGATAGATAGATAGATAGGTTGACAGATAAATAGGTAGATAGACAGACAGACAGATAGATAGATAGATAGATAGAGAGATAGATAGATAGATAGATAGATAGATAGATAGATAGATAGATAGATAGATAGTTAGATAGATAGATAGATAGATAGATAGATAGATAGATAGATAGATAGATAGATAGATACAGATACAACTCTATTAACACAAAGCTATTGCTCATAACTGGGAGATAAATGGTGAAAACACATAGTGATACTACATACCAAAAGGAAGAATTAAATCCAGTTTAAAATGTGCAGTAAGCAGCCATAAGAAGAAAACAATCTACACCATTTACAATGATGTGGATGGAGCTAGACGGTAGTATGCTCAGTGAAATAGGCCAGAAGGAGAAACACAAGTACCAAATGATTTTACTCATGTGTGGAGTACAAAAACAAAGAAAAACTGATGGAAATAAACAGCAGCAGAATCACAGAACCTGAGAGTGGACTAACAGATACCAAAGGGAAAGGTACTTGGCAGGGCGGGTGATAAGGGAGGGATAAGGGCAGGAAGAAAGAAAGGGGACATTATTATTGGCATGAATAATGATTGGGGTCGGTTGGGCATGGGGAGTGCTGTACAACACAGAGAAGAGAAGTAGTGTTTCTACAGCATATTTCTACACGCTGATGGACAGCGACTGTAACGGGTCTTTTAGGGGGCTTGGTGTACTTGGTGATCATAAAGACTTTCACGTGATTGTAGATTAATGATAACAAAAAAATTTTTTTTTACAATAAGGACAGAGCTCTCAATTATCACAATAAAATGACCGACTCTGAGTGCTCCAATCAAAATACACAGGGTTAGAGGAAGGGATGAAAACTTAAGACCACCTATGTGCTCCCTTACTGGAGACTCACTTGAGATCCAAGGATACCGAAAAACTACAGGCTGACGGGGCGGGGACAGGAACTATACACAAGTGAAACTGTGAAACAAACAAATGGATTCTGTTTGAGTACCCAGAGACAGTCAGTAGAAAAAAGCCCTATCTAGCCACCGTGAATTCATTTGTTTGGTTTCAGCACTGCCCAGCCATAGATTTAGACTTACAGCAACGTCCTTCTTATTTTTTCTCACCGCAACAACTGAAATGCTATAATAATATGTGACTGGGCTTTTGAAATCAGTGCATTTTATGATGTTCACGAATGTAAAGAAGTAATAACCACCTAAAGAGGGAAGTTTGAACACCCAAATAAACAGGTCATTCCACAACACACTCTTTGTTCCCAACTGGAGAAATAGGTGTTCCTTTTTATTGTCCCTCCTCCTATCTGCAGTGATCACGCCGATGTCCCTCAAACATGGTGGTGAGCAAAGCACCAAGTATACTTTTCAGTCTACAACAGGCCCAGAGGAAGGATACTTGTGGTTTTCAGGGAGGTCGTAGGCAATGAAGGAGGCTAAATAAATTCAGCAAGTGAGAAGGAGGTAAAAGACGACAGAGGACAGAGATACGGGTTCATGTCCCTGCATCACCATTTACTTTTTTTATAAGCACATGCCGCTGACTCGACCTGCAAGTGTCTCAGAGATATCAGTGCTCTAACTACGCCTAGTAACCTTGCAAGATTTTTGGAACTATAATGTAGGGAAGTGACGTAGGCCATGTTCTTAACTGTTCTGTACGAAAGGATAGATAGGCAGACAAAAAGATGATTGATTCATAGATAGATAGAGAGATGATAGATGATAGATGATAGATAGATAGATAGATAGATAGATAGATAGATAGATAGATAGATAGATAGATAGATAGAAAGATAGATAGGTAGATAGATGATAGGAAAATAGTTACATAGATAGATAGAAAGATAGAATAATATAAAGATAGATAGATAGACACATAGATGGACAGATAGACAGACAGATAGATAGACAGATAAAAATACATATCGATTAACAAAAAACTATTGCTCATAACCAGGAGATCAATGGTGAAAGCATACAGCAAAACTACAAACAAAAGGAAGAATGAAATCCAGTTTAAAAAGTGCAGTAAGCAGCCATAAGAAGAAAACAAATCCTACCATTTGCTATGACGTGGATGGAGCTAGACGGTAGTATGCTCAGTGAAATAGGCCAGGCAGAGAAACACAAGTACCAAATAATTTCACTCTTGTGTGGAGTATAACAACAAAGAAAAACTGAAGGAAAAAATCATCAGCAGACTCACTGAACCGGAGAGTGGACTAACAGTTATTAAAGATAAAGGAACTATGTAGGGTGTGTGGGAAGGGAGGGATAAGGGCGGAGAGAAAGTTAGGGGACATAAGGTTTAGCATGCATAATGTGTGGGTTCTGTGGGTCATGGGGATGGCTGTACAACACAGAGAAGACAAGTAGAGATTCTACAGCATTTTACTACACGCTGATGGAGAGAAACTGTAATGGGTTTTGTGTGGGGGGACATGGTGAAGGAGTCTACAGCATCCAACTACGCTGATGGACAGCGACTGTAAGAGGTTTTTGGTGGGTACTTGGTGAAGAGGGGAGCCTAGTAAACATAATGTTCTTCACGTGACTGTAGATTAATGATAACAAAAAAAAGTTTTTAAGTGCAGTAACGGCACTGTTCTGAATCATCAGAATAAAAGGACAGGCTTTGAATGCTCCAGTCAAAAGACACAGGGTTAGAAGGAGGGATGAAAACTCAAGACCACCTATGTGCTCCCTTACAGCAGACTTACTTGATATCCAAGGACACAGACCAACTTCATGCCGAAGGGGTGGGTATAGGTACTCTACACAAGTGAAAGTGAAAAAGAAACAATCAAACAAATGGATTCTGTTTGAGTCCCCAGAGACAGTCAGTAGGAAATAGCCCTATCTGGCCACCATGAATTATATTTATTTGGTTTCAGCATTGCGCAGCCATGATTTATTGGTGCAGCAACGTCCTTCTCATTTCTTCTCACTTCAACAACTGCATTACTGTAAAAGTGTGCATCTGGGTCTTTGAAATCAGTGGCTTTATGATGTTCACGAATGTAAAAAAGTAATAACCAGTTAAAGAGGGAAGTTTGGACACTGAAATAAACACGTCACTCCACAACACACTCTATGCTCCCCACTGCACCTGTCTAGGAATTGGTGTTCCTTTTTAATTTTCCCTCCCTCCTATCAGAGGTGATCACGCCAATGTCCCTCAAATATGGTTGTGAGCAAAGCACCAAGTTTTCTTTATGTGGACAACAGGCCCAGAGGAACAATACTTGTGGTCTTCACGGAGCACTTAGTCAATGAATGTGGCTAAATAGTGTCAGTCAGAGAGAAGAAGATAATAGAGGATACATACACAGGTTCAAGTCCCTGCACAACCATTTATTGGTTTTGTAGGTACACGTGGCTGACTCGACCTGCAAGTGTCTCAGTGAACCGAGTGCTCTTCCTACAGCCTTGCTACCTTGAAAGATTTTTGGAAGCATAATGTAGGGAAGTGACATAGGCGATGTTGTTAACTGTTCTGTACATAAGGAGAGATGGGCAGACAAAAAGATGACTGATTCATAGATAGGTAGATAGATGACTGATGATAGATAGATAGATGATAGAAATGATAGATAGATAGGAAGATAAGCAGATAGATAGATAGACAGATAGATAGTTAGGTAGGTAGATAGAAACATAGTAGGAAAGATAGGTAGATAGATAAATTGAAAGATAGACAGATAGATAGATAGATAGATAGATAGATAGATAGATAGATAGATAGATAGATAGATAGATAGATAGATACAGATACAACTCTATTAACACAAAGCTATTGCTCATAACTGGGAGATAAATGGTGAAAACACATAGTGATACTACACACCAAAAGGAAGGATGAAATCCAGTTTAAAATATGCAGTAAGCAGCCATAAGAAAAAACAAATCCACACCATTTACAATGATGTGGATGGATCTAGAAGGTAGTATGCTCAGTGAAATAGGCCAGAAGGAGAAACACAAGTACCAAATGATTTTACTCATGTGTGGAGTACAACAACAAAGAAAAACTGATGAAATAAACAGCAGCAGAATCACAGAACCTGAGAGTGGACTAACAGATACCAAAGGGAAAGGTACTTGGCAGGGTGGGTGATAAGGGAGGGATAAGGGCAGGAAGAAAGAAAGGGGACATTATTATTAGCATGAATAATGCATGGGGTCGGTTGGGCTTGGGGAGTGCTGTACAACACAGAGAAGAGAAGTAGTGTTTCTACAGCATATTTCTACACGCTGATGGACAGCGTCTGTAACGGGGCTTTTAGGGGGCCTTGTGTACTTGGTGATCATAAAGACATACACGTGATTGTAGAATAATGATAACAAAAAATTTTTTTTTTACAATAAGGACACAGCTCTCAATTATCACAATAAAAGCACCGACTCTGAGTGCTCCAATCAAAATACACAGGGTTAGAGGAAGGGATGAAAACTTAAGACCACCTATGTGCTCCCTTACTGGAGACTCACTTGAGATCCAAGGATACAGAAATACTACAAGCTGACGGGGCGCGGACAGGAACCCTACACAAGTGAAACTGTGAAACAAACAAATGGATTCTGTTTGAGTACCCAGAGACAGTCAGTAGAAAAAAGCCCTATCTAGACACCGTGAATTCATTTGTTTGGTTTCAGCACCGCCCAGCCATAGATTTAGACTTACAGCAACGTCCTTCTTATTTTTTCTCACCTCAACAACTGAAATGCTATAATAATATGTGAGTGGGCTTTTGAAATCAGTGCATTTTATGATGTTCACGAATGTAAAGTGTAATAACCACCTAAAGAGGGAAGTTTGAACACCCAATTAAACAGGTCACTCCAAAACACACTCTTTGTTCCCAACTGGAGAAATAGGTGTTCCTTTTTATTGTCCCTCCTCCTATCTGCAGTGATCACGCCGATGTCCCTCAAACATGGTGGTGAGCAAAGCACCAAGTATACTTTTCAGTCTACAACAGGCCCAGAGGAAGGATACTTGTGGTTTTCAGGGAGGTCGTAGGCAATGAAGGAGGCTAAATACATTCAGCAAGTGAGAAGGAGGTAAAAGAGGACAGAGGACAGAGATACGGGTTCATGTCCCTGCATCACCATTTACTTTTTTTATAAGCACATGCCGCTGACTCGACCTGCAAGTGTCTCAGAGATATCAGTGCTCTAACTACGCCTAGTAACCTTGCAAGATTTTTGGAACTATAATGTAGGGAAGTGACGTAGGCCATGTTCTTAACTGTTCTGTATGTAAGGATAGATAGGCAGACAAAAAGATGATTGATTCATAGATAGATAGAGAGATGATAGATGATAGATGATAGATAGATAGATAGATAGATAGATAGATAGATTGATAGATAGATGATAGGAAAATAGTTACATAGATAGATAGAAAGATAGAAGGATATAAAGATAGATAGATAGACACATAGATGGACAGATAGACAGACAGATAGATAGACAGATAAAAATACATATCGATTAATAAAAAACTATTGCTCATAACCAGGAGATCAATGGTGAAAGCATACAGCAAAACTACAAACAAAAGGAAGAATGAAATCCAGTTTAAAAAGTGCAGTAAGCAGCCATAAGAAGAAAACAAATCCTACCATTTGCTATGACGTGGATGGAGCTAGACGGTAGTATGCTCAGTGAAATAGGCCAGGCAGAGAAACACAAGTACCAAATAATTTCACTCTTGTGTGGAGTATAACAACAAAGAAAAACTGAAGGAAAAAAACATCAGTAGACTCACTGAACCGGAGAGTGGACTAACAGTTATTAAAGGGAAAGGGACTTTGTAGGGTGGGTGGGAAGGGAGGGATAAGGGCGGAGAGAAAGTTAGGGGACATAAGGTTTAGCATGCATAATGTGTGGGTTCTGTGGGTCATGGGGATGGCTGTACAACACAGAGAAGACAAGTAGAGATTCTACAGCATTTTATTACACGCTGATGGAGAGCAACTGTAATGGGTTGTGTGTGGGGGGACATGGTGAAGGAGTCTACAGCATCCAACTACGCTGATGGACAGCGACTGTAAGAGGTTTTTGGTGGGTACTTGGTGAAGATGGGAGCCTAGTAAACATAATGTTCTTCACGTGACTGTAGATTAATGATAACAAAAAAAAGTTTTTAAGTGAAGTAACGGCACTGCTCTGAATTATCAGAATAAAAGGACAGGCTTTGAATGCTCCAATCAAAAGACACAGGGTTAGAAGAAGGGATGAAAACTCAAGACCACCTATGTGCTCCCTTACAGCAGACTCACTTGAGATCCAAGGACACAGACAAACTTCATGCCGAATGGGTGGGTACAGGTACTCTACACAAGTGAAAGTGAAAAAGAAACAATCAAACAAATAGATTCTGTTTGAGTCCCCAGAGACAGTCAGTAGGAAATAGCCCTATCTGGCCACCATGAATTATATTTATTTGGTTTCAGCAGTGCGAAGCCATGATTTATTGGTGCAGCAACGTCCTTCTCATTTCTTCTCACTTCAACAACTGAATTACTGTAAAAGTGTGCATCTGGGTCTTTGAAATCAGTGGCTTTATGATGTTCACGAATGTAAAAAAGTAATAACCAGTTAAAGAGGGAAGTTTGGACACTGAAATAAACACGTCACTCCACAACACACTCTATGCTCCCCACTGCACCTGTCTAGGAATTGGTGTTCCTTTTTATTTTTCCCTCCCTCCTATCAGAGGTGATCACGCCGATGTCCCTCAAATATGGTTGTGAGCAAAGCACCAAGTTTTCTTTATGTGGACAACAGGCCCAGAGGAACAATACTTGTGGTCTTCACGGAGCACTTAGTCAATGAATGTGGCTAAATAGTGTCAGTCAGAGAGAAAAAGATAATAGAGGATACATACACAGGTTCAAGTCCCTGCACAACCATTTATTGGTTTTGTAGGTACACGTGGCTGACTCGACCTGCAAGTGTCTCAGTGAACCGAGTGCTCTTCCTACAGCCTTGTTACCTTGAAAGATTTTTGGAAGCATAATGTAGGGAAGTGACATAGGCGAAGTTGTTAACTGTTCTGTACATAAGGAGAGATGGGCAGACAAAAAGATGACTGATTCATAGATAGGTAGATAGATGACTGATGATAGATAGATAGATGATAGAAATGATAGATAGATAGGAAGATAAGCAGATAGATAGATAGACAGATAGATAGGTAGGTAGATAGAAACATAGTAGGAAAGATAGGTAGATAGATAAATTGAAAGATAGATAGACAGATAGATAGATAGATAGATAGATAGATAGATAGATAGATAGATAGATAGATAGATAGATAGATAGATAGATAGATAGATAGATAGATTGACAGATAAATAGGTAGATTGACAGATATATAGGTAGATAGACAGACAGACAGATAGATAGATAGATAGATAGATAGATAGAGAGATAGATAGATAGATAGATAGATAGATAGATAGATAGATAGATAGATAGATAGATAGATAGATAGATAGATAGATAGATAGATAGATACAGATACAACTCTATTAACACAAAGCTATTGCTCATAACTGGGAGATAAATGGTGAAAACACATAGTGATACTACATACCAAAAGGAAGAATTAAATCCAGTTTAAAATGTGCAGTAAGCAGCCATAAGAAGAAAACAATCTACACCATTTACAATGATGTGGATGGAGCTAGACAGTAGTATGCTCAGTGAAATAGGCCAGAAGGAGAAACACAAGTACCAAATGATTTTACTCATGTGTGGAGTACAACAACAAAGAAAAACTGATGGAAATAAACAGCAGCAGAATCACAGAACCTGATAGTGGACTAACAGATACCAAAGGGAAAAGTACTTGGCAGGGCGGATGATAAGGGAGGGATAAGGGCAGGAAGAAAGAAAGGGGACATTATTATTGGCATGAATAATGCATGGGGTCGGTTGGGCATGGGGAGTGCTGTACAACACAGAGAAGAGAAGTAGTGTTTCTACAGCATATTTCTACACGCTGATGGACAGCGACTGTAACGGGTCTTTTAGGGGGCTTGGTGTACTTGGTGATCATAAAGACTTTCACGTGATTGTAGATTAATGATAACAAAAAATTTTTTTTTTACAATAAGGACACAGCTCTCAATTATCACAATATAATGACCGACTCTGTGTGCTCCAATCAAAAACACAGGGTTAGAGGAAGGGATGAAAACTTAAGACCACCTATGTGCTCCCTTACTGGAGACTCACTTGAGATCCAAGGATACAGAAAAACTACAAGCTGACGGGGCGGGGACAGGAACCCTACACAAGTGAAACTGTGAAACAAACAAATGGATTCTGTTTGAGTACCCAGAGACAGTCAGTAGGAAAAAGCCCTATCTAGCCACCGTGAATTCATTTGTTTGGTTTCAGCACTGCCCAGCCATAGATTTAGACTTACAGCAACGTCCTTCTTATTTTTTCTCACCTCAACAACTGAAATGCTATAATAATATGCGACTGGGCTTTTGAAATCAGTGCATTTATGATGTTCACGGATGTAAAGAAGTAATAACCACCTAAAGAGGGAAGTATGGACACCCAAATAAACAGGTCACTCCACAACACACTCTTTGTTCCCAACTACTCCTGTGGAGAAATAGGTGTTCCTTTTTATTGTCCCTCCTCCTATCTGCAGTGATCACGCCGATGTCCCTCAAACATGGTGGTGAGCAAAGCACCAAGTATACTTTTCGGTCTACAACAGGCCCAGAGGAAGGATACTTGTGGTTTTCAGGGAGGTCTTAGGCAATGAAGGAGGCTAAATACATTCAGCAAGTGAGAAGGAGTTAAAAGACGACGGAGGACAGAGATACGGGTTCATGTCCCTGCATCACCATTTACTTTTTTTATAAGCACATGCCGCTGACTCGACCTGCAAGTGTCTCAGAGATATCAGTGCTCTAACTACGCCTAGTAACCTTGCAAGATTTTTGGAACTATAATGTAGGGAAGTGACGTAGGCCATGTTCTTAACTGTTCTGTACGTAAGGATAGATAGGCAGACAAAAAGATGATTGATTCATAGATAGATAGAGAGATGATAGATGATAGATAGATAGATAGATAGATAGATAGATAGATAGATAGAGAGAGAGATAGATAGATAGATAGATAGATTGATAGATAGATGATAGGAAAATAGTTACATAGATAGATAGAAAGATAGAAGGATATAAAGATAGATAGATAGACACATAGATGGACAGATAGACAGACAGATAGATAGCCAGATAAAAATACATATCGATTAACAAAAAACTATTGCTCATAACCAGGAGATCAATGGTGAAAGCATACAGCAAAACTACAAACAAAAGGAAGAATGAAATCCAGTTTAAAAAGTGCAGTAAGCAGCCATAAGAAGAAAACAAATCCTACCATTTGCTATGACGTGGATGGAGCTAGACGGTAGTATGCTCAGTGAAATAGGCCAGGCAGAGAAACACAAGTACCAAATAATTTCACTCTTGTGTGGAGTATAACAACAAAGAAAAACTGAAGGAAAAAATCATCAGTAGACTCACTGAACCGGAGAGTGGACTAACAGTTATTAAAGGGAAAGGGACTTTGTAGGGTGGGTGGGAAGGGAGGGATAAGGGCGGAGAGAAAGTTAGGGGACATAAGGTTTAGCATGCATAATGTGTGGGTTCTGTGGGTCATGGGGATGGCTGTACAACACAGAGAAGACAAGTAGAGATTCTACAGCATTTTACTACACGCTGATGGAGAGCAACTGTAATGGGTTGTCTGGGGGGGGACATGGTGAAGGAGTCTACAGCATCCAACTACGCTGATGGACAGCGACTGTAAGAGGTTTTTGGTGGGTACTTGGTGAAGAGGGGAGCCTAGTAAACATAATGTTCTTCACGTGACTGTAGATTAATGATAACAAAAAAAAGTTTTTAAGTGCAGTAACGGCACTGCTCTGAATTATCAGAATAAAAGGACAGGCTTTGAATGCTCCAATCAAAAGACACAGGGTTAGAAGAAGGGATGAAAACTCAAGACCACCTATGTGCTCCCTTACAGCAGACTCACTTGAGATCCAAGGACACAGACAAACTTCATGCCGAATGGGTGGGTATAGGTACTCTACACAAGTGAAAGTGAAAAAGAAACAATAAAACAAATGGATTCTGTTTGAGTCCCCAGAGACAGTCAGTAGGAAATAGCCCTATCTGGCCACCATGAATTATATTTATTTGGTTTCAGCAGTGCGCAGCCATGATTTATTGGTGCAGCAACGTCCTTCTCATTTCTTCTCACTTCAACAACTGCATTACTGTAAAAGTGTGCATCTGCGTCTTTGAAATCAGTGGCTTTATGATGTTCACGAATGTAAAAAAGTAATAACCAGTTAAAGAGGGAAGTTTGGACACTGAAATAAACACGTCACTCCACAACACACTCTATGCTCCCCACTGCACCTGTCTAGGAATTGGTGTTCTTTTTATTTTTCCCTCCCTCCTATCAGAGGTGATCACGCCGATGTCCCTCAAATATGGTTGTGAGCAAAGCACCAAGTTTTCTTTATGTGGACAACAGGCCCAGAGGAACAATACTTGTGGTCTTCACGGAGCACTTAGTCAATGAATGTGGCTAAATAGTGTCAGTCAGAGAGAAGAAGATAATAGAGGATACATACACAGGTTCAAGTCCCTGCACAACCATTTATTGGTTTTGTAGGTACACGTGGCTGAATCGACCTGCAAGTGTCTCAGTGAACCGAGTGCTCTTCCTACAGCCTTGTTACCTTGAAAGATTTTTGGAAGCATAATGTAGGGAAGTGACATAGGCGATGTTTTTAACTGTTCTGTACATAAGGAGAGATGGGCAGACAAAAAGATGACTGATTCATAGATAGGTAGATAGATGACTGATGATAGATAGATAGATGATAGAAATGATAGATAGATAGGAAGATAAGCAGATAGATAGATAGACAGATAGATAGGTAGGTAGACAGAAACATAGTAGGAAAGATAGGTAGATAGATAAATTGAAAGATAGATAGACAGATAGATAGATAGATAGGTAGATAGATAGATAGATAGATAGATAGATAGATAGATAGATAGATAGATAGATAGATAGATAGATAGATAGATAGATAGATAGATAGATAGATTGATTGATTGACAGATAGATAGGTAGATAGACAGACAGAGAGATAGATAGATAGATAGGTTGACAGATAGATAGGTAGATAGATAGATAGATAGACAGTTAGAGAGATAGATAGATAGATAGACAGAGAGATAGATAGATAGATAGATAGACAGACAGATAGATCGATAGATAGATAGATAGATAGATAGATAGATAGATAGATAGATAGATAGATAGATAGATAGACAGTTAGAGAGATAGATAGATAGATAGATAGATAGATAGATAGATAGATAGATAGATAGATAGAGAGATAGATAGATAGATAGATAGATAGATAGATAGATAGATAGATAGATAGATAGATAGATAGATAGATAGATAGATAGATAGATACAGATACAACTCTATTAACACAAAGCTATTGCTCATAACTGGGAGATATATGGTGAAAACACATAGTGATACTACATACCAAAAGGAAGAATGAAATCCAGTTTAAAATGTGCAGTAAGCAGCCATAAGAAGAAAAGAAATCCACACCATTTACAATGATGTGGATGGAGCTAGACGGTAGTATGCTCAGTGAAATAGGCCAGAAGGAGAAACACAAGTACCAAATGATTTTACTCATGTGTGGAGTACAACAACAAAGAAAAACTGATGAAATAAAGAGCAGCAGATTCACAGAACCTGAGAGTGGACTAACAGATACCAAAGGGAAAGGTACTTGGCAGGGTGGGTGATAAGGGAGGGATAAGGGCAGGAAGAAAGAAAGGGGACATTATTATTAGCATGAATAATGCATGGGGTCGGTTGGGCATGGGGAGTGCTGTACAACACAGAGAAGAGAAGTAGTGTTTCTACAGCATATTTCTACACGCTGATGGACAGCGACTGTAACGGGGCTTTTAGGGGGCTTGGTGTACTTGGTGATCATAAAGACCTTCACGTGATTGTAGATTAATGATAACAAAAAAATTTTTTTTTACAATAAGGACACAGCTCTCAATTATCACAATAAAAGGACCGACTCTGAGTGCTCCAATCAAAATACACAGGGTTAGAGGAAGGGATGGCAACTTAAGACCACCTATGTGCTCCCTTACTGGAGACTCACTTGAGATCCAAGGATACAGAAAAACTACAAGCTGACGGGGCGGGGACAGGAACCCTACACAAGTGAAACTGTGAAACAAACAAATGGATTCTGTTTGAGTACCCAGAGACAGTCAGTAGAAAAAAGCCCTATCTAGCCACCATGAATTCATTTGTTTGGTTTCAGCAGTGCCCAGCCATAGATTTAGACTTACAGCAACGTCCTTCTTATTTTTTCTCACCTCAACAACTGAAATGCTATAATAATATGCGACTGGGCTTTTGAAATCAGTGCATTTTATGATGTTCACGAATGTAAAGAAGTAATAACCACCTAAAGAGGGAAGTTTGGACACCCAAATAAACAGGTCACTCCACAACACACTCTTTGTTCCCAACTACTCCTGTGGAGAAATAGGTGTTCCTTTTTATTGTCCCTCCTCCTATCTGCAGTGATCACGCCGATGTCCCTCAAACATGGTGGTGAGCAAAGCACCAAGTATACTTTTCGGTCTACAACAGGCCCAGAGGAAGGATACTTGTGGTTTTCAGGGAGGTCTTAGGCAATGAAGGAGGCTAAATACATTTAGCAAGTGAGAAGGAGGTAAAAGACGACAGAGGACAGAGATACGGGTTCATTTCCCTGCATCACCATTTACTTTTTTATAAGCACATGCCGCTGACTCGACCTGCAAGTGTCTCAGAGATATCAGTGCTCTAACTACGCCTAGTAACCTTGCAAGATTTTTGGAACTATAATGTAGGGAAGTGACGTAGGCCATGTTCTTAACTGTTCTGTACGTAAGGATAGATAGGCAGACAAAAAGATGATTGATTCATAGATAGATAGAGAGATGATAGATGACAGATAGATAGATAGTTAGATAGATAGATAGATAGATAGATAGATAGATAGATAGATAGATAGATAGATAGATAGATAGATAGACAGACAGATAGATAGATAGATAGATAGAGAGATAAATAGGTTGACAGATAGATAGGTAGATAGACAGACAGACAGATAGATAGACAGATAGATAGATAGAGATAGACAGATAGATAGATAGATAGATAGATAGATAGATAGATAGATAGATAGATAAATGGATAGATAGATAGATAGATAGATAGATAGATAGATAGATAGATAGATAGATAGATAGATAGATACAGATACAACTCTATTAACACAAAGCTATTGCTCATAACTGGGAGATAAATGGTGAAAACAAATAGTGATACTACATACCAAAAGGAAGAATGAAATCCAGTTTAAAATGTGCAGTAAGCAGCCATAAGAAGAAAACAATCTACACCATTTACAATGATGTGGATGGAGCTAGACGGTAGTATGCTCAGTGAAATAGGCCAGAAGGAGAAACAAAAGTTCCAAATGATTTTACTCATGTGTGGAGTTCAACAAAAAAAGAAAAACTGATGGAAATAAACAGCAGCATAATCACAGAACCTGAGAGTGGACTAACAGATACCAAAGGGAAAGGTACTTGGCAGGGTGGGTGATAAGGGAGGGATAAGGGCAGGAAGAAAGAAAGGGGACATTATTATTAGCATGAAAAATGCATGGGGTCGGTTGGGCATGGGGAGTGCTATACAACACAGAGAAGAGAAGTAGTGTTTCTACAGCATATTTCTACACGCTGATGGACAGCGACAGTAACGGGGCTTTTAGGGGGCTTGGTGTACTTGGTGATTATAAAGACCTTCACGTGATTGTAGATTAATGATAACAAAAAAATTTTTTTTTACAGAAAGGACACAGCTCTCAATTATCACAATAAAATGACCGACTCTGAGTGCTCCAATCAAAATACACAGGGTTAGAGGAAGGGATGAAAACTTAAGACCACCTATGTGCTCCCTTACTGGAGACTCACTTGAGATCCAAGGATACAGAAAAACTACAAGCTGACGGGGCGGGGACAGGAACCCTACACAAGTGAAACTGTGAAACAAACAAATGGATTCTGTTTGAGTACCCAGAGACAGTCAGTAGAAAAAAGCCCTATCTAGCCACCGTGAATTCATTTGTTTGGTTTCAGCACTACCCAGCCATAGATTTAGACTTACAGCAACGTCCTTCTTATTTTTTCTCACCTCAACAACTGAAATGCTATAATAATATGCGACTGGGCTTTTGAAATCAGTGCATTTTATGATGTTCACGAATGTAAAGAAGTAATAACCACCTAAAGAGGGAAGTTTGGACACCCAAATAAACAGGTCACTCCACAACACACTCTTTGTTCCAACTACTCCTGTGGAGAAATAGGTGTTCCTTTTTATTGTCCCTCCTCCTATCTGCAGTGATCACGCCAATATCCCTCAAACATTGTGGTGAGCAAAGCACCAAGTATACTTTTCGGTCTACAACAGGCCCAGACGAAGGATACCTGTGGTTTTCAGGGAAGTCTTAGGCAATGAAGGAGGCTGAATACATTCAGCAAGTGAGAAGGAGGTAAAAGAGGACAGAGGACAGAGATACGGTTTCATTTCCCTGCATCACCATTTACTTTTTTTATAAGCACATGCCGCTGACTCGACCTGCAAGTGTCTCAGAGATATCAGTGCTCTAACTACGCCTAGTAACCTTGCAAGATTTTTGGAACTATAATGTAGGGAAGTGACGTAGGCCATGTTCTTAACTGTTCTGTACGTAAGGATAGATAGGCAGACAAAAAGATGATTGATTCATAGATAGATAGAGAGATGATAGATGATAGATAGATAGATAGTTAGATAGATAGATAGATAGATAGATAGATAGATAGATAGATAGATAGATAGATAGATAGATAGATAGATAGATAGATAGATAGATGATAGGAAAATAGTTACATAGATAGATAGAAAGAGTGAAGGATATAAAGATAGATAGATAGATACATAGATGGACAGATAGACAGACAGATAGATAGACAGATAAAAATACATATCGATTAACAAAAAACTATTGCTCATAACCAGGAGATCAATGGTGAAAGCATACAGCAAAACTACAAACAAAAGGAAGAATTAAATCCAGTTTAAAAAGTGCAGTAAGCAGCCATAGAAAGAAAACAAATCCTACCATTTGCTATGACGGGGATGGAGCTAGA